>NC_064431.1:21557500-22757500 GCF_023375975.1 Astyanax mexicanus
TTACATTTTAAAAGTAACCTTCCCAACACTGTTCATGGATGGCCCACCTGCCTGTAATGTCAGTAATATTTATTAATTGTTTAGAAAAGATTATTCCAGTTGTAGTGGCGGAAGCATCATGGTTTGGGCTGTGCTGTTGCTAGGCCTCAGTGGCTTGTGGCCATTAAAGGAACAATGAAATTTAAGCTATGAATACATTTTTAATATTAAAATATTTTACAAGAATATGTAATCTGTGCAGTCTGTGACCTCTTTTGAAACTTCTGAAAATTATATAAGATATACCTAAAACAGAGGTTCCCTGTCTTGTACAACTTGTGGCCAACTAAACCCACCAGCACAACAAGCAATGTGGCCTCAGATTGATTTATATGCTCATATTTGGTGGTGAAGGACCCTGTTTTAACCATTTACCCACATACAATATGGTAGAAATGTAATTTAAACTTGCAATAATATTGACCTGTACTGACTGTACAATGCCTGAATAATCTGTAAACTTGTCCTAAATATGTTTTTATTTTTGCAAATAATTTGCATCTTAAATGGTGTTCTATATGTAATGGATGGATTTTTACTTGAACATAAAGATTTTCTTTTAAGCAAACAACCCTCTAGCAGTACCACTGCAGTCCACTGGGGGGCTCCACAGATTAAACACCACTGACCTAAAGCACAGAAGTAAATCATCTAATGATGCTTGAAATAGGATGCGTTTTGAATGTTTTGAAAGAGATCTGATCATAATTTAACTTAGATGTTGTGGCATGCCCTGAAGAGGGTCTCCCAGACATGTGGATGATCTGAAACACATTAGCAGGGAGGAATTGTCCTGAATTTGTCCTTCGTGTTGTGCAAGATCTTAATTACACCTATAGGAAATGTTCGGGGGCGTTTTCTAGAAATCCTCTGGTTATTTAAATTTCAGGGTTAACTTTTTCGAACCTGCATTGTAAGTGTTGAATCCATGTGCTCAATAAAAGCCATAAAAGTACAACAGTTTTTGTTTTAATGAATTATTAATTTAGGTGTCATTAGCACTATAGTATTAGTATTAACTGCTATGTGGTGCCCTTTGTCCACAGATGTTGCAAGACTGTCCGAAAGCCAAACGAGAGGTAGAACTCCACTGGCGAGCGTCCCCCTGTTCTCACATCGTCCGCATCATTGATGTATACGAGAATCTTTACCAAGGACGCAAGTGCTTACTCATCGTCATGGAGTGGTGAGTCATTTATTTACCCTATGTCAGTGGTGCATTACCATCATACTCGTCTATATTGTAATGTGTGAATTTACTTACAGCGTGCATCCCCAGAACGTGCACTATATGTCTAAACGGTTGTGGACCCCGTACTATGAATACATTTAACTACTTTATGCTGTTTTGTGGTAGAGTGTAGTGTATATTCGTCTCAAGTTATGGTAAACCTATATAGAGTGGTTGGCACATAAGGTTAAATGAGACAGTTTAGCTGTAGTAGGTTTATTTTCTTGCATGCAAATGTTTTTGCTGAGCATTACAAAAACAATCAAGATTAAAATCTTCGGTATGCATTTGCCATTTTTTCCATTAATGGCAAAAAAGCTCAAACAATCTGTCAACCTTAATTTACAGTACATATGCTCATTAGATACTTATGTACAAATATGCATATACTCTCACATGCATTAAATTGTACTGCAATTTACTACCATATATTTTTTTTTTTGCCTTTTTATGAATTATGTTAAAAGTGTATTATACAGTCATGGCTGCAATCGTAGGCACCCCTGAAGTATTTCTCCCAGAAAATAATTGCAATTACACGTTTTGTTATACACACATTTATGTCCAGTATGAGTGTTGGAACTACACAAAAAAGCTGGGTGCAAACCCAGCTTTCTAAAATTTGGCCATACATTATGACCCAAAACCCTTTAAGTAATCTTCAGATTTCATGATGCAAGTCAAGAAAACCCAAAACAATTCCATCTTTGAACCTTTGCTTTACCAAAAGATCAATCTCATTTCCAAGAAGAAATGTTTTGACTCACGAACATTCTGGCAAACTGAAGTCTAGCTTTGGTTCTGTGTAAGCAGTGGGGTCCTCCATAGACTCTATAGACTGCTATAGCGCTTTATTTTATTCAAATATTGACACAGTTCGTGGGTGACACTGATGCACCCTGAGCCTGCAGGACAGCTTGAATTTCTTTTGAACATGATTTTTGTGGCTGCTTATCCACCATCTGGAGTATCCTGTGTTGCAACCTTTCATCTGTTATACTTTTCTTTCCATGTCGAGGGAGATAAGCTAATGGGTTGTAAACTTATTGATTATATTGGACAAAGAAACATTAAGATCTCTGGAGATGGAGTTAAGATTTAAGTTTTGTATTGTTTCAATATACACAAAGAAAATAAACGTGTGTGTTACAAATAAATGGGTAACTGCAATATTTTTCTTAAATTTCAGGGGTGCCAACACATTTGGCTATGACTGTATTAAATTTAAATAGTGTATTATCAGTTACACTATAGATCTTTATATAAAACTCCTGTATACATGAGCTGGTTATGTTCATTTTCATAGGGGTTCATATATTTAATTTTTTTTTATAATGGTCACCATATGAATCCTAAACCAGTTCTTCTCCAGTATTGCAATGTTGTTGGGAGGTTCCAAGGATTCAAGGAGATTTTATTGTCATTCGCATCACATGTGGTACATGAGGTGGAACGAAATTGTGATCTCACGATCCAGTTTTACACCCAAAGAGCTGTTATTAATAGATATATAGATAAAAAAAGAACACAATAAAAGAAATAGAATATACAAAATAGATAGATAAATATCCCAAGAATTAAAAAAAAATAGAGAGTAGAAAGGTTCAGCAACATGAAGTCCAGAGTGCAAGTGTGCTATAGCAGCAGATGTGAATTAGAGCAGTGGAGATAAAGTGTCTCAGTGCAAGTAAAGTGACCATGTTGGTAAACAGCAAACAGTAATTTGTCCTTGGTGTCAGTGCAGTGTGTTTGTTAAGTGGAGTTTAAGAGTCTTACAGCTTCCGGAATGAAGCTGTTTCTGAGTCTTGTTGTTTTGCACTTAATGCTCCACAGCCTCCGGCCTGAGGGGAGTGGGACAAAAAGTGCGTGTGCTGGGTGGGTGGGATCCTTCCTGATGCAGGTGGCCCTTTTCCTGCACCTGGAGGTGTAAATGTCTGTGGTGCTGGGGAAGCTAACTCCAACAATCCTCTGTGCAGCCTTCACCACCCTCTGCAGTGTGCACCTCCGCTGTGCTTTCTGTGTAAAATAAGTACTAGCAGGTGTCTGCAACTTCAGATTATGGTAATTGCACGGCTAGTAACTACTGCTGGCTTCAGTGATCGGAAAAATCACTTTAGAAAAGCACGCATCTTGAGACTGTGACCTCTAGTCCATATAATACACATACTGAGCAGGATTATTCTTAGTCACGTACACCCATTTCACATTAGTTAGACGTTAGACGCAACTCGCATTGGCCCACTTTTTTGCCTTTATTTAAGCCATTGCACCTTCAATGCTCAAGATGCGTCGTTTTGATAAGGTGGAAATTGTCGGTTCTGGCTTTGCTGGTGCCTGGATGATGAAATTGTCACTCTCTAACTCGTATTCCAATCTCATGCATGGTTTCAACTTGACATTTGCAACGGACCTTTTGGCTTTAGGTGTTTCGCACTTCTACACACAGGCTCTTTTTGTTCTTTCGGTATTACCTGACTTTCCTTTAAAGCTGTTCACACCTTTTCTTTCTCTTCCACCCAAAGCTGAGAGCTGAAAGAGAAATCAGATATCATACATTTCTGTTGCACTTGTTTACTTTTTAAAAGCAGATGTTCTGTTGCATCTGCAGATCTTTACTAAAGATAAGAACACTTAAGTGGTAGGATTGACCTTTAATGATACATTTGTAGGGAAACCTCCTGAATTTTTCAAATAATGGGTATACAGCTTACGACAATGTATTTTCTGTATTCACTAAGAGTGGGAACCTCTAGGCACCTTACGATTATAAATTATTACGATTATAAGAAAATAATTTTTAAAGTATTTTGATGCATCTTTTTTTTCTACACAGGATATTGTTCTTTACTGCATGACTGTTTGATATTCTTAAAGTAAAGTATCTGTAATGATCAATAATGAATCCTGCTATTTAATAGTTAATTCTATTTACATGAGAAAATTCATAGTTATTTCAATTTATGAAATGATTAATATATAAATCTTAAAATTAATGTTGTTAGGGTTATATTAAAACCAGCTACAAGGAAAACAGAAGAAAGGGATTAAAATATTATAATGTTATGGCTAACCAGTGATAAGTGTATACGGAGCTGGTTTTAACGGTGTGGCTAATTTTAACTGTTACAATATTAAGAAAAAATATTACAGTTTATGAATCGATTCAGAATCATCCACAAATTAATTGAGATGCATCTCAGAATCGCAAATTTCCCCCACCTCTACTGTTCACAAATCTCTGAGAATAACTGCCCATAGCAGAAGTTCTCAATCTGCAAGCTGTATGTAGTCACTTTTATGGTTTTTCTGTTAATTATTTTCTCCATTTTTTTTTTCTTCATAATATTTGTTAATCTCTGAAAATAGTAAATTGTTTTAATTATTTTCTTGATGCGTTGGCTTTCAATATTTATATTGGGAAAATGTACACTGTAACAATAATAACAATCAACATGAAAGTTAGTTTTAAAGAATTTGAAGAAAAATCAATTTAAGGCACAGCAAATATTTTTGCTTTAAAATCTTCTAGTACTTTTTTTATTGTCTTATTTTGGTTGTGCTTATTTTTTGGGCAAGAGCCAGAGTCAGCAAATTAATCGTAGTCTTTCACAACTTTATATTGTTGCGGGGTTCCTCAGAACCTTTATACAAGAAGCTGAGGGATATCCTGCCTCAAGATGACGCATCGACTTCACATGATGGGGAAGTAACCGTAAATCGATACTGGGGAAAGCAGGGGACCAGTGAGATCTCCCCCATTCGTGCTTTCTGTGGTCAACCCCATTGCATTAGGCACGCATCGCATCTGACTCATCACATACTGACTGATTAATGAGAAAAGTGGGAACAAAAAAAAAAAACATAATTACAAACTGCAGTTCTTATAGTGAGCTTCAGTGCCCTCTGCAAAGAACTTTAAGGGGGCAAGGTGGTGAGCAGTGATTGTAATTTTGGGTCACCACCCACCACCCGTCCAGTTTAATTGATTATATATATATATATATATATATATATATATATATATATATATATATATATTTATATATATATATATATATATATATATATATATATATATATATTGATATATATTTATATATATTTATATATTGAAATACAGTATCTTAATAAAGCAGTGGCACATTACTGCAAAAGTGCGATAAACATTTTCAATATGTAGACAGTGTAATATAAACATTTTTAAATATCATACATAAAATGTATCCGCTGTCAACATACTGGCTCGTTCTTAATGTTAATGTGCTGTTCTCGCCTAGAAAACTCATTAGGCAGAAAAGTTATTGAGGCTGTGCCTGTATGTTAATCGATAAGGGGAAAATTATTATGACTGGTCTAGCAACCACTGAACAAAATAGGGCTACAAGGCTACATATGTTGTGGTATGTCACAATAATTACCACAATAGTTACCGACTTGACGTACAATCTATAGACATGGCTTCAGTGACCTCAATATTTCCTATTGTGTTTACTTTGTGAGGAGAACCTATTTAAATGAGTAAGGGAAGTTAAGTCAAGATATGTAAATATGTTAACATTGTGCTATTTGCTTCAGGAAAATGATAATAAATAAACTTATTTGCCTAAAATCTTATACATTTATCATATTGGACAAAAACACCATAATATTGCCCACCTCAAATGGTTGTAAAACGGCTGTCATTTTAAACAAACATTCTCGGACAATATGTTGGCAAAAAAGTAATAATTGTGAGGATGTGATACCTGTGGCTAAAAGCCACCAGTTTCATAAAAATAATTTTCATATGACTCGTCATTTTTCTCTCTCGCAGCAAAAATGCAGATTGGAGCGTGAGTGATCAATTCTGTGGTTAGCAAAGTCTTACAGGCTTCCATGAGGCCATATACTACAGGCTGAATCAGATTACAAGAAATCAAAGCAGAATCAAACACTCAGCAAGCGCCTGAGGTGAGACAGGAAACTCAGTCAAGGTCTTGCACGTTAAACAGGGCAGGTAGAAATGGAAACTGCAAGCATAGTCTTTCTAATTTAGCTTGAAGTTCTTTTTCCCTCTTGGAGCTTCTTGTAGTTGTTATTATAAAATGTGCTGAACAAAATGTCATGATCAACTGGAAAATGACAGTTTTGACTTAAAAGTATGGAATTAGTCAGTTTAGCACTGATCAAAATAAGCTTGTTCATGTGTGTGAGAGATTAATCGGATAAAACATGATACAAAACAGTAGTGTGGACGTAACAGCTGGACGTTGCTGCATTTCAATATGCTTAATTGGTTCTACAGGAATTAGCTAGATATACTTTGCTCTAGTTTATATTTACTTAACTTGGCTAAGCTTATGAAGGCAGCATTTCAAGAGTTGACTGAATGAAACAGGTCTGTCAATATGAGTGTTTTTGTTTGATACTCTGATATGATACCGGTTCATATGGTATACCGGAGGGTAATTTAGAACCAGTATGCATTTTTCCCAAACCGCTAGAGGTGCTACAGAGCGTAGTGTAGAAACACACAGGTTAGAGTGCCGTCAAAGAAGCCCACAACTCGTTAGATAACGCTAACCAGTTAGCATAACAAACTACTTAGAGGAAAATAAGTGAACACCATGCGACACCTGTCCACCCCACCCAATCAGTAAGACTCCAACTACTAACATGGCAAAGACCAAAGAGCTGTCCAAAGACACCAGAGACAAAATTGCAAGATCTCACGTCGTGGTGTGTCAATGATCCTAAGAAAGGTGAGGCATCAGCCCAGAACTACACGGGAGGAGCTGCTCAATGACCTAAAGAGAGCTGGCAGCACTGTTTCCAAGGTTACTCTGGGTGTAATACATTAAGACGTTAAAGTTTTAAAATCATGCATGGCAAAGAAGTTTCCCCTGCTTAAATCAGCCCACGTCCAGGCCCGTCTTAAGTTTGCCCATGAGCATTTGGCTGATCCAGAGGAGTCATGAGAGAACGTTCTGTGGTCAGATGAGACCGAAATAGGAATTTTCCGTCTTAATTCCACTCGCCGTGTTTGGAGGACGAACAATCCCAAAAACACCATCCCCTTCTGTGAAGCATGGGGGTGGACGCATCATCCTTTGGGGGTGTTTTTCTGCACATGGGACAGGACGGCTGCACTGTATTAAGGACAGGACAGGACAGGATGACAGTTCAGTTTAAAAGTACACACACACGTACTTCCATGCTTGTAGATTAGCTCTTCAGCCAGCATTATCTGTTTTGCCGAAGCTTTGTAACAGTTTTTATGGATGTTTAGGTGGATTTTTTTATAAATGTAGCTCCTTCAACCACAGACGCAGCACCACTCTGGAAGACAGTGGCTATACGTTGAGCTAGCTATGATCTAAATAGCAGTAAACAGCATAAAATGGGGTTGTTGAACGGTCTACTTCATTTTTAGCTACTTTATGATCGGTGTCAAACAGCAGTAGCTAGGGTGGATAGCATAAAAAAATTTGGTTGCATTAAATTATCTTAAAATAACAATGGTATTGTTTACCACAACCATTTCTGGGAAGGGAAAGTATATTGTTGCATAATGGATATTAACAAGAAAAGAGCATAGAGACGCCCTGATTAGAACTGTTGCTTGTTGCAAATGTTTTTTGAGTATTTTTCAGTTTATTAGGAGTTTGTTTGCTGAGATATGAGCCACAAAGCCAGTTTTCATTTCTTTAGTCTGGCTTAGCAGGAGCTGACTGACTAAAGGCTGACTAAAGTCGCAGCGTTTGAGTGATACTGAAAGTGGTGAAACGTGCTGTGGCTTTTTCTTATCATAAGGTCTACTCTAGTGCTGAAGAATGTCTGTGTTCACGCACCTTTTTTCTTTTATGTTGGCTGCCTGAGGATTTCACTGGAAATTTCTATAACATAAGTAAAAAAAAAAAAAAGAAAGAAAGAGGAAGAAAAAAAACTTGCCGAAGTAAGTTGAATGAAAAGCTGTGGTTTCAAATTTTGGGTATTCAATTTTTTTTTTTCAATTCAATTTTTTTCACCTATTTTCATGGTATATTAAAATGGAAGGCATTAAAACTACCTTTAAACGTGTATTAAATGAAATTTTGTTATATACTTGTCAAAATTACTGTTACTGTTAACAAGTTGAGCAAATTGAAAATAAAAAGATATCCAAAAGGCATAAAGATTTAATTTAATAGTTTAAAAATGTGTATTGCAAAAGGATTTTGAACACATCCTTTTGACCAAGGTCTCAGACCATAATTGACGTTAGTTATGGCTTGTTTTTTTATTGATCGGAAAGTCCAGGTGATGCTAATTCCTCTAAGCAGCTGCCCTAGCACTCTGAAAGTGAAAATGTTTCAGACCCACAACGCAGGAAAAGGCTAATAAAAAGTTTCAGCTGTTTTTTTTTTTTTTTCTTTTTTCAGGTTTCCTCAGCTCAAAATATAATTTGAAAATTGCAGTTAGCAGGAACAGTTGCGGTCAAGATAAGGTGACAAATCAGAACCTTACTTGACTGCAAAAAAACTTCAGGAAGGTTAAGCAGACTCTAAGGTTGTGGTACGTTGATTTTCCGTTTAGCAACACCTGCAAAAATGATGCATTCAAAAAAAAACAAAAAAAAAACGCATTCAAATGTAAACTTCTCCTGTGTCCTCACTTTAAACCTCAGAATCAGAAGTTTGCAAATGAACTGTGGACTGATTAGGTTAAATAGAACTCATTGGCCACAATGAGCAATGCACAGAATTTAAAGGATAAAAGAAACATCTCTACAATTATTAAGGATGGGGTGGATTACCATTGCAAGAACCAATGGATCACGATTCCTCAATTTGAAGCACTGAACAAATCTTTGTTTGATACAAATGTGTTCACAAGATGTGATCTTTGCCAAAGGAGGGCTACTAAATACTAACCACAAGACTGCTCAAACTGTTGCTTTGGCGTCTTTTCTTTTCTGTTATTTTTAACTGTGAATGCTGACAAAAATAATGTATATATATATTTTTTATTACAATACTTAAACTTGTGTAGAGAAGCTTAAACATTTATACAAGCTTGATTAAAGACTCACATTATGCTATAGCCAGCAGCATCTTCAGACCTGTCTAGGATGCTGTTGGACAAGTTATCAACACTCCACCCCTACCGCAATAACTGCGAAAGTATTTAAGGTGCATGGTATGGAGATTCCGAAAAACAGCAGCCAGGGGTTTGTTTCTCTAAGAAGCTGCCTGAAAGGGCACTCTAAAAATTATTTCAGGACGCCATTAGGAACCTCTACAATCCATACAGAGACGTCTTTCACGTTGCTTTACTCATGTAACACACTACTTCTGTATGTGTAGCTCAATAAATATGACAATCATGTATTGTTCCTGGTAACCTTTATTTTCCATTTGAATAGCAATGATGTCTGACCCCTTCTTTAGGAGCCAGCTATTTTTGAACAAGCAAGGGAGAGTTTTTAGTGAAAAAAATACTAAATTAATGAATCAGCCGTGCGGTGCTGAGTGCAGGATTGGAATCCCGTATCTGTTTCTAGCTGTTTCTTTACCTGCCTCTATGAATGAGCTATCAAAGCATGATGACCCAATTCGATTCTTCTCAACTGGCAGACTTCCAAGAAGGACAACCCACCCAGCCAGGCCTAGGCTCACACTTCTGCTAGTGAAAACCACAGTGATAAAAGGGGGCATGTTGGTTTTAGCATATGCAGACAAGCCCCTTCATGTGGTTTTGGTTGATCTTAAGTGTTACCTATGAGATATTTTAGTCACTTGTGAACAGCACATTCAGCAGGCTTATGGTACAGATCATCTAGTTTCTTTAAGCCATTAACAGTAACAGGCAGGACTGTGTTAGGAGGTGACTGCTGTGGTACTTGGTGTAGACCAAGATCTCTTGTCTCTAGAGCACACACCCGTTTAGATTCTTATAAACAGTCATATCTCTTTTCTGTGAAAAATGAGAAGAAAATATGCTGACTAGGGCACAAATGTGTTGAAAATGATTCTTAACTTGGCTTGCTTGATTGAATAAGATGAAATATTTTTGATGTTTTTTCAGTTTGAATTGAATATTCTTTGTCTATACTTTTGTATGTATTTTGTACATCAAATCCAATAATTTTTTTTCTACATTATAAAAATATATATATATATATATATATATTTTGCTTTGTCAGTGTAAAATATGCTACAAATGTATTTTGTTTATATTTGAACTGCAAAATACTTTGAGCTGCATTCTTAATGTGTTAAAAAAGTACTATAGTTATCTCATTATTAGTTTTATTATAATTATTATTTTTGAAATTGTTGCATAGTAATGTAAACACAATTATAAAAGATTCCAAAAGTGATTAAATGAGTGACGCATGATTACAAGAAAAGGTTTTGGTTGTAATACACATTATGATGTATCATGCTTAATATGACTAAGCACATGCACTCACAAAAAGGGAGAAATCCCACAGGTTTCAGTTTTTTTATTTGTAACCGATTAAGAAGAATTCTCACTCTTTTACAGTACCTACTAAGAGAAATCAAAAGAAACTGTGTTTACAAACAAATACTGATCATTTAAAGTGAATGTCTACCTAGCCAACACCCCTATCAATTTCATTGGTTTGTGATGTTGAATGAATGCATGTCTGTGTAATCATACGTTCTTATTCATCCTCAGAATTGTATCTCAGCATGCTGATATTTTATTTGTTTTATTTTAGTATGGAAGGAGGGGAGTTGTTCAGTCGGATTCAGGACCGAGGGGACCAGGCATTCACTGAAAGAGGTAAAAATATTGCTTTGCTTAAATAGTTCTACTTTTAGCATTGATTGATGATACTAATCACTTTCTTTCCAATTGTTATAGAGGCCTCAGATATTATGAAGAGCATAGGGGAAGCCATCCAGTTTCTTCACGGCATTAACATCGCACACAGAGACGTCAAGGTAAGAGCTTTCACCTAGCCTTGGAGATCAGGTGATTTAGAATGAACTTCACATATTGCTGGACATTGGTAATATATGATTTTAAAACCTTTCTGAGGTCCTACCCCTTTGCCGTACTCGTCTGTTTTGCGTGTTCATTCCTAGGAGTTGGGGTATTCCGATTCTTGTTAGGCTGAACAGATAGGACAAGTGTTTGGGCTACATGGCTCTTCAAACAGAGGCACACCCAAAACAGAGGGCTACTAAAAAAATAAAGTATTTTCCTTAAAATTTACGATAACCATTATTTTACTGTAGTTTAATGTGTAGTTTCAAGATTTTATGGCTTTTTTCTTCAGAAAAAGCCTAAAAAAGTACTGCTAGTTGGTTTTTGCTGCTTCACGTGCCCCTACGATTTCCTGAAGGTAATTAGTTAATAATTAACTAATTAGTAATTAGTTAACCAGCCGCTGGGTTGCTAAACTTTAGCACTCCACTGCTATTTTTATATATCTTTATCGGGTGCTTGAAGGGTTGCCTCGATTGTTAGCGGGAGAATTTCACCCCTTCACTCAAAAAGAAGGAGTAGGACAACACAAAATAAATTGGATTGGGCCGAAAAACCTATTAGGAACTTAAACTAATTTAGGGGCTTAATTCATTGGGTTTCCCAACGATATCGGGATATCCAACATCGCTATCACACATCGCGTTTTTATTCATACTGTACACCCCTAATTTACACCACTTGCCATTGATTAACTTTCATTTCAGGGTACGTTATATGAACGAGCAACCTAATTTCTCAGTTTATGGTTATATTCAAATTGTGTGGATGCCAGTTTTCCTGTTTTTTTTTATTGGCTTTTATATTCATATTGATAACAGAATTACAAAAATTGCATTCAATGTGATATAGATTTTGGCCCGATTGTTTTTTTTAACAGACCACTGAAATTAGGTAGTAAAAATTTGATTGGGTTGTGTAATGGGAAAATAGAAAAATAAATACATCAGACACTAATAACTGCTTATTTGCGCTGCTGTAAGCTTCTCTTTTTATCCATATGACGGGAGATGTATGTATTTTTTAATTTTTGTTTTTCAGCCAGAGAACCTCTTGTTTAGCACAAAAAGGCCGAATGCTCTTCTCAAACTGACAGACTTTGGATTTGCCAAGGAAACAACCACACATAATTCGCTGGCCACGCCATGCTACACTCCCTATTATGTCGGTAAGAGTCATTCCTGATCTCAAAAAGCTCACAGTGTACAGCCCACTGTTCCATTCATGTGCATTGTTTGCGGTGTTCGCATTTTCTCACTTTTTTATGTGTAACTGTTCTCTTTTCATGTTGTAGCCCCTGAGGTTCTCGGTCCAGAAAAGTATGACAAGTCCTGTGACATGTGGTCTTTGGGTGTCATCATGTATATTCTGTAAGTGAGTCTCTCATCAGCTGTCTCCCATCAGCTTTTGGTGTCTTCTCTCTGACAGAAGTATCTGTTTTTATTTGAACTTAATGGAGATTTGAGGTGATTTGGTTTAATACTTCTTGTTTGTGCTTTCAGGCTTTGTGGGTACCCACCTTTCTATTCTAACCATGGGTTGGCTATATCACCTGGGATGAAGAGGAGAATTCGCATGGGACAGTATGAGTTTCCCAATCCTGAATGGTCTGAAGTCTCAGAAGAAGGTGGGTTATTTTCTATTACATATTTTGTCATAATAATAATTAGTAAGTAGGGTAGTGATGCACCAAAATTAATGAAATTAAACGTTTGTTTAAATATTGGATACAATATTTGTAGTTTAAATATACATAAATGTATTTTTGTCTTGCAAACTAAACATATTTTAAAAGAGCAAAATATGTACCACCATATGTACCACAAGCACATAGACATGCAGACTGCTTCTACAAACATGAGTGAAATAATGGGTCACTCTCAGGAGCTCAATGAATTCTAGCGTGGTACCGCAATATGATGCCACCTGTGTAAGAAGTCCACTTGTGATATTTCCTCACTACTACTAAATATTCTACAGCCAACTGTCAGTGGTATAAAGAAAGCAACTCGCTCTGTCAGTATAAAATTAGTGGGTCAACGGATGTGAAAGAGCATAGTGCACAGAGGTCTCCAACTTTCTGCAGAGTCCAACACTACAGACCTCCAGATTAGATTAAGAACAGTAGAGAGTAGAGAGCATCATGGAATGGGTTTTCATGACCGAGCAGCTCCATTCAAACCTCACATCACTATAAGCAATGCAGGCAAGCGAGTTAATGACCCTCATGCCAAATTTAAGTTCAGTACATTGCAAAAGGGTGCCCAATATGATATAAAGTAAAGGAGTCCTTTATTAAGTGTAATTTTAATGTCTTTACTTTCTTGGTGATTTTTTTTCTGATATGCCAAATATTCTGTGCATCCCTAAATAAGAATCATACTAACTGTACTCTTTTTGGTTTGCAATTTTGCAGCCAAGCAGCTTATCAGGACGTTGCTGAAGACAGAGCCCACGCAGAGGATGACTATCACAGAGTTCATGAACCATCCCTGGATCAATGTAAGAACAGTCATCTGAGGACTTAACTACATATAGATTAATCAATTCAGACTAGCACTGTTTTTATTAGTTTCTCCATCCAAATGAATGGCCTATTCAATGATTGTCTTGTTGCAGCAGTCGATGGAAGTGCCACAGACCCCTCTTCACACAAGTCGTGTGCTGAAAGAGGAGAAAGATACCTGGGAGGATGTCAAGGTGAGGATCTTCCTCTTAAAGTTGAGCTGTTTGTTGTTTTGTGTGTTCTTTTTTGTGGGTTATTGCTAATGGGAAACCATACCTTTTTCTCGTATGTTCAAGGGTTTTGAGCTTAGTCATCAGTTGAAACTTCACCCTTTAGGCTGAACTCTTTTAATCTGAGCTTTGCTTGAACTGCACTAATAGAAATGTTAGTGGTCAACTAAGCGTATTTTTATTTTTTTTTCCTCAAATTCCACCTTGGAGAGGGGTGTGTGTGTGTGCGTGCAGATGTAATCAGTGATCCAAATCTTTTCCACACTTTTATCACCCAATTTCCTAAGTCTTCTTATGACTTTTCTGCTTTTCTGTGCGTCACAGGAGGAAATGACTAGTGCCTTGGCCACAATGAGAGTGGACTACGAGATGATCAAAATCAAGACCATTGAGGACTCCTCTAATCCGTTACTGATGAAGAGGAGGAAGAAAGCAAACTTGGCTGCTGAAAATGAGACACCTGCCTGCTGAGGACAGTGTTTGCCCACCTTCTTTTCATACATACTTCATACAGATTATATATATATATATATACATGTACACACACACTCTCAAGTGCACACATCCAAAAAGAAGTACATGGATACAAACATTCAAAAGGTTGTAATAAAGGAAGCAATAATTAATGAAAATGGGAAAGTGGTATGAATGGAATTTTCTTAAAAAAAAAAGCAAAGTTTGTCTGATTCTAATCTTTTATCTATTTTACTACTTTTTTTTTTTTTTTTTTAAAGAAGCCTTTGTTTTTATTACTCAGACTTTGTAACTAATCAACCACTCTGCACGACCCTGCACCACCTCCCCACCACGCCTATGAGCAGGGGTTATGAAATTTGGAGAAAGCGAAGAGATTATGAATACGACGGAAAGCCAATGTCTGTAAAATGCTCGTTTGTGCATTTTTGTGATGTCAATTACTTTTCTTTCTCACATGGTATTTGGTATTTTGGGTTATCTAATGGACATTTTTTTTTTTTTATCCTTTTTTTTTTTTTTTTTTTAAGCAAAGCCATTGGTCATGTGCACGTTGTCACTGCAATTTAATGTCCTACTACGCTCTTTTATTTTTATTTTTAGTTTTTTGTCATGGGATGAACTTGCAAACAAACTAATTGCACTGTATTGATAGGGATTTCCCAGCTTTCATAGGTATTAAGTGTTTCTTGTCAGAAAAGCGAGAAACTTGAATATTGAGCCTTATGCAAGTTTTTTTTTTTCTTCTCAAGAAGTGCGTCCCCCACCTCCCCCACCATTTCTCAGAAACACCCCTGCACTGTGTGTGTGTTGTCTAAATGGCTAGTTCCAAACACCTTAATGTTATCATCACCACCACCACCACCGTGCAGATAGAGCATGAGACGGATTTCTGAAATGACTGGTCGAATGTAGACGAACATTACTGTGTTACCTTACTGTGAAGCCTTTCGAGAACATCTGTCTTACGCTGTCTCTCAGAGCTTCAGATTTCGTTATTAGTGGGCTGTGCATTGCTGAGGGTTTGACTGGCGTAGGCACTCCCAGTAGAGTTTCCCAGTCAATCACTTCCAGACCTTTTTTTAAAAAACACGTATGTTCATCGCCTATTTCACAGTTGATTTTATGCTTCTACTTTCTGCTTTACGCACCAAACACCTTGTTTGGTTGTACCTTACTTTCATTCGCCTTGAAATGAAACCTTGCTATGCATATCTTTTTCTCAGCCTCACCTTTCTCCCCAAAGGTATTTTAAAAAAATGTTTCAGTCAGTGTTTATTTTGAAATGTCTGAATTGATTGTACATGAACTGCTGATTTTAATGTTTTATGGCCCTCTTTAGTGAATCGCAAAGCCATTTTAGAAGAACCCAAGTTCTCAGGCCTCTCGAGGCCTCCAAGCCCCCAAGGGAATACCACGCTGTTTCTGGACTTGGTTAACATCAGGCAGCATTAACCTAGTTCTCTTTCATTTTTCTAAATGTGGCGCAGAGGTTTTTAAAAGAAATAGATAGAGAGAGAAAAAGAGAGAGGGCCCCACACACCACGCAGCATGTCGTCTACTGGCTGGTTGGATGGTAGGAAGCATCTCGTTTTATGAAAGGTGTATGAGATATCTTCCAGCTGACAAGGATTGCTGTTGTCTGTAGCACTGATGAGTGTGTGGCGGTGTCTCATTTATGTATCATATAAAATTTTTGAACACACTTCACTGTGTTAAAACGTCCAGAGTGGAAGCAGTGGACTCCTAACCCTAGATTTCCCAAAGGATTTATGTAGTACATTTTTTTTGTTTGTTTCTTGTATGTAAATTGAAAAAGAAATGTTCTTTGGTATTCACATGTTCATTTATAAGCCGTTTGATTTTTCTTTTTTGTCAACACAAATATTGCTTTTTTTCTCTATTGTCCTAGCACAGATTTGACAAAAAAGGTGTAGCGATTGTTGCCTAAGCCCCAGGTTAACTTGCAGGGGTCTCACAGATGTATTTCCTGTTCTAGTTCAGCTGCTGTATCTAAGTCTTGGTCTGCTTCAACTTTGGATTAAAACACATGAAAATGATTATTTTCTTTTCCTGTCGTTCTTTTTTTTTTTTTTTTTTATTAAATTTATGTTCATGCTTGGTTTGTTTACTTAAGATGATTAATTGATTCATGCCTGATAAATCTAAAAAAGGGGTTATAATGTGCCTAAATTTAGTTTTCTTTTTTCTTTTATTTTTTTGTTGTATTCAACATGTTTCATTCAAACAAGTTTACAGCCCCAAAAAAGAAAAAGAATTTTCACTATTTAAAGAATCAGTCTTTTGTGCATTTTTTTTTGTACAGAATCATGATTACCATGGCCTGTTGACATTTTTTGTACATTACCATTTATCATCACATTATATATATTTTTTTACATTGCTATTCCTGAATTGCCCCTTATACCAAAATGTTGCCAGCTTGAAATTTACAAATGAAGTACAAATGAAACTTGACCAGGCAATCCATGAAAAAGCTTGAGCAAATCTGGTCCTGGACAGCTGGATTATGGCTTCATGCTCATATGGCTTCAGACTAATTTGCTTAGGCACACCTGAGTAGTCACCTGTAATTGCCAAGTTTACAGCAGGGAAAACTATAAGCTGCTGGACTGTGCCCCCCCCCCTTTTCCCCACACCCACACTGTACTGCAGTCTTGATGTTTTACATCGTTCTACCCACCATGGCCAGCACCAGTTGTCTGGAAGTGATGAAGATAACCTGAGGTGTCTTGCGGTTTTGTGAGTAAACTGAGTTGAGGTTTTTGGGTTTGGCATTTTTGCAACTCAACCTGAGATATTGGCAGTTTGTCAAAGTGTGTCATTGTCTTGATCTGATGAGACTCATAATGCAGGCGGTGAGGATGCACTTTAGGGGACCTGTATGTGTGTGAACCCATCTCGAAACACTTGTTTTGCAGGAGAATAGTGTGTAAAATTGTAGATGGAGAACATCTTGGCTGGCAAAGTGTAAAAATGTAATAGCAGTTGGCTGGTGGAGACTCAGTTTAGAAACTTAGTAAAACCTTGCAGGTAAAAATCTACCTTCTTGTACAATTTAGCTCCAAGTTTTGTGCACTACATTGATTGGAAAAGATTGGACACACCTTCTCATTCAATGCATTTTCTTTATTTTCATTTACATTTACATTTACAGTGTAGATTCTCCCTGAAGGCATCAAAACTATGCATGAACACGGGGAGTTTTACGTATTTAACAAAAATGACCTGGCCTCCACAGTCACCAGACCTGAATCCAATCCAGATGGTTTGGGGTGAGCTGGATCACAGAGTGAAGGCAAAGGGGCCAACAAGTGCTAATAAACACCTCTGAGATGCCAAGAGTGTGCAAAGCAGTAATCAGAGCAAAGAAGTTTGAAGAAACTAGAATATAAAAAAATATATATGTATTTTTTTTAAGTACATAACTGCACATGTGTTCATTAATAGTTTTGATGCCTTCAGTGAGAATCTACAATGTCATGAAAATAAAGAAAGTATTGAAAAACAGAAGGTGTGTCCAAACTTTTGGACTGTATACTGCACTGTATATATATTTTTTTCTTACAACAAATTAAATTTAGAGGGTATATTGACAGGGTATGTTGGCGTACGAACATCCAATAATTTTAAGTCAAATTTGATTCACTATAACCCCTTTTACACCTCATTACTTCATGTGGCTTGATTAGTCTAAAATCAGATTTTGTCTTTCCTTCCTCCCCTTTCCTTTCTGGCTTTTCTTGGCTGCAGAAATCATGAACCTGGCTGGCTGGCTAATGTCAGCAACTAGTGGGAGGAGCCCCTTTGAGTGGAACTCCAAAAACCTTGTACTTTTTTTGGATTTACAGTCACAAGGTTTTGCCTTCAATTCATAACCAGTCATTGTTTAAGGCCCTAAGCAATTGATTGGTTTGCTTGACTTGCAGTAGGCCTATATGCAACACAAACGTGAATGGTCAGATTAGATGTCATGCACATTTTGCATGCGCTTAGTGCTTATTATCACTCTGTGGTACAGGTGATGTGAGTGTCAGTGTGTACATGTGTTTAATTTTAGGGACTAATTAATTTACATTACAGACTATAATGGTTCCTCAAATTTGTAAATGTGAACTGTAAAGATGGTAAAATCTGATTTTAGTAAAAATAAAGAAATAAGTCTGAATTGATTTATGAGATTTGTAATATAGGTATGGAACAGGTAAGTTTTACGTGATGGGTAAATGTACAGATGGGTGAACCTACAACGACAGAAGTAGTGACTGCTGACTTGTTACATAGTTTTTGCAGGGCAGCTGTGAGGCTATTGCTGGTTTTCTCTGAATGAGGAATGGCGATGAGCTTCTCAGAACCCGGCAGATGCAGTAGTTACTGTCTTCATTGTGCAAAGTTCACAAGACTGCTGATAATCTTAATTAATGGAGTGGCCTCTTCCTTCTGCTTCTTTCTCACTAGGACCATATATAATCTGGCCTCCCATTTTTATTAATTTGCGTAGAAAAGAGAGGTAATTTCTGCGATTTGGAATGTGGCTCTGATAGTAACTTCCTCTGGCATTGCTTCAGTATGTGTGAATTTGCAGAAACGAGCCAGTGCAGATGGGCGGGCTCGTATTTCTTACAGTGAAATTTACATTAATTCTCAGCAGCTCTTAAGCTGTAAAAAAAACCGTGCTCTGAAGGAAAAAAAAAGCAGAAGCACTTACTACTGCAAATACTGTTCTTGCATAACATGCGTGTTGTCTTTTAGTAGGTGTTCCACAGTGGGGTGAAAAGAAGTGAAGTCAGCATTGTTTGAATGTGAGGAGATTGCCTAAATGAAGTACATGAACGTTTTTTTTTTTGCCCTAATCTGATTTGAGTATCCTAATGCCTATCCAGTTTTTGTGTTTCTTTAAATTATGTAAAACGTACAGATGTCATGTTTGATAAGATTAGCATAATAGTATAAATATGATTAATCACTTTTTTTCAGAAGATGTAAGCTTTTAATTAAGAAATAATACTCTAGAGGGAGTGCCTTAACATGTAATATTGCCTGCCGCCTCTTGCCTATGACCACAGCACAGCAGTGCCAATATTACTTTATAACACGAACCTTGAGTGTATAAATGCGAGTATACCACAGTTCCATTATTGCATTGCTGAAAGGTTTTGAGTTAAGGAGGACACGAAAATACGATCTTTTTGGTTATAAACACTACACGAGTTAAAATAGTTCCATTGCTGCTCTGTTTGTAGCTGCACTGTAAGTGCGGCATTGTTGCTAGGTTTGCCTGCGCCACCTATTGGAGACATGCCATTTCTGCAATGTGTCTATGGGATCCAGTGGTGTCATGACATCGCATTTGGTTTTTATTTGGTTTGTAAGTGCTGCGTTGTTGCTAGGTCACCTGTATGTGGTTGAGTAATACATGGAATTTACATAAATACATACATTTTGGGCTAAATGTTTTGAGTATTTGCTAATGCTGGCTGTATAGCCTGATTGGATTTTTCTACTCAAACTAAATGCTTTTTCCCCCACTTTGCCTGAACTTCTATGGCTAGGAGTGTCGTTTCCAGCCCACCACGGATTACTGCCTCCACCTGAGGATGGGCCTGTGGACCACTAGAGGGTGCATCATGCCACAATTTAAGAAAGCCTGTTAAGAGAGTTTTGCTCCAACCCAAAGCTAGCACCTTTTCCAGTTCAGGTTAAGTTCATCAGGAAGCATAATTATTATAACAAAGGTTAATACAGTAGAGCGGTGGTGTGATTGTAGGTTTTCATTCCAGCCAATCAGAAGCTTGTGTAATCAGCTATTTGAGGAGCGGCCAACTGATTGCAAGTGTGAAAGCAGGTTACACTGCTGGTTTTTAGAATGAAATCCACTGAGGAGATCTTTTGTCCCCAGAACGATCTGATTATTTTATTCCTCCCATCAGGAGGACATCAGTTCACACCAATCTACTTGTGGTGTTTCAAGCTACTGGATGCCGTATCTTTACTTGGGATCAGTAAAGTATCCAGCCCTTCAGACAACCAGCCATTTATATCAGCCACAGCAGCCCTTCACAGATAAGACTGGAAAGCCCTGCTGTAGAATGGTAAATCTGCTGTACTAACCACCCCTGGCCTAGTTCCCAAGTTGCTTCTGCTGTCACTTCAGACTGAAAAAGAAAAAGTGCTTCAAAGCCACCTCTTAGCCCTTTTACCTTGTTCACAGGTCTTAGCTTGACTGGAAACCATCTCCTCCTGT
Source organism: Astyanax mexicanus (assembly GCF_023375975.1). Taxonomy (NCBI): domain Eukaryota; kingdom Metazoa; phylum Chordata; class Actinopteri; order Characiformes; family Acestrorhamphidae; genus Astyanax; species Astyanax mexicanus. The sequence continues at coordinate 21,578,224 of NC_064431.1, forward strand.
ACTTTCATTGTTGTTAAACACAACGTAATCATAATTTACTACCAGCCAGTGTTCCCTTGAACGGAAATTGCTGCCAACCTGTGAAATGAAAACTCGTGACATGGCAGAAATTCTGTCTGATGCCTGTGCTCCACTTTTCTTCCCTTGTCAGATTGTTCTCTGAGGCTTATTGACGGGTTCATGGTGTACCATTTTTTGCTCTGTGATGTAATACCACACCAGCGTTATATGCATGTGACAGAAAAGAGGACAGTAGATGTAAAGATCTGAACTTTCAGTTCTTTGAGAGTCATTTCTGTTTGTTTGTAATAGTTTCCAGTATCTTTGGGATCCTGGACCACCAGATTAACCCCTTTAGGGCACAGAGGTCACTGTAAGAAGCCTACTATTTTTTTCTCCTATTTCCCCCCTTTCATTATTCACATCAAACAAGTAATTTTTTAAAAAGGATATATATACAATGTCTTATTTAATGTCTATACAGGAAGTGATGTAAGAACTTTAGTTTGTCTGCAGAGCTAGGTTTGGGCCTGACCACTAAAAGTTTTATGTGTATATATTTGATGAGGATATTTTTAAAATTGATGAATAAGTTATATAGTCCACTAGGGCAGGAAGTTGGCTATATAATACAAACAGGAATAATGTATGATTCAATATTTCGTAATACCATAAGCAAGGCAATATATTGTAATAGTTTAAATGAAACCAGTGGGATTTAATGAAACTATCTAGTGAGTCAAAATGAGTCAACGTCTGCCATCAATATTTACATTTGAACTAATAATGTACATTTGAACTAAAATGTATACTATGTTTTTTAAAAATCAATACAGTATTGCAAAACAAAATATTGTGATGGCGTATAATTTTGATATTTCCTAACACCCCTTTAGTCTACAGTGCAATATTCACACAGAGCAACCACTTTAGACATTCTTCTTTAGTCCCTGTCCGTACAAATTTGGTTATTTAAAAAAAAAAGGCACTTCTCTGTGTTTTAAATGTATCTTCGTGTACACTAGTACATTCTTGGAAGACGTTTATTTAAAAAAAAAAAGTTTTCTAGTGGATGACGGGCCAAAATGAAGACAGATTTTTAAAAAATAAATTCTGCGCCTGTCTGAAGAAATGTACAGGTCATTGGCTTTGGAAATCCTGCAAGTGATCTCAGTGCAAAATATGGAACTGTGTAGTTAAGCATACTTCCGAATTCTATGAATGCTGGATTTTTGATTGTCTGATTGGATTTCAGCGTGTATTTTGTGTCAATCACTCACAACGTGACAAACAATGAATCTCAACAATTGAGGAACAGCAAAAAGAGCGTCAAAGACTAGTTACTGACAACGACCTCCATACTACAGGAACCCCTGCAGATACGTTTGCGATTGTATCTCGACACAAATCCAATCTGATCACTTTCAAATAATAGAGCAGGCAATCATTTTAACAGATCTGATTTAAGAAACAGATCTAATTGTTCTGAAGTGGGAATATACAGTTGCAAGAATTTATACATAATTCACAACAATAGACAAACACAGTCTGCTTAAACTAATACCACACAAAATTATATGCTTACATGGTTTTATTGAACACAACATGTTAACATTCACAGTGAGGGTGGAAAAAGTATGTAAACCTTTGAATTTTATAACTGGTTAACCCTCCTTTGGCACCAAAAAAAAAATGTAAACAAAATGTTTCCTTCACATCGCTCTCTTGAGGTCATGCCACAGCATCTCTATAGGGTTGAGGAGGTCAGGACTCTCCAGAAGGCGTATTTTCTTCTGTTAAAGCCATTCGGTTGTTGATTTACTTCTATGTTTTGGGTCGTTTATGTAGAAATCCAAATATAATCCCAAAGGGTTCACATACTTTTGCTTGCAACTGTAGCCCTTGTAGCCTTTAGGAAGTAGTTTCACATGTTGAACTGACTGTAGGGAAGTTGGTAAAGTATGATTCAGGGAGACTGGGCCTTACCCTGGTGATCTTTTCTGCAGAGTTTAGTTTCAACTCCAATCTAAAAACACTAATAAAGTAAAACTTGAAAATAAAGTTAATCTCAAGTTCATTGGCGTTAGAAATCCTGCAAGTGATCCCAGTGCAAAGCATGAAACTGCGTAGTTGTGCATACTTCCAAATTCCGTGAATGTTGCTTGCTCAATCAAAATTGAGTCCATCTACTCAGAAAGATCATTATCAGGCTTCTGAATGCGAGATACTGAGAACTACGCCTTTGTGTGCAGTTTCTGAATTTCTTTAATTCCCGGCAGTTTCTCCAGATTCTTGCTTGCTTCTGTAGTGTGAAGTGCACACGCCTCGCTAAAAGATACAAACCGGCATCAAGCAGCATTTGCACACTTTCTATAAGTTGGAGTGGCTGATGCAGCTATTTTTATATCTGCTGTGTCATTTTATGAGTGAGAGTAGATAATGTACGAGCAGGCGTGGTAAAGGCGTTGCTACATGTGCGCATGTGTAAATTGTTTTGAAGATTTAATCTTTGAGGGCTAAAGCATTGCTGAAACTAAAACCTTGTAGTTTTTGTAATTTATTAATTTTACCTCACTTTAATTTGTAAGACCTATAAAGTACTCGTTACAGATATCAAAAACACAGTCTAAATCGTATTATTGTAAATTAAAACTGCTTATATTTTGTTGTGTTAAGGCTAGCATCCTACATTAGTCAGCAAAGAAAAAATCCACTCACCACATAGATTTAACTTAGCAAATATTTAAAAAAGCCTCCCATTGGATAATTACTGCATGGATTCAGCTGGGAAAAGGTTAACTGATGCTTTGTGTAGCTTTGCTTTTTTTAAACAACCATGTGAAAACCATGTGGTTCTTACACATCAGCTCACAGATGCCTCGTGCTGAGTGACATCACCCTTTGGAGTGATGTGGGGAGAAAGCGCTCTCTACCCACCCAGAGCGACCAAAGCAAATTGTGCTCCTTCAGGGCTCCCAGAGCCGATAGCAAGCTATATAAACAGGATTCGAATCAGCAATCTGGAAAAGAATTTAAATAATGGTCATCAGAGATCAGTGAAATAAGCTGATAGAAAAACAGTACTAGCACTGAGGAATATGTTAAATATGATAGTCAGAGCATTTGCATGTGTAAAATGTGAAGGGAACTCAAGGGTTTGGGAGTAGACGGCTGTGTAGCTGTAAGAAAACCACTTATCAGTGGGGTTATCCGGCAAAAACGGCTTCTACTAGATCGGGAACATAAAGACTGGACTCTGGAGCAATGGAAGATGTGGTCTGATAAGTTCAGTTCTAAAGTAATTCTGAGTGCTGGAGCATCAGTGTAAGAAGTGTGCCTAGTGCTTACTCTACAAACCTTGGAGGGGCAGTGCCATGATCTGCGTGCTGTAGTTGGTCAGGTCTAGGTTTAGCAACGTTATGTGCTTAAAAAAATGAGGTCAGCTGACTACCTGATTGTGAAGCTGATGTTTTAATACTGTACAATTGATACATAGTGCTGCCTAAATGTTCTGATTTCCTAAGCTCTTCAGAGCTTTGTGATCTCTATTCTGTGTAGGTTACTCGTTTTCAATAAAAGCCTGTTTTCTCTGTAGAACGACAAAAATGCAAAATTAGAGATTTTAAAGTTTAATCCTATTGGGCAAGTTTCTCTGAAGGGCAAGGGAAGAAAAGTCCGTGACCGCAACCAACACGCCAGCTTTTCCTCTTTGGTGAGAAGACAATGACACAGATGATGTACAGATGTGGACTTGAGGAAGGATGTGGCAGTATGCACTTCCTGCTCGAGGCAATACCATCTACCTTTGACTTGTGTGTGTGCCACAGAGGAAATTGGTAACGTTGCTTATGCAAAGTATATTCTCTTAAGTGCCATCTTTTATCAGCTTCACTCTGTTCACCCTATTGTTTCTCCCTGTCCTTTAGTGCTCAGGACCCCACAGGACCACCACAGAGCAGGTATTATTGGGGTGGTGGGTCATTCTCAGCACTGACTGCCCTGACATTGACATGGTAGTGGTGTGTTAGTATGTGCTGTGCTAATAAATTTGGAATTTGAACACCTCAGTGTCATTGCTGGTCTAAGAACGGTTCACAAATAGCATCCTGAGGACAGTGTCCTGTGACCACTAATAAAGGACTAGAAGATGATTAACATAAACTGTGCAGCAACATATTAGGTGGGAGTGTCTAATAGAGTGGACAATGAGTGAACACAGTGTTTAAAAACTCCAGCAGCACTGCTGGGTCTTATCTAATCTCACACTACTAACACATGACCACCATGCCAGTGATCTACCACTCAAATAATACATTCCCTGTGGTGGTCCTGTGAGGTCCTGCCCATTGAAGAACAGGGTGAAAGGAGATTATTGTATATCAAGCATATTGAGAAACCGATACAGTAGTACAGTTTGTAATCATAGAACTACTTAAAATTAAATTTGGTCTGATCAGTTTTGGTTTCACACTGCAGTTTAATGAGTGAGTGCAAAAGAACCGTACCCTGTCCTGTCGTCATTATATAAATAGATCATACATACATAGGCTGACTGTTGGTAATCCAGCGAGTTTTCTTTCCAGGTGTTGTGCCGATTCTGTGTTCCTCTCCAGGTGTGCAATGAGCATAACAGATTCCCCTCGGCTTCCTTTTATTTCTGTGTATAAATAAGGGTTAATCTACAGTTACCAGCATTATCCCATGCTGCTGCATTATGCCTTGCACGCAAAAGCAAGTCACATTTTGGCACTACACCGCTTCTGTTTTTTTTTTCTGTTGTTTAATGAGGGATGGCAGTATAAATCAGTTTTCTGTAATTGATCGGAAAGTCTGAAACAACTTTCAACTAACTAAACCATGGTTTAACTAGTTGATCCAGAAATTTTGCACCGTGATTCGCTGCACTTTTCACACCTGCTATCTTGGTTCATTTTAAACTAAAATCCAGACCAAACAAAGTAGGTGTGAAAGAACCCTGAGCGGAGTTGGGTGGTGCCCCATTAGAGAGGTCAGGTCTTTGATACTGTCATTGCCAACTTCACAAATTTGTCAGCCTTGAGAGGTCCTCCACGGGCTTGGGGACCCAAGCAGTTGCCTGCCTTGCCTGACTGCAAGCGAGACGACTGCATGTGACTGAAATCGAGCTTTATTTTGTTGCAGAAAGCTTTCGTTTTCCAGCACTTCAGCATAACGCTAACCAACAGCAGCTCTGAGCTTTACTCAGCACTGTCAGAACTGAAACCGTTTTTTCTGTGTTTTTGCTGAGACAGCGACCAGCATGCTGGAGCTGCATGGCAGTTAGAGGTTTGCATTCTTATACAGTCTGTGAACTGAGACTCGCTGCCTGAGTTTACTGTAAAGAGGTGACAGCTCCGTTGCTGGAAATTGCCCTATTTAGGTCACTACTGAGGTTAGAGCAGTCATTTTCTAACACTGCATACACTCACAACTGACACACCCTGTTTTCACCTTATGTTTGCAGATGTTTGTGTATGATAAAGTGCTTATAGTGCAGGTGGTGCTGTTTTAGTGCCTCAAACTCTTGGCGAATTTTGGTTGTGGTGTGTCTTGCAGTTTCATTGAAGAAAGCAAACACCCAGTCAATGATCCACTCAGCCCAAGATCTGATTCATTGTTCTTATGATACCCTGAACCAAATTTGGATGATTCAAAGATAAATAATGACTATATTCCGTTGTTGCATAATCAAAACAAGCTCTTGATTATGGTGGGAGGTGGGAGTAGTGTGACGCGTGATATGAGTTTGCTTGAGTGGGTTGTTGATTGACGAGTTGCAAATGGTTGTTTACAAACTTTGGCCTGTTATGTATAATTGTCGTAGTACTGCGATATCTATGGATCTGTTCACACCTGGCATTAATATGTGTCCTGGATGATTCTATTAAAAACTATTTTTGACGCCTGGCATTTTGTGATTTCTATACTTTAGCTAGTTATTGTAGCATCAAATCAAATCAAATCAAATTTATTTGTATAGTGCTTTTTACAACAGGTGTTGGCACAAAGCAGCTTTACAGAAACATGATTACAGGACAAAGAATCAGGCAAAACATTAAACATAGAAAATAGCATGCACAGCTAACCCCTGCGGACAGTGGACGGTGTGGTCTCTTGGTTACTATCTACTGTATGTTCTGGTTGGAGCATTGATGCGGTTACCTCTGGCAGTACTTTGCTGCTGGGGAATCACTACAATAATAATGTGATCATATGTGTTTCTGAGCACTTCCGAATGAGGTTCCTTGAAACGCATCGTCCCAGTTACATCTGTACTTTGTGCTGGAAACTGGTTCACCCAAGACACATGTAAATGTCAAGTGTGAACAGGCGTAAAGTTTGAATGCATTGGTACAAAGGCTGTATCTCAATATACTTAACAAAACTTTGCAAAATGCACTGTTTACAAGCTTTCTATTGCACAATTCATGCAAAAGTTTCCTCTGTTGTTTAATGTTCCAGAAACCAACCCATTTCCACACAAAAATCATCCTTGCACATAAATAAAAAGGGTAATTGCACAAAGATGGTAACCTGTGTAGCAGGAGTCATATTAGAAATATGGTACATTTGTAACATCTTGTTTAGAATAATTTTGAATATATCAATATGTACAATATATTGCCCACCCCAAATTGGTATATCACTTCTAGTCAAATTAAAAAAGAAAATATACACTTCAGCAGTATTATCTTTGACAGTTTTAATAATAATAATAATAAACATGCATAAAACTAGACATATAATATACAACAAAAGACAAAATAATAACAACAATAATAAATAAATTACAATACAAACATTATAAAACAAACTTCTGTATGTATAAGTTATCTGCTGCTTCAGTTGACTTAATTTATAAATAAATAGTAAATTAACACAAAATTACAAGCTGAAATATAACCCTCAATTGTAAAAAGCAGCAATTACTAAAATCAATACTTAATCTGGTCAATGTGACTTATTAATATTCTAAGTACTGACGTTCTTCTAGGAACAATTATTACTGCGACAACATTTCTAGACAATAAATCTAGAAAACAAATTAAGCTCAGTGCAATCGAAGCAATCAAGTAGTGTGGCCTCAAAACAGAGAGGCAACCTCAGAAAATTAAATTAAATTAAACAGACATTTGTTTAATCCAGCACATATGTACTGTGTGTTATTGTTCATTTGTTCCTTCGATTGTCCATTCACTTCAATTTAAATAAGCCATTTGGGGGTTATCTAGTTGTTTCTCCAGCTTTATCCTGTCCTGTATCCTGAATCTTCTCAGTTCTTCAGTCGCTTTGACGCCAGATAATCTTCAATGTAGTTGAACAACATATCGAGCTCCCCCATGGCTTTGTACAGTCCTTTCTCCTTCATCTAATTAGGCAAGAAAAAAGGAGAAAACATTAAATTATAGCTTTCATTTGATATGAATTTTAGAGAGCTGTAGTCATTTTATATTTATTCACATTATGCCAAAACCTTGCTTTAAACCACTGGAACATATAAGTGTTAGTTTATCTTAGTTGTATAGTATGTAGCACTAAATCACACATATTGTTTAAAAGATAGCCTTTTAGATAGCAAGTTAGTTTGTTTTTAAGCTGATATATAGCCTTTCATTTATAAAACAAGCCAACTTACTTGAGAATATGACTTTTGGATGCTGGAAATTTCAAAGGGCTTCTTGCAGGAGAAGTAGGATTTCTGTAACAGAAAGGGAATACAGTGTTAATAGGTGTTTTTTATGGTTATAATCATTGTTTTTATTGGAGTCTGGAGTCATGTTGAAACTGTAAATGAAACTGCTATTTTTAAAATGTGCATTGTAAGCATTGCAAATCCTGGTTGATAACTCAACCACTTGAATCATTTCGTACTGCAACATTCCAAAAATCTGATTTTCTATGTTTTTAGAAAGTTTAGAGAACATTTGTGGATGTTTTTTCTGGTAATATAAAATATATTCTGGTAATTTCATATATAATATGCAAAATACTGCATATTATGACGCTACCAACTGGTAGCGCTAACAAAGCTAACCTGAGACGATGGTTATAATGCTAGATTTGGCATTTGTAAAATACTGTCAAAACAGTGGTAAGTTTTTTCCTTTAAAAAGTGTATAAAAGTGTTATGTATCCTGTGTTCCGACATCCAATTTCTGAGGTAAATTTAATTATGTAGCATTACATAGCTAGCTAGGTCAGTGTAACATTTATCCGTTTAATTTTTTTGTCTCTTTGAGGCTAAATTTGAAACAATAGCGTTGGGTGTAAAACTTTATTATTTCATATTTTCCAATTGATATAGTAAAAATATATATATATATATATTTTTTTTTATATAGAAATACAGGAAATACAAAAAATGATTGCTATTCAGTTTTCATAAAATCTTATGATATAATACAACCTATTAAAAATGGAAAAACTTAAATATTTTTTTTATCATTTTTTTTATTCAGATCCTGAGGGCGGATATGAAAAAGAATGCCACAAACAAACTGCAATAATTAGGTATTACAACCTAATTTCTATTTTCAGATGAGTCTCAAACAATTACTGTGTGTGTAGCCTATGTAGGCAGCTAGGGGTAGAGAAGGGCACAAGGGCGCTCACTTCTGAATGAAACGCGCCCACTATCCTATACATCTCATGTGAACCGTAACTAGGCTACTAGCTGGGTGGTTAACCTAGCTAACCTAGCTGGGTTAATGACTTACAACTGTAACCTCGTTTTTTTTTTACGATCACTGGAAGATGTAAGTACGAGCTAGCTTGATAAATTCTCGACTTTTACCCACATAATTATTTATTTAACCCTTAAATACTTGTACATTTAGTAGGTAACTTATAGTTATTAGCTTACTAAGCCACGCGTCGTGCGGGTAAGCAGTTAGCTAACTTGCTAACATAGCAAACATTAACTTAGCTAGTTTCCCAAGTTAGATAACATTAGCTTGTTTTAAAACTGAAGTGAAGCTCCCATAAAGCCTAAAAACAAGCTAGACTTCTATCTAATTCCCTTCTGCCACTCGTTTAGCCTGTATTTCCTTACACTTTCCCTTTTTAACGCATTTGTAGACGTTTAGCGTATATACATATATTATGTAACTAAGATATCTAGGTTATATGTTCAGAGTAATGCAGTTTAATACTTACGCATTTGACAATGTCCCTCTTGATGCTATTGAAGATATTTCCAATATAGTCTATAGATGTTTTGAAGTTTTGGGTCTCCTGTGTGATCGCTGTTGGCAGAACTGTGTCCAGATAGAAGCGCAAAACCTCGTTCATTACATGGCAGAAGTAAGGACCCTGCAAACCAAATCAGATCAGATATGATATGAGATAATATGAGGTTATCAGACTTGCCTGCAAGCTCGCTAACGTTACTCTTCGACACTAGGTTGGTGTCTATGCGATTTTTCTCTTTTTTGAGTTCTGAGCACTCCAGTTTCGATATGATGATGACTGTCGTTATTACGGGGCAGGTTTGTTTTTGGAAAAAGCTGTAGTAGTAGTAGTATAATATGCTGTAGTAGAAACAAGAATACTACTATGAAAATCAGTTCAGCCTAAATTAAAGTTTTTTTTTTAGGGGGGAAAACTGTAGTAGTAGTAGTAGTAGTAGTAATGTGGTATATGCAGTAGTAGAAACTAGGCCACTACTATGTACTCTACTATGGGCTCCAACGAATGTAGATTATTTAAATTTGTCGACTACATATTTAATTGTTGACTAATCAATAATTGATAACAGTACTGAATTACACAATGTGCTGGAGACAGAAATGCAATGGGATATGAGTAAAAGGCTTACTCACAGTTTATTTACACACTCAACTTAGTCTGTGTCTTCAAAAGTTCCCAAACACAACAGATCACATATTTTATCACTAAATATCAGAACTTTCCACGTTTAAACAACGTCTAGACATTTAAATGCCTTTTTTAAACCTGATATTCAGATGTTTCTATCGTTTTTTAGCCATGGAGGACTAACAAAATACTCATTAGTTACAGCCCTACTACTATGCAAAGCATTTCACCTTAAATTGACACCAGCGATACAACATTTCATAGCAATCAGTTCAAATCATCAGATCACCTTGCTGAAAAGAACAGCAAGGTCAATTTAAGATGGTTAAGCTGGTTATAACCCTCTATGGCATAGGTTATATTTTTGCGGGAATATATTTTAATTTTTGCAAGCCTGGGAGTCCCTATAAATATAACAAACTTAAATGTACATTTTTGATTACAAACTGATCATTTGATTCATTTGTTTTAGAGCAAGGCAGCACCCAATACATGCAGGGTAGGAGGAGTAGGTTTCCACCAGGAGCAGAGATGAGATTAGATTAATATAACAAAAGTGGTCTAACTGCGCAAGCCACACATATAAAAGCACTATTTTAGATTACAAGTTTACAACAATATAAACAGCCAATATACTTCTTTACATTCCCGTGCACAAATACATACTTTTATTTATGACTCACTTGTACACCTCATTGTATTAGGTATTGGTATGCCATATAACATTATATTAAAGATAAGTAAGTAAAAGAGGTGTAATATCCAAAAAATTGGTTTGTTGCCTGAGGGCAACACTGTGCCATATAGGGTTAAACAGTTTAACCAGCATATCCAAGCATGACCAACATCAACATTCTAGGTTTTGATATCAATAATATTATAAACACTTAAAATTCATTAAAACTCATCAAAACTAAATTTCTATATATCTATAGATATACTCCATAGATGACATCTATCATGATCTAACATTTTATAAGCACTTGTACCACTAGTGTGCTTTTAGCCCAAAGCAGCCAGTAGTAGGGCTTGCTTGTGATTAATCTTTATGTCTTACAATGTACTCACTTTGAGATTCTCAAGGACTGTCCTGTTGAAAAGTGCAAACCCCAGGTCATCATTATTTACCTGCATCAAAAAAAGCAAAAAGAAAAAGCTCAGCCTCAAGCATCATAGAAACTGAAATCAAACCACTGCAACTTTACAAGTTAGCTAGTTCCCTCCAAACAGCTGGAACTCAACCGTCTTGTAATCCAGTTTCTAGAATGTCTGCACCGTCCATTGCATCAAAAATCAGCCCTTAATTCTGCACCAGGTCATACCAGTGTGAATGAAAAAAGAGCAGTTGTCGGTAATACTCACATAGTAGTTTCTCATCTCATCGTAAGATGTGCGCAGCTTTCTCAGTTTGACTGGAAAGCTCTCCACAAACGAGCAGCAGCTGTCTTTGCAGATGACTCTTTTGCACTGAGCGTCCTCCGCCAGCAGCGCCACCGCCAGAAGGAAAGCAAGGAAGAGGAACCTGACAAGGTGCATCCTGGATGTCGGAGGTCTTTAACCCTTTTTTTTCTGTGTTTTCCAGCTGAGGAGCCCCTTGAAGAGCAGAAGTGCAGAAGATGGGCTGAAGGTGTCATATTTATACCGACGATATGAAAAATTCCTCTGTTTCCTGGGGGAGGTGGGTTTACTAGAAATGAATCCAAGCTTGTGTCATCAAGCCTGATGATGTCTGTCACACCCTCACGTAGATTGTCAGTTTTTTTTTTTTATTCGTTACATGAGTGGAAATGTTTTATTAATGAATTTACACCTCATCAATTTTTTCCCCTTGTATAATCTTTTATCCAGAATGCTGATAATAAACGTTCAGAGATTTCCATTTTTTAACAGAGCAGGAAAATGCATATTGATTGAAATTAGTTTCCAGGCTTGTTTAAATGTTGATTATTTGATTAAATCTAAGAGTGGTACAACTACATTTGGCAGATATTATAGGTAGTTTAATTTATTTATCTGATCATCTGGAATCCAAAACAGGGAGCTATGAAAATGTTAGTGTTGGCAAGGGGTGGATTACTGTGATATTGAAAGAATTATATTTTCACAGTACATTATAATTTTAGTGTTATATAATGACATGCAGACTTAACACAATGATTTTTATATATATATTTGCTGCATTGTTATCTAATATTGAACAGGATCCTCTAATTACACTCCTTGTAATTACATTCAAACAACTGGTCGATATCAAATATTATCATAGCATGTGCATTCTTTTACCATCATGTAACCTGTTTAAACTTTTTAAATATTATAGGAAGTTAAGTTTTTTTATATGATGTAGGTATATGCTAGAGGTGGGTGATATGGTAAAAAATAGTGTAGCATTATTTTTTAAGATTTAATAGAAAAAAAATGGGAGTTCATATATCAGTGGGATGTCTATGATCATTAATTGAAGATCACATTTTCTTCTTTAGCACTGAGAGGCTTACAGTAATCTAAGCCAAAGCCCTGAACCATGTGAGATGTGTGGTTTTTTTCACCTAACCTCAACACATTTCTGAAGTAAGAGCAGAGATAGAGGTAGAGTATAAGCATCATGGGTTCGAGCACATCATTTTCTCACTGGTAGGCAGGGTCTGTTTATCATTATGTCATGGAACAGCATGTTATTCACACTTGCTTTGTTTACCAATCTAAAAAAAAATGCATTGTATAAATATGTACCCTCATTTACTCATTTCTTATATTTCTAACCTAGAATTAAAACATGATTATTTTTCAAAACTGATTATTTGTAAACATCAAAAAAGTACTTTTGGCTAACCCAATATTTAAGGCATTATAATAAGAGTCAAAAGTCTTCAAGCCAGATATCATTAATACTAGATAGATAGATTAACAAATATTAAATGCCATCTAGTTTTACATTATATTAGATTCTGTTATTATTTATCTCAATTCAAGTATAAACCTATTTTAGTAGTGTAGAATCTCTTTAGAATAGTATCTCGCGTAAATAGAGGTGCATGAAACAATCAAAACATCCCACAAAATTGGCACTTGGTTCTAAGAGATGTACAATATTTTCAGCACCTGTCACTGATTGACGTTCATTACAGGGAGCTGCCATCAGTTCAATGTATTCAAGCTGAGCAAAAATTGCAGAACATCATACTGTTCCGTAGCCTGGCAACAATGTCAGTGTGTGATGATGTGCACCACAGGCGGTGGCTTTATATTGTTTGCATTGATATCAGAATTTGGGTAGATGGCGCTCTCTTCCCACATTACTCCCATTGTGATGCTGGCCAACACAGGCATCTGTGGGCTGATGTATTATAGCTGGGGATTTAGCTCATTCCTTTGAGTACGCTGGCAACCCACTGATGCTTTTGCCTTAGAAGCTGCTGTTGGAAAAGTGGTGGAGTCTGACTTTATTTGTATTGGATGGGTAATGCGCTTGTCTTTACCCCTTTTAGTTTTGAGGATAATACAAATGATAGAGGGAGTATCTGAACAGGGATTGGGTAATTGGCCTTACAGACTGAGGTGAAAATTCATATGAAAATAAAAGTAGCATCACACTAAAATCTCAGTATTTAAAGGTTTTACTAGATTTTTCATATATCAGTGGGTTATCATTGATCATTGATTGATGTTCACATGTACCCCTATGCCTTCAGTGGCTTACAGTAATATAAACCAAAGCCTTAAACCTTGCAAGGTATGAGGTTTCTCACCTAACCTCAGCAATTTCTGAGGGGAGTGAGAGGAGAGAAGATATGTGCATCATGGGCCGGGCCACATCCCTCAGCTCTCTCACACGGAACACACACATTCACACATTCACATTTACCACTTCCATTTTCTGTGAAATCACCTGGACTGAACAGAATGAATATGAATTATTGGCAGCAAACCGAAAGAGTGAAGCTAATGATGAGTAACAGCCCAGTAATAGAAGTCCCCTGTTAAATAATACATGTTATCCAAGCCCTCTAAATTAGAGTGTATACATCTAAACTACATCTAAAGGCCAGCTATAAAAATAGTTTCATTCAGCTGCAAAGATGAAAATGGGCTAGTCTAACCTCCTGAGCTCCCTGTTATAGATTCCAAGACCTAAACATCAATATTTGTTTATGAGAAAATGTTATTACTCCTGGATGTTATCAAGTAATCAGTAATGCAGTAGTGAGGACAGGTACTTATGTTCGATGCTTAGATCTGCTATTGGTATCTGATGGAGCTCCGTCACTCTAGAAAACCCCACAGGCCAATTGTGAGGGCTTTAAAGCCCTCTAGCTCACTGTCCCTATTAGTAAAGGTGACCTAAATCTCCGGCTGAAGTGCGTGACTTGTCCAGAGTTCCAATTCTAGCAGTCTTGTGCTATTTGTTATTGCAAAGCAGTCACCATTTTTATCCCCAAATATTTTTGATATTAAAAGTACCAGGACTGAGAACCATTGGCTTTATTGCCCAGCATTGTAATTGTAAATATATAAACTTGGGAGGAAACCCAGTGGCAATGTGATGTCAATCCATACATCCTATTTACATAATAGATAGAGTTTATATAACTGAGGAAATAACTTTTAAATATTTTAAGTTGTGCAATATAATGAACAAAAATGTACTTTTTTGTGAGGAAGGAGTTTGGACACCCTGTTCTCTGGTATTTCCCCATTGACTGAAATAACCTCAGATAGACATTTTTATAACCGTCTTCTGGTCTCATCTCAGAGAACGATTTTTCTACTCCTTCATGCAGAATTTTTTCAGCTGAGTGATGTTAAAATTGGATTCGTGCAAGCACAGCCCTATTCAAACCACCCCACAGCGTATCAATAGGGTTAACATCCGGGTTGTTTGGGTTGTTGTCATGTTGCATGACCCACCTGCGCTTCAGCTACAGTTTCAGTTTTTGGACAGGTGGTCTCATATTTTCCTCAAGCAGTTTCTCTAATACAGTAAAGAAAACTGACTGCCATTTCCAAGGAGTTCCAGCAGGGTATCTGTAGATCCTTCAAAGATCCTAAAATGTCTTAAATTTGTTTATCTAGAAAAAAGGCCTTTAATTTGTCTTAAAAGATCTTAAATCCAACTCACAGAGGTCTAAAAAAATCAATGATTGTTTTTATTGTCACACATTGCAATTTGCAGTTTACAAATTTAATATAATTAGGATTACTGATTTAATGAGTGGAGTATTTTTGGAATTACGTTACTTGCTTTTACTTAGTGTAGACACTTGGAAAAGGTGTAGATATGGGGGTAGATAATCCCAATTTTGCATTTCAGTGTACAAACATTTACATTTTTGTTTTTTTGCTAAACTATTAATTTATGTTTGCTTGATATATGAGACTATACAGAACTCCTAAGCTTATTGTAACTTTAATATTGTTAGCTCAAAATTTTTGTATTTTCTTTTTGCTAGTTTGTTCTTGCAAAAGGGCTTTTTCCTTTTTTTATAAGTGGTATTAAAATGTGTTAAACTTAATTTCCTCATACCAGCAGATAAACTGTCGAGGAATTCCAAGGAATTTATCGGTAATTTGTCAGTCCTATGCCTGTTCCCATCATCGATGAGATTTACATCAGATAAACATCTTTCTGTTATCTTGTCTGATCAGCTATTGTTCATGAATGAATATTTCCTGTGAGGTAACATGAGACATTAACTGAGAGTTTAGAGATTAGTCTAAGTTCTGACTTACGTTTTGTTTTGACCATAAAACTTGTTGCTGAGACTTTTTAACAGGCCTGATAAAATCTGAAGCGTTTGTCACCTTGCCTAGAAAGATGACAAGGAGTTGCGTTATGAAGTTTAAAAGGACACTTTTTCTTGTTTACAGACGTTCGAAACTACAGATGCTTTCGAAGATGGGGCAATGAAGAGGAGATCTTTATTTTTCACTAATGACAACATCACTGCTCGAGTATGTCGTTATTCTTGGGACGGATGCTGTGGATTTACTTGAGTTACTCACTCAACGTCTTTCGAGGATATTCTTTGAGATTGCGTCGGCAGGATGAAGATGGACGGCCGGATGGATGGATAGATGGACAGCTGACTCAATCAGCTTCTGTAGAATCTGACTCCCACTTTTACACATGTCTTACACAAATGCGTGCGTTACGAAAAAAACTAAACACGTCATCGAAGATGCTGAGTGTGTTGCCTAGTTTAAAACGTTTTCCTTTGAGTCAGGTGGCATGACCTCAATCGATCATGTCCTCTTGAGAGATGTGGTTTTTATATCTGTTATATCTGTAATTTGACAGACAGTGCTGAAGAGTAATAATATAATTGAAGTATGCGTTTTATTAATGCCAGCTGCTTTATGTTAGATCCTCTTTCTGTGTATTAATGAAGTAAATGACACGTCATATGCTGACTTTACACTTTGGCTTAATGAGCAATGGTGGAGTTTCATCTCGCAGCTTTGCTGTTGTTTACTGGAACTAGCCAATTGAGGACTGCCCGTACTCAATGGTTAGTTTGCCTTCAGCAAAATGTAAATTACACATATGTAAAGTTGCCCGTGTTAAAACTTCTCAGGTTTCTTTAAATAGTTTTGAAAATACTCACTGTAACTTATTTAAAGGCTTTAGACATTATGGTACATAGGGTATTTTATTATATACATACATAATATACATATTAAATATGCATATTAATATATAATATACAGTTATGTATGGTACATACTAGTGCTGGGCGGTATGACCAAAAATGCATATCACAGTATTTTACAAGATTCTGGCGGTTTCACGGTATATCACAGTATTTTTATTATTATTTGTTTATCGTTTTTTGCATGACTGGGCTTCAATATAGAGTTGTGACTTACTGTACTGTTAGGATTATATAATAATATAATATCAAACATTAAGGCATTCAATTAAGGCTTTTTCTATTGTGTTTACTTTCTCCCATTACACAATATTTGAAGAAATTAGACTTTATTTGCAGGAAAAAACAGCTGAAGAGTGTAAACAATAGACTTTAAAACGAGATACACCAACCTTTTTTTTTTTTACAAAATTAAATAATATTAATAGTTCCATAAACACTATGAATTAACCTAAAATACTTAACATGTAAGTATTCAAAATATAGATTTTTCAAAAGCTTTATTGCACAAGAAAACACAAGTTCATTAAAAAAATACAGTGTGTTATTACTGAAGCCATTAGAGACATTACAATATTTAAGCAGCTGTTTATCAGTTTATCACAATTCCCTTGGTTCTTCAGTTAATAAATACATTTAGTTCAGTGTACATTAATATTATCCTTTAAGCTACAGTATTAATATATTTAAACAGGGCTATAGTTACTCATATTGTAAGGAATAACAGCAGAGGCTGCAGGAGTTTTATTCTCATGTTTCTGCTGCTGGCAGATCAGCGCAAGGCTACACAGAGTGGCCATTAGCTTCTTTGATGGCGCTCTACGCTTCTACATGACGATCCGTAGCGCCTCCTAGCGGTATGGCGGTATGGAAAAATGCATACTGGTTCAAGTTTCCCCCACGGTATAAATTTTGAACTGGTACTAGTACATACGTGTTATATTTACATAATAAGTGTGATACATACTTGCGTAACATCCGTGTTATATGATAAGTTAACTATTAATAGATTTTTAGTCATAATAGGGTGGGAATTTATGTGGAATCGAGACAAAAGTTATTTTGGGAGATGAAGAAACATAGTTGCTCATAATGAATGACGAAATCACGCAAAATGATGAAAAAGACAAAATCGTGGCCAGTCATAAAGCATTGGATGAAATTAAGAGAATTAATAAAATGTTTAATACATTAAAAAACCTTCTAAATGTTCAGTATAAATAGGTCTGTCAATTAGGCCTGGCTTATCATACAATATTTTAACGTGATTTTAAGTAATGTTTGCTGATCTCAGTATTGCCCATCATGTATTTGTTCGCCCATAAACAGCAGCATTTGTTTTTTAAATGTGTATGAACTGGTATGTTGTATTTGTTTAAAATCTAAAGGTTTTTTTTTATGTTATTTAGTGTGTTATTGCTATTCATTTTTACATTTCAGTTCCAATATTAATAATTAAAAGTGAATTGCTGTTGTGTAAATGCTTTATTATGCTATTATATCCTATTATCTTTATAATTGTAACATAAATAGTTAGTCATCATTCCAGTAATATCTTGAAATCATTTATCAATATATTGTTAAATAATTGGTAATTGTGCTTCTGATGGACCACTAGAAATGCTCCAAAATGAATTAAGACCACTAAGAGTGTTTAATCTTGTTTTATCTTTATAAAAGAGAAATCTGAAGTTTCAGTACTTTTGATTTTGCATAAAGCCTCATTTCTGGCTTATCTCTGAGACTGAAGTCCCACATTTCTCTCTACAGGGAGTAGAGTTTCTGTTAAGCAAGACTTGGTTTCGGGTGAGAATGCTCCATGAAGAACATGCGCCTAAAGCCACAAATCTGCTTTGTAATTTCGGAAACCTGGAGTTCTCTCTATTTGTCAGCCATTCTCTGATATATGTTAATACTGGATTTGCATTAAACTGAGCTTTTTAGATGATTCAGCTCATCAGGTAATCAGTTAGGTCTTTCAGATTTGACCCATGTTGTAGCAGTCTTTTAATTACGAATATTCAGACATTATATAAAATGTAAAATAGGAAAAAATACTAAACAAAATGAATAAACACAATGGGCAATATCGAGGTCAGCACAAATTATTGAGGTCATATTCATATTGCCGTATATCTCCAAATAAATAACTTTGCTGGAGAAGGAAAAACTTCTTAACTTTCTGTGGAAAAACAAGTACATTGAAACAAACTATGAAGTGTACTAGTTTGTTTTTTTTATACACTGATCATGTATAACATTAACTCCCTTTTGAGGAGTCATTAACTCAATTTGAGCATACTAAAGCACTTTGTAGTCCTTAAATAGACCATTTTCACAATATAAAGCATAAATAGTTGTGTTACACAGTTGTGTTGTAATGAATGGTTGAGACTACTTTCCATTCCTAAATACACTAATAATTCAGTTAAACACTCACCAGATTTTCCACTCCGTCAAGGATAAAATATCCAGCTTCATCATTTGTCATCATCATGTGTTGTGTTCTGGTATGGATGGATCAGACAGGAGTGCTACTGGAGTTTTTAAACGCCTCAGTGTCACTGCTGGACTGGGTGTAGTCCACCAAATAGAAATGTCCAGCCGTCAGCGTCCGTTTGGGAAGGGTCTTATAGGCAGCGTCCTGTGACACAGCATCCTGTGTCCTGTGACCACTGATGAAAAACTAGAGGATGCGATGAGTTGCTGGCAGCAGGCGGACTGCTTGTTTGACCAATGAAGTCATTGTGCTGAACTGAGCTGTGTGACAAAAAGCTTTTATATACATGTTAAGTGCTTTTAATTTGCATAAACTGTTAATCTTTTTTAAAGGGAAATCTTCTAGTAAATAATGTAATTATTGCACTTTAGATATGAGCGAGAATAACTTTTTAGCTGTCTGTTGTTAGGCTTTACCAGTGGTGAAATTGCCATTAATTTTGTTTAGTGAAGGTGGAATGTGCTAGTCTTCACCCTCCTGGTGTTGGGGCATCACTGATAAGAGGAGTCCTACTGAGTGTGTGTGGTAATTTGCTTTGTAAATTGGGGAAGAAATGGGATAAACCTTTAAAATAAATAAAAAAAAATACATATTGTGTTTAGTGAAAGGAACAGATATTCTGTATAAGCCAAAGTCAGTGGAGTGGTTTCAAGAGAACTGTTTTACCTGCTTGTGATGTGCACGCACAGTAATAGAGTGGACAGTGAGTGGACACAGTGTTTAAAAAAGCCAGCAGCACTGCTGTGTCTAATCCATTCAATCGTTCTAGCAAAACACACACTGCTAACAATACTAACCAAAACCAGTCCCTACAGTGCTGAGATTGACCCACCACTCAAATAATAGCCACTATGTGGGGGTCCTGTGGGGTCCTGATCATTTAAAGAATGTGGGGAAAGGAGAATAAAAAAGTAAGTAGAGAAGCAGAAGAATGAAATGGTCAGTGTGTAGAAAAAAGAGATGGTATTAATGCTTTGGCTGGAAAAATCTTTAGGGAACTAAAATAACAGTGCTTATTCAGAAGCAAGGAAATTTGCACTTTAAAACTCCTGTGCAACGCAGCTCTGTTATACTGTACAATTCAGCAGACGTCAGTCAAAATACAGTGGACATCACACTCCAGCGCAATGCTGGAAATAATGCTAGAAGATGGCAAAGGGGAAAATACCCTGTTTGGCATGTGTGTCTGGACCTTTTTTTTTTTGAATGCATGAATCACCAGCATTTTCAAAAAAGTGTAGATAAGAGTTTTTTTCCCCTACAAAAGACTCAACTGCCCAACCATTTTGAAACTGAACAAAATAGTTTTGGACCTCATATAAGAACTGCTTGACCCAGAATTGAGTCTATTGGGGCCTCTCTGGGGCCCTAGTAATGGTACAGACTTGGATCCCTTACCGTCTTTAAAGGAAACAATCTTTTAGAACAATAATGCACACCACATCGCTCTCTGCGGTGGTTTTAGTTTCACAAGTCGTCTTTGTCTTTTCATCTTCTTTTTTTTTTCCCTGCTCTGTTCTTCGCCAAGCTCTCAGATGTTGGGTGTCAAGACTACGGTTTGTGCATAGCCGCTAGTGACGCAGAGAAAGCGATCGCATTGCTAGCGGACGTGCCGGTCCGTGTAAAGCTGTGGGGGCTGCCCGTGCCTTTTGCGGCGAGTGGTGAATGTGGTAAATGCACATGATTTGGCCCTTGGCTCTTGTGCAAAAGGAAAAGAAAAAGAAAAAAAAGACTTCCTCAGTGTACCATAACATACGTGCAGGGCTTGCATGCTGGAGAAAAACATGTATGTTTCTGTAACGTTTTTCTGTTTTCTGCACAGATAGGTCTTCAGGCTTCCTGTCTTTGGAAACCCAGCGTGCCTTTGCATACTCGTTGTTTTTCCGTGCATATTCGCCTCATGTGATGAACCTCAGATGGCATATTTGTGTCAAGAACTTTGCACAAGTCATCACTTCACGCCATCAGTGGCCACTCAACTCGATAGCTTGGGCAGCCGATGTGTCAGCAAAAGTCGCCCTGCGCCTTCCTCTTGCAGGCGTACCAGTGAGGCACACTCGATTCGTTTGCCACCAGCTGCCACTACTGTCATTTGATGTGGTTTGTAGCAAAGGTTTTCGTGTCAAACGCCCATCAACGCCAGCATCTCACCAGACGTCCCTCTGGGCTCAGTCAGAGGCCCTTCTAGTTTCTAAACAAATGAGGGCTGGCTGGAGGGTGGGGGATGCCTAGGGGACTTAGCACAGTAGAGTCATTTCACGTATGTATATTTTTTCTGTATAATAATGTATGTCATGATGTGTCATGGTTCACCACAGTGATTCCCCAACCCCTCCCCCGAGAGGTACTCTCTCTTTGTGACCAATAGTAGTTCATTAGAAGTTGCTGACCTCCGTACAGTAGCTTACGTTTTCTTACGTAGCTTAATCTAAAATAGAAGTGGCCGCTTTTTTTGTTCAAGCAGTTTTCAGGCAGAAGTCTGGTCAGTACTACAACTGACGAGTCAGGAACCCTGGAATCCCACATTTTTCCTCATTCCCCCATTCAGTCTTATCCAATGACAGAGCTGTCCAGCATTCGTCACAGTCCAAAGACCTGACATTGCAATATTCAGACTAAGCGGATACAGTACAAGTTTCATTCATCATAGTCTGACCTTGGTGGCCTGGGAATTTTCCCTTGTGCAATATGCAATAGTTGTAATATTTGCACAAGGAAGGCTGTTTCCTTTGGGTGCTTCATTTACAAGCGCACCACACACTAGCAAGACATGTCAAAAGCTTTGTTGACAGCAGTGTGTAAATCAGTTGATCATGAAGTGTTACCTTAGGATTCAGCTTGGGAATGCCCACAGCTGTATAAGTTGTGAATGAGGTTAAACACTAGCCAAGGGAGAATAGCCATATTATACAAAACCCACCATTTATTTTCTGTGAATCACTTGGAAAATATTGGTGCCAGAAATCATGAGTCGTCTGGATGGCTCTCCTGTTCTGACGTCACAATAAGGAAATGTGCGTAGAACCACCCTGGCAAAGGACTTTACGAACACCTATTTTAACTTGTGTAACGATAACATTACCTCTAACAAATTCTTACATCGTTCAGGTATGACGCATCTTTTTTTTTAAGCACGAAAACAGAAATGATCTCTCTCACTTTTGTATGTAGTTTCGGCACACTGATCGTGTTAACCACACTTATCTGTATGATGACAAAAATGCACCAAATTTCCATTATGCAGAAGCAAATTCACTCACCAAGCGGAAATATTGTGAATCATAAAATCCATGCAAAGGCAGCAAAATTTCATCTTTTGATCACATATATCTTATCGTCTATGACTATTTTATGCCTACGTTCACAAAACAGCTGCTGAAAGGTGTGAAATGTGCTGTTAGTTTTTAAGCATGCAATGTCTGCCAGTGCTTCAGACCTGCTGCTGCTGATTAGTGCCCTCTAGATCTAGTTCCTACAGTTTTAACCCTCTATGCACAGTTTTAGGTTTTTCCTGCTGGTACAAAAAACATCTCTGTATATTGCATTCTGTGACTTATGTCATGTTCCATGGAAGCTAAAAATGCTGCACCGACCCGAGGGTTAGGTGTGTAGGGTCTCCTACATCGAATGTTGTACACACAAGATCTGTTTAAATCATCACTTGCAGCAACAGCAGCAGCAGCATTAGCTTAGCACAAACTAGTAGCCAGCCAAGGTGCACTCGCCTGCAGCCCGCTGTGCTGGCTCGGCTTTTGTGGAAAAAATGAAAAGAAAGAAAATCCATCAGATCATTCGGCCGCAGTCTGATAGCCATGACGGTAACTAGCCGGGCTAAGCTAAGCTAATGCTGCAGGCGCAGCTAGCCTGCCAGCTAACTAACCAGCACCACCCAGCAAACAGGCAGAAATGCTCGCAAACATGCAGCTTTCACATGAAGACGACTCTGTGGAACAGGAGAGGAGAGTTTTAGCATTATTTCACAGTCCTAATGTTTACCAACTCACTTAATTCCCAATTTTGAATTCAAGCTAACGCTGTGGTGTTAGCCTGTATAAACCATGCGTCGTTTTGTAGTTACAGTTCTGTTACAGTTCACTTGTTGTGGACCTACTTTTTGGCGGAAGGCACAGTCCGTCTTAAAGCATATTCATTATTAATTTTTTCAGGGTCTTTTAATTTTCTTTATTAATTTTGTACAAAAAATCTAAACTGTTGTATAAAAGCAATAGAACACACTAATAATACCTTTTTTTAATGTTAAAATGCCCTTTCAGTTTTGTAAATGGAATGTTCCAGTCATCTGGCACCAATGAGACTTTGCTCTTATTATCTCTGATAATTCCCATCGCCTTGAAATGGGCATGCTGGCCAGTATCCAACACCTCACTCGAAGGATACAACCTCCCAACTCACAAAATATTTTTAAATGCAATAAAAGTGTTTAAAAGTGTTGTTTTACTTATAATGAATAGACTTGTTGACCTGTATTTGAGCCCATGGTACCATCATTGTCCACTAGAGGCCAGTAGAGACATCATTATCATGATTCTTTTTCTCTTAAAGGGGACCACCTCAGTGGTTCTGAAACTGTGGTACCACATGTACCGCTGGTGGGATTCAAAGTTTTCCAAGATACACCAAATTACCAAATAATAATAGCATATAATGATTTGCTGCATGAACATATAATAACAATATTTTTTACAATTTATTTTACAATGAAATACTTTACATAATGTGCTCTAAGGAAGTGTGCAGCATGTGCCTTGTGTAAAACTGTGTATACAATGTTATTGTTATCTCTTTACTAACAGGAAAAAACTATGGATGAATGTTTAACTGGTAGAACCACAATCACTTGTTCATATTTGCGCTGGAATTTATACACTGAAATATTATTTTTCTGGTCTATTTTCTTACACAGGGCACACTGGATTATAAGGCACACTTTAAGAGACACTATAAGCAACTTCTAATTCAGCAGGTCTCACCGCTGGCTGATGGTGGGGGTAGTTCATTAAGTAAAGTAAACAAAACTGTAATAAAAAAGACTTTCTTTTAAATTGAAATTTAAATCTACACAGATTTCTATGCCAAAAACTGTTTATTTGGGTGAGTAAAGCACTTCCATTTATTTGCAGTAAGCTTGGATTCCTGAATTTCTACATCACTAATCCTGAAGCATTAGCATTAGCAGCTAACTGCTAGCACTGTACTGAGGAACCCTGAGTGCTCCGGTAAGGCAAGGCAATATTTGCTAGCTGTTCGTCCCACCTAGCTTGTTTTAACACAGTCAATGTGCAGATTACAGTCCGATATACTCACCTTTGAACAGTGAAATAGCGATTAGCGGCTAATGCTAATATCTCACGATCACATCTGTACTATATAGTGTGAAAAATATTCTACTCAGTGTTATTTTCTCACCTATCACAAGAAGCTCAAGCAGTCACCATCCTAAATACACAGCCAAGCAACCAAAAAAAAACAACTTAAAAGGAAGCATTTTCAAGGAGACACTTGCTTCCCAGTTATGTGCTACACAGAGTGTAACACAGAGTGTAGCACATAAGACTGCTACACAGAGTGTAGCAGTCTTGAAATGCAGGGTATCAGAATTATACATGTTTCTACTTTTCATACTTCTCAACCACAATCAAATTCACTCTGGATGGAACGATTTATCTTTTTTTTTTGTTTTTTTTTTTAGATGTGAAGCCGTAATAAAAACAAGCCAAAGTAAAAAGGGAGTAATATGTCTATTTTTAAAATGTAAGGTATATAAAATGCAGATGATTGATTGAAAATGTAAGGAGTAGAAGTAACAAGTAATCTGAAAGATAATTACTTCAGTAAAGTATAGATATCTAAACGTTCTACTTATGTAAGGTAACAAAGTGTCCGTGCTTAGTTTCTTGACACCTCTGTTCAAGTGTTACCTCAGTGGATGGCTTCTGGATGAACACAATTGTATAAGTGGTGAGGGGTTATCTTGTGAGTGAGACTGAACAGTGTCCAGTGTGCTCAAGGCAAGGCCACTTGAATCATTATTGGAATTTCCCAAGGCCCGATACTTTAGCTTTTATGGGACAAGGCAATAATCGTATGACATGATTCTAGTTCCTGTTCCATGAATAATGCCACCCCATAAATAAACATAAATGAACAAAAAAGGAATTGCTTGTATATTCACAATCATTTATTTAATTATTTTATTACAAATAAAGACCTTAATGGTCTACTATCAAGCACAACGTAATTGTCATGCATTTGAAAATAAATTAGACAACAGGCATCACATAATAAATTAAAATCAAAACAGCGCCAATAGATATTCAATAAATAATCAGTAGTTATGATTTTAAGGTCAAAATGTTTTCTCTGGTAATTGTAGGAGGTCTACATGTAGCTCCTTCAGTGATTCAACATCCTGTGATCGAGTGAATGTCCACAAATAATCCAAAAGTCTCCACATCCACACAATGTCCAGCTTTGCTTAGTTTTGGTGATGGTCTCAGTTGCTGTGGAAGCTCTCGAGCCACTCCAGCACAGAGTCCAGCTCTCCAATCGCCTTCACCGAAGCTGCTCCCATCTCCAACTGGGTGAAAGAACAAAAATGGTAAATGAACAGAGAGTCTTAACCAAATGCCCGTCTGGCTTTGTAGCATAGCAAAAGTACTGGGACACCTGCTCATTAATTTATTAGAGGTTTGGAAAGTTTAAAGTGGCTATGTTCCAATAAAATCCAATCTTTAACGCCACATATCGATATAATAAAAACAAGACCAGTTTTGGGCGTGTTACTAGTTTTCCAAAAAAGTAACTAAATTACTCCACTATAAAATCAACATTGTTGTTTTATTCTACAAACTACGGACAACATTTCTGTTATTTAGCATTTATTCACAAAAAATTAAAAATAAAATAATATGAAATAATAAAAAAGATGCAGAGCTTTTAAATCTTAAATAATGCAAAGAAAACAAGTTTATATTCATAAAGTTTAAAGCGGTCCGAAATCAGTATTTAGCAGAATAACCCTGAGTTTTTAATCACAGTTTTCATGCATCTTGGCATGTTCTCTTCCACCAGTCTTACACACTGCTTTTGGATAACTTTATGCCACTCCTGGTGCAAAAATCCAAGCAGTTCATCCATCTTCCTTTTGATTATGTTCCAGAGGTTTTCTGATTGATTTGGGAAAATCAAAGAAACTCACTATTTTTTAGTGGTCTCTTATTTTTTTTTTCCAGAGCTGTATATATATTCTCTATATATTATATGTGTTAAGGTGTATTGAGCAAATATATACTACAGTAGAGCTTCTGACAACAGTAAAAAAAACACTTGCCTTGTCATAGTTGGTCTGGATGGCATCAAATTTCAAGTTGGTTTCTTGGCTGCACTGGCAGTGCATCTGAGCATGCTTTAGGGAAGAAAATGTTACAGATTATTTTCATGCACTTATGAGGTTATAAACCAATGGCAATGTTATTTAAATTATTTTTTAAAAAATGATCAGTTGGATAAAAGTCCGATGACAATGGTAATTGCTAATACTTTCTTTTTTGTGAGTACATACTCAGCAATAAAAGCTCCTGATTGGTTCTTGGCTTATGTGGTTCAGTAGAACTGTTACATTATGCTAAAGACTCAGATCAAAAATCACTCACTGAGCCTGAGGAAGTTGCAACGTCCTGGTCCGATTCTGGCCAACACCCTTGTTTACAGAGTATATTACAACCATCGACACGAGACGCTACATTCATGGCCAGTACTGCTTTTGCAAACTCTCAGTTTGCAGAGTATAAACAACATTTAACTCAATTTCTCATGGCGGATGTACAGTCTCAGCCGATTCTGGCACACATTAGCCAAACTTGGGCCGATTCTCCTGCCTTCTGGGGACAGCTTTATTCTGGAACCAACTGAGACCAACTTGGCAGTTGGATTAATATGGACTTTAACATCATTAGATAGAATGTGAGTGATCTGAAACATTAATGTTGCTTGGCGAACAAAAAGACCAGCAATAACACACATGCACAAAATCAAATGTAACGTTTTATACTGGTTTATAGCTTGTTAGCCAGATGGCTTAAGTGTATACAGTATGTTTTCACTTCTAATGCCAGTTTAGACCATCTGTAACCAGCTAGCAAATAAGCTGGTTCTATTGCTTTGCCATACAAGATTTTTGTGCATCATTTTGGTTTAACGTCTGTCTATATTTACTGTATTTTGAGCTAAAACTCATTTATTGTGTTTTTTTGACTTATTGCATTACTTTATTACTTTACCATCTATTACCCTCTGTTTGTAAGAGTGTAAATATACTGGGTTGTTGCTAAATAATATTGTGCTAGACGACAAAACCTACACATAATTTCAGTTCTTTGGTGATGCTGTGGAAAGAGTTGGCCAATACGCTGGTGGTTCTCCTGTGGAGAGACTGGCTGCTTGTGTAGCTGCTGAAGACCTTCTCGATATAGAACCTCAGGACCTGCCTGAGGAAGCAGCAGCTCTCTGTGGCCTGTGAGGACAAGCACAAAAGCAGTAGATGTTATAAAATACACAAACAGAAGTATTGGGACACATACTGGTGTTAATGTTTCTTCTGAAATCAAGAGTATTGAAATAGTTTGTCTACTGTTCATGAAAGATTGGCTTTACCATTTCTGTGAAGATTGATTGATTGATTGCATTTAGCATGAAGAGTTCTTGTGAGTTAAGAATATTGGCTGATCCACATCTCATTCCTGACTCCCCCACTCATTTTAAATTCCACAACTCTCTAACTCAACTCCAACTTATCTCCAACTTCCTAACTAATCCCCAATTCCTCCCCAATTTCCCTACCTATTCCCAACTTCCAAACATTTCCATTAGTCCATAATTCATGCCCAAATCCCAAGCTCATCCACAACACCCCAACTTCTGAATTTTCCCAGCTCCTTCCAAATTCCCCCAGTCATCTCCAACTCACCTCCAACTTATCTCCATTTTCCTAACTCATCCCCAACTCCCCAACATTCCTTTTAGTCCCTAATTCATGCCCAACTCTCCAACTCATCCACAACACCCCAACTCATCCCCTTCTTCTCAACACATTCCCAACTCCTGAAACCTTCCCCAGCTCCTTCCAAACTCCCCAGTTATCTTAAACTCTCCATCTCACTCCCAACTTATCTCCAACTTCCTAACTTATCCTCAATTCTCCAACTCATCCCAAAACTCTCCCACTCATCCCCAACTCCCCAACATTCCCACTAGTCCCTAATTCCTGCCCAGTTTCTCAACTCATCCACAACACCTCAACTTCTCCTCTTCTCCTCAAACTTATTCCCAAAATCATCCCCAGCTCCTTTCAAACTCCCCCAGTCATCTTCAACTCATCCCTAATTTCCCAAATCCCCCACTCATTCCTAACTCATCCTCAACACTCCAACTCATTTTCAACTACCCAACTCATCCTAAAATCCTCTATTCACTCTCAGCTCCCCAACATTCTCACTGATCCCTAATTCCTGCCCAAATTCCCTCCTTATTCCCATCTCTTTATGTGAGAAGGATTTTGTGCAAATAACTTCATAAACCTGTTTTGTTTAGCCCGTAGACCTATTCTACCTGGTTCAAAAAGTTGAATAGATTCATTACAAGGCGAGTCCACAAATATTTGTGCATCTCACCTGCAGATTTTTCATAATGTTGACTTTCAGCAAGCGCACACCCTTGTGGCTATCATCTGTGAGCTGTAGAACAACAAGAGATTATATCAGGAAAGAATTTCAAACATGCAGGGCCACAAAAATTCCCCCCCAGTAGAGATTGCAGGCCGAGTTTAAGCTTTGTCCTGATGAGTTTGCGATTTACTATCCTCAAGCTATACTGCCTTTCTATACGTTTATGGGGAAATTTTTCTCCCCAGACGTAAACAGTTATCTTTATCAGGTGTATTCTTTTTTGTGTCCTTGTGCCAAAGGCAAAACAAGGATTTTCCCAGCAAACTTTTACTCCAGTTCTTTTGACGTACAGCAGGAGTTTGACTAAATATATATTAGCAGTAGCGTTTTGACATTGATGCATGCTGTGTTATACCCGTTGCCGTACTTGTTAGGTGAGAATATCAGTAACAAGAAACTTGAAGCTGCCGTTATTACTAGAAATAATGTGGGCTGTGTACGACGTTTAGTCTGAGAACATTGTCATAGTCATGTACTTACTATGAGTCATTTATCTAATAAGCGTGGAGTAGAGCTCTTTTAAAAGGTCCATTTTCGCTTTACTCATTTACGAAGAATCGAAATTACAAGTCATCGTACGATACTGTTTGATTTTCTTGTTCTGTTTAAGAATGAAACAACTCAACACTTTGAGTCCACAGTAGGATTCCAATAGTATGAGATTTTCACGATATGATACTTGTTTTAGAATGTATTACGGTACAACAGTATGAGGGTATTTTGCAATTTACCTATAGCATTAAGAGAATAATAATGAAAATAATTATAAATGTGATTGATCACAGACTAGTTTATTTACACTGCATGGGCTCTGTTTCTCTGAGCTGGATTACTTACTCACAATTGTTGGCAGGCTAAGAGTTGGTTAAATAGAGATCTGCTGCTTATTATAATATGTAACTGTATCATGGTTGTAATTCATGTAATGTAGAACCTGCATAATGTAGAAGCCGAATGTATAAAGTTGGTTAGCCACTATTAGGAGATGCTAACAGCAGCCAGCCTCAGAAGTGCAGAGTTGGGTAGATGCAATGCTAACAGCCAGCCTCAGTAGGCATGGAGCATGCTAACTGCTTGTTTTTTTGAGCTGGATTACTCGCTGATATTTGTTGACATTGATGATGAAGCCCACAATCATTTAGGAGCTTTCCAAAGTAATCCCATGATGCATTTTCTGTTTATTTGCCTTTTTTTCACCCATTTTTATGCAAGGGTCTACCTCGCATCTCTGTAATCCTAATCTATAGGCCCTGAGGTTCTGAGAATACTCACCATGCTGTGGCGGATCTGCTGGAAGTGATGCCTGAGCTCATGAGTGTGGACGGTCAGGCTACAGGTGCCCAGATGGAGTTTTCTGCACAGGACTGAGCCCCATAGACTGACCAGCAGTGTGGATACAAGCAGGATGGGTGAAATCTTCATTGTTGTTTGGACAGATAGTATGACCTGAAGGATGAGATGATGTATGTTACTTGACGATTTTGAAAATAACCCACAATTAAGACCCAATTTTATTGCTCAATTGTACCTCTATATCTTTGTTTTAAGTGTCATTCCCTCTCTTGGAACTTAGTTGCATGGGGCTACTTTGTCACAACCCGTTTGAAGTGTCCTTCTTAAAAATCTCCGTACCCTACCCCTCTATGCCAAGCCGAAATCAGGACGCAAGGCTAAGTGGTAGGGGCAATAAGTGAAATGGGATTGGCCCTAATTGGTATCCATTACTACCTACTAGCTAGACCTCCAACATCATTCAGTGCTAACAGACATGAGTCAGATCTTTCCACCTCTCTGACTCCGGCTGCTGATGGCTCACACATCACATCTCAAGCTCTAACAGACAAATGCACTGGTTAACATAATGGATAACATTAGCATTTCACGTTCTTACCCATAGTGACCAATTTGAGCTGATTTGGTGTTTGGAGTCATACCCAAGACTCCTATTGGTGTAGCACAGTATATTAACACAGACCAGGGATTGAACCCAATTTACTCACGAGGTTTGGGAGCTCACTATCAGGTAGACTACGCCAGACTGACCACACCAACCATTTTTCTTCCCCATAAATCTGGAGTGATATTGCTACCTTGTGTTTGACCTCAGATGTTGAAATTGTCAAGTAAATTGTAACTAGAACACCCCCACAAGAGAACCTTAACAACATCTTACATTTCTGAATAAAAAGAGACCAAGTGGAAGAGGAATCAAGAGGAAGATGCATGATCACAAGCCATCAAACCAAGCTGAACTGCTTGCATTTTTGCACCAGGAGTGGCATAAAGTTATCATTCAAAAGCAGTGTGTAAGACTGGTGGAGGAGAACATGCCAAGATGCATGAAAACCAGGGTTATTCCACCAAATATTGATTTCTGAACTCTTAACAATAGTGAAACCCTTGTTATTATTTATGCACAGAACCATTAAAAATATATTTATTATTTTTAATGATCTTTTATACAATATTTTACACCAATCTAAAGAACCCTAATTTAAGAAAAAACTATGAAGCATTCAAATATTTATGTGTTATCATAGGACTTTGCAATCTATTCAGAACCACTGCCTTTACTAAAGAACCGTTATTATAAGAATCAACACTGGCCAGGATTCAAACCAACAACCTTCTAAAGATACGAACCTTTTACAGTGGATCTAGTCAAGTAGTTTTCAAGTCAAGTAGTTTTATTGTCAATACTGCATATGTACAGGACATACAGAGAATTGAAATTACGTTACTCTCCTTCCCAATTTTACAGCAAGTACAGATAATAGATATAATAAAGGAGAATGGGAGACACTATGTGTACAATACAGCAGGGACACAAATAGACAAAAACAAGGTGCAGTAGTGTGGCGGAGAAATAGATATATAAATATAAGTGAAAAAAAAAAGAAATAGATATATAATATAAAAGAGTGGGAGACACTATGTGTACAATACAACAAGACACAATAAACATACGTAAGACGGAAGACAATAGTGCAATATTGATGGTGATTGAGATGGAATGACAGTATAAATAGTATATAACAGTAGTGCAAATATGGTATATGGTAAATAGCTTAAGGCAGGTAAAGTGAATGAGTGCGTAAGGAACACAGTATTCTTTTAATATTATATATATTTACAATGTGTGTGCAAATTTAAACAATATGATAAGAAAAAATACAATCTCTTTTAGTGGAGAACTAAAGTGAAAAAAACAAGAATGTGAAGTTTGTTAAATAATAATCTAATAAAGATATATAATCATGTGTAATATATGCATGCTGTATTCTTACCTGCTGAGGTCTGCTGGGTGCTCTTGGAAAGTGTGTGAGTGTCTCCATGCTGGCCCTGCTGTTCTTATATCAGGATGGAGGGGAAATTCACCAGGTATTCCTGAAGGCTTTCACTCACCTTTACTGTAACAGGAAGTTGCACACAATCACAGCATCACAGCAACGCTGCTAACTGGCTGAGAGTAGCAGATGCTTTAATGCTAAACTACAAACTCAAAAGATGCTTTATCATTTCATCCTAAAAAAGCAAGTTAAAGTTTAAAATTATAAGTTTCTTTGATATTTACTAAATTGAAAACCTCTGGAATATAATCAAGAGCAAGATGGATGATCACAAGCCATCAAACCAAGATAAACTGCTTTAATTTTTGCACCAGGAGTAAAGGCATAAAGTTATCCAAAAGCAGTGTGTACGACTGGTGGAGGAAAACATGCCAAGATGCATGAAAACTGTGATTAAAAAACAGGGTTATTCCACCAAATTTTGATTTCTTAACTTTTTGAATATGAACTTGTTTTCTTTGCATTATTTGAGGTCTGAAAGCTCTGCATCTTTTTTGTTATTTTAGATATTTTTCATTTTCTGCAAGTAAATGCTCTTAATGACAATATTTTTATTTGGAATTTGGAAGAAATGTTGTTCTTAGTTTATAAAATAAAACAACAATGTTTGTTTTAGTCAAACATATAGCTATAAATAGCAAAATCAAAGAAACTATAATAATATAGGTCTTATTTTTCAGCGCCAAGATCAATGGTTTATTGTTAAGGATCACACATCCAGAAGACCTGGTCAGATCACCTTTTTACGTTTTATGTTAATTTTTATGGTCCTGCAACGACTGGCCCTACTCTCTCTGTAGTATTTTAACTGCTGCCACCTCAAGAGCTCTCATTGAAGACACAATCACAGAACTTCATGAGACTATTTGAGCTGAATTTTAGGCATGGATTATCACAGGACACCTTTAGGAACCTCTACAACTTCATGCTGAGACATCTGGCATGTTGCAGCTTTGCTCATGTGTCACACATTACTTCTGTTGGTTTAGCTTAATACATGTGACTAAGAATTACTTATATCAGTCAAAATTTTTAATCATATATTGTCACTGGTAATCTATCATTTTCTTTCGAATAATATTGCAATCCGAGACTTTCTTCTGTGTGCAACTGTTCCTTTGACAATGAATGTACTATAATACATTTGGATGTGTTTAACATGTTCCTTTATTTTTCTTACATATTTACATAATACAACTGCACTTGTCCTTTGTTTGAAGCTGTTTGTCATTTTATGTAAGGATGGGAAGAAAAATCCTAAGAATTTTATCTCAGTACTGGATTTTTGGAAATTCAAATGGGAATTCAACCACTTCATGCTTCTTCTTCCTGTACCTGTACCTGTACCTGTACCTGTGATTTCCTCTAACTCTTACCTGCTGTTCATAACAGCCATTCATATAATCATACCAGGACTTTCTCACTGGCAAGTTTCCAAGTGCATTTTCTATATTTTGTTTCGTCATGTTTCGCCTGTTACGCTGATTCAACAGTTGGCTTAAGTAACTCGAGACAAAGAGAAATATTGCATCTATTTTTATCTCCTTTTGGTTGTCTTGCTGTGAAATTCTTCAGCTGTTTCCTGTCAACTGTTGTTTTTTTTACTGTTGTTTATTCAAGTAAACAGGCACAGAAGTTTGTGTCATCTACCGGCCTCTCGTTTCCTTGCACATTGCCAAAGTGGTTCTGATTTTTCTCGTCAAACCTGTCAGTTTCTTCATACCAAGCTCTTACCACACATCTTTAGCATCATCCTTCACTATAGATATGAACAGGTTCAGCCGTCATCCTTTAGTTTCTATTAATAAGCAACTTTATAAAATCTCAGCATTTACTAAAGTTCACAAATCCTGTCCTTAAATAAGAATAAACAGCTCTGGAAAAATGATGGACAACATTTCTTCCAAATTCTAAATTAAAATATTGGCATTTAGAGCATTTGTTTGCAGAAAATGAGAAACGGCTGAAATAACAAAAAAAGATGCAGAGCTTTCAAATAATGAACCTTAAATAATGCAAAGAAAACAAGTTCATATTCAAAAAGTTTTAAGGGTTCAGAAATCAATATTTGGTGGAATAACCCTGGTTTTTAATCACAGTTTTCAGCATCTTGGCATGTTCTCCTCCACCAGTCTTACACACTGCTTTTGGACAATGTTATGCCTTTACTCCTGGTGCACAAATTCAAGCAGTTCAGCTTGGTTTGATGGCTTGTGATCATCCATCTTCCTCTTGATTATATTCCAGAGGTTTTTAATATGGTAAAATCAAAGAAACTCGTATTTTTTAAGTGGTCTCTTATTTTTTAAGAGCTGTAGATGTCCTGTTATTTTACCTTCATAAAAGTAGTAATACTTTCACAGCTTCCACAGGACAGGGCAAAAGTCATGGGACGTGATACATCAAATAAGAGTGAATTACTACTGAGCTAAAAAAAAAAAGGATAACTCAAAAGAGAAATGTGCTACTGAAAGAATGAAGGACATGGAAATAACACTCAGGTTCCCGGATAAGGTGATGACACTGATTCATGTTTGTTGATTCAGAAGGGAACACTGTGTGCAGTTCCAGCAAAGAGGAACTGCCAGGTATTTGATAGAAGAATGAAAAGCAGCTTTTTCTTTTAAATCTTTTAAAGCTCTAATGATCCGCATAGTTTCTCCACTGAACAAAATCGTTCCAGGTCGTTTGTTATGGAGAAAATATAGATGTACTAAGCAGATCCATCACTGCTGTGAATAAGCAGAGCAGAGCTCAAACAAAATACTATGGATTTGTTATGTCATGTTTCAGCATAATTTATGCATTTTACAGCGAGTAATCAAAAATTGTAATTTTGAGTCAAAAAAGTGTTTTGTAATGCACAGTAACATGTACAATGTTGGCACCCCTGGCCTGTTTTCAGTATATGTCCCTTTTTGCAATTTTAAATGTATTTTATGAGTATATTTTACATCTATTTCCTTTCCATTTGGTGTAAATCGCTAAGCAATGTCCAAATGAAGTTTCTTTTAACATTTCTTTCATGCAAGCAAAAGTTAATCGTTTTTTTGGATTATTATTTTTTGTTTTGTCCAATTTTTAAGGTAAGCATATCTAACACGTTAATTAGCTCATTATGTGCAACAATTGGCTTGTTCAGAGTCAACATTAGACGTTTAAAAACTTTTAAAAAACTTCTACTCCTTTCTCTTTCTCTCTCTATGTATAAAGATCACTCATCTTTTAGGTCAATTTTAATCTAAATATTGATTATATGTATATTAACTAAGCAAAAAAAAAAAAAAGAAT
Source organism: Astyanax mexicanus (assembly GCF_023375975.1). Classification (NCBI taxonomy): domain Eukaryota; kingdom Metazoa; phylum Chordata; class Actinopteri; order Characiformes; family Acestrorhamphidae; genus Astyanax; species Astyanax mexicanus. The sequence continues at coordinate 21,613,592 of NC_064431.1, forward strand.
ATATATATATATATATATATATATATATATATATATATATATATATATATATATAGTAAAAAATATTCCAGGAACACTTTACAATACATTAAGTACTTATGACAGTAATTAACATTGTAATTAAATGGTTAATTAATGTCTTAACTCATTCTAATAGACAGTATTAATAGATAGATAATAGATATTAATAGTTAAGACATTATTAAAAATTTAGATGTTAATGCTTAAAAATGTCGTAAATAATTAATTGTCATGATTAATAAAGTCTTAACTTGTGTCAATCGGTAATTAGTGGAGACATTCTGTAGTAACTACATTAACTGTTAATTAATGTACCATTATTGTAAAGTGTTACCCATATTCGTTTTTATCCATTTTTATCTGTTACACATGGGTCAGTTCTATCTGGGAACATTACTGCTGTGCCTTACAGTTGAGCATAAATAGAGTTTTTTTTTTTGGCCTTATTTCAAGACTCATGTTTTAAAAGTGTACATAATATATATGTATGTAGAAATCTAAAGTCTAAGTCATTCTGCTTAGAAAACCTACAGTACGAAAGGCCAGATATCTGTAATACCATTTGGATAATTACTCAACGTGATCCGGTGACCCTTGGGGCCTTGGGGTCAACAAATCCCTCGGATGTGTATAGGAAAGTTTGGTGTGTCAATGGACACGTGGGTTTTCGATTGCATGTCGTCTAAAACCGTGTGTGTGAAAATTGGTAATTTCCAGTGTGTTGTTTTTATAAAACAAGGGCATGTTGTGGGAGGAAGGAAGTGCCAGGGGCCTGGTCTCATGATGTGGCATTGTGTCACGTGCACTTGAGGTTAACATACGCATGATCTGAGCATCAGCTGTGTACATTTTGGTGAGTGTGCTCAGAGTATATCCTCTGTTGTGTTGTCTGTGGTTTTCCGGCCACTAGAGGGCGAACAGAAGACACTTACGTAAGCAGCAGAATCTCCATGAAGATACGATCTTGATTGGGAGATAATGTGGTATTGTAGGGCATTATCATTGCATCTTTACGTATTATTGTTGTCAACAAATGTTTATGCATTATCTCACTTTTTATAAAGTAGGCCGCGTCCCAACTGCCTTAGGGTGCTTACTCATTACTAATACTAACTAGTTTTGAGTATGAAATATGCACTATAGACACTTATTATATAAAAAAAGTGTTGGACTGTAATGTTATTTGTATAAAAGACCATGTTAAAGGAGAACTTTTTGTGAAATAGCCCACCACCGTTCACACCCAGCAGTCCATAAAACAGTGCTTTTAACTAATGCTCCCAACAGCCTTACAGTGCTAGCAGTAGGGGCATAGCTTTTGTTGCCCATGCAAAGAAATCTCTATTTTTACAGCATTATAAATGCTTTAAGAAGTAGAAATGCATGAATTCTAGCTGTATCTGAAAATATCTATATGATATTCATGCAGTAACACAGAAAAAAAAATTCTTCTATCCGACCTATTTCTTGCTAAAAATAGTAAACATAGTGATGCAATAATGAGCAATGCTATGCCCCTATTGGTAACATTGTAATGCTTTTGGAAGTATCAGCTAAAAGCACTGTATTTTGCAATGCTGCAATGCAAAATTCTTATTCGTTATCATGTTTTACTACACCCCAAGTCAATTTCACACCAGATTTCTACTTTAAGATTCTTTACACAGATAGATACAAAGATTCAAACAAAAGCCGAGAGCTTGAGTTGAATGATATCAATTCCAAACATGATAAAAACAGAATATTAAGAAATAGACGCCATGTCAATTACATTAAACTACATTATATTATATTATATCTTATCATCAAAGGAATAGCTGAGTAGTGTTAGATTACAGTGTTATTCAGCAGGAAGATAAAGGTTAGCAGGAACAAAAAATGGCTAATAAATTGACTGATATAAGGAACTTTTGGTCAATACAGTATTTGTTGAGCTACACTTACAGTAGTATGTTGCGTATAAAGCATGTGCAAAACAGGTATCGCAACATTCCTGACATCTCTCGCCATGGAGTTGTAGAGGTTCCTAACTAAAAATATTCTCGTACAGTTCCTGCTGCAGATTTTGCGGTTTTTTTTTTGTTAATAGCGGGTTACAATAGAATCCCACAGGATTTGACAGACCAACTTTACATGAATATAGGAATAGGAGTTAAATGTTGAATCCATTATTGTTCCTGGTAACTGAACCTGGTAATCTTCCTTCTGAATATCATTGCAATCCCACTGCTATAACAATATTAGGAAAATAAAGATGGAAAACAAAGCAAGTGTATTGGAAATGGCAGTTGGAAAACTTACAGTGACTTATAATTTCAAAGCAATGCTTCATCAGTACCTGTACAAAAGTACAAAACAGGATATTGCATAGTGAATTAGCCAACCAGACACACATTATTAAAATTAGTATATCATCTATACCCTATACTATTGTTGTATTGTATAGTACGCAACTGGGATGAAGCCCTTGTCTTGAATGGATTTGAAAACAGACAACAGATTGTATTTCTTCCAAATGAGCAAAAATAAACAGAAATTACACTTAGATCTCAATAGAGAGCACCATGATAGAGACATTTATTTATACTGTACAGAAAAAAATTGCATATCAAATGAAGGCAAGAATATCTTGAATATCATGTAACCTTAAAAACACAGGCACATTAAAGACATTTTAACTACATGGTAGTCACGTTATTCCCCCGAGTCCATGTTCATCTTTTGTGGTAGGTTTAATGCCCATGTTGTTATGAGCTCATTTAGCACTTTGAGTCTAACCTCGATTTTATTTTGTAAGTAAATGTGACAAAACCCTATACATTGTGTTCTGTGGAACGCAATTCTCCTAAACATCACTGGAACATCCTCTGAATTTCCAGATTGTTTATGAGTTGTAATACTAGCATTGCTACAGGTAAGCTAATGCTACTGTGTGTCAGTGAAACGTGAGTACGCCAGTGCAGCCCATTGTGAAAAAAAAAGATAATTGAATTATGCTGAAATAGGTCTGTACTTAAGTTACCGTATTTTACATACTATAATTCACACTGGATTATAAGGCGCATTATAAGGTCTTACCACTGGGGGTGCCTAAGTAAATAAAACTTATTAAAAAAAATATCTTTTAAAGTCAAGTGAGCGCTGGATGTTAATCTACACAGATTTCTCTCCTTAAAACTGTTTATTTGGGTGAGTAATGCGCTTTTATTTACTTACAGTAAGCTTAGATTTCCAATATTTTAGCGTAATTTCCAATATTTTAGTAGCAGCACTAGCAGCAGTTAGCAGCAGAGCTAGATGCAGTTAGCAGCAGTGCTAGCCAAGTAAATTTAGCGCCCGACAGCACTACACTGAGTGTTCTGTTAACCCAGGGTGCTATTAGCTAGCGTTTTTCGCGGTTTGTCTAACGTAGCTTTTTTAACACGGTAAACATGCAGGCTACTGTCTGATATACTCTAAATGGCAAAAGAGCTAGCGTTGCGGTTAGCAGCTAATGCTAATGCTGCTGGAGAAACTTCACTGAAAACTTCTTTATAGAACTTTACTTCAGCAAAATGGATTTACTGCTTAAATCTCTGTGGAGTTGGGCAGTATTTATTGGGTTTGTTTGGGTTAACACTGAAATATTTAACTCTGTAAAATAACTTCAACACCGAACACAATTTAAATATGAATGAGTTAAAATAACTCTGAAATTTCAACTATCCAGTTTCATGTCCTCTTGCAAATTTAGATTTTTGTAATAGTTAATGTCCACATGTTGCATAATTATTGCATTTAAGTACCTATATTAGCAATAGGAAGGCTTTGTGGTGTCTAATTTTACACTTTGGTTCAGTATTTTGTACACTGCCAGCAGGAGAAAGCAAATGTAAATGCTTATAACAGCTTGTTTTATGCTAAAATACTATTTTTATAGCACCCACATACTGTATGTTTTGTCTACTGTATTTTTCGCATTATAAGGCGATTACGTTTAATACGTAAATGTCTTTTGTAAGAGTCAGGTTGTAAGAAGCAGTAAAGCCACTCCACTGATGTAAGTTACAGCCTCATACAGGAGTATCAGTTTAGTTCTCCAGCACCAGGACTCAAGACTGGAGCAGTATTAGCATTAAATCCCGTTCAGAGGTGAGAATTATCAGCCTGTACCCTGCACCTAAACCTAGCATGCACTGCTGGAGCAGCATTAGCATTACCTGTTACCACGGTCAGAGCTACATAGCTGTTTTAAGTGAGTATTATCAGCCTGTAGCCTGCTGCTAACCCCATCTAGCACTGCTGAAGCGGCATTAGCATTACCCGCTAACCACTAGTTAGCTCTTTCAATGTTTAGAGGCGAGTATGGTTTATTTGAAAGGCAGAGCTGTGGGGTGATTTCCGCTGTATTAATTCTGTCTTTGGTTGTGTAAAACTGTTACGCAGAAAATGAAATGGGGCAGATTCTGTTGTGGTCAACCAGAGCAGGCGTCTGGTTACACTAGCAGGCTATAAATGTTAGCCATCGATATTAAAGGTGAAAGCCACTGTGGTCAGTTTGATCTTGAAAGGCTTGTCAATGCAAGGCTATAGTTAGCTAGGTAAAAAAAAAACAACAACATATTTATTCAACTGCACTGTAACCAACTCCATTCCATATTCCATTCACTGCAATATTCTGTCCAGTTTACATTTTTCTACATGTTGACCCACTAAACACTTCCAAAAACATGCTAAATACTATCTGGTGTCGTTGTCATTCATGCATTTTTCCATGAAAATAGTTGTGATTTGGCTATGCCTTCAAATACTGGCAACATGCGAATGGTTAACAATGCATGTTCTATGTAGTTGGAAAAACTTTAACTAGTTTGTGTATGTTTTTACCTTTTGTAATGCCGAATGCTAATCATGTAATGTTTTTTTGCTAAATTATTATCAGACATGACTTATAGTAAACTAAGTTTGGGAGCAGGTGATCAGAATACTGAATAATTCCAGTCATTTTAGTTTAATGTTTAGTGTTCTACAGTTTGTTTGTAACCACATTGTAGATATACAGTGGTGCTTGAAAGTTTGTGAACCCTTCAGAATTTTCTATATTTCTGCATAAATATGACCTAAAACTTCATCAGATCTTTCACATATTTCAAGTCCTAAAAGTAGATAAAGAGAAGCAAGTTAAACAAAACAGACAAAAATATTATACTTGGTAATTTATTTATTGACCCAGTTGATCCATCAGTACATACTTGTAAATGGCTTAAGTATGTGAACCTCTAGGATTAGCAGTTAGTTTAAAGTTGAAATTAGAGTCAGGTGTTTTCAATCAATGGGAGGACAATCAGACATGAATAGACAGAGCCTGTTTTATTTAAAGAACAGGGATCTATCAAAAATTCTATATTCTGTAGTTTACAAACTTTCAAGCACCACTGTAATGTCGTACAGAATGTCTGTTAATGTACCTTGATTTCAAGGATATTTTACCTCATCGTTTTAATAATACATAAACATATCTTAAATGCAGAAATATTCATGCTCAAAAGTGTTACTCCTATTTTTAATATTTAATAAATATTTTTTAAGCTCATGAAGCTCAAAAATACATTCCTGAAGAAAAAAAAAAGAAAAGATTTAGCCATTTCTTGTGTTTTCCATAGTACTGCTTGAGTCAGTCAGTACTGTCAAGTGGACAGGGCCGCCGCTGCTGTGCACATATGTATATACATGCATGAACGTGTTCAAGAACTTCAATTTCAAAAAGGATCCAGACATTCCTTCTAGATCACGATGGAGTGGAGATGTCTAAAGCACATGATGACATCCATGGGGACAGGGGGACTCAAGTGGTTGCCATCCAGCCGCAAATACCTGAGCCTGGGCACGCTGTCATTGTCATGCACATCCTCGTTTGGCTTAAAGGGACAGATCTCCGTACCATTTAGACCTAGAAGAATGAGAAGATAATGGTGTTTAACAAGTAGGGACAAGCAAAATCAGAAAATATGCTTAAACAGTATCTTTGGAAAGTGCTACAACTGAATAAGTGACATGAAATTGGAACTGCAGTTAAAATATCTTAAAATACTGTCATTCTGGATGATCTGCAAAATCATTAAAATCAAAGCAAGTGGTACTCTGATGGCACTTCTCCACTGCACGGTGTCTACACTACTCAAATTGACTATACTTTTTTTGCTTTTCAATTAGTAAATTGGTGAATATGGTGGTACCTAGTATCTGGAACCAGGTAATTGATTACGAAAGGGTGGGCAATGGGGGCTGGAGTTCAGCAGAGCAGAGGTCAGAGTTGACCTGCTCAAATAGAAAAACTAAACCTGACAATTATTAGGTGAGATGAACCAGGTGTGTTGAGCAGAATGCATCATGAGAAGGGTTTAATGTAGTATCCAGTACCAAGATTTGATCTACAGGGAGTTTTTTTGGTATTGAAAAAACCTTTCAACCAGGCAAAGTACCAGTTTTGAGTTTACACTGGTAGACCTGCTCATTACATTCAAAAGTGGCTTTGAGTCGCTGTTGGTTTTACATAAAGAAAACTTGCTGTTGAGATACCAGATCATTTACAACTTGCATCTAAACATAAATGCATAGTGTTGTTTAAATTAGCTTGTGATGCTTTCACAATATATTATTTCTTGTAGATAAAATGTAATTATTTATATTTAAACTTCCACACACAAGATGAGTTAGATATGTGTCCCCCGACCTTGCTTACCGATAAAGATAAAGTGTATTGATACTGATAAATTAAAAAAGTACCAGCAGGTCGTTGTAACTTACTCTCAATATTGTTGTTGTTGAGGTGTAGATGCTCCAGGTGGCCGTTGAACAGTGGAACAGTGCTCAACTGGTTGTGAGCCAAGTGCAAATCAAGCAGTGTGCTGACATTAAACACCATCTTCGGGAGGCCTTTGTCGCTCAGCTGGTTGTAATTGAGTCTAACAAAAGCTAGATTCGAAAAGTCTTTGAAATAGTTCTCAGGAATGTCCTCAATGTTGTTTCTGTCCAAAAACAACTGGAAGATGCTGTTGGGTATATTTGGGGGCATCTTCCTGAGGATGTTGTGTGCCAGGTTGAGCTGTATTAGATTCTTAAGATCTTTGAAGACGTTCTTGCCCAGGTTGCTGTCGCTGATCTTGTTGTGGTGCAGATCCAGGAGTACGAGGTGTTCCATCTTGCTGAAAGCTCCCGGAGCGACCTTTGATATTTGGTTGCGGCTAAGTCGCAACTGCTCCAGGGAAGTTGGCAGAGCGCTGGGCACTTCCTTTAACTGGTTTCTTTCCATGTAGAGATACAGCAAATTTGGCAGCTTCTCAAACACTTGTTTGTCTATGGAGCGAACGCGGTTGTTCCCCAAATTTATCCACTTCAAGTCTGTGGCATTGTTGAAGGAGTCTGCACTCACTGAATCGATGTAATTGTTCTGTAGGTAGAGATAATGGGTGCGAAAGGGGATGATTGGGACCTTGCGGAGGTTGCGGTTCTCGCAGTAAAGAGCATTTGGGTAGGAAGGTGGACAGAAGCACTCTCTAGGACAGTCTGCGAAGGAGGAAGGTGGACCAAGGATGGGAGGGGGAAAATCAGTGGGCTCCTGAGGTTCGAGTTCCTTTTTGGGAGTTGAAGGAGAAGGTCTCTTTGGTACAGGTGGAGAAGGTTTCCTTGTGGTTGGGGGTTTTGGACGTGGCCTTGCACGCTGTCCCAAGACATCTGTGGTCAGGAGAAGGACTAGCAGAGAGCAATATCCAAGCCCAGCCTTCATGGTCCTGAGTCAGAAAGAGGGATATGAAAAGATTTAACTGTATTGCATTATATAACCTTATATGTACATTTGTTTTGTTACCTAGAGCAGGGGTTGGAAATGGCGACCAATGATGGGCGCGTCTAGCACAATTTACTCAGTTTCCAGCTCTAGCAGACCTACTAAACTTGCCAATTAAATCATGTATGCTTGACCAGGGAATCTATCCAACTGTGCAGGAAACCGGCCCTCCAGGAAAATAACTGCCCATCCCTGACTGACCTCTGTCAAGGGAAGGAAGTTTTGGTCCTGGAAAGTTGGACTAGATTCCCTCATACAGCCCACAGTTGTGGAGTATTCCTAATTGATCACACCTGCTTCAGTCTACCTGTTAATTGGCAGATTTTGTAGGTTATGTATGTTTAAATGGAAAAGTCAAACTGTGCTAGACTCCAAACCAGACAAATTTGATAGAGCACCATCAAACAGCTGAGAGTTTATACCCCTCCAACTAGTCTGGCATAGGCATGGTGCCAATTAGTCCAGGATTTCTATTCAATTCCATTGGTAATTTTTTTTTACAGGGACTAATTAAGCTGAGTATGAACTTGCATCTTTGGGCAATGGGTAACCTAGTTGCTGATTGGGTGCCCACAAACATCTGAACATATAGGGACGGTTTTCCACACATTGATTAAGCCTAATTGTAGATGCGGTAAAATGCTCTGTAGTCCAAGACTAGGCTTTGATCCTACCTAGGTTATTGACCTATAGTGTATAACCTTTGGTGTTCTCTCAAAAAAGATTTGTAACTGGGATGGTACCCTCAAGGGTATGTCTTCAGTACTATTGGTTAAGGTACAAAAATATATATACCGTACTGTATATTTCTTTGCCGCTGTTTTTCCATACTTTTACTGGTCACGTTTGGACCTGAACTATCATGCCGTACCTTTGAGGGTACTTTTGTAGCATTCAAACAAAATTTTGTGTGACAGTGTATGTTATGAGTTTTTAGCCCTCCCTTGAGTTCCTATACCATGGTTGACTGACACATATAGGGTACCATTTCCTGTTCGTGGGGAAGGAAAACACACCATATGTTAACAACATGCCAGAGAGATGTGAGTAAGTGGTCCCTTGATGCTGTCGCAGAGGTCAAGGTATGCAGACACACTCTGTGGTCGACTGGATCTCTACAGATTTCACAGGCTCTTAAATAAACACCCCAGCAGCAGATTTTCCAGGTTCCCCTCCAGTCTCAGGGTACGCAGCTCCAGATAAAGGCACTTTTGTGCACGGCTGAACCTGAGAACAGGAGACTGAGCCTCAATGAGGGAAACAGAGAGTCCTGAAAACCCTGGAGATCTTGGAGGAAACCAGCGATTGCCAGTCACAGCATTGCTATGTCTTCTGCTACTTCTGCACTCTGTGCCAAAGTTAGCTCAACTTCAAAGGTTGATAGATCTCTGGAGGAACATGTGGGAACGAGTTACCGTTATTACCGTAAAATACGTATCTCTGTAGAGGTATGTATGACGGTGCCAGGAAGCCCAAGCTCTATTGCTATGTGACTTCTACATGTTTGGACACCCTGGCTAGTCCCATGCTCATCGTTAGGATTTCATAGTTTATATTTCAGGTTGTAGACTGTATTTGTCTGGTTTAGTGGCAGAAGGCAATTTAACCTCTCAAAAATTGTGTGCATGTTGTAACGATTCACTTTTTCTTGCACTTGGAATCCATACCAGGTTACACAACAGAAAAGAAGTGAGCTGTGTTCTGTCTACGTCTGTTATTCATATTAAACACTAGATATATCTGGGTTAGAGTGTTTTTCATTTCTGGCAACCATGGAGAGCTTTTTGGGGCATTTGTTCATTCAGGGTTTCTGCCGAAATCAAGGATATTAAAAAGACCACCTTGGCGTAAACGTCTCTACTCTCCAGGGATGGCTTATACTAGATTTTAGAGCCTTGTGGTGATCACTTTTATTCGATTGCTTGATTTGATCTGGATGGTCAGGATCACTACCCCAGCTTATCCCAAAACTATTTCATCAGTCCACTCAATTTCTTCACTCAACTCAACTTGGGGGGTCTTTAAACCCCTCTAGCACACACATTATTAGGCATGGTTCCAATAGGTTCATGTTTGTTTATATGCTCTAGAGAACTCTATTCTATAGAGACTACTTCTCTACATACACTAGACAAGATGTTTGTGTGCATTTGCACATGTCTGTCAGTAATAGGGGCTTAAATTTGAAATAGATGAATGCAACATTCATTGGAAGGGATGTCCACAAACATTTGGACACATAGTATAAGTTGGATACATTACATGTTTTCATACATATATTATAAATTTGTTGGTATCTCCATTTTTACTTTTTGATTTTTCACTTTTTGACATAATGTAAGACCGGCAGTTGTTGTTTACATTATGTCATGATTTCATGATGAATGGACCAATAGAAATGCTCAAAAATGAAAACATTGGAGTACACCCATTTTACATTGACTTCCACTGACAGTTAAGATACACAGTATAGGTATATACTATACACAGCACTATATACACAGCAACTGTGTGCAAAAAGTTGGACACCATACTGCAAACAACACAGGGCTGATCTGGTGTCAGTTTAAGCTCAGGACATACAGTACAAGTCCTAAGAGCCTGTTTGCCTATTTGATCAGAATCAGATGTTTGGCTCCCACCATCTGGCTGAGTGACAGCTGCCTCATCACAAAGACCAGGCAGCAGGGGCGGGGCCTGGGGAGCAAGGCAACCTGGGAAAATATGGGATTGTTTATTAATTCAACTGGATGCCTGATTTAGGTGGGGTTCAGTGGAGAATAGCTGTCAGTGCAGAGCTAGCCATTCGGTCATGTACTGTATAAATCTATGTATGAAGGCCTCCATTCAGAACTCTATTCAGGAGGCAGATTTACTGTGCTAAACATTTGCTACCATTGCTCTGCAAGTCTGATCCAGACTTGATACACACAAGTAAATATTTAGTGGTGTTCAAATAGCAAGGAAATGACTTTTGCTGGGCCAGGATAAATAATAAAACATTTAATCCCCAGTCTGCGCAGTGTTGGCACTTGTCTCTACTGTTTACGCTTTTTCACATATTTCGGAAAAAAAACACTGTTGTCTGAAACAAGAAGCTTAAAACAGAGAAGTTCAGCTACAAGCTTGATTGAGAGATCAGATTGGGTTTTCAGGTCAGATCCCATCAGACAGAAATTAGTACTAAGTTATGCATGTGGGAGATTGTGCATAAAACATGGACAATTTTATCCAGATGTCACTGATCAATGTGGGTGGTTATATTAGCCATCTATGGCATGGAGGAATGTTAAATGCCTGCAAGGCTTCATAAGTGCAATGTCCCATTCATCTGGCACCCACTATCAGGCCTTTGTGTTACAGATAACACTTCTCTACAGAGGTATTCGGGAGAAGAAGATGGGGCGGGGTATTGATCAAACATCCTGATCTCACTAAGCATCACAGAAATAGACCTACAGCTAATAGAAACCCAACTCTCACTGGACACTGGACACTGGACTCTCTCTGACTTTTACCAGTGGAATAATTTCTTTATTCCTTTTTGCTGTTCCTTTACATGTTCCCTTTTATGAAATTTGAAAATGTAGATTTGTTATAGAACAGAATGAGCAAAGAATAATCCTGATGGTCTCAACAGTCTAAGAACTTTTATGGGAACAGCTCAGAAGCTAATTAAGTGGAAATCCATAAACCAAATACTTGCTGGGATTACTAGCACCACAGGATTCTGGCAAACAGTGCAAGATTGTGAGGACTAGAGAAATGCATGTTGCTTTAAAAAGCTGCAAAAAATAATTGGGCGAACAGTTGGTTAAACAAATGGCATTCATTTATGCTGGAGGTTGTTTAGAATGGAAACCTGTAGCCTTATAAAGATGCAGAGCTGGAAGAAGAGAACCAGTCTTAGGTCATAATTTCTGCAGGAGAAACAACCTTTTAGAACTTGTTGGCCTGTAGGTTTTTCATTAAAACTCTACAGCAGTGTTCTATAGAAAAGTTCTTAGAGCCTCTCTTTTGAGACCTTCTACTGTCAAGATTTGCACCATTCTTGGGCAACTCTTTTACCTGTGAGTTAACCATTTATCCTCCACAGCAGTGTTTTTCAACCCTTGTGCAGAGCTTTCTGTTCCCCAGATATCCAGACACCTGAATCAAATGCTTGGCCCATTAACAAGCCCTTCCAGAGTCCCAGAGCGTGTGTAAGACCAGAAATCCCGTAAAATGTGCAGGATTGGGAGACTCCAGGACCATTGTTGGGAACCACAGCTGCACAGCTCTTGGCTTTTCTAAATCAAGGGTGTCCAATCCTACCCACAAAGGGCCAGTGTGGTTGCAGGCTTTCAACCAGCCAAGCAGAAGCCTAGGTAATCAGTTGAAGACTGACCAATTGATAAAACAAGTGGAATCATATTTCCCCAACAGTACCTGTTTCTGGAATTTTTTCTCTACATTAAGGTTTTCAAGTACTGGTCCTGGAGGTACCCTGCCCTGCACATTTTGGTGCCTTCCCTGCCATTGATCAACACACCTAAAGAGCTTGGATGAGAGTACCAGTCTGATGAAAGAACATTTCTCAGAGCCTCTGTTCAGACACCTTCTCTTGCCAAGATTTGCATCATTCTTTGACAACCTGTTAAAATGTATTTTTATCATTTGCCCTCTAGAGCTTTGTTTCTCAATCCTGTCTCTTCAACCTGCCCTTCTCTTGATCATCACACCTGAATCCACCAAAAGGTTTGAGAAATACTCCTCTACAGCTTGACTCTTGGGCTCTTTAGGTCTTTATTTACAAAGTTAACGACAAAGTAGAAACACAAGTCACTGTTTTTTTGAAGACTGACCAGGTGATTGAACAGGTGAAATTTAAAGTTCTGCTGCTGATTGTTTCAGAGGGAAACCTGCAGCCACACCAGCCTTTTATGGGTAAGATTGGACATCACTGCTCTAGGTAGTCCTACTTATTGAATAAAGAACAAAAAAGATCTTTCTTACCTGCTGCTGGTACTTGCCCTCTTCTTTTATGCCTTTTCAAGTCGTCTCCTTCACACTTTGGGGTTTCTGTCCTCCTTCTCTCTCCCTCTCTCTCTGTCCCTCCCTTCTTTCTCTCCTCTCTCTCTCTCTCTCTCTCCCTCTCTCACCCCCTTTTGCTGTCTTTGCTCTCCTCCGTGAGGCAGCCTGGCTATTGGGTCTTTACTTCTCTGCCTTTTACTCTGTTCACTCTGTTGAAGGTCAACAATGCTGTGTGTGTCTATTTCTCTCTCTCTCTATTTCACTCCCTCTCTCTTTTCCCCCCTCCGCCCTCATGAAAAAAAAAATGTGTCTAAGATTAAATCTGAATGCCCATCCCTCTCAATGAGGAGGGCTTGCTTCCATCACCTTCCCTGTATGGGTTTGTATTGGTTTGTGAGAGTGTGAGTGGGGTGGGTGGCTTGGTTGGTTGATGTGTGGAAGTGTGTGTGAAAAGGAAGGGCTGGCAAAAAATGTGAAAAAAATATGTCAGGACCAAAAATCTTATATTTGGACAGAGTCTGAGCAGTGCTGTGTTTTGCCCAGTCACGAGGATACTTGGCCAAGTTCTCGGCAAGCTTCATGTGCCTTTTATTTAATTTGGCCAATGATCCCATGCAATCCCAGGATTGCAACTTTCCCCTCTCCAGACTGGATTTTTGCAAAGTCCACTCTTGAAGCTGGTATGATTTTTCTGCTTTGACCTTGGCAAATAAATAAACACCCATCAAGAGCTTAAACAAACCCTAATTGCAAGGGCTTCCTGTGGGGACAGCTTTCCTAGTCCCATCCCCCTGCAGCTGAAGGCCTGACATTAAGAACCATTAGCAGAACATTCTCATAGAGTTTCGCCTGCAGCTGGACAGCTGATGAGGAAAACATGAGGAGGTACTGTATGTGCACCAGCAACCCCCACCCAACCTCTGAGGTCAAACTACTTGGCCAAGAAGTTGATTGTTGGAATGGAATAAAACATACAGAATGTGTTATATGGAAGTGATTACAAAGTTTATAGTAAAAGGATTATTAGTTTATTCAGGAAAACTGTACAATTGGAAGGAAGCTCCAGGACCTTCTTGGATGCCTCTATCCTGGATACAAGATGAGTTACCATTGAAGGTACAGTCCATGGAAGCATACAGGTTCCATATAACATCCTGCAGCACATTTGCCCACAGACGTTGCAGCTGTGCCTATAGATCCTGCTGTACACTCATAGGTTGTTGAAACTGACATTGTACCTGATGCCATTAATGCTCAATTGGTAATAAATTGACCAGGTGACCAGGCAGATCAGGAAAGTGTTCCAAACTGGTGGAGACATTCCTAGGAAAACCTTGCAGTATGTGGGCGAGCATTACCCTGCTAAAACATGCCAGCTTGAAACTCATGCACACAATGTCCCGCACACATCACTGAGTTGTTAGTGTTCCTTGTATCACTACTAAGGGGTGACCAACTATTGATGCAATGGAATAGCTCCGCAGATCATCATATCTCGTCATCGTGAGATCCCAACTAAAACCTGGATTTAGAAGTAAAATCTAACACAGTACTAGTTTATAGCTGTCCAAATTTCATGTTAATGACAACACAACGAATAAAGACAGTGAGTGGTGTCTGGCTGAGAGATGGCCTAGATGGTTGGAAATTATTGTCCAATGATGCAATTTGACTCTCGCACTCAAAGAACTCTCACCGAGAGGAACACTATCCAAAAGTAGCTAGGTGCAGCCGGTCACAATCGTTATGAAATACCCCACTTTATTTAATCTCAGACCTGCATGAGCAAAATGCACTGGCTACTGTTAAACCTCACTCACAAGATAACACGTCACAACTCATACAAGCCATCCCATTGAAGCCAAAGATTAATGTACAGCTTCTGTCCCATTAATTTCCATGAGTCAAAGACCTCTAGAAGCATTTTATGTCATTGCTAGAATGGTTTTGCCATTTTCCAACCCAAGCATTTGAAGTTTATGTATGTGGTTCTGATCCAAACATGTTTTCCAGCTTGCTGGGAACTGGCAAATGGTAACTCATAGCAATAAAATTAGCAAAAAAGTCAGAGGGTGGATCTTCTCCATCTCCTCAAAGTTTTAAATATTCTCTAGGGGGATGACTAACCCCTGCTCTGCTGATCCAAAAAGCAATCAGTTTGGTTCTCAATGTTCTCAGACTCTCGCGACCAGCACTGCTAGATCAAGCAACGACTTACATTGGTTTACATTGTTATATATATCCAGCACTCTTCGTTTATGTGAACATGCATATGTGTGTGTGTGTTGGATATGACTGGTTCTCTGCACACTCTCTGTATGACTCATTGTGACATTTTAGTTCTACTCCATGAGACAAATTAGGTCAGATCACCCACCCATTGAGTGCAGTGATATTCACACCAGGGGAAGCGACTTTTGGCCCGAAAACTGCTGGATGAGTTCAATTTTACGTGTGAATGCTTTTTAAAACTGACATCAGAAGCAGCAAAGGGTTACCACCAACAGAAAATGGTACAATGACAAAAGTATTGGGACACATTTTTCCTCAAGAAATAATCTCTCCTGTTTCTACTGCATAGGGAAAACTTTCTGCAAGAATCTGAAGAGCTGTTCTGTAAGGATTTGATTGAATTCAGCAGTAAGAGCTTGCTCAAGTGACAAAACTACAAGCAGGGTTGCCAGGTCAAACAAAAATGTCCAGGCCAAGGTTAATCTAAAAACCCACCCCTCAGAAGCTTAAACTAGCCCAAAATATATGTCTGTCACACTTTTAAACAACTATGAGTGTACGATTAGTATTTTGTTTATAAGAGATTTATTATCAGTATTGCTATTTATCTTTAAGTCATTAACATGATTGTAACTTTAGTATTTTATTAGTTCTTTTATAACTGTTTTATATCCCAGTCAACATTTAATAACAACATAATTAGCAAAAAAAAGAACTGATTTTTACTAATTTCTGTTTTTGCCCCTCCTGAACTCTCTTCCAATGGAAGTTTATATTTACATTACATTACATTTGGCAGACGCTTTTGTCCAAAGCGACTTACAATAGTAAAGTACATAACATCTTTAGAAAGGGCTTAAAGGAGGTCAAAGGGAAATAATAGGATAGAGGAGTGAAGGAGGGGAAGAAGGAAATGAGGTTAGAAGTAATTAGTGTGTTAGAGGTGTTAGGAGAGTAGGTGCTCTTTGAAAAGCTCTGTTCTCAGGAGTTTCTTAAAGATAGAGAGAGATTCTCCTGATCTGGTAGTGGAACGTAGTTTGTTCCACCATTGGGGAACTTTGTATGAGAACAGAGTTCCCCAATGGTGGAACAAACTACCTTCCATTTTTAGATGGTAATTTTTAAAAGTAGCCCAAAAAACTAAACAAGCCCAATTTGGCAGGAAAACCGTGAAACTGGAGACTCTGAAAACTCTTTAAGTGATGAGTCAAGTTACAAGCGGCATATGTAGTTGAGATGTTTTTGCTAATTAATTATGATGTGGTGAAGTGATATACTAATCTGATTGGTCAAACAAATTCTTCCAAACATGTCACTTCTGCACTCCAAATCTTTTGGACCTTTGCTAAACATTGCTAAACGTTATTATGACATTCTCTGTTAGCTGGGTTGCTTAAATAGCCAGCATGATAACCAGCCAGGCTGTTACAGACCCACACTCGAACACACCCACTAGAGACAAACTTGGGGAGGCGTGAGTGATTGTGTTTTGTGAATGCAGGGTTAGATTTTTGAGGTTAGGATGCTGGATGATCTGATCACCACAGCACCTCATCCCCAACTGCCAATTTATCCCATCTTGAAGAAAGTATTGGATGCAGCACCATCATTCCAGACAACACAGTCCTTTTATTGCTCCACCGCGTAATGCTGCAAGGGCATGGTGCCAATAGGTTTAAGTTTGTTTATCAGCTTAAGCAACTCAGCTATTTGACTTCTACAGACACTAGATAAGCTGTGTGTGTGCAAGGGCATTTGGGCCTATTGTAGATCACGGTTCGTACAGGCTAATCTTTCAGAACTATAATGAATATGTTGTATAAGGCGTGGGAACCCAACCTTTGACCAAGTGCAGAAATACTAGTTTTCAGTCATTTACTGGATTAGTGAACATCCGCACTTTGCTCACCGACCACATACTCATGCAAGTTTTACAATGTGGAACATTAGCTAGTCCTATCCTAACCAGTGTCTTAAGCAAAACCTGACATGGGGCATCCCCTCATCTAAACCACAGCTATACATCCTCTACTAAAGAAACACTTAATCATTTCCCCCTACCAGCTACCGGAGAAGCTGATCTTGCAGGTGCAGGGTGTGCAAGTGTGACAGTTTTTTTTTCAGATTTTAAGGAAAAATTGGGGTTTACCACATAAATCTGTGGTAGCAGAAAAAAAGTGAACTTGCTCTTACAGCCTACAACACCCTTATGGTAAGTGAGGAGGGATGAGAATAGGAAAGACAAGGGGATAGATTTATATTTCACAATTCAACACTGAGGGTTGAGTCTCAATGAGTTTGAGTTTCACTTAGTACAAAATGCTTGCCTTTTTAATACATTTGTCATTACATATTAGGACCTTTGATTTTTTTTGTTTTATTTATGACACAGTTAGTCTCTGTACTCAATCAAAAATACTTGGGGCTTTACCACCACAGTTGTTGGGAACTTTCAATTTGTATAGTTAACATTTTGACCAATGAAAGGACCAATAAAAATGCTCTGAAATGACAATAAAGTCAATAAAGTGTTTTTTCCACTCCTGAGATTTAAATTTGTGTGACAGTGAGGATACTGTATGTAAGCTTGCCTTAGGCTTTCACTTCTCTAACACTTTACAAATGCTTCCTCACAAGCGCCAATCACCTGACAAATCTGATAACTTTATGGGCACATCAAATTTAATGAACAGACATTATTTATTTAACGACTTATTGTGTATCGTCAATTACGATACACTGATATGCAGCGCAGTTAATCAGACAAGCATGGGTGCCAGCGCTAATCTGTTTCAGAATGATGAGTTCCCCATTCTTCTGGTATTAATTTGCAGGCTGACGGATTTACGGTGCGCTCGTTGTTCGTCAGATGTTAGTAATGCGAGACAGGCCAAGATAGACGTTAGACTCCATACACCTCTTTAAAAACTGCAGTCCTCTTCTGCGTTGCATATGCTCATGCAGATACCAGACACCAGACACTCAGACATGCAGATCTCCCGTATGCAGATGTTGTGAACATGTGCAAACCACATCTACCCACACACACCTCCAGACTCGTGCTGGTTCTGTCTGCCGTACAGATGTGCAAAAGTGTGGATGGCAGCACTGTAATCTTGTTTGTTAATGTAAAATCTCATGAAGCCGGTGCAGCTTGTGCTCCACCCAGCAGTGATGTCATTTACCACATCCGATCATTTGGTTCATGTGGATGGTTTGTTTTTGGGGTTCAAGGTGTTCATGGCGTTTTCACTTCGATCAACTGTAATAAAAGCCCAGCTGTTCCTTTTCTCACTCACTTAATGAGCACAGAACAGCCCTGTATATATTCCCTATATGGGCCTATACGTATGTGTAGTCCACCAGCAGATGTTCAACACTGACTCTGTTTTCATGGTGTTGCTGGGATATGTAAAGAGTGTAGTAGTGCAGGAAAGTGATGCAATAGAGGCAGTGATGTCATTGATTTATATACCGTGATTATTATACACTTGTTATAGCTGTTAGATCCCTAGATCCAAATGTTTAAAACCCTCAGTCTGAAGAAACATGAAATATATGTTTTAATTAGATAGGTTTTAAGTTCATTTAACTTAAAGAGTACATTATAGCTCTTTGTACACAATTTATGAATTTCTTTGCACAAAATCACTCACATAAAGAGATCTCCCTCGTCTGCTGATTTGCCATAGACAGTAGGTACAGATCCCTCCCTCAGATGAAGTCTGTTGGCTAAACCTGCTATGTACTATCCAACGTTGTCAACCAAAGTGACGTTTCTTCAACTGATCTAGTGGGTGGGGCTCTGGTGAGGGTTAAAATGTGAGGGGTGGTGCCATTGTGGTTCTATGGGCATTTTCTTATTGTGACGTCAAAATAAGGGAGCCATCAAAACCGCTTCTAGAAGCAGATGAGTGTTTATAGAGGCAGTCGAGACCCAAGCGCAAATACAAAAGAGTGCAAAAAGTGAGTTTTGCATAATATGTCTCCTTTAAGTTCTGTTTACACTACAACCCCTTAAATCCTCAAAATCTGGTATTAGTATTCAGCAAAAAACAAAACTTAAATTGTTACCCTTATTGTGATTTTCTAGTCAGCTGAACAAAAATATTGAATTGCACCCTAAAATATACCAAACTAATTGGCTCAACTAACATTGTTAAATTTCTTGTTCAAAGTTGTTCAAGCTAAATCATTTGTATTGACAAAATGTAATTTTTTTAGTTGAACCCTACGCTGAAAGAAAATGTATTAGCTCAGTTTAACTCATAATTTTGCTTTGACTCAGTTAATTTGTAAATATAGAGAATTTTAAGTTTATTCAACTTAACTGAGTCAAAGCTAAATGATAACTTGAAACAGTTTATTTAACTTAGCTGAGTTGTGTTCACACTAATTGTTTATTTAGCTAAACTGTTTTTCTTTCAAGTATGGTGGATTTAAAAAATGTACTTTAATATTTTTAAAAACTATAAATTTTGACAGCACAACACTGTAGCACCCGACCAACATATTGTGAGCACTAGGAACACAGAACAAATGTGATTTTCTTTTACAGCCTACAAACACAAAAGCCTGGCAATAAACACGTATAGTATATGTGGCAATGCCTAGGATAAGGTAGCTTTGGGCAACAGACAACGCAAAGATGGTAAGTAAGGAAGAGGCCACACCCTCTTCCTTATAATGGGCCATGAAAAAGTTAAGAAATCAAGCAAGGCAACTTGCTGCACTAGATTTATTTGTTCTGAGGCCAAACTTTTACAAAAAAAACAAAGTTGTGCCAACTAGAAATGTTTAGTTCAGATAATTTATTTTTCATATGTATAAAAACTTTATAAAAAAAAGTCTCACGTACCTAAAAAATCACTTTGTGTTGTTAGTTATCCTTATTTCAGTTCTACAGAATGTGTTTTGTAAGTTCTACTTATCATTCTTAAAGATGAACTAGAACAACGAACTTGTGTCAATCATATGTTTTACACAAACCAAACTCACAAATACAACAGTATACAACTTCCTTTTGCACCCTTTAACACTCAGACCAAGCATTTATTATAAAAAACTACAATCCCAAAACTCAAGAGAAGGCAGTCTATGAAGAATGATTACACACTGATGGTGAGTGAGAGATGAGAGGACACGCCCAATATGCAAACAGCAGGTGGAAGCCCCTGCATAATTGTGCACTTGACCACAATTAAGAGTAAAATTGAGCATGTGCACTGAAAAAAAAAACAATTCTGAGCGTTAGTAAATGTAATGTAATTAAATCTGTGATATTAACAAAAAATATATATATTTCTACCTTTACATGAATATATCTATTTTTTAATTACTCCACATTCGTTCAAAATACAAGACATTGTGTATTTTTTCCTTAATATAATTTATTTATGTAATCCCAACAAATCTTTTTAGGTACACCTGCACAACAAACTAAAATCCTGTTATATTTACTAGGGTTTTTGTCACTACCTGTGTCAATGCTCTTTCTACAGTGTTGGTTCATGCAGCTTTCCTATAGGCTCCTGGCACCATATATTTAAATATTGGGTGTGGCCTCTCCCCTTACCATCTTTGTGTTGTCTGTTGCCCAAAGCTACCTTATCCTGGGCGTGTAGTAATTATAATATACATGTTGATTAGTAGGTTTCAGTGTTTGTAGGCAGTAAGAGCACATTAACTTTATTCTGTGTTTCTAGTGATCACAGTATGCTGGCTTTGAGCAACAGAGTTCACTGTTTACTGAGTTTACACCTGTATTGCTCCATTATTATACTGTCAGTATTGGCAGTTAATAATAATACAGTAAGTATGTGGAGAATACCCATGGTTAACTTAAAATGATATGTTATGTGAATATTTTTAAAGTTTAATTAATTTGAAAGTGTGTGTTAAAATAAAGATGAATTGTTAGTTTATTTGACTAAACAGATCAAATTAAACACTTAAGTTGAGTTAACTCAGCTTTTTAAGTCAGCAGTGTACAAGAGAAAATTAAGTTGACAATACTTAAATTTCCCATGTAGTGTCAATGGACTCTTTTAAGTTGACACTACCTGAAAAAGTATGTTAGCACTACTGGAGAAAATTAAGTAGTAAATACAATGACTTCTCTTATTAATTCTTGATCTACCTAATTATCTGATGCAAAATGTTGACATGATTTTTTAGATCAAGCACACAATTTTTTTCAGTGTACAGTAGTGCAGAGTAGTTCTCAACTACAGTTCAACTACAGTTTGTGCATTTTGCCAACACCGATTAATTAGTTTAACCAACTAGTTTGCTAATGTTTCCAGTGTAATTCAATATTTCTTGTTCAGCTGACTTAAAAATCACATTAAGGAGAACAATTAAGTTTTGTTTTTTTACAGCATGGTTATTTTGAATTCAAATGACTTAAAATAAGGTGAAACTTCTATGTACGACTAAATAAGATCATCTTACAATGCTTAGTAGGACAAAAATGCTTATCAGAGAAAAATGAAGAATTATTGGCCTCAAACTAGATTATTTTTACTTGCTAAGATTTAGTTTTTCGGCAGTGTTAAAGTTTACAGTTGATCAGCTGAGTGTGTGCATGCATCAAGACCTGCCTGTGTGACTAAACATACTTGTAAAAAAAAACCCTAATTAAATCCAGTTTAACTAATCTTCCATTGTTCTCCCTTTCTTACAGTGTCATGGTACTATAGGGCTGATGATGCATGAGAGGAATCTGGCCCACTGACTTCTCTATCCCCCACTGAGCACATCCCTTCATACCACCCACAAAAAAAGAAGGATCATGAGTTACAGTAAACCTTCAAACAGGCCTTGCCAACCTCTAGACAGAAAAGTAAAAGAAAAACTGATCCATTGTGTGCAGACTTTATACCGCTGTGGGCGATATGAGTGTGCTCATTACATCAACCAAGGAGGTCTATTACCCAAGTTCACACTGAGCTTCATTAAGAACTGCTAACCTTTTAAGCTCCTCCTCCAGCTAGAAAACATTAACCACAGACCTCCACCGGCTTGTGGAAAGAAGTGTGAAGGTCAGCAAACTACCAGACATCTCCTGCTGAGGGGAAAGTCATCGTCTTATATGAGAGATTGGGCCCAGTTGTACTGGGAAAAAGTCCAGTCTTATAAATCTCGTCCAAGTACACTAACTTGCTGTACGTCTTGAGACTTGAGTGATGAATTGCCAGGAAGGTGCCTTCTTGCGAGTCAGGTCAAGAAGCGTTGACTTGTTACGTAATGAGATATCCTCAAAATCATGTATTTTCTGTTTTTATAATGGCACCTTTGGGGGATTTGGGGATTCTCTGGTCTCTTGTCGGAAATGCTTCCCAAGGTCCTATTCCACATGGGATCGTTTCTTCTCCTTTGCAGGCGATATGAATCTGCCTCATGCCTCACTAACGAGTCTACCACCACAGGGCTATATATCATTCCGTTCCCCACGATGCTCTAGATGGAAATGAGCTGAGTCAGGCGATATTTGGGCCAGCTGA
Organism: Astyanax mexicanus; assembly: GCF_023375975.1. Classification (NCBI taxonomy): domain Eukaryota; kingdom Metazoa; phylum Chordata; class Actinopteri; order Characiformes; family Acestrorhamphidae; genus Astyanax; species Astyanax mexicanus. Next base: position 21,636,188 of record NC_064431.1, read on the forward strand.
ATGTTTGTTTCTGTCTCAGGCTGAAAAATTACTTTATTTTATCGGTATATAAGTATATTCCCCTATCACAAGTGATGCCACAACACCAGAAGTTTGAAGACTAGCGCATGCCTCCTTCGACACATGTGAAGTCAGGCTCCACCTCTTCTTGAACTGCTGCTGATGCAGCACTGCTAAGTAGCATCACAGCGCGCCTGGAAAAAAGATCAGTTTTGATACATCAGCTCACAGACGCAGCCTTGTGCTGATCGACATCACCCTTTGGTATGATGAGGGGAGAGAGAGCAAAGCCAATTGTGCTTTCTCTCAGGGCTCCAGCAACTGATGGCAAGCTGCATGACCTGGATTTAAACCAGCGATCTCTCAATCATCGCTTTAGACAATTAGGTGCTCTCTAAAAATTGTAAATTAAAAATCCATTTTTAATCAAGCTCTAAATCAGAAAATACATACAGATTTAGTTTTAAAAAGATTAGATAATGATTAGAATACTTGTTTATTTTGCTCTTTAGATGTCAGGTAATCTGTACATTTAAGCTGCCTGTCTGAGTTTGGAACCAAAAACAACAATGGGCTGCACAGTAGATGGTAATGATCGTAACCAGCGGCATCTGTCTAAAACTGTCCATGCATCAGACTCAGCAAATCTGACAGAATTCATCCACATCCACATTCGATGCAGAACCCCTGCATATCCTGCAGGTCACTGCTGTGTTCTTTAACTTCCATAGGACATGGCAACATTCTAAAAAGTGATTTTGTGTTTTAGTCAGAAGAACTCATTTTATCAAGTTGAGTGAACTTACCGCTCAGCACAACTCAATAAAATGAATTCAGAGAACTTCAACCTGTTTGTTGAGCCAATGAAAAAAATGTGATTTCAACCAACGTTTAGTAAACTACTTGTGTCAATGCTCTTTCTACAGTGTTGGTTCATACAGCTTTCCCATAAGGCTCCTGGCACCATATATTTGCATATTCGGTTTGGCCTCTCCTTTCCATCTTTTTGTTGCCTATTGCCCAAAGCTACCTTATCCTAGGCATGGTCTACTTTTATATATGTGTTGTTTATGAGAGCTTAGTGTATAGGCTGTAAGAGTAAGTTACCCTTGTTCTGTGTTCCTAGTGATCGCAGCATGTTGATCTGAAGCAGTAGTTCTTTCTTGTGCTGCTGCAGTGTCATGCTGGCAGTATTGGTAGTTCCATAAATATATGTGAGATATGTTGAGGATATATATATATATATATTTATATTTAATTCTGTTAACTTGAATAAGCTTAAAATGTTACATATTTGCAAATTTAAATGATAACTTTGCTGAGTTAAGTTAAATGAACTTAAAATTGTATATATATTTACAACCTAACTGATAATGACTGAATTAAGTTGTGCCAGTTAATTTATTTTATTCAGTGAAACGTTATATAATAGTACACTGATTTTTTTTTTTCATTGGCTCGACTCAGTCAACTCATCATTTTGCTTTGAGTTAGTTAAGGTGCAGATATATATACAATTTTAAGTTCATTCAACTTAACTCGGTAAAGTTATCATTTCGATTTGACTCAGTTAAGTTGTAAACTCAAACTATTTTAAATTAAGATAGATGATAACTTGAATCAACTAAGTTTATTCAACTTAACCGAGTTTTGTTCATGCAGAGGTTTAAGTAAGAATTTAGATTATAACATATATATATAATATAGAACTCCGTAGCTCCAAGCCATCATACTGACTCATCTGACTTGTTCTAACAGCCTACAACACTGAGACCTGGCAATCAACACATATAACAACAGATGCTTTGGGCAACAGAAAACACAAAGATGGTAAGTAATGGAGCTGCCACATGCAATATGCAAATATATGGTGACAGGAGCCTATAGGAAAGCTGTATCAACCAACAGTTTAGAAAGTATGGCTGAAATCACATTTTTTCATTGGCTCAATAAGCATTTTTAAGTTTTCAGGTTGCAGTTTTCTGAACTCATTTTGTTAAGGATTACTGGCTGGTAAGTTCTCTCAACTTGATAATATTAGTTATTCTGTCTAAAAACCAAAATCACTTTTTAGAGTGTAGTAGGCTTAGTATTAGTAGTACTACTGTCCTATGACCTATGATTTGTCACTGTATTTACTGTAATATACTGGATGCACTGGATACACTAGTTGTTTGGAAATTACCCAGAAGTAGTTAACATGAAATTGTCCAGTTCAGAGCTGAACAGGCTGCAGAGAGGCTTTTGTTCACCACATTTCTAATCACTGAGAGATGTGCATGGCTTGGCCTGGCTTCTATCCCTCGTTTTCTTGTCTTCCATAGCAGGCGGCTCCACAGGAGAGCAGGGAATCAGTGGGCTGCAGCCTGAAGGCCTGGAGACCACTCCTGCTCTCAATTCCCTGGTGATGGGGGAATGCAGAGGTGGAGCCAGGGTGGGTCTAGTAGGAGAAAGTTCTGCTTCTGCACATCTGCAAAAACTTCACCAGAGGATCGCATGGGAACTGAAGTGCCCCATTAAACCCAGAGTCTGAGATATGGGTGTGTGTTGGTTTTGGATCCAGAGAGCTCAAAAGCCTGACTTAAAAGAAAATGGAATTAAAGCCAATTTTTAAGTTTTCTGAAAAAAAAAAAAAAGATTTAAAATAGATTTCTGGATTACCAATTATTACATTTTACTGTTGTTACACTGAAAAAGTGAGTAACTGGCTTAAATTAAATAGATCAAGTCATCATTTTTGCTTTGATTTAATTTGTAAACATGTACAATTTGAAGTTCATTCAACTGAGTTTTGTTCATACAACAATAGTCTAATTAACTCATATATATATATATATATATATATATATATATATATATATATATATATATATATACACCAATACTGACAGCATAACTTTATAGCTCTAAAGCAACTTATTCCAACAACTACAAACTCAGAACTAAGACAACTTACTCTTACAGCCAACAACACTGTGGCCTAATAAACAAAGCACATACATTAAGCTACAGTATGCCTAAGATAAGGTAGCTTTGGGCAACAGACAACAACAAGATGGTAAGTAAGGGAGAGGCCACATCCAATATGCAAATATATGGTGCCAGGAGCCTTATGGGAAAGCTGTGGAAAGAGCATTGACACGTGTAGGAACTAAAAGTTGGTTTAAATCACATTTTTTGTTGGTTAAAATCGCTTTTTAGAGCACACAGGCCTTTCACAACTGAAAATTTGACCACAAAATTGATAATTTTCCAGCTCGAACATAAAAAAAAAATTGTATGCTGTAGATGCTTACAGGGACTGCTTTAGTAATTGTTTTAAATTAACATATGTATCTGTATGTTTCTAGAGAAGCCTGTTCAAGTCTGCTAACTGCCCAGATTACACTGTCACCGCAACTTAAAATCATTAAGCAACTAATTTCCTGGCCTTTTTTAAGTTAGTACAACTTTATGGCTCAAATCTTAAATGTTCACTGGTTCAACTTAAATCGGTCAAGTCATCATTTTGCTTTGACTCAGTTAAGTTGTAAACATAGAATATTTTAAGTTTATTTTTTGTCACAACAATAGATTTATTAGCTCAATCGTTTTTTTTTTCAAGTACAGTGGGCTTAAATAATTTAGTTTATTTAATATGTGTAAGTATTCTCAGCACTTTTTTTATAAAACTACCAACACTGACAGCATAATTTTGTGGCATCACAGGAGAAAACTCTGTAAAGAATGAACTCTGTAGCTCCAAGACAGCACACTATGATCACTAGGTACACAGAACAAAGTTAAATTGCTCTTACAACCTACAAACTCTGAGGCCTGGCAATAAACACATACTTTATACAAACACCTGCTTAGAACAAGGTAGCTTTGGGCGACAGACAACACAAAGATGGTAAGTAAGGGAGAGGCCACACCCAATATTCAAATATATGGTGCCAGGAGCCTATAGGAAAGCTGTATGAACCAACATAGAATTTACACATTTTCTAGCTCGAACATTAAAAAAAAACATTGTATGCTGTAGATGGTTGCAGGGACTGCTTTAGTAACTGTTTTAAATTAGCATATGTATCTGTATGTTTCTAGAGAAACCTGTTCAAGTCCTGGATTGCAGGATTCGTGACGGTTTTCTGATTTTCGGGCTCTTACAGCCAAACTGAATCATGCAATTCCAGGACCATAACTGCCTACACTAACGGCCTAGTCTGTTCTTGTTGTAGTTTCCATAAATTGAGTGTGTAAATGTGCTCCATTATGGAAAAATGTATTTAGCTTGTAGAGATAGTTGAGTCAATGAAATTGAAAAACCAAACTTGTGTAAAATTCCAGTCCTAGGCCATTTTGCCTAGAAAATTTGCATACATCCAGCCCATTCTTAAAATATTTTTGAGGTTAAACACAATGGCTGTTTTAGTATAATATCAATGCAAGGCTAAAGGCTAATGCCAGTTAATGGCTCAGCCAGGGAAAGTGGAGCTAATTTGTCGCAGAAGCTGCTAAAATGCTAAAAGCTACAACTAATTTGACTAGAAAGGATAGAAGGACCAAATGAGTTGGTAACTGCACATCTTGCTGAGTGGAGTCAGAGAAAAAACTTACAAAAAATAATTTTATTTTTATAGCACTAAGCTAGGCTAGGCTAGACTAGGCTAGGCTACTCTGGACTAGGCAAGGCATAGGCAGCTTCTGTGGGTAATCAGCAGTGTTGGGAAGGTTACTTTTAAAATGTAATCCCTTACAGATTACTGATTACATCACTCAAAATGTAATTTGTAACGTAATCAGTTACATTACTTCAAGTGAGTAACGTAATCTGATTACTTTGGATTACTTTAAATATTGTCATTTTTTAAGCCTGAATGAATGTAACAAATAGATAAACAAATAAAACAGCCTTTTCAATCACTCTATAAAAATACTAATGAAACCATTTCATCAAACAATTTTATAAAACACTTCTATAAATTGATGATAAAACCATTTAAAACCAAACAATGTAACAACAACTGTGAGCTATCTACTTGCAGGTTTGCCTCCAGTGTTAATTTTGACAACAAATTGTGATTTAGTCTTAGTCATAGTCTTGTGACGAAAATAGTATTTAGTTTTAGTCACAATTCAGTAATTTAGTCAACTTAGTTTTAGTCGACTTAATGTCATAAGAATATAGTCGACTAAAATTACAGTAAATTTAGTCGACTAAAATGTAAAGGGTGTAAATGTAAATGCTTGTTCATCAGTTCCCTTGAATTATTAACTATACACTTATACGAAATGAAATGTTTAATAACCACTTGAGTAATATTGTTAATTACTCAATATTGTTAATGTTTGAAAATATATTTATATATGATTTAATGTATATTATTATTATTATTATTACTATTATTATTGTAGGTGTGTGACTATACATATTTTACATTTAAAATTTTGCTCTAGAAATCAGGTCATAAAACATCTGAATAGTTTAATTATAGTTTGAACAGAGCTGTAGATGCAAAAACTTTTAAAGGATCTAGTTTTATCTCCAGCACTAACCCAGCACACCTACTGGAGCTACAGTCTATAAATGAACACACATTCACACACTGTCCTGTAGAGATGCTCTCAGGATGTACTGAGAGACTTCATGAGTTAAAGTGAGAAACTTATGAGAAAGTGCTGTAAGGAACTTTACACGGACTTTTGGGTTCATAGATTGACTTATTTTATTGTTTTATTTTGGATATATTATTGAGTTTCTTTCTGACCTGTTCCTGCTTTAACACTAGCTATATCTTTCCCACTGTGAGACTAAACAGATGATCGGATCTTAATGAGTTAGGGTTCTGTATCAGTTCTGTGTTTTAGTGCACTGCTGAGTTAAACACATCAGCTCATGAAATAACATCAGTATTAAAACGCTGATCTCTGCATGGAGATCTGTGTGACTCTGGTCTGCAGAAGCTGAAAGATTAGTGGTGTTTTTACCGGTAATGGAGTCGCTCCACGCGGTTTACACGTTATCTTGTTTTTCGCGACGTCAAAAGAGAAATATATCGGCCCTCTCTCTCTCTCTCCCTGCTGAACACTGTGGAGTTAACTTCCAGTCGAGCTCCGTAACGACAGTTTAATTCCGCGCGGCGCTGCTGCAGGAGAGGCGGGTACTCCACCTTCGCTAAAGTAGCAGTGATTGGATCTCTTCCTAACTGGTCCCTACCTTTCACAGACCTAAATCAGTTCTGATTGGATTTCGTCCCTGCCAAACATTTTCGTCTCGTTTTTATTCGTTGACCAAAATGTCAGTTAATTTCGTCTCGTTGTGTGAGCGTGGAGCCGCTGTGAGCCGCTGCCCCTCCTCCCTGTGTGTGTGTGCAGCGAGACGGGAGGAGGGGCAGAGAGTTCCCTGTCATATCAGAGCGATTCACCGCAAAATGTTATTTGCGTTTTGTTAGTGTTGGATTGGAAGAGCAAAAATAGGAAAGTACCGCAATGTAACCCTTTTATTTTAGCAGAGTAACTGTAATCTGATTACCACTTACTGAAGCAGTAACTGTAACGGATTACAGTTACTTATAATTTGTAATCTGATTACGTAACGCCGTTACATGTAATCCGTTACTTCCCAACACTGGTAATCAGGGGTTCGCCCAACATTCTGGTCTTATCTAGGGGTGTGTTCACCTCAGCACTATTTACACAGGTTAAAACAAACATCAACTGTACGGACAAGGAGGTTTCAGCCTGGTTCCAATCAAATTCTGGAGTTTGTTTGTGATGAAAGTGTAATCCTAACTCGATCTGACCCAACTATCAAATATACTCCTCATGTTTGAGATAAACGGCTGTTCTCAGTTCAACCTGATTTATTACCCAGATTATTACAGCAGCTATGAACTAATGCTATATTTGCTGCTGCTCCATTCTAAGCTGTTTTCACACTTGAACGCAGAATGTGTAGCGCTCACTGCTCACTTCCATACAACTCCATTTATTGCAGTGAATGTGTGGACATCAATTCCACTTATTCCATTGTACCATTGGACCCTACTTTCCTGCTCCTGTGCCAGACAGCTCTGACCAATCAGAGAAGACCACATGCTCACAGGGTTTGTTGGAGCACCTTTTGCTAAACAAAACAACCTAAGATGAAAAAGCTCCAAGTAAATGAACTCTAAGTTAGTGTGTAAACGTGATTGAACAGAATCAAGCTCCTGAGCTGAATCTTCATAACTTTGGCTGAAGAATGAAAAGATCTCAGGAGGTCTGTCAGGGCCTTGTTTATAGGCTTACACTCTGTTCCGCAGTGCGCAATTCAGGGCCTGGAAATAATGAGCTCCGTTCTTCTGGAAGGTTCTGTGCACGTTCACCTCCCTTTGGCCTGGCCTCAGTCCGGCTTGGCTGGCAGAACTATGGCAGAATAAATCTTACCTCCAGGCCTCAAAAAGCTTAGGATTTAAATTGATTAAGCTTCTAATTAAGCCTTATTAATGCTTTGTTTTGCTTCTTTTCTCACCATTACTTTGAGAGGAAATAGAAACAGTCTGCCACCCTTTCTGTACGCACTACCTTGCAAACATGCTCATGTGGGGCTCCCATGAGTGGAACAGGGCAAGATGGGTTCCAGGAGGACATCTGAGGACTCTGAGTGGGGTCATACATGTGGCTTGGATAAAAGGTCTTTAAAAGATCTTTTAGAGTCAGGAAATGTTCTTCAACTTCTTACTTCAAGATTGTATTAATTTCTAAAATGCTTCTTTTGGAAAAAAAATCATAGATTGAAAGTCTCTTTAAACACCCTAGTGGGAATCCATATGATCAATACGGGGGCCAACATGAAGTCCATAGACAAAACCTTATGGGCTGTCCATTCAACAATCTTGCCCTAATGGGTCCTGATCTTACTTCACCGTGTTTGGGTTTGCACACTCAACCTCCTTCTTTCATAGTGAGTGTAAAAGATGATTTGTGCTTAAGAAACCCTCAGCCATACATGAATTAACATAGAAAATTAATGCGAGTCATTTTTGACCCATGTGTGCATTAGAGGGGTAGTGATACAATAAGGTATTTTTTTCAAAATGTAAGAAATGAAAAAATAAAATAAGGATGTACTTATTTACTGATTTATTAAAAACAAGTTAATTGAGGTATACATTAAATACTGAAAGACCCATGTTGCATTAGAGGGGTAGTGATACAAAAAGGGCTTTTATTCAAAAGGTGAGAAAGGAAAAAAAATAAATAGAGATGTACTATGATTAAAAGCAAGTTAATTGAGGAATACCTTGAATACTGAATGATTCAATTAATTTATTGCAAAGATATAGAAAATTTAAACTCAGCCGGGTCACTTTTGACCCATGTTGCGCATCAAAGGGTTAAAATTTATAAAAAATTAATACATTAAAAAAAGACCATTAATTATTATATTTTCTGTTTTTTTCTGATGTATCATCAGATATTAAGTAAGTCAGGTTTAATCATTGGCAGCTTTTTCAGCAGAGCTGCAGACAGTATTTTCTTATTTGAACTCTGTGGTATGTAAAAAAAATATGTGTGGGTTTTAGCCTACAAACCTGCAAACTGCGATTTCTCCAGTATCATTTCCACAATCAGGGTTGCCAGGTGTGGAGAGCAGCACGCAAACAGTGTGCTGCAGGCATGGAAACAGGCACGCTGTCTATTTTTCTGCTGAACAGGTAATCACTGAGCTTCAGTAAGGTTGCTGGGTAATTTACCACCACCACTAGGGTAGTAGAGATGGGCATTGCAGACACCGAAACGTATATATATATATATTCACTGATTAAAACGCGTCGTAGCTTGCGTGTGAGCTTTTCATATGGGGCAGAAAGGTATCCAATATTTGGAAATTGGACTCCTGTAGCCATTTGACACTTTTTTCTTGAATTTATTACTGATTGCTAATAAGAATAAACATAAAAAGACTCTATTATATGCAGTATTTTTTTATCGGTTGTTTTTGCAGTGTTAGATGTCTGAGTAAAGCCAGAAAAGCTTGAGAGCTGTCTTGTCATTTTACTCAGCTATGAAAGGAGCCACTGTGACTGGACACCTTATGCAAGCTTTTAATAAACTCTATTAAAACAGAAGCAGTAATATGAGGACAGGTAGCAATCCTCCGCAATAAGAAGAATCCTGATACCAGCCCTTAAAGAGCTTTCTCAGCTGCGTTTTTCATTCCACCTCTGAATACGAGTCCAGGGACCTGCACGCACTTTCTGGAAATGTGATTCAGGGATGAAAACAATGTTTCCATGGCTCTAACAGCCAATCGGTTTTGCTGGTGATTAAAGCTCTTATGTCATTGTGGTGGAATGTTATTGTGACCAGAACGTATCAGACGGTTTCTAAAAGGAGAGGACATTTCCTTCTGCTAACTCTGCTCTAGATTAAAGCTTCTGGCAGTGGATTGGAATGGAAAGCAGTTACTTAAATGCATGGGCAGGAGATCTGAATGGATAGCCAGAATCCTGGATAATTGCACAGTACTTTAACTCTAACTATTTAATGTTTTGATTAGCTTTTTAAAAGTTAATCTTATTAAAGAAGGCATTCAACCTAATCTAGGCCGACCTAAGCCAACAATCTGCAATCTGAGGTACTTTAGGCTGAAAATGTCCAATATTAGTAATATAAGTATTTCAACAGTAGCCTTTTTGGTCCTTGTCTGTTGATAAAAGCAGCAAAAATTGGTAAAAAACAAAAAAACAAAACAAAAACAAAAACACAAAATTGGTCAAATTGATGAAGATTTGAGTCACAATATTTTACAAGATTAGCATGTTATTGCTGTTTATTAGTTATTTATTTAATTGATTATTTCACTCATTCCCTTTTATTGTTAAGAAATTGTGACTTGTGTTTTGATTTTACTATTACTTGCAGTTTAAACAGAAAAAGAAAGACTAATTGTTTTTATTTTTAAACAAACAAATAAAACATACAAAACTATTACATTGTTTTTTTCTTGATAAATAATTTAAAGAGCACATATTATACTGCTTTTTACACAAGTTAGAATAGGGGGCTATAGACTATACAAAACATGTTCATGAACTTCTTTGCAAAGAAGTAAAGAGATCTCACTACCTCTATTTTTGTCAGTTTCAGTTCCTTTCAGAATGAGCCGTTTAAGGGGTCTGTCACTGTTATGCAAATAAGCCGTGTATTAAGTTAGTGTTAGCTTGTGCTAAATGGAAATACACAAACTCATTATTAAACTCATTATTTGAAAGTACTTACATCTCTCTCATCTGCTGACTTGCCATGGTCAGTAGGTATAGATTCCTCACGAAGACGAAGCACGAAGCAAGGTGTTCGTAAAACCAGCAGACCGAAATGGTAGATCTTCAACTCGTAAGGTCACAATAAGGGAGCCATCCAAATGGTTTATATAAGCATATGATTCCTGACACCAGTCTCTTTTTTTTTTACTTTTTCAATTATTTTGTTCTTGGAATGTTTCTGGTGTTTAAAGGGGGCAGTCGAAAACAAGTGGCAAAACAAAAGCACATAAAAAGTGGGTTTTGCATAATATGTCCCCAATAAAGCATTAAGATGCACAACTGCCCAGGAATTACCCTCCAGCTGCTCATTTTTATAAAATTTTCAGTACATTTGTGCTTTAATTTATGAACTACACAAACACATTTGGCACAAAACGGTGTTGTTTATATTTCCATTTGCTTTCGTTGAACATTCTTTATTAAGCAGGAGAACATCCAGTGCTGTCCTTAACACTAAAATTTAACGATATAACTAATAATAGTGCAACCAAGTGGTTCATTATTAGATTAAATGTGTGCTTTTCTACATAATGGTGCAGTAATATCATCTATTATGTAATTATTAGAAAGCTCCCTTACTGGGACAAAAATCAGTTGAAAACAATAAAACACTGAAACAGGAACAAACCATCATACAATGAATGTATGCACTATTGTAGAACCACAACAGGCTCTGGATGTTTGTGTAAATCTTTTTGTGTAAAGTTCTGTACCAGCATTTGTTGATAGCTGGTTTAGATGGTCTAAGCTGGTCTTTCATGGTAAAGGATGTTTGAGAAGCTGCTCATCTAGATGGTTAACCAGCTTTTGACCAGCATAGTGTGGCCTTATACCATTTCACCCCTTGGCTGTGCCACTTAGCCCTACTTAGCTGGAGGGTCAGACTGATCATAGTCAGGCTGATTACCGTATTTCTTGTACTATGAGGTGCACTTAAAATCCTTTAATTAAAAAAAAATCACAGTGTATGTATAAATACACTGTGTGTATAAGAATGTATAAAGAATGTATAATTTCTACCAGTCAAATTTAAGCAGATGAGTAAGCAGATTTACAAGAGTTTCAGTGAGGTTTCTCCAGCACCGAGGCTGGAGCAGTATTAGCATTAGCCTCTAACTGCAGCCGCTAGCTCTTTCACCGTTCAGAGGTGAGTATATCGGACTATAGCCTATGTGTGTACTGTGTTAAAACAAGCTACGTGGGATGAAACGGTAGCTGATAACACTCTGGGTTACCGGAACAGTAAGGATTCCTCAGTGTAGCGCTGTTAGGCGGCATTTACTAGTGCTAAGCGCTACTAACCGCGGCTAGCGCTGCTGCTAGCGCTGCTGCTAACCGCGGCTACATTGGAAATCTGAGCTTACTGTAAAGAGAAGCGCTTTACTCACTCAAATAAACATTTTTAGGAGAGAAATCTGTGTAGATCTGTATAAATATGGCAACACCCCTGTTCCTTACTATTGTCGCTTAAATGTGCTTTGTAATCCAGTGCGCCTTATGTATGAAAATAGACCAGAAAATAGTGCACCTTATAATCTGTTGTGCCTTATAGTCCATAAAATACAGAATGGTTTGTGTAGAACAGACCTTTTTGTACCTTTTAGTATTTAAAGATTTAGCCCAATCATTCCAGAGATTGCAGTTACGTGATTTTAAGCTACAATAATAGACTCTCTACAACTTGCATACTTTGCATTTAGGAAAATATCAGTATACACACTGAGAATATCAATACAGTGTCTTTCAGAATCAAGCTTTAACAAGCTGACATGTTGTGCAAGCGTCAAATGGACGTAATTTAAACCTCGGCCTTGTGCTTGTCAGCTCTTTCGAAGGGGAAAGCATGGTGTCACTTCCTTTTATAAGCAAATCTGATGCCTTTGTTTGTCTTGGGTTTATTCTCCTCATAAACACAGAAATGCTCCTCATATTTCAGACAAAATGTTTGAAAACATAATCAGACAGAAAAGATCAGATAAAGCACCTCATTTAGCACCAGTTTCACCACTTTGTACATAAAAAGCTTAACAGTATACAGTATATTGTCGCTGTCCAATGAAAAACATGCATCTCCAAAACAGCAAAACAAAGATAAAACTTTGTCATTTTGAATGGAAGCCAATGAAAAAAGAGTTTATTTCATGTAATTGCAGAGAATTTCTATTAACAGTTTAAGGGACAATATGTGTTCAAAGTAAGTATACTGTAAACCCAGAAGTATGTTTTACATAAAATTGGATATTTCTAAACAATACTCAACTATTTTAAGTTAGCCGAACATTGTGGGCGCAAATACATTCAAACTGAGATCTTTGAGTTAAACCAACTTATATTAACTGAGTTTAGTCTATTGCCATTGGAAGCTTTTTATTTTACATTGGTTTCTGTCACACCTATTTACATTCTGGATACCTTTGGTAAACTTGCAAATAGATGATCTACAAGTTTACCTAACCTAGCCTAGGAGGAATCACTACACACTGATGGTAAGTGCCAGAAATTGGGGGACACACCCAGTATGCAAATTGATTGTGACAGAAGCCAATGTATGAGTTGATTCAACTCAAAGATCTCAGTTTGAATGTATTTGTGCCCACAATGTTCGGCTAACTTAAAATAGTTGAGTATTGTTTAGGAATATCCAATTTTATGTAAAACATACTTCTGGGTTTACAGTATACTTACTTACTTTTACTTCTTACACTTAAACAGAGATCTTTGAGTTAAACCAACTTATAATAAATGAGTTTAGTCTGTTGCCATTGGCAGCTTTTTTTTTTACATTGGCTTCTGTCACAATCTTTTGGCATTCTGGCTACCTTTGGTAAACTTGCAAATCATTCAGTGTGAATATTTATAAAAGTAAAAGTAAAAACGAAATTTAAAAAAACACAAGAAGATATACATATTTATTTATTTGGAACACAAGATACTAAGTAGGATTTTGGGGCAAATTAATTGGTATAGCAAAAAAAAAAACGTTTCCCTTTTCGTTGCATTCCCCATTATTATTTTATAAAATTGTGCAAACTGGTTGCCTTAAAAAAGTTAGGTAAACTCAACTTAGCGTATAACAAAAATAAAAAAAGTTAAATCATTTTTTAAGTAATTTCAACTTATCTGGGCTTACAGTGTAGTAACTTAGACAAAAATGAGATTGAAATGGAGACTTGTTTTTCATTGGATAGCAATAATTTGAAGCATGTCCAGTAGGAGACATTAGCACATACAACATCTACACAAAACTTACAGACCTGTTAAATCTGATATATATGCTGTGTTTAATAAATCTCTGAACAATTTTGCAGCAGATATACAAACCAGAAGCATGTAGCATTTATACACTAGATGGACAAAACTATTGGGACACCAGTTCATTTATTGTTTCTTTCTAAATCAAGGCTATTTAATAGTGTTTTTTCTCCAAGAATTAGATTGACTGCATTCAGTAACAACAAAAGCTGAGAGTTGGTGAGGTAACAATTCCCCACTCAGCCAAAAAGTACTGGATGGAGCACCACCATTTCAGAGAACATGGTTCTCCCACTGCTCCACAGCTCAATGCTTCACAGACCTAATCCCTTCTACTGTAAGACTAATGACACACCTATCATTAGTCATGGTGCCAATAGGTTCATGCACTTTATCTGCTCCAGAGAGTCCTATTCTTTGGGCAGTACTTTTTTTACTTTTTAAGCAATAAACGAGAGAGAGAGTGCTATAACGATGAAAATTGGAACTGCTATGTTGCAGTCGTAGATCATTACACGTTACAGCACGAACCTCGAGTGTATTATTGCAATTATACCACCATTCAATTGTCTCTGTTTATTGAAAGATTCTCACGTAAAGAGGACGAGAAAAAACGAGTTAAAAAAGTTCCATTGCTGCACTGTTTGTAGCTGCGCTGTTTGGCTTGTAAGCGCTGTATCACTGTTAGGTTACTTGTATGTGACGGAGTAATACATGGACAGCTTCAGTTTCAGTGCATTACCGTCTGATAGCGGCACTCATAAAGCGTCGTTCAGCCAATCACTTTGCAGGGTCGGAACTAACTGTGGTATAATGAGAGTTACAGTACATGGACAGTGTGTCAGAGTGTGTTTTTATTAGAAGGTGTGTCCAAATTTGATTAATCTAGACCATCTAGCGAAGCGAAGTGGTTAAGCTGCACTCAAGAGTTAAGATACACTGAGTTGAGATAAACTGAGCTAAAAAGACAAAGATCAGATGTAGATGTTGTGAAGCACTCTCAGACAGTACACCCAGTCAGGTGGCAGCTGATGATACGCCATCTTGTTGCCGTCCAGTCTCAGGATCTTCAAGCGTGAGTAGGATGTTGGGCCCACTGTCCTGCAGAGGCTGCTCACGTTAAATTCTGGAAGAAATAGAAGAAGATGTTAGTGCTAATTAATGGTCTGTAATGGATGCTACAGATCCTATAGCTCATATTTAGAGGAATGTATTGAATGGACACCTGGACTGATGGTGATTTTACGCCTGGTCCACAGTGCAGTGGAAATAAATGGGAGTTAACACATCATGGTGTTATGGAAACAGGCAAAGGACAAGGTCATTCACGCCTCATACCATCACAAATCAAACCATACTGCAACCAGATTCTTCACATATTTGTATTTAGAACTTCTGGTCTTACCACATGTACTGTATTTAACGCTGGCTGAATGCCAGCTGAGCACTACACACTTTTAATAAAATGCAGACTATAATGTAATGCTTTTTCAGAGTAGCTCATTTGATAAAAATAACTGCCAAAGCAAAGTATCTGCTCATCTGCATTGTGTTTGGTGATATAAGGCTTGCATGGAGCTTCCCAGCCATGGAAACCCATTCATTCCATGAAGATCTTTACACTCTACTGTTCCTGAGCTTATCTAAAGTCCACATAAAGTTTGACTCTGCAGAAAGCTGGCGACCTCTGTGCACTATGCTCTTCCTAATCATCTGCTTTCTGCTTTCTCTTTCTCTCCCCATGTCCTGAGCTGCTGCTGCCAAGTGCCCATCCCACTCCAGCAGAGTTTTATAAAACCATTCTAACCCCTTTTTCTTCCCTACCCTCTCTGTTCTCTCTCTCTATCTTTCTCACATGTGCTGAGACGCCTGGCCGGCCGGTCTTCCTGGATGTGTCCGTCTGTGGTTCCAGCTTTCAGGAATCAGCCCTGTCCTTCTACTCATCAGAATTATTTCACAACCCTTCTAACTTCTGCTTTTTTTTTCTCTTCCTTTCCTTTCTGTTTTCTCTATCTATCTCTTTTACATGTATGGAGATGCTGTTCCTGGTGTTCCCAGCCTGGCTCTCCACTGCCCGCTGTGTTGTTCTCCAGCTCTGCAGCCCTGCACTGATTACCATTAACACACTCAGAATCTGTTTCAGTATTAGCCATAGCTCTATAGTTTGTGCCCATCACATTCTTATATTCATAAATTAGTACCTGTTATATTAGCCATAGTTCACATTAATTCTCTGTACTGTTTTTGTTCTGTTATTTGTTTGTTGTTTGTTTGTACTGAGCGGGTCAACCCGAGTAGGATGGGTTCCTCGGACTGAGTCTTGGTTCCTTCCAAGGTTTCTTCCTCTTAAAGGGAGTTTTTCCCTGCCACTGTGTCACCATAAAATTGGCATCTGTGTGGTGCTGCTCATAAGAGGCGTGGACCTGTTTTTCCTGTAAAGCGGCTTTGTGACAACCTTTGTTGTAAAAAGCGCTATATAAATAAAATTGAATTGAATTGAATTGAATTTAGCTCCTTGCTTTCATTCTCAGTCATGTCCCCTTTGTCATATCACTGACAGTTGACTGGGGCATCTTTATAGTGAGGAAATTTCACGAATTCACTCCAGCTCCTGACAGTGACCCATTCTTTCACTAATGTTTGTAGAAGCACATATTCTGCACACATGCCTAATTGCTTGGTTTTATAGCCCTTTGGCCATAGAAGCAATTGGAACCTTGAACCTGGAGTTCAATTTTAGACGCAAGAATCTGTAATGTGAGCTGTGTTAGCTTAAAAACCGGGTCATGTAGTGTAGGCCGGTGTTTCTCAGTACCGATTCTGGAGACCCATTGCCCTGCACATTTTAGTGCTTTTCTTGCTCCCAATAAATCCATGTTACATCAATAATAGGCTGGTAATGAGCTGATTAGAGTTGATCAGGGAGTGGTCCTTCAGAGTCATAGTTAAAAAATACAAGGGAAGATATTGAGATTGCAAATTTCACTCACTGTGGTTTAAATCTAGATCCAATTGTGGCCCAAATGCCCAGGTCATATCTGGGCCAAGAGTTGCATGTGCCAACACCCTGGTTGATGAGTATAATACAACAATTGGCCTGAAATCTCAACTGATTGCTGGCATACATCAGTTGAGCTTAAGTAGATTCTTCATGCTATTTGGGTACCATGTTGAGGAAAAGCACCATTTGAGAGGTGCAGCTGAAGCACTCTTTTATCCACGCTTGGTCTTATTTTTGATGCTTGCATTCCAAATCATGTCTGCTGAAGATCTTTGTGGTAAACAGGCAGACATTCTTTCCTTTTGCTTCTCGATCCAGGCCAATCATGCTTCTGGAAGGGACAGGTCAAAATGTTCCGTCTGTAGTTCTAGCGCTTTTCCTGTGTCTGTTTTTAGGACGGTGGTTTGAATCATCTCAGAACAGATGTCCATATAATCTGAAGTATAACAGTCAATAATTAGAACTTCTCTTAACTCTAATAACTGTCCTGGTTTGTACATCAGAAAAAATGACAGAGGGGATAAACTGGTAAACTGCGATTAGACTGGACATTTCTTCACCCGTCTATTGAAAAGCTGGAGAATCGTGAGTGCGGAGAGGAAGGGGGAGGGAACAGAACGTGCTTTTGGCACTGATGGATTCCTCGTGGAGTGTTCACAGATGTTTCCAGACGTTCTCCCACCCCTCCTGTCCCTCCCACTTCATTAGCTAACCCATTTTTTTCTCCCTTGGCTGCCTCGTGCCTCTCTTTCAGAAGAGGCTTCAAGTTGACATCTCGTACTGTGACAAACACTTTATTTCACTCAGAGATAGATAGAGAGAGAGAGAGAGAGAGAGAGAGTGAGATGGAGAGGGAGAGACAGAGAGGGAGAGAAAGAGAGAGAGAGGGAGACAGAGAGAGACCAGTTTGGACAAAACCATACAGTATAAATCATCACAAAACACAAAACTAATTTCTAACATTACTGATTTATTGCTTATTTATAACGTCTCCACACGTTTCCTTTTATTTTAAATTATCATTAGTAATAATTATAATTGTTAATCCTGTATATAATAATAAGTTCTGTTGTTGTAATTGTATGTATGTAATCTTTCTTTTAATTAACTATTATTATTATTATTTTTTATGTTTTCTGTTTTATGCTTTGGCAATAGTGTTGCTTCTTACATTCATGCCAATAAAGCACTATTGAACTGAACTGAGAGACAGAAAGAGAGGGAGACAGAGAGAGAGAGAGAGAGAGAGAGAGAGAGAGAGAGAGACAGGCAGGGAGGGAGACCGAAAGAGACAGAGAGAGAAACAGAGAGAGAGAGAGAGAGAAACAGGCAGAGAGAAAGACAGAGAGAGAGAGAGAGAGAGAGAGAGACAGGCAGAGAAGGAGACAGAAAGAGAGAGAGGGAGACAGAGAGAGAGAAAGAAACAAAGAGAGAGAGAGAAAGACACAGAGAGGGAGACAGACAGAGATAGAAAGAAACAAAGAGAGAGAGAGAAAGACACACAGAGAGGGAGAGAGAGACAAAGAAAGAGGCAGAGAGGGAGAAAGAGAGACAATGAGATGGAGAGGAAGAGACAGACAGAGAAAGAAAGAGAGAAACAGATAAAGAAAGAGAAAGGCAGAGAGGGAGACAGAGAGAGAAACAGGGAGAGAGAGAGACAGTGATGGAGACACTCAAGAGAGGGGGGAGAGGACGACAGGAGAGAAACAGAAAGTGAGAGTGAGACAGAGTGAGAGTGAGACAGAGAGAAAGGTAGAGACACAGAGAGTGACAAAAATAGAGAGAGAAACAGAGAGAGAGAGAGGGAGAGAGACAGAGAAACACAGAGAGACATAAACAGAGACAGAAAATGAGATGAGAGAGAAAAACAGAGAGAGAGAAACAGAGAGAGAGAGACAGAGAGAGACTTGTCTCCTTCCCCCGTCTAGCCATGTCACATTTTCCCCACTCTTCTCATGGTCTGTCCGGGTCCCAGTGTTGACGTTCCCATGCCAAGCATTATTTCACTGGTCTGACTGCACTGTTTTTTCTCCAGAGTGCAGCTGTGCTGCTCGCAAACACCGCGACAGACCTCACTCATCAAACACAGCGAGACCTGCTGTAACCGGCGCGGGTTTATGCCAGTTTACAACTCTTACAACCTCACAACCTTACAAGAGTTTATCCAGAAAACCTGTTGCCTTTAATGGTCACTGTATATGTTAATATTAGTGATGTCAATTAAGTGAAAAAATAAATCTGATTAATTTCAACAGAATTATATGATCAGTCACAATTAATGATGATTAATTGCACCTTTTCTTATTTTTAAGCTTTTAATATTGAGTATTTAAATGCAAATAGTTTTATTCATGATTAATTCAGTGATTAATCATGAACAAAATGATTCAAACATTTGAAATGCTAGTACTTCATTGTATTTTTGGGATGGGGACAAAAATAATTGAGAGGCATTAATGGAGAATACGTGAACGCTAGCTCCATATTCCACATTCAACAACTTGGAAAGGGAAACATGCCAGCAGCTGTGTGTATGTGTTTGTCCCACATGTGAGATTTAATCTGAACTGTATAGCGGCATAAATAAAAAAAGTAATCTACCTTCTGAACTTAGAATGTCGCTAAATAATGCAAAAAACAATGCTTATACATCACTAGAGGCAGGACCTTTCTAGTGATTCCACCACACAGTCTTGTTACAATTTTTCTGTGAACAACAGGCTTCTTATAATCCCAAAAAATAACTACAGCCTATGTTGAAATACAGCTACTGTTTTCTCAATTCTTCTTCGAGTACATGACGGACAGGTTGTGTGTGATTGGCAGAGCAGTGCCACCAGTGAAAGGGAGATTGTGTTTATGAATTTTAATAGATCTTATTGCGCTATCAACTCTTGATTTTCCAATCAACGGTCTCCTCGTTGTTAATCTGTTTTTATGAGACAATACCTGCTTTCATACCATTCTGAATTATTATTTTAAAACATTGACATACTTTCTCATGATTTTGGCACATTCTGGACAATGTGGACCTCCACTTATATTCAAAATCAGAAGCCAATGGTTATAATAACAGCAATTCCCAGCTGTTTTTGCAATTACAAAAACACTCTCTTCTCAACATTTATTCAGTGAATCATTTGTATGGGTTTTTTTTCCAATTGTATTTATCTTTAAAGCCCTAAAAATATGACATAGTGCTCCTGAAGCTGGAATTTTCCTCTTCTCCATTTATAAGGATCTCTGTAATGGTTCACAGCTGCCAAATAGATGATGTCAGTCCCGGAGAGCCGAGCTGAGAACATCCAATCAGAAAAAAAAACGTATTTAATGAATAGCAAAGCTGTATTTAACTCATTTATCTCACCTCTGATGTGGTTGACCTCCAGATAGAGGTATTGGAGGCTGGTTGGGACCACTGGGATCTGAGTGAGCTGGTTGTAGGACAGGTCCAGTTCCACCAGTGAGGTCACGTTGAAGGCGGCAGAGGCCAGATCTTGGTTCTTTAGCCTGTTGCGGCTAAGACGTAAATAGCGGAGTCCGTTAAAGTCCTGGAGGCAGTCCTCGGACAGGCCGGTCAGGTCGTTGCCGGAGAGGTAGAGCTGTTGGACAGATGGAGGCAGATGCTTGGGGAACGTCTCCAGGTTGTTGTGGCTGAGATCCAGCAAGTTCAGGATTGGGAGACCTGGTGATGAACATGACAGGCAGACACAACACCATAATTCCTGTGTTTACATCTGCGACTACGACAGTTATGGCCGCTAATTCAATCTTTCCACATTAATTCACTGCTGGAGGAAATGTCGGCGGCCCAAATGGATTTTTAGCGGATGGCGTAACTCTTAGAAAGAGGCCCATTTGTTTGGTCTTAATCATGAAGAGTATGAACCAAAGCTTGCATGCAAAAATATCATTGAGATAAATCATCTATATGGACTAAAATGTTGGGACACCTGCTTGTTTATTGTTTTGTGCATTAGGCATGGTGCCAGTTGGCTCATATTGGGGATTCCTATACTTTTGGCAATACTTCGCTTCTTTACACTGTAAACCCATACATTGTTTGATTTAAGTCTGTTTTACATAAAATTGGATACTTCTAACCAATACTCAACTATTTTGAGTCAGTTGAACATTTGTGGGCACATATAAACATTCAAACTGAGATCTTTGAGTTGGACCAACTTGAATAACTGAGTTTAGTCTGTTGTCATTAGCAGCTTCTTTTCCATTGGCTTCTGTCACAATCTATTTGCATACTGGGTGTGTCCAACAGTTTCTGCCACTCATCAGTGTGTAGTGATTCCCCCTGGGCTACCTTACAAATAAATGAAGTTCCCTTTTAGTTGTAATAGCTTGATGTTTTAAGTTATGCTAACTTAAGTTTTCATTACCTATTACTTAACCTATTACTTGAGGCAACCGTTTTGCCCATTTTTTTTTTTTTATAAATTCAGTTTATCAGGGCTCACAGTGTAGGGGTCTAGACAAGCTGTGTGTACATTTGGATGGACATAGATTTAATAAGTATTTACTTATTTATCATATTTACGTATAAATAGTATAGTAAATAATCATATATGCATATACTACCAGTGAAACGTTTTAAAACACCCCCATTTTTTGCCATTTAAGCTCTTCAGGTCCTGATAATAACTGTGAATTGTACAAAATCCAGTGTACAAAATTTTAGCATTAAACTGCCAGGGCACTTGAAAAAAAATGTTTTGTTTATTGGAAAAAATATAAATATTAGTATATTGGAAAAAATGATATACTGTTTAAAAAAGAGGGGGTGATATTTAGCAAAAACCAGCTTAAACAATTCAAATCATGTAATCATTCAGATGGATTTGGTCTCTTTGGGGATCTTATCGAGCCCGATTGGTTCACGGTGGTGGTAAATGGAATCAGATGTCTATCAGATGAGTTCCAACGCTTCACACAGACTAATAAACTGTTAATTATTGGTCTGGAATATATTGCCTGATATGGAGTCACTTTAGTTTTGCAAGCAGGTTTTGGCTTAAAAACTGATTTTTAAAAAGTCCATTCATGGCATGGAGCAGTGGTTTCCAGTTGTGGACCTGGAGGACCCCCTGACCTGCATATTTTAGTGTTTACCCTGCTTCTAACACCTGATCCAGCTTATTATCAGCTAATTAAAAACACTTTTTGAGTTAAAGGTATTTGGTTAGAGCAGGGGGTCTGTAGGATCAGGGTTGAGAAACACTGCAGAGACGTCATTACTTACATTATTATTACTACTACTACCTACTTTTTATAAACTAGTATCATGTCCAAAGACTTTTTGCCATGCCTGATCTGCAGTCGGTTGTCTAATCTTATGAACAATTCTAGCCAGAAGTCGCAGGTCACAGTCATTACCATGCACTGCGCTGTTTGTCCAGTGTGGGTGGCAAAATTAGCCTTATATGAAGTATTTCTGGTGCACATGTGACATCACAGAGGAATGTTAACTTCATGTCACCTTGTCATGAGCCTTGCTCAACCCCACTCACAAGATAACACCTCACAGTATATACAGGTGTGGGCAATCTCAAGCCATCTACATCTCTGAAGTAACACTTCATAATCAATACACTGTACATGCTACTGTCTCAAGACATTTGTATGTCAATGTATAAAACATTATATAGCATATCATCACTGTTTTTTTTTTTTTTTACAAAAAATCCTTTTTAATGCAATAACTGGTTGAGTCATGCAGAAAATAAGGGGAAAAAGGTGAAAGGTGGAATTCCTTTTATAAGTACAAACCTTTAAAGTCTGCCTCGCTAACAGTCTTCAGCCGATTGCCTTGCAGCAGAAGCAGCGTCAGATTCCGTAGATCCCGGAAAGCTCCTGGAGAAATCTTCTCAATATGGTTGTACGCAAGTCTGAGCTGCTTGAGTCCTCTTGGCAGGCCGGTTGGCACCTCTGTCAGGTTGTTATGGTTCATGAAGAGATTCACTAATCGTGTCAGATTGGACAGTAGCGTTGGTTCAAGCCTCTCGCTGAGAATCTGATTGCGGTCCAAGAAAAGCCATCGTAAACTGGACATATTGGCGAAGACTCCAGAATTGAAGCCAGTCAACGCGTTGCCTTGGAGGAAGAGGTACTGGATCCTGGATGGTAGGCCTTCCGGAAGGTGCTGCAGGCCTCGGTGCTCGCAGTACAAGGCCGTGGGCCACTGGATCGGACAGTCGCATTCTAGAGGGCAACTCTGGGTGTTGACAGCTCGAAACCAGCCCGGCTCCATCCGATCCCGCAAGCTCAGGACGCTCGGCTCGCCCAGAAAGCGGTTGATCCACAGGGGAACGCCACCATAGTCCATGTCAATGGTGGTGGCCCACACCGGCCCACACACAGAGAGTATTAGGACAAGCAGCATGACATCCATTGCTGGGCCTGTCTAAGTTAAACAAAAACAGATGGTAATGACACATTGTGCCGCTCGTCGGGTTTATTATTACAGAGTGCACAGGAAGCATCTTTTCAAACATAGTTGTCGAAATAATGGCAAGTTTTGACAAATTGCAGCTTCCGCACATACCATTCGGATTGTGACAGTGACGCTAGTGGCTTGTTGTTTGCCTCAGAGTTTATGAACACCTGTTGAGACCTTTCGCTTCATCGTGATTCACTGTTATGTTAAAAAACATGCGGCTAGTTCTTCACAACACTAAATCAAAGGGTTTAGAGGTTTACGCCCAAGATGAAAGATTTCATGTTTTGTCTCGCTAACTTCACATCACATTGTTTATATACATTCATTCATGCATTTTCAGGCCTTCAACACAAACACTTGGGGTGGGATTAATTTAGGCTGGTACTACCAAACTTAATAATAATGTGATTTCAAACAGGTGATGTTAACATGTGATTGTTATCATGTACCGTAATCAAGATGTGGTACAACAGCAGCAGGCCCATTGCAACAAGGCAAGCAAACGAATCAATTGGCTAGGGCTTTAGACAATGCCTAGTTATGAATTGAATGCAATGACAAAATGTGTGAGCACCTCTTTAAATTCTGTGAGGGTCAATGCAGGAAAGCACAACAGAATCCCCTCAAGGGAGCCAACATGCCAAGTTTTTGATTCTTGATTTTGCTTGCCTTGAAACTGACCCCTACAGCAGTCAGCAGTCATACAGATGGCATTTGAGGAGACTTGGAGAATCAAAGATGGGCAGAGGAACTTTAGTTTCTAACAAATGTGCAAGAAAGTGTGAAAAGGGAGTTTGAAATGTCTAAAAACAGTGTTCCTGAACTAAAGACTCAAAGACTATTTTTCCCTCTAAAGTACATAATATCAATAAATCAAGGAATCGGGAGGAATATAAAGTGCAATATGTAAACTGCAAGGGCACAAGCCTAAGCTAAACACCCATGATCTCTGATCCCTCAGACAGCAACACATCAAGAACCATTATTCATCAACAACAGCTGATAGAACCAAGTGGGCAAGGGTTTACTTTGGCATGTCTTTGTCAAGCACTACAATATAAACTTTACTAGGGGTGTCATGATTCTCTAAATCCTCGATTCTATTTTATTTCAGATTTTAGGGTCACGATTCGATTCAATTAGAGCCTTAACAAACTGAACTCTATCCTAATATAACAGTTGAACAAGAAAAATTTGACTTTAAGACTTTTTCGGTCCCTGAGAATGACACGTTTTTTCTTTAACAAAGATATATTATTAACTTTGTCTGAGAGAAAGGTGCTCCTTAAGGTAACAAAACTATAAACATATTTGAGGCTAGACAAAACAACTGTTATTTTTATATTTTTAAATTTTTCTTTAAGAAGATGAGAATGTCCACATTCTCTGGAGAATGGGCTGCTCTTTGAGCAGCGGCGTCGGCTACAGTGTGCTGCGCCATTTGCGTAGCGTGCTGCGCCATTTGCAGGAGGGATCGTCGATCCTCTTTTTGACTTCGAGGCTCGAGACCATGACATAATTTCGATAAAATATCGAAAACGTGACACCCCTAAACTTTACTGTACATAAAATAAGCCTTAACTAGCAGTTAACCATGTCCAGATGTGGTGTTGACTTCTCTGGGCTCAGAGGCATCTGGGCTAGACTGGACTGGACTTTGTATTGTGGTCAGACAAATCAGTACTCCAGAACTTTTTTATAATATCTATAAAAGACATGAAGCCTTGAGCCCAGGACCAAAACAGCAAAACAAACAAGGACCACCCGTAACTCTTATAAAACCCAGGGTCTGTTGTGGTATGGGGTCAGTTTTGCAATGGAGAAAAGTACATTGAGATCTTTGCGCCATAAATGCTGCCTTCAGGATGACACTTTTTCTTTTTTTTTTCTTTTTTTTTTCTAATTTTTCCCATTTTCTCCCCAATTTACACAACACAGCCAATTACCCAACACATTCATTAGGACTCCACCTATCACTAGTGATACCTCAACACACCAGGAGGGTGAAGACTAACACATGCTTCCTCCGATACATGTGAAGTCAGCCACCGCTTCTTTTTGAGCTGCTGCTGATGCAGCATTGCCGAGTAGCTTGGAGGAAAGCACAGCGGCTCGGCTCCGGTACATCAGCTCACAGACGCCCTGTGCTGCAGACATCACCATAGGAGTGATGTGGGGAAAGAGCACCATCTACCCACCCAGAGGGAGCAGGGCCAATTTTGCTCCCCCTAACGCCGGCAGCTTGATGGCAAAGCTGCATGAGCTGGGGTTCGAACCGGCGACCTCCTGCTCATAGTGGCAGCGCTTTAGACCGCTGGACCACTCGGCGCCCAGGATGACACTTTTTCAACTTGCATTTTTTTCCAAGAAGACAATGCAAAACCACTTGCTGCACACATTACATTACATTAAGGCATAGCCGTAGAGGAAGAGAGTACGAATTCTGGACTTGCATGTTCTCCATTCTGATCTGTCCACAATTGAGAATTTGTGTATAAATTTGAAACGAAAAATGTGATGATGACTCCATACTTTTGAACACCTTTACAGAAAGTGTTTACAGGAAGAATGGGACAGAATAACACCTGAAACACCTTGAAACACTTAATCACTTGGTAAACATTTGTTTACATGTCTAACTTTAACGTGCTTTTTGGATGTGTTGCAGGTCTGAAATGCAGGATTGGATGCACATTAATAAATTAAATGAAGTTGAGCTGACAAAATCTGAAAAATCGCTGGTTCACGCTGTCTATAATCAAATAACTAGCCTTGATTTGTCATGCAAAGCTAAACAACCACAAATCAGCTCTCGTTTTTTCTACAGCTCTGCATAATTCTTTCCACCCCCTCCAGAACCCCACCCCTGACCCAGTCAGCAAAACCCAAAGCCCAGCAAAACACGTTATAATGCCGTTCATATGCAGTGAGAATGCTCGTACCTCGGTTTCTGCAGGCGACTGATGTTTTCTGAGTCCGCAGAGATGAGAAGAGATACAGTAGGGCTAGTCTCGCTCTTCTTGCGGCGGCAGCTTGTACAGGTTACTGCCAGCTGTTTGCACAGGCAACCTACGGAGCTTCTCCAGCCACAGAAGCATTCCTCACTCTTTCATGGCCAAGGCCCCGGAGTCCCTCATCAGTTCCATTCCATACCCTTCAGTCTCTCGCTTTTATGTTTTTTTTTTCCCAACCTACTCCAGCAGCCTATGGTTGCAGCCCAGACGCTCTGCAACATTTGGTGGAAACATGTGTTGGACAGGCTAAAGAGAGATGCCTACAGGAATGCTTGGGTTTTAGCATCACTCAGCTTTCACTGTCTCTATTTGCAATGCAATGTATATACAGTATATGCTGCTAATAAATGCATTCAGTTACTTTTACCAAGATCTTTGTCACCCATTGCAGACACAAATCACAGCTTGTCTAGTCCCTTTACAGACATCCTGCCATTAGAATAGGGCTCTCAAGAGAAGCTAAACATGAAGCTATTGGGCCAAAGCCCAATGCCAAATGTGGGCCAGATAGAAGGGTATAACACCCTCCAGCTTTGAGCTGTAGAGCAAGTAGAGTAGAACTGGAATTAAGTTGGAATAAAAGAATGAAGTTGCCCATCCAATACTTTTGTGATGAGTTGGAAGTTGTGGATGAATGTACTTGCAATCAAATCCCCACAGCAGTGCTCCAAAATCTAGTAAAAAAGCAGGCGAGAATGTTACTCTAAATGTATGAAGAGAATTAGTGCAAATTAAGTTTAAGATTCAGTCTACAAGTTTTACGAGGATGATGGGGAAAAAACTATATAAAAAATATATACTTGTTTCAGAAGTCTTATGGTAGTAATTCGTGAACAGAACACCTTTCCAACTGTGAAGCACATTATACAAGGATAGATTCTTGTGATGTCATGGCTTATGTTGCAGCCAGTGCCATGGGAAACATTTTTTTTTACTACTGTAGCAACCCAGATAGCAAACTTTTGCTGGGCCAGATCTGGCCCACATCTGCTACATTCTTCTGGCACGGTTGCGGTTTGGAATGACGGACCAATTCTGGCCCAATATCTGCCATTCTCTAGCCAAAGGTCATCCAGAATATGTCCAGAATGAGCTCTAAAATCAGCCAACGTTACCGCATTGAGGTCGGATAACATTCTAATCACAAACATCACTGCACCAGAGTTCGTATGGGACCAAGCCAAGACCACCTCCTCTTGTGGGTCTTGGTGCTGTTGGGAATTTTAACCAGACCAAATCTAAACCAAATCAAAAAACCCGGACAATCCTAAAGTAGTTTGAAAAAATGAGTCAGATTGCATCTTGAGAGAGTTAACACTTTTTTATGTGGCTAGGTGTAACCTGAGGTTTTGTTGCAGGATCTTTTTCCTTTTTGCTATTTAGAAATGCAAAAGATGAAAATAAAAAGTGTCCTTGCTTAAAACCTACTTACATCCATATACAGCCCCGGGAAAAAAACTAACCGACCACTTCAGTTTCTGAATCAGTTTCTCTGATTTTGCTATTTATAGCTTTATGTTGGGATAAAATTAACATTGTTGTTTTATTCTATAAACTACGGACAGCATTTTTAATAAAAATATTGTCATTTAGAGCATTTATTTGCAGAAAATGAGAAATTTCTAAAATAAAAAAAAGATGCACAGCTTTCAGACCTCAAATCATGCGAAGAAAACAAGATCAAGAGTTCATAATGTTTAGAAATCAATATTTGGTGGAATAACTCACAGTTCTCATGCATCTGGTCATGTTCTCCTCCACCAGTCTTACACACTGCTTTTGGATAACTTTATGAACATAATGGATAACTGGTGCAAAAATCCAAGCAGTTCAGCTTGGTTTGATGGCTTGTGATCATCCATCTTCCTTTTGATTATATTTCTGAGCTTTTCAATTTAGTCAAATCAAAGAAACTCATAATTTCTTTGATGAGTCTCTTATTTTATTATTTTCGTCCAGAGATGTATTTATATATTGAATGTTTAAGATCAGATTAGCACTGTATTTTGACTTGGCGGAGGGCAAACATTTACATGCTACTGTATAGGTGCTGACCAAGCTTATGACTGAGTGGAGAAAGTACAGAAATGAGAGAAATGAGTTTCCTTTCTGAACAGAACCCATGTTCAGCAGTACGACTCTAGATTCTGAGAGTCCAGTTACAGTGCTGAAGCTGGAGTGGGCCCGGGGAGCCAAACAGACCCTGTGTGTGTGTGTGTGTGTTGGCGTGCATGTGGTTCAGCTGCAGAAATCCTCCTCATCAGCAGGAGCGTGACATGGTGTTTTTGGGCACAAGCTCTAACAGCAGTCAGAGCGCCCCCTATCACACCAGAACGCCATAACAATAACAGTGGAGCTGATTGCAGACTGTGTGGAGTGTTTGTATGAACATTGCTATGTCTGCATTTATTTATACAATCAATGACATCATATTAAAGTCAGTTTTATTTATGTAAGCTTCACATTTCTTTGAAGTAAAAACACAAGATCTTGTGGATCTGCTGCAAATTTGAGTGACATGTTGAAAGCCTGCGTTTTACTGACACGTCCAAAAAGCAGCACTCATCAAGTTTCCTGTCTATAATCCAAAATGCCTTTTAGACTTTCCGTCCAAAAGAGAAATATTTATTCGCTGTGGTTTCACAAAGGCGGAATGAGGCTTACTTATTGGTCAATATTGTGGAGTCCATCCTTCTACAGTGATGAACTGTCATGCTGTGGAAGGTCAACTCACTACAATACACTCCTGAAGACTGAAATGATGCAGACACCAGAAGCCAGGAAGGAACTGTCACGTTATGGGGTTGGAAAATGTCTAAGCCACTTTAAATATACCTAAATAAATTATCACAGTATAGCTAAAAACACAACGTTGAATCTAGTCAGTTTTTAATAAACACAACTAAATGAAATCAAAATTAAGATCTATAAATTAAATGTTCTTCCATATTTTTAATTTCTGCCAACATAGAAAGAACCATGCAAACTGCTGCCTTATTTTTTGCCTTTGTATTTCTCAAAATATAAGCCCACTTACTACTCAAATAAATAAATTCTCGGACTTTAAACAATATCTGCATTTATTAAGATAAAAAATCCCATTTTTAACAGCTGTTACATGACATGAACAAAGCAGTAATAATTAACCAAAAAGTTGTTTGGTTACATTATCACTTTTATTATAGTACCTCACCAGGCTAGATAACAACCAAGGTTAGCTATATCATCCACATTTCTTATCCACACATTGATTCTCCAAGCTAACATTTAGCTAAAAATGCTAAAAATGCCTAAAAATGCTAAAAATGCCTCTCCAGACTAGATAGCTAGCCAGGTTAGCTATACACAGAGTCTCCATGCTAACATTTAGCCTGCTAAAAATGCCTCTCCAGACTAGATAACTAGCTAGCTAGTTAAGTTAGCTATGTCATCCCCAGTCCTTATTCGCACATTGAGTCTCAAAGCTAATATTTAGCCTGCTAACAAACTGCCTCTCAAGACTAAATAGCTAGCCAGGTGAGCTATACACAGATTTTCCAAGCTAACATTTTGATGCTAAAAATGCCTCTTCAGACTAGATAGCTAGCTAGCTCATAAGGTTACCTATATCATCCTCAGTCCTCATCCACACACTGAGTCTCCACACTAGCATTTAGCTATTTAGCCCACTAAAAATGCCTCTCCAGACTAGATAGCTAGCCAGGTTAGCTATACATAGAATTTCCAAGCTAACATTTTGACTTCTTAAAATGCCTCTTTAGACTAGATAGCTAACTAGCTAATTCGGTTAGCTATTTAATACCCATTATTTATCCACACACCGAGTCTCCAAGCTAACAAACTGCCCCTCCACACTAAATAACTAGCCAGGTTAACTAAGCACTAAGTCTCCAAGCTAACATTTTTAAAATAGCATTTAGCTATTTAACTCACTAAAAATGCCTCTCCAGGTTAGATAGCTAGCTAGGTTAGCTAAACTATCCCCGGTCCTTATCCACACACCAAATCTTTAAGCTATCATTTAGCCCACTAACAACCTTCCAGCTCACCAGAAACTCAAACATGATCAAAAAGTAGGGCTGACTAGTTATTTAAACACTATTATACTATTTCTATAATTACACTCTTATAAGGTTATTTGGTATGTAAAAACTAAGGTTTTAATTTTAGGAGAAAATAAGTTTTTAAAGTTACTTACTTGCCAAAATTGTGCTTGTTTTGGTGCATGTCTAGATTTGAACAAAATCAAAATGTCTTTTGAAAGTTGTGAGAAGGAACTGCAACATAATATAGTGAGAAATGCATTATTTTTTTTGCGCCTGAAATGAAGAAATGGATGTATATAAACAAATGAAATGAAGGTCAAGCTTATAAAGTTAAAGGTAAGATTATTAAATACAGGTATATAAAAAAATAACACTGCAACACTGATGTGTTACATAATGATACTGACAGAAATGAGCTTCGGACTAACTCCTGTTAGGCTATATGAATTTTGGACCCCTTCTGCCCTTCCTCCTTTGAAGTCTGCACACTTAATGTCATGAAAACATTGACTTAACCCTGAAAGTATTAGGTTCAGTCTGAAGCAGCATGTTTGTGAAAAGGTAGCACATGCCATTCCCCGAGGAGCACAGCAGTCCACTATCGGCAGCCTAATTCCTTTTCCATCAAAACAGAAGGAAATGAAAGAGCCATGCTGTGCTTTTTGGACGGAGAGCCTCGCTGTGCTGGATGTAGCCCGTGAAGCGATGCAACATGGCTACAAAAGTGAAGCCTGTCTGTGTCCATCAAATACACATCTATTTCTTTGTCCACATTTGATATATGTCCAAATAATAGTGGACACCATTTGTAGAGAAACAAACGCCTACAAGGTGATGACAGAACAGGCTCCTTCCTACCTGCACTGATCACTCCTGAAGGCTTACGCTACCTCACAGCCGCTGCGCTCCTCCAGTGAATGTTGCCTTGCTTTGCCAAACATTCACACAAAGCAATCCAGACTGTTCTCATACAGAGTTCCCCAATGGTGGAACAGCGTCCTTCCACTACCAGATCAGAAGCGTCCCTCACTATCTTTAAGAAACTTCTGAAGACAGAGCTTTTCAAAGAGCACTTACTCTCTTAACATCTCTTACAAACTAACTACTTCTAACTATTTCCTTTATTTCCAAAAGCGTCTGCCAAATGTAATGTAATGTCTAGTTCTATCAAGTAGAGAAGAATTGTCCTTAGAATAGGACTCTCTAGAACTTTGGCAGCATACATAATGCTAGGTGTGGACTAGCTAGAGGGGTATAAATGTTTTCTGCAAAAAAATGGAAATCCATTCAATTACAGATTTTGGATTGGTTGAGTTGGATTGTTGGTATAAGGTTCAGTGTTACCCTCTAATAGCAATGACCTCTTTGACCAAGACAATGCAATCTTGCCACACTGCAAACTGTTTGAGGAATTGGTTTGAGGAACACAATAATAGAATAGAATCTAGATCATTCCTTAATCCGGATAAACGAGTCAGATCCATAAGGGACCTATGTAACTTTTTGTATTGTGTAAAGTGACAATTCTACACAATATAAGACTGGTGTTTTAATGGTATAGCTGTTCAATTCATGTTTTCTACCCACCCACCCACACTTACGCGGCAAGCATGAAATCCGTGCATGATTTGCAGTCTGCATATGCATAAACAAACCTTCTGGTTTTCCTGTTTATTGGATGCATATTGGTCGCATGTTCGTTGTTGCGTTCCTCCTGGCAGGCTGTGAGCGAGCTCTTTGTGGAAGACTTGCGGTCGGCCCTGTGCCGTGGGGAAGCCGAGCCAAGCCACAGTGACAAAACAGACCGGCAGGATGAAAGTTGTAGGTGTTACTCAGCTCCAAGCAGACAGAGGATTTGACTCATCTCGCGCTCTCTCTTTTTGCTGCCCCACTTCTGAACACACGACCGCTCGGTCATATGAGGACAAGTGCGGCAGCAGTTACCAACAGCCAGGCTGTATTGTGAATAACTGGATGATGTCATGAAAGAACCCTGAGACTCATTGAGAGTTCTGCTCTATAGGATGAATGTCAGTTTGAAACCTTGAGAACTAGGGTAGAAGGTACCTGTTTCTGGAGAAACAGGTACCATGAGTTGCTTTTTTAAACAAACAACATCTTTGGTTGGAAATGAAGAGTGATTCTTTTGCAGTCTTACACTGTAACACTTTTTGGTTCTATATAGAGCCATTTTTCAAAAAAAAAAAACAGGCTTCTTTCATTGACAATAACAAAAACAAAAAGGCATATAAATGATGATGGAATTTTAAGGCCAACGTTGAAAATGATTTGCAAAAGGAATTGTGACTATTGTTTTCTAAAATATTACAATTTAATATACCATTATGTGCAACATTGTATCTCAAAATATTATAAGCTCATTCTCAAAGATTTTAGTTTGTTTGTTTGTTTAACACAAAAGGACCATATAGAGACATTTCAGCTGTGAAACCCTTTCAGGACTAAATCATTAAAAATGAATAAACAAAACTGTGGACACAGTTTAGGCAGCAAAATGTTTCTTTAGGATGCACTGAAAACATTGTAACAACCATGCCATTGATTTAAAGTGCAATTTAAAGCTTTTATGTTGGTCTAATTAAAATTTTGGATTTTTAGTTTGCCTAAAATCATATCCATTATCTATAAAACAACTTAAAATAAATAATTTCACTCAAATAATATTTTTTTACTTCATTTCAGAGGTTATGACATCATCACATCAGATCACTCCTCCTGGAGTTTTTCTGTCAGTAAGTTTCCCATTATTCATCATTTTTAATTATTCTATCATAATTTAGTAGGTTTTATACTTCTGACTATAGTAAATATATAAAGAAATAATGCATTCTGGCTGAAAAGGAAATTACAGAAAGTTTATAAAATTATAAAACTTATTTAATTACTTTATTCAAAGTTAAAAATATACATTGCTGTAAAAAAAATAAAAAAAAAAAAGTGAAAAAGGAAATCATCTTTTATCTTTGTTTTAAAGAACTTTTCAGTACTTGGGTTAAATAATATATTGATTGATTTTAAATCAAAATGGTAGATTCTAATTAAATCATAAATATAAGTTGAAAAATATATATATATATTTAAGTGTAACAAATTAGAGCAAATTTTTTTAGGTTAAGTTATTGTTGTACGGGCACCAAATTGTGCTCTGATGTCCATAAATGGAAATGCAACATTAATATACTGTCAGGGATCTCAAGTCAAGGAACAACTGAACATCTTTTAAGTGGTTCTACATTATAGAGCATCACTCCAAACACACTCTAAAAAGTGATTTTGTGTTTTAGTCAGGAAAAATAATATTATCAAGTTGAGTGAACTTACTGGCCAGTACAACTCAATCAAATGAGTTCAGAAAACTTCAACCTGAAAACTTAAAAATGCTTGTTGAGCCAATGAAAAAAATGTGATTTCAAATTTTAGTATACTACCTGGTCAATGCTCTTTCCACAGTGTTAATCCATACAGCTTTCCCATAGGCTTCTGGCACCATATATTTGCATATTGATTGTGGCCACTCCCTTACTTACCATGTTTGTGTTGTCTGTTGCCCAAAGCTTCCTTATCCCAGGTGTGAATTAGTGTGATGTATGGCTTTGTTGCGAGGCCTCAGTGTTGTAGGCTGTAAGAGCAAGTTGCTTTAATTTTGTGTGCCTCCTTGCCAACATACATTGGCTTGGAGCTACAGTAATATGCTGTCAGTTTTGGCAGTTCTTCAAAAATATGCTAAATATGTCAAGAGTTCCTATACATATTGCTTTAAATAAGTAATTATAATTAATTTCTTAGTCCCCCAATGCTTGAAAAATACAGTTGAGCTAATTAAACTATTGTTGTGTGAACAGAAGTCAGTTACGTTGAATTAACTTAAAATTGTTTTATATTTAAATGTTAATTGAGTCAAGGCAAAATAATGAGTTAAGTTGCCAATATTTTTTTTTCAGTGCAGACCTTTACTTAACTAGACAATAATTAATAATTAATTAAACAGGCAATAGATAAACCATTTGTTATGAATAGCTTTAAAAGTAAAGGCTACTTTTTTTTTTTACTGATCTGACCTGGTCCAATGCAGCATAATCAGATCAGAAAGCTCACAGAGGCCTTCTCACAGAGTCGCGACTGCTCCCCTAATGCAGTCTAGAGGGCGCTACATCCCACAGCCCTGGCCTCAGTCCTCTATGACTTATTGAAGTTCATCTCAGCAGGAGCGTGTGTTTGATTATCAGCTGTATTACAGTGGAGTTTCCACCGTTTTGCTGCTCATATGTTTCTGATCTCTCGTGTGCTTTTTATGTTTTGGAATAAAGGAATGCGAAGCTTTTGAAGAGATGGTAATTTTTCCCAGCTGTGAAGGCGGGAAGTGTATACCCAGCCCGGGAGGAAATGTATGTATTTGAGTCTGCAGTCATGGGGAACTTGGCTTTGGTTAAATACAGCTGTGAGAAACTTGAAGAGCAGCTCCAGGGTGTCATTTTAGCTGTTCTGATGTGTCATTTATCAAATGCCTCACATGAATGCATGAGGGAGCTTACTTTATAAATATTAATGCATCATTCTAGTTGGTTAGAGTTAATCATACTACTTTGCACCTACACCACTCATTTGGTTATACAGTTTTGTGTTATACACGTGTTCCATGCTGTGATTTCCAATACAGAATCATGCCTGTTCTGAATGCAGTGCCACCCGAGGGCCTGAAGATCACCAGCATCTAATTCTGATTGTCAGCTTCTCTTGTTTTGCACAGGGATTTTTTCAGATTCTCAGAACTTTTTGGTGATATTATGAGCTGTAGATGGTGGGAAATCCAAATCTTCATATTTTTACGATAATTATTTTCTTTTCTTTTCTACAAAGTATATGTCTTAAATTAGATTGTTTTTTAAATGTGGCACAGTACATGGCAGCCAATCAGAACAGAGATCATTAACACGTATCATTACATTCAGTACCAGTCAAAAGTGTGGATACACCTCTTCTCATTCAATGTGTTTTATTTTATATTTATGATTTTAACTTTATGAATTTAATATTGAATACATTAAATCTATACAGGAAAAGCTATACAAATTAAAGCTATCCAAAACTTTACCATCAAAACCAGCTTTAACCACCTAAAACCAGCTACAAGCAGAAGCAAAAGCAAACTCTAATATTCTGATAGAAAATCTATATCATTTTATTAGTGTCCAATGCATTGAAAGCCTGTGTTTACATTAAAAAGTGTTCTAAAACACATAAGCCCTTTTTTGCCATGCCATAATGTCCGAGTTAATGTTAGTATTTTTCTTCCAGTGCGGTGGGTGTGGCTAAGATTGCATTACTGTGGCTTGTAAATGTGTTATTTGGCTGTTTAATGGTCTGTTCTAATAGACAATATGTCATTTTATAAAATAGAAAATATATCTAAAAGGGTTAAGCTGGAATTTTTTGCAGGTTGTATTGACTTGCCTCTGTCTGAGGGTTATGGCCATGTGTTTTGTGTTTGGGGTCCTGTGGTGCCCCTTTCCTTAGAGATCAATGGTTCAAGTTACAGGGATGGAGCCATTCCAAAACAGAATCACTTCTCCAGTCTCCCCAACAAGAGTTTTGAATTCTCAACATTACACACACTCTAAAAAGTGATTTTGTGTTTTACTCAGAAGAACTAATATTATCAAGTTAAGTGAACTTAGTGGCCAGCGCAACTCAATTAAATGAGTTTAGAGAACTTCAACATGAAAACGTAAAAATGTTCGCTGATCCAATGAAAAACTTGATTTAGTATACAACACGTGTCAATGCTCTTTCAACAGTGTTGGTTCATACAGCTTTCCCATAGGCTCCTGGCAACATATATTTGCATATTGGGTGTGGTGTCTCCCTTACTTACAATCTTTGTGTTGTCTGTTGCCCAAAGCTAACTTATCCTAGGAATGTTTTAGTGTAGTTTATATGTTGCTTGTTAATCTTTAGTGTTGTAGGCTGTAAGAGCAAGTTAACTGTTTCTGTTATGTTGTTGGTTTTGCCAAATCTTTAAAAATATGCAAAATATGTTGAGAAATACATGAACCTAAGTATGAATAAAATTGATCATTCTGATAAATATTGACATTGTTTAATTTTACTAAGACATTTAAAAAAACTAGACAGCAATAGAGAAAGTTGAGAATATGTATAATATAAGCAAATCAACAAGATGAATAAATCATTTTTTGTAATGATAGGCTACATTAAAAAACAAAACCTAAATTTGTTCTGTATAGGGTGATTAAATAAGCTGAACATGAAATATTGGATTGCACGATAAACTATAGCAAACTAGTTGCCTCAACCAACATTAAACTTCTTGTTAAAAGTTGGTGTAGCTAAATCATTTGTTTTGGCAAATTGTAGTTGAACTCTAGTTGAGGCCAAGCCAATTACTCTGCACTACTGCACATGCTCAGTTTTACTCTTTAGTTGAACGGGGTCTACTGCGCAATTATGCAGGGGTTTTCACCTGATGTTGGTCACGCTATTTGCATATTGGGCGTGTCCTTCCATTTTTCACTCACCATCAGTGTGTAGTCATTCCCCACAGATTATTTTCTCTTGTGATTGACATAATGCAATAAACACTTGGTGTCAGTATTACCTGTGATGATACTGTATTATATTTACTCTGGTTGGTGGGCTGCTTAAGATCTTGTGTTTCTAAAATGACTATTTTATATTGTTTTTTTCCACATTTTTAGGCACTTTCTGCAAATTGGTGAGTTTATTCCAGCTTTGCTTTGCTTTAATGCGCTTTTAATACCCATGCAAATACCCAGTTGATAATATTGCTATTGCTTTTTTAGTGTTAGGTTGCCCTGTCACAACTGTTTGAGATGTGTTGCTGCCATATAGTAGAATTTTTTATGACATGGGTAAATGGGTCTCATTTACACATCTAATATGTGTTTTGTGCTTTATTTTCAATCAAGTGTGAGTTTATAAGATTTACAAATGATTGCAATCTGTTTTCATTTACATTTATTTACATTTTACACAGCGTCCCAATCAGTCTTGTTCATAAACATGCATGGAAAATTCTGTTTTGTAAAGAGCCACACTAACAGAAACATCCAGATTTTCCCCAGCCAGGTGAGTTACAGTGTGTTTATGATTCCTGTAAAGCGTCTGTCACCTCTTTAGCCGGAACCAAGAGCCGAGATACATGCTGACCAAAAACGGCAGTGCTCCACATGTGGCATCTGTTTACATATCACCTCAGCTTCCTGTCAGTTTACGAGAACATAAATCTACTCTCAGGTCAGTTATGAACACCTTTCTCTCAATTAAGCATTACAAAATTTAGCAATAACTGCTAATGGGAAGGTGCATTGTAGTGTCAGCAGGGACATGTGATGAGCAGATGGTGAGAACTCAATGAAAGTAGCCTGTAGCTGCAAACAGGCAACAATTATGTTGTTTTGTAAATTAAAACATTCTTCAAGGTTCAGAGCAAGGCAGTGCTGGTGGCGACACGAGGGCTCATGCAACAATACGGGTAGGAGGTCCTGTTACATGAGTTTATGGTTGACTTTCTATTTCAATAGTTTTCTTTTCATTTAAGAGAATGAGCTCAAATTTGAAAAATGCTATAAAAAAAAATAGGAGGAGTAGTTTAAGAGAAGCTCTGGGTGATGTATGTGTTTAGAAGCAGGACAGGAATGAGAGCTGATTGGCTGAGCTGCAACAGTAGCAGTCTGCCTCTGGTAGCCATGAGATGCAGATGATTGGACCTCACCTCCTCTCAGACACTCATTATAAAAAGGTAATATCACTGCTTTCTAAAATAACATTAATATATAATTAAATACTGAACTACACTCCACTCTTTCAGGTTCTTCAGTGAGTATGTGCAGAGAAGCACTGTGGAAAAAAATAATATATTAAACTTTTCACAACCACTGAGGACTTTTGTGGTAATTTATTAACTTAAATTCTAATTTACACTGAAGCTCACTGGTTATATTTAAACTGCTGTATTTAAGTAGATCTGTATTAACCCCTGCATCTTCATTATTGGTCCCTGGCAACATTTATATGCATAATGGGTGTGTCCCCAAACACTAACTCACCATGAGTGTGCAGTCTTGTACGCCAGGGCTACCTTCCCTTTGGTAATTAGCTGTTTGTTTTTTTTTTGTTTGTTTTTTTGTTTTTTAAGGGAAAATCCATATTGGAAGTGCTTTTCCAAAATGGACTGATCTCTTTGGGTGTCATATTTGTGTTACTCTTGCTGTGGCTGTGATTTAGCCGCTTTCCCAAATAACTTTAGTAAACTTTACTTATTGTTGTACTTATACTGTTGTAATGATTTAACTCATGTAATTTTAGTCAAGATCTAAATTTGTAGGCAAGTTTAGAATTAAATACACTTAAATAAACTACACTCCACCCTTTCATATTATTTTGTGTGCGTGTGCAAAGAAGCTTTGTGGGAAAACTTTCCAGATATTTAACTTTTGAGATTTCTGGTTAGATATTCACCTTAAATACTAATTCACACTTTGTAACTCACACTCACTAAAGTATATTTTAGTTGCTGTAGCTTGGTAGAATTTACCTATATTAAATAGTAACACTAACTCACCCTCAATGTGTATTCTTGTTCACCAGGGCTATCTTCCCTTGGGTACCTAACTGAACTTTTGTGATGTGAGAGGTGACATTAGAAGTGCTTTTCCAAAATGGACTGATCTTGTTAAGCATCAGATTTTAGTTATTATCATACTGTCTGTAAAAAAAGCATCTTTCCTAAATATGATTAGTAAAGTCTACTTATTATATAATGTCCTAATGGTTTAACTCATGTCATTTTGTAGGCAAGTTTAAAATTAAATACCCTTGAATACACTACACTCCACCATTTCAAGTTCTTTAGTGTGTGTGTGTGTGTTTGCAGTGAAGCGCTGTGGGAAAATGTTTTAGATTTTAGTTTTAAATTTCTAAATTTTTTGGTATGTTATTCATCTTAAATACAAATTTACACTTTGTAACTCACTCACTGAAGTATATTTTAGTTGCTGTAGCTAGGTAGAATTTACTTGCAGTAAATAGTGTAGCAGCATATTAACCCATGTATCTTTCCTATTGGCCCGTGGCAACATTTATTTGCATAATGGGTGTGGCCCCAACACTAACTCACCCTCAATGTGTATTCTTGCTCACCAGGGCTACTTTCCCTTGAGTAATTAGCCAAACTTTTTGTGATGTGAGAGTCCACATTGGAAGTGCTATTCCAAAATAGACTGGCCTTGGTAAGCATCAGATTTCAATTATTATCACTGTGTCAGCAAAAAAAGAGTCTTTCTCATATATGTTTAGTAAAGTTTACTTATTATATAATATTCTAATGGTTTATCTCATGTAATTTCAGTTGTAGTTTGTGGGCAAGTTTAGAAAAAAATACCTTTGGATACACTACACTACACCCTTTCAAGTTCTTTAGTGTGTGGGTGTTTGCAGGGAAGTGCTGTGGGAAAATGTTTTAGTTTTTAAATGTCTATTTTTGGGGGGTATTTTATTCATCTTAAATGCTAATTCACACTGTGGAAATCACACTCACTGAGGCATATTTTATTTGCTCTAGCTAGGTAAAGTTTACTTACAGTAAATAGTGTAGAACAATATTAACCCATGCATCTTCCCTATTGGTCCCTGGCAACATTTATATGCATAATGGGTGTGTCCTCCACTACTAACTCACCATGAGTGTGCAGTCTTGCCCACCAGGGCTACCTTCCCTTGGGAAGTTAGTTGTACCTTTTGTGTTTATAGCATTTCTTTTAAAAGTGTTTTTCTGAAATTGATTGTTTTTTTTTTCTTTCAGGTGTTTTTATTTATTAAATAATATTTTAATGATTGAACTCACATAGTTTTAGGTTAGATCTAAATTTATAAGCAGGACTAAAATTAAATACATTTAAATAAACACACTATCAAGTACTTTAGTGTGTGTGTGCAGAGAAGCGCTGTGAAAAAAAACTTTTCAGATATTTAACTTCTCAGTTTTTTTATCTTAAATGGTAATTCACACTTTGTAACTCACACTCACTGGAGTATATTTTAGTTGTTGTAGCTTGGTAGAGTTTACTTGCAGTAAATAGTGTAGAATAATATTAAACAATGCATCTTTTCTATTGGTCCCTGGCAACATTTATTTGAATAATGGGTGTGTCCCAAAACTAACTCACCCTCAGTGTGTAGTCTTGCCCACCAGGGCTACATTTCCTCTCTTGGTTGTTCATTCATGCTTTATACGATGGATGGATGGATGGATAACTGATGTCAGCCATACAGAAAGTGCAAATACACAGTTATCTAATAATTAAAATTTAAATTTAGCAGTGCAAAAGATACGTAAACAGTAGATGAATGAACTAGTGAGTGAACTACTAGTGCTAAATAGGGTAGAACTGTAAAAATGTAAAACTGTAAAAAAGTCTGAGAGTGTGTCCATAGATGGGGGTGTGTCCATGGTGTGGCCAGAATTGCCGGAATAAAAAAGTGTCACAGAGTCTTCAGTTTGCTGTGCTGAGAGGAGTTGAACAGTCTTATGGCCTGAGGGACAAAAGACTTTCGGAGTCTGTCTGTGGAGCAGGACTGGGACAGCAGTCTGCCACTGAATGAATGCTCGCCCAGTCCTGCTCCACAGACAGATTCCGAAAGAGTAAAGGTATACATAAAAACCTTTATGTAAAGGTTCATTGTTTAATTGCACTGTTGTGGGAAGTTAATGTAAGTTACTATTTTGTTTTTGGTAAATACTTCAAGGAATGAAATCTGAGTTGTGTTTTGTGGGTTGGTGGTTATTCAACAGCTGATGTAATGGTGGTGCCCATTCAAAAAGCACAAGCCGGTCCCAGTAACAACACATCCTTCTAATCTGTACATGAGCACGTTGACTGGAATTGTAAATTCTATGATTTTTGTTTATAAGACGTAAATTAGGAGCAACAAGCACTAGTTTGGGTGCTGACAGCTGGCATTATGTGCTCAGTGGTGAACATATCAAAACCGTACATCCATAAAAAACAACTACCATGTAATTTAGTAAACTCAGGCACATTAAATGATCGAGTGAAGCTTTGAACACTTATTTATTGCTTGCTCGCTTGTTGCTCGACATGAAACATCCACAAATCAGAGCGTCGATCAAAGAGCTCCGGCTGGTCACGGCTGGAGATAGTTTACCATGCGAGGGCATAGGGCAGCAGGAATGTGAAGCGTTTCCTGATGTGAGTCTCAGCTCCATATGGGACGAGATCCAGCTTAGTGTCTGCATGACAGGACCATGAAAAGGGGGATGGGGTGGTTTACTCGGTTGTCTAATATACATTCACCAAGAACTTTTAACACTAAAGTCTGAATTCATGTGTTTGTGACATTATATATGGTACATTTGGTACGGTTAGTTTAGGTTTCACACTGCAGTTTAGAGATTAAGTGCACTAAATAATGCACATGCTACAGCTCTGGTTTTGCTATTTATATGTATATGTTGGAGTAAAATGAACATTGTTGTTTTATTCTATAAAATTTCCCCCAAATTCCAAATAAAAATTTTGACATTAAGAGCATTTATTTGCAGAAAATGAGAAATAACAAAAAAGATGCAGAGCTTTCAGACCTCAAATAATGCAAAGAAAACAAGTTCATAATCATAAAGTTTTAGGGGTTCAGAAATCAATATTTTTAATCATAGTTTTCATGCATCTTGGCATGTTCTCCTCCACCAGTCATACACACTGCTTTTGGATAACTTTATGCCACTCCTAGTGCAAAAAATCAAGGAGTTCAGCTTTGTTGTTTGTTGGCTTGTGATCATCCACCTTTTCTTGATTATATTCCAGAGGTTTTCAATTTGGTAAAATCAAAGAAACTCATCATTTTTAAATTACCAAGATTTAAAAAAGACAAAGAAAGTATAGAAATTGTCCATTAGCACTATAGCGTTCCATTTATATATCGATTCTCTTATGCAAAAACCTTACAAAAACATATGCGTACAAAAGAACACACCATCCATATGTGCAAACACAATAACATGGACATTAATGGCTGGTTGGTCCTTTATTTGTTAATCTACAGTGAAAAACAAGCTTTTCAACGGATTCTGGAACAAGAGCATCAGTAAGGCCAAGGGCTGACAGGACCTGCAAGCAGCCAGCAATCCACTTCATCTCAAAGGCGCTTGATGGGGTTGAGGTCAGGGCTGTGTGCAGACATGTCAAGATCTTCAACACCAAACTGGTAAAAAAAATATTTGTTTATTCCTTCAAGCTTCCTGCACTACATCTCATAAACTATATGGACAAAAGTATTCAGACACCTATTTCTTTATTTAATCGTTTCTTCTACAATCAAGGCTGTTAACAAAAGTGTATCCTGCTGTTGTTTGAGTAACTGTCTCTACATGTTTTTGCTGCATGGATACATCATTCCAAAGAACACGATTTTACTGCTCCACAGCTCAAAGCTGGGAGACTTTATAGCCCTCTTACTAGCCCACACCAGGCATTTGTGGGGAAATGGGGTGGTGATCATCCAAAATCCTTACCTCACTAACTCTCAGCTCTTGTCGCTAAATGCAATCAATCAAATCCTCACAGCAATGCTCTGTGAAATCTAAAATAATCCCTAAATACAGTTACTCCAACAAAAGCAGGATAAACTATTTTAATAGCCTTGACTATTGAAAGAGACAATGAATGGTATAACTTTTCTACAACATTCTTTGTTTGTCTTCTCTAAAAAAAAGTAATGCTGATGGTATTTAGTCAATACACAGTAATATTAGCAGTGCTGCATCAACACCTAAAGAGTTAACTTTAACACTCCTTTGGAGCATATATGGTCCCACTCTACAGAGAGTAAAAATTACACTGATAGCAGTGTGAAATGTTTAGTGTTAATATGACACTGTGCAGTGCACTATTTACTCATGCTAGTGTTGGTCATTAGTGTTATAGCAACACCTAAAGTGTTAATTTTACACTGTTTGGAGTATATACACAGCAAAAAGGCAAGTGTTAAATTAATTCCTACAGAGTTGATTTTAACTCTTTTTCAGGGTTTATATAGGTCCACACTCTTTGGAGTTATATCAACACAATCAAAATATATATGTATTTTGTTAACTTCCTAAATTGTTACACACTGGAAAGAGTTTAAAAATATATAAATAAGAAGAAGATTAGTCAAATAATATGACTTTTTATTATTTAATTATTATTCAGGACAGGTTAGTGTGTAATTTTCCATTGTCTTTCTTAGTGCATACGGACACTTTTTCACGATTTACTGTACAAAGGATGGTAACTTGCTCTTATAGCCTACAATATATTGGCTAGACAAACAACCATTAAACAAAATATAACCCAATACCCAATGGAAGGTAGCCCTCGTGGGCAAGATTTCACACTGATGGTAAGTTAGGATCTGGGGGACACACCCATTATGCAAATAATGTGTTTAACTGGGCGGAGTTTAATTAAATCTCTGTGGGCCAGTATTTATTGGGTTAAGTGGGATTAACATTGAAATATTCCACTCTGTTGAATAACTCCAACACTGAACACCATTTAACTCTGAAAGAGTTAAAATTACACTTTGAGAGTGAAAATCAACTCTGA
The DNA here is from genome assembly GCF_023375975.1 of Astyanax mexicanus. Classification (NCBI taxonomy): domain Eukaryota; kingdom Metazoa; phylum Chordata; class Actinopteri; order Characiformes; family Acestrorhamphidae; genus Astyanax; species Astyanax mexicanus. Next base: position 21,679,911 of record NC_064431.1, read on the forward strand.
CATTTCAACTCTGCTGTTTGTACTGTGTACTTATATAAATGCCCTGTTATAAGATAAAAGAAATATGAATTTGGCAGGATTATTATTTTCATTTATTGTTTGGAAGTGTTGTTTCAACACACTTTCCTGACTAACTCAGACTAAATATATTGCATTAAACACTAAAATACAAAAGCCATTTTCTGGCAACTTAATTATATGTATTGGACAACCTAATTTTCTTATCCATCTGAATTCTCCCAATTGGACATGTTGAATATCACTCTGAAGAAGTAGAAAGGCTCCATCAGACACCAGTTTTAAGTATGTGAGGGATGAGCTGCGTGACCAATGTACTGAATAAAGTTGATCATACTGTTGAATATTGACACTGTGTGACTTTATTGAGCAATGATGCATGGGCAATTATGCTCTTTTTTGCATATTGGGCGTGTCCTCCCACCTCTCACTGCACCATCAGTGTGTAGTCATTCCCCACAGGCTGCTTCTCTTGGGATTTACATGTGTTATGCAATAACTGTCTGGCTGCAGTATTGAAGGATATAAGAGCAAGTTACTGTGTTTTGTATTGCTGAGTGTATATAGGCTATGTGCTGCATTTTAGGAAGGTATGTTTAGTAGAAATATAAATCTACTAGAACTATCAAGTTTCTTATGATCCAACTAAATAATCTCTGTCCGCTTTGTCCTCTGATGTGCAATTCAGATTAAAAAATGAAATAAATAAGAGTTAACTGCTGGCCAGGCTGTTCAGGCTGTTCTCCATCCACGCTCCATAAAGAAACAGCAGGAAATCTCTCCAACCTGAGGCCTCCTGGCTCCGGTCCTCTCCTCTGGTAGTAATCTGTAGCCCAGCTCTTCTGTCTCCACTTCGAGCTCCATGGATTTGCTTATCTAAAACCAGCTGTCTGCTCCAGCCGGGCATTAAAGAGAGGCCTCTGAGGGCATGGAGGCACCCGGCATTCCATCACAGGGCAGACAAGACAAGCAGAAACTCTGAGGCTTCAGGCACTAAAATATTAAACAAATCAGGACTGAGCAATGGTGGAGTGTTTTAATGCTGCGGTTTTGACCAGCCGTTCCATAAAGCAGCAGCATAAAGCAGAGCCTTACTCTTCACCTTTTAGCGTCTCGACTGCCTGAATGTTACTTGGCAAGCGTTACATCCTGGTCCCATGCAGAGAGTGGAAAGTCCGTTTGCAAACAGCGGAGCCCTGTTCTGTCAAATTACACTCAAGGTCTATGCTCTGGAGGCTGGATGGGATGGTCCACCTCTGCTTTGCTACTTTAACAGAGATGTTCGCTGTCTGAGAGGTTGTTGTTGCTACGAAACTGTTTGAGGCTGTTTGGCGTTTTTTTCATTGCAGAAGTGAATCATTCTGAGCATGGATGGTCGCCATTCTGCTGGCTTTTCCACATGGACAACGTCGGGATGGAACGCTTACATACTGGACTGAGCCTGATTTTCTCAGCACAGTTAGCTAACTGTACTAAGGACCACATAACCAGACAGTAGGATATATTGTATATTGCACTGTTCTCTTTTTTGCCTGTGCTAACACTGTGGTAAAGATGTTGGACGATGCACCCATGCCATTTCACAGCTCTTGAGTGGCCCTACAGTCTAACTGCTGCTAATCAGATGTCTAATCGGTCAATCAAAGTTCAAATTCATTTTGAAAAGCCTCCAAGTTTGGGGACATAATGTGATGCGATGTGAAACCTTGCAGACAGGATAAATAAACAATAAACAAATTGAGGGGAGGAGCCACTAAGTGAACATTTTAGAAAATTCTTAAGCAATTTATATAGCTGGTGCTCACTTACTACTACTTTTTGAGTTGCACTAAACATGTGAGGTAAGAGAAAAATTTGAAGGGAACTAAATTGAGTAACAAAAAAAAAAAACACAGTAACAATCAGTTACTTTAGCATTTTTTTAATTGGCCTGCCTGTCATTTTTTTGTCTTTTTGAGGTTGTGAAGTTTGAGTCTATAATGTACAGTAAAGGTCCTTCCAATGCCTATAAACAAGCCTGCACAACGCACCAACTTTTTCTTGGCAGTTTTTCTTGACTTTATAAACAAACATCTACTACAGTGAAGGCCAGATGTTGCATTTCTCTTCAAAAAACCCCCCCCAAAAAAGAAAGGTTACATGGTCTTTACTTCAGCTGCCCCAAGACAAAGCCCACTCACGAAAACATCCCTCTAGTGCCCTGTTAATAGAGTCCGGTTGCTCGCACACAATGAGGTTCACTTATTTTCTGCAACACGAAAAAAAGTTGTCAACATGTTGTCGAACACGTGTCGCTAACTTCTTCCCATCGCTAACTTCTTCACCATCTGGCAAGCATGAGCGAGAGCCGTCACCCACCCCACTCACCCCACTCTGGAGAAGAATGGACCAAGGATGGAGAGGGGGAGAAGTGTGCGGTAATTGGACAGGGGTTGGGAGGGTTGTTTTTTGGGGTGGGTTGGGGTGGTGGGCTGGGGTGGTGGTGGAGGCGAAGAGCTTGAAGGGGGAGAGGGGGTATTCACAAAGAGACTTTGGCACAGTGAATACACTCTGCACAGTGCTACCGAGGCTCTGCAGAGGACAGGAAGGCGGGAGTGCCATTTGACTGAAGCAGGTAGGTATGTTTTAATGTAATCTACAGCATGTTTGAGGAAACTGGGCAACTAAATGGGTTTTCTGTGGTTTACTATGATCATGATCATGATTATTTCAAGGGACACTAGTTGAACATTGGGATCCACAATCAGCATTGGAAGCATTCAGGATTTTAACATGTTTAAGAGTTAATAGATTTTGCAGCTATGCGTGTCATTCTTTTTGTTGAAGGTCAGCTTGATGTTAAGTGAGAATTCAGGTAGTAGGTACGATCAAGGTGTTTCTTTGTGTTTCTTTTGTAGGGTAATTTATCACAGCATGACTTAGATTAAACTAGACTATGAGAAATCCCAGAGCATGAAAAGATGACCATTTAAAGCTTGCACAAGAACATTTCTGCTTTGTTCTACTGTACTTTACTTTTTCTTTATTGGCATGAGTAGGATTATGTTGGTTACTTCATTTGATAAAGTTTTTATATCTCTTCCTACATTTCTTTGCATGCAACACCCTAAAGTAATTTTGCAGGGGCTCCAATAGGCTCAGCAGACCAAGACCAAAACACTGACACTATGACCAGTAGATTGGTAGAAGTTTGAATCCCAGGTTGTGCTGTTTCACTATCAGCAGCCAGAGTCTGAGGGAGAGAGCACAATTGGCCATGCCCTCTCTGAGTGGGTAGAGGGCGCTCTCCACCTCCACCAATTACTCTTGGCTGAATCAATCTGTATTAGAACTGATTGGCTATCCACTAATGTTTAATTGGCAGTAGTTTGGAAAGACACAGAGAATGATGATAGATGTTGGACATAATCCAACTAGTTTCTTGCTGGGATGGGCATATTAAATCAGTAAAACCCAATAAAACTCAACAATCTGTAGGGTTATTCTAAGAGCTGGACTCTAAGGCTAAGGTGTTCTATCCTAGTTGTTCTCGTGTCTATCCTAGTTCTATTTCTCAAACAAATCCACTTAGCTAGAAGTCAGAAGGAACATTTGTGAGAATATTGTATGGGGTTTCCATACATTCGGCGTTCTTAATTTACAACATATCCTTGTTTTATTCTCTTATGCAGTTGACCAGTCTCCTCCACCCTATAACAATGCGCCTGGCAGCTCTCTTGCTGGTGGGTTTCCTGCACCTCACGTCGGCCCAAGAACGAGACCCATTTTCCTGGCTGCATCCCATGGCTGCACTGCAAGCTGACAACACTGGAGGAGACTGCCCGGCCGAATGTGACTGCCCTCCAACTTTTCCCATCGCCATGTACTGTGACAGTCGTGGACTTAAGCAGATGCCCTACATCCCATCCCGCATGAAGTACGTCTACCTGCAGCACAACCAGATCACATCGGTGTCGAACGACGCCTTTGGGAATGCCACCAACCTTGTGTGGGTCATGCTGCATGAAAACCACATTGGCACAGTGGGCAAGAATGCTTTCGCCAACCTAGCCAAGCTGGACCGGCTCTATCTGAGCGGCAACAACCTAACCGAAGTTCCTGCCAGCTTGCCTCGTACTCTCCGTGACCTTCGACTCAACCACAACAAAATCGCCAAGGTGCAGTCCAGTGCCTTCGAAGGAATGGACAACTTGACCATCCTGCTTCTGAATGACAATGCCATCAATGACATGAGCGGGGCACTAAAGGGCCTCAAATCCCTTACACTGCTGGACATCAGCAACAACCAGTTGAAGAAGGTTCCAGAAGGTCTCCCAGGCATGCTGCACCAGCTCTACCTCGGCTTCAACGCCATCGATGCCATCCCGGATAACTTCCTCAACCGCTTCTCCAACCTGCAGTATGTGCGCTTCTCCCACAATGAACTCACGGACAAGGGCATCCCAGCCAACACCTTCAATGTGAGCGGCCTGGTGGAACTGGACCTGTCCTTCAATAAGCTTGAGAGGATCCCTCCAGTCAGCACCAGTCTGGAGCACCTCTACCTACAGGCAAACCAGATCAAAGGTAGAACTTTATGGGCCTTAAGAATCATATTCTCTAAATGAACGTGTGTGTGTGGGGGTGGTTTATGAGTGAATGAGCAGCTTTGAGGAGTTTTGAGGGATCTCCAGGTCTGCCATCTAGTGTTGGTTAAATTTGTTGCTCTGGTTTAAGTGATGCCATGTGTTGGACACCTTGAACACAATGCTCTGAACGTTATTTTATCAGACACTCTTTAACACAAAGGTGACATACTAATTGTTTTATCCAGTAAAGTTTTTTTTTCATATTTAAAAAGGTATTTTTACTAATATACAACTTTTGCAAACATGTTTTTCTAGGGTATGGAACTATAAGTTGTACTAGTGCTATTTAAAGCTGCTTTTTAAAATAAAAAGTGTATCTTATTTATGATTGAATTGCCTGTTTGGGAGGATAGCCAATTGGGAGAAACTTTGCAGAATATTTTAAATACATAAGCAACCTTCTTGAATTATTGAATATTAGTACATAAAGTACATAAATTGCACATTAAAGACTAACTAAAAATGTTTTAAGGAAACTATATGACAAGGTTTTGGATTAAGACTCTACCTCACAAATACAAACTAACCTTAATAATAATAATTATAATACAAATACATACTTATATATACAGCATGCAATATGATGACTGGTGCATATGCCAATATTGCTAAATAGAAACTCAAAAGTGGGTAAATGTAGACTCAACTATCCTTATACATAAATACGGATACATGTATCATACATAATAGTGTACATAATGTAGTATATTTAAATTAATATAGGTTTATTATATAAGGGATATATTGAAGCTACTCGTGAATGGGTGTGTCTGTGGAACTGAGGAGTATTAATAGCAGTATTTATGACAATGCTAGATAAGTAATATTAAAAAAAAAACCTTTATCAGTCCTTTATTTGGGCCCATATTTCAATTTTTGTTGTTACAAATCATATTTATCACAGTAACTGACTAATTTAATTCCCAGTTGCCTATTGGTAAGACATATAGAACAAGGTTTTATTTTACATTTATTTTTAAATGTTACATATCACAATTATCACAGTTACTGACTTATTTATTGGTGTTAATGAAAAACTACAGTTACTCAACAACTCAAAAATCAGCTAATTTTGTTCAAAGAGTTCAAAGGGTTAAGGGGGAAATCCATCAATCAAAAATATGCAAAATTAAATAGTTAAGACGTAAGCAAAGTGATTTTGAGTGGGCTTGGTGTGAAATCTTCCGCTCTGGAGAAACATACTAGTTTCCCATGATTGTAACGGAAATAGACATTTAATACCTCTAGCAGATTCTAATGATATATTCAGAGTTTAAATACTTATATTGGTATCCACAATAAATGTTTTATTTTTTAGATTCACCTCAATTCTGTACATGGAAAAACCCATTTCCACCACTCAAAATATTAAAAAAGCCAAAGATTTTTGTTATTATGTGAATATAATGTAATTTGTCATTGTTGTCATTAAGATCTTTTCTCAACTTTCCAATTTGTTATATATTATAATAATGTAATTATTGTGATATATTATCTCATTGTTTATTTAGGGTATCAAGTCATTATTTTGAAATATTATGTCATTAATTTGACACAACCTCATTTTTTAAGATCCTCTCATTATTTATTGAGATATTAAGTCACTATTTTAAGGTAATAATACATTATTGCTATATTGCTATTTAGTAAGTCATTAATTTAATATACTGTCTCATTTAAGATACTGAGTCATTATTTTCACATACTAAGTAAATTGTTTGATATATTATGATTATTTTCAGGTATTGATTTTAATATACTATGATTATTTTATCATCTCATCATTGCTATATATTAAGTCATTAATGTAATATAATATCTAATTTGAAAGACTAAGCCATTATTTGAATATACTAAGTGTTTTTTTATATTATGAATATTTTTTAGTATTAAGTCATTATATACATATTATATATATATATATATATATATATATATATATATTTTTTTTTTTTTTTTCGTTTTACTGGTGGGTATGGAGCTTCCATACTATTACCTGTTTTTTTATATAAAATATCAATATTTACTTACCACTGTAAAGATTTAAAAATATTTTGAAAAGTTTGTATGGTTCCACTTAGGGTTGGGCAGTAATTCAATATCAATATATATTGTGCTAAGAAATGTTTCAATAATAATTTTCTTTTTCTCAGATATTTCAATACACATTATATATTTTTCAGTATATTAACATACAGCACATTTTAACATTTCGGCATGTAGTTACAGCCATCCATCATTTAGTTCATATCCTTATCTGAATTATACTGTTTCAATGGTAATAAAACCAAAACATCTCTGAATGACGATCAAATTTACATCTACGTAACAGATTTATGATAATGGATTTTTTCTGAAACCACATTTAAATAGTTTCGATATTTTTTTTAACAAATGAACAAATCTCTTTGTAGCTACTTGTTTTTACGTAAGTGAATTATAAAGTGATAAATCTTCAAAAAAGGCGAGATATCGTTAAACTTTTGACTTACCTGTGTATGTGTTTTTGTAAATGCTGGAATATTACTACCCAGAAAAACGCAGCAGGTCTGTTTTCTGTTTTTGACGATGCCTGGTTTCACTTATGGGCGTATTAAAGAAATATGAGACAGATTATTTTAACACTCTGTAATAATGAGAGTTACAGTCTGCTACATGAATCAACTGCATGTTGGGTAAGCGTAATGATGCCAGTAAGTGGGGCCACGCTGTATTTCTGCTCTGCATCACTCAGAACCCAGCTGTGAGTGTTTGATCCTCATGTGGCTTCACACCTTTCGTTGTTTTTGCTCCAGAAATGATCAGATGAGTCCTGCCTTTAGTAACAACAGCACAAGTTCCTAATGTGTCTGATGCGGATGTCTGATCTGTTACTGATGTGTTTTTCTCTGAATCGTTGCAGAGTTTACCCTGGGCAGTTTCTGCAGCGTGGTGGACGTGATGAACTTCTCCAAGCTGAAGGTCCTGCGTTTAGAGGGCAACGAGATCAGTCGCAGCGACATCCCGTCCGAATCGTCCATGTGCCTCCGCCTGGCCTCAGACATTGCCCTGTAACTGCATAAAGTGGGAGACAGGGGGCAGCCTCACCTCTGCTTCACACTTCCCTTTGCTTATTTTTTCTTTAGTTACGTTCCAAAGCCTAGGCTGCAGTCGAGGAGCATGGGGACGGAGTGTTGGTAGGACTTTCTTTTGAAGATTCCTTCCCAGTAGCCTATTATTAGGTTAATTGGTTACACATATGAAACAGCCCAACAATGGTTAATGGGGGGGTGACTAAAAAACATGGTCACATGATGGCAATTTTAATTTTCAGTTTGTCATTAAATATTATAAGTTGAGACAAGCTTACCAATGTCGTAGGTCTTTGACTGGGGTCATCTGAGATGCCCGAGTCCCAGTGGGGCTGATTGCGCTTCACCTTAGCAAGCCTAGTCATTGAGATGGTAAAATTATGCCTTTCAGTGGTCCTACTGGACATGATTTGCTTTTCCTTTCATTAGATATGCAAGTTGGATCCAAAATGGAGGGTGGTCAGGTCTGTATTACACCAAAATTACTTCTTTTTTAAGTTCTTACTCCATTGTTTGCTCACAGGTGACCCCTGCCGTTTTAGTCTTCTCCTTTCTTGTCGTACGTGTACAATTAACTGTGGTTAACCAAGGGATACACAAAGGATACATCAGTTGCGTCTCCCAATTACTAACGTGGCGTTTCTCAGCTACATAAAGAAGGGTCCTTCACTTACGAACAGCTTTCTTTGACGTAGCATCCCAGAAATGTAGCTGACCTCAGTTGCAGCCTAGGCTTTGGAACAGATCTCTTAAATGTTAAATGTTGTCCAGAATATTCCTGCATTGGTTCATGACCTGTTTTGCTATTAATTTGTTAATTGTTTTTGTTTGTTCAGTGCTTTATGTTGATGTATATTTCTGTTTTAATGTGTATCAAAAGGTCTGTGGTTTGTACTTATGTATGTTCTGTGCAAAAGTGGCCTCTTTTCCACTGCACTCACAAACTGGCATGAGACTTTTGGCTAACCATACTTGGTGCCACAGAACGGTTTGATGGGGGCTCTTTAAGAGATAAAGATCCGCTAATTGGCTAGCCAGATTGTGCTAATGTTACAGTAGTGAGGTTGGGTTAGACAGGCAATGATGCGGGATGTTTACAGTTCAACCAAAAGAACTTGGAGGCAAGCATACAAAAGAAAAATGTATTATTTTTGACAACAACAATTTTACTAGAAGCAATAACTAAAGTAGAAGTCTTTGACTTAATTATTATAGTCTTAGGCTTAAGCCCCGTCATCACCTCAGGTCTTGTAGCATCTGGACCTGAAGACACAGAGCCAACCCCCCTGATAACAGGAAGGGATGGGCAGGATGGAGATAAAAGGCAAAACATTAGAATCTAAAATCAGCAAAAATTATTAGAGGTATTAGAGTCCGTTTAGCAAGTTGCACCTTGTCCATTACTTCTGGTAGCCATCAAAACAATATACTTGTATTTGAACCAGATCGTTTTAATGCAACACTTTTTGTACCTTTACATGTTTGTGATGTACAGTTGTGTGCAAAAGTCTTAGGCCTATGAGAAAATGCTTTGGAAATTTAATATGTAATTCTATGCATTGTTTTAAAAAAAGCTGACGTTAGAATAAATACAAATAAACAAAATTTTGATTTCACCTAGATATTTATAATTAGTGGGACCTAACAAGTATAAAACATTGTTGTTTTTGCAAAAAACAATGTCCTTATATGGATGTAATAGTTTATTTTATTCTATTTTTTATGTTTAATGATTTTACAAGCAAAAAAATAATAATTTTTAGTGTTACAATATTCAGTATAGTCCTAAGACTTTTCCACTGTACTTCTGTTTCTTGTGTATGTAATATGTATGTAATGTAGTATGGGTGTTTTTTTTTTTTTTTTTCAATATTTGTCATTGTTTATTGCATTTGCGTGGTCTAGGTGTTGGATGCATGGACAGTGTGTATGTCTACTGCTATTGCCAATGTCACTGTCAACAGTAATTGTGATCAGTCAGTCGGTTCATGTTTTCTGGTCAGCTTTAGGTGCGCTCTACCTGGACACACTACCTGGGTGTGTAGGTGCTCACACAGGTGTGGGTGCTCAGGTGTAGCAGGTGAACAAAAATGCTGTGAGTATTTATTTGGTCTGCAGGCCGGGGAGAATTGGGCCTGAGGGCACAGCTGGTTAAACTTGTGCTCCTTTTCATTTCCTTAATTTTTTTTTGTTTTTGTGTGTTCAGTTCAGATGTGTACTTTTAAGATGTGTCCTTGCAAGTGTATTTACTGCATGTTACGAATTATAAAAGACTAAGGTCCTGATGTTTTTGACATGTCCGTGACCTTTAAAACAGAAGTTAATAAAAGTAATATGTATTTTAATAGGAAAAACCAGTCAAATCGATACTGTGATAAGTTTGCGTGCTTGGTCATTGCACGTTGCACTTCTTTCTTTGAAGATCAGTCCCTCTTTTCTTGAGAAAAAGGACCATAAAAGACGAAAGCAAGACGTCAATAAGGAAATTTTGGTTAGTCATATTTGCAGCAGGTCCTGGTCAAACCAGATTCTTTAGACCTGTAAAGGGAAAAATACCAGCAGGATCATATAGTGGCCTAAACAGCAGGTAATAAAATAAAGGTCACTGCTCTAATGTTCATTGCACTGGATAAGAACTTATCAATTTAAATGTTTAATGAGAAACATTTAGAGTGGCCTCTACCAGACGTGTGTAAATGTACCAAAGCCAGAGGTGTCAAGCAACAGGAACACAAATTGAAGTAGAGTGGGTGCTCTGGTAGTGCTGGTAAGTCTTAGAAACAGAAGGTTGCAGTAAGAAAATAAGGCTCAGGGAGATGTTCATCCAACAGATCTTTAATAGTCACTTTAGTGTTGAGTACACAGCACTGGGTACATTAGCTTGGTAATATATAGCTAGTATGGACATGTGAGAGGATATTCAATAAACCAATCAATAAATTAATTAATGAATTAACCTTTTATATAAAGTGCACTGAATTATAAGGTGCACTATCAATAAATGTCTATTTTCTGGTCTATTTTCATACATAAAGTACATTATGCGACAAGCTTCCTTCTAATTCAGCAGGTCTCGCCGCTGGGTGCTGAGACCTGTAAAGCTAAGCTAAGTTAAGTAAACAAACTGTAATTCTTAAAAAAAAATCTTTTAAGAATAAAACGAGCACTGGATCTGTGTTAATCTACACAGATTTCTCTCCTGAAAACTGTTTATTTGGGTAAGTAAAGCGCTTCCTTTTATTTACTGTAAGCTTAGATAGCAGTTAGCGGCTAATGCTGCTCGACAGCGCTACACTGAGGAAACCTGAGTGTAAGCCTGGGCGATATTAGTTAGTGGTTCATCCCACGTAGCTTGTTTTAACAAAGTAAACGCACAGTCTACAGTCCGATATACTTACCCCTAAATGGTGGAAGAGCTAGCACTTAGCGTGATTAGCGGCCAATGCTAATGCTTCTCTTATACTGCTGGAGAACTAAACTGAAACTCCTGTATAAAGCTGTACTTCAGTGGAGTGGCTTTACTGCTCTTTACAACCTGACTGGTAAATTTATACAGTTCATAAGGGGCACCGGATTATAAAGCACACTGATGATTTTTGGGGAAATTAAAAGTTTTTAAGAGAGCATTATAGTACAGAAAATATGGTACACTGAGGGTAACCCTTATTCTGAATGCAGCCAAGCATTTGTATGCAGCAACTTAAAGGGACTGAAAAATAAAAAATAATAATTAAAATTAAAATCAAGCATTTAATCAGGTAAGCTAAAACGAGGAACTTCATACAGTTTTAATAGTAAGAGCATTAGAAAAACAAGCAAACAATATAAGGTTTAATTAAGAAAAATAAAATAATTCAGAATAAAAGGATAAGATGACAGGCCAAAATGTAAAGCAAAAAATGTAAAAAAAAAAAAAAAAAAAAAAAGAAAAGAAAAGAAAGAAATTACAAAGCAAAAAGGGCTAAAATAACAGCAAAATTATTAAAAGTGATGAAAAAAAATAAAACAGAAGAATAAGTAGAAGGACAAAATAAATGAAATGAAAATGTAAAAGGCCAAAAGCAACATAGGGAATAAAATAAATAAAAGGAAGAAATGTATTATATAACTGCAATAACTGCAATAAATAAAAAGGTTAGAAGGTAAATCAATAATTAGATAAATAAAAGGAGAAAATAAATAAGGTAAAAGTAAAAATGAACTAAGACAGTTACCAGGCTGTCTGAAGCTGGTTAGAGACTAAAATGTCAAAATGGTTAAGTGACAATAGCAAGCTATTTTTAGAGTTTTAAGTCTAAATGTGTGTGTGGCTGTGAACCCAGTAGAGAAATAAGTAGCAATGTGTATACTGTGTCTGTCTAATAGATATAAACAGCATCTGAGACTCTTATTTCCTACATTGACTAGAGTTAGGGCAAACTAGTAAAATAAAGCAGTTACTTAACTAATAAAACACACATGTGCACTGTGTTTTAGTGTAGTGTAAAATAGTGTAAAATATTTGGATTAACAAACATACACAACACCATACAGCAGTTTGCTCTGCTAATTATTTGTGTTCGGTATTAGCATTTAGCACAGAGAAAATGGATGAACTATCTAACCTAGCAACACATATGAACCACACTACAAAAAAAGGTGACTCATTAGAGAGTTATATTTATCAACAAACTTACTGTGATCAAATTGCTGCTGGACTGCAGATTATAGTGTATTCTTCCCTGGGTTAGAACATCAAGAACAAAATACTAGCTACACATAGAAAATAGCATTGGGATTTAGTGCCATCTAGTGGGTGTTCGATGAAATACCTCATTTTAAATGAATGAAAACATAACCAAAATGAGGATTTCCCACACAAATATTTTGTTACGTAACTTAAGTAGATATTTTTATTATTTATACTTTCCTGGAGAAATTGGTTTTCATACGACTTGTTAATCCAACTCCTTATATTTACACACAGTTATTTGTACTTTCTGCTCCTTATTATTCCTATTTCATTTCCGGGTTGTTTTTATCTGTCAGAAAAAAAAAACTCTATCCAGATTAATCTCTTTTTTTTAGGATGGAGTGAATCTGATTGTGGTTGAGAAGTATGAGAAGAATAAACATATACCATTTCAACTCACTATTGGTTTATACTTGAGGTGTCACGATTCTCTAAATCCTCGATTCGATTTTATTTCCGATTTTAGGGACCACGATTCGATTCTTGGTTTTCTTTTTTCTTTTTTTTCTTTTTTTTTTTTTTACAGCAGAGAGGCCTATGCCAGTTTCAGATAAGTCTATGGTCAGTCATTGGTTTGATTAATCCAATTTACAATATCCAAAAAGGTGGGCTTGATATAAGTGATGCAAAGTGATACAAGTGGTCTGTAATAGACCACATTAGGCACTAATGGTCAAATTTAAATAATTTAATTAAGATATATATGTAATGCCCTCTAGTGGCTTTTTTTGGTAGCAGCAGTGTGCACTATTAAAACAGTAATGTGCAACATAACAAAATAAATAATAAAAAAATACAGGAACAGTCATGTACAAAATAATAGAACAATTAAAGCCCTAACAAACTGAACTCTATCCTACTATAACTGTTAAACATGAAAAATAAGACTTTAAGACCTTTTCGGTCCCTGAGAATGACACGTTTTTTTCTTTAACAAAGATATATTATTAACTTTATCTGAGAGAAAGATTTTCTTTAAGAAGATGAGAATGTCCACATCCTCTGGAGAAAGGGCTGCTCTTTAAACAGTCACAATGTCCAATGGGCACATATAAGTCTGAAACTGTCTGGTAACCTAGTGCATCCCACATTTTTTAACATTTAAATTTGAAAATAACATTATAGTCATTGTGTATACAAATGTGTTTAGGGGAGGGTAGTGCACTATAGGCTTCTGTAGCGTGGCCTAAGCTTTTGTTCTTAATGGCATTTCCCCCCCCTTACATTAGTTTTACTTTTATACTTTAAGTAGTTTTGAAACCAGTACTTTTACACTTTTACTTAAAAAGTAAAAAACTTAAGTTAATACTTTAACTCCTACAGAAGTGTTTTAATTTAAACCCTAGTTTCTATACTCCTACTTGAGTAATGAATGTCAATACCTTTGACACCCTTGACCAAAAGCCATAATAAGGCGGAGTTATGCATACTGAGGTGATGTGGGAGTAAAAGTAACAGTACTTTTCCAAGAAACAACATGAGTACAGGTTGAAAAGTAGCTGATCAATAACTTACTTCAGTATTGAGTAACTTGTAAAACAGCACTGATCTATCACCGACTTAACAACTTAACTGCACCATTTAGGGTTTGGTTTGGGCAGGGATTATAAGCGCATAGTCTTAAAAAGACTATAATTTTCTTTCAATGGAGAATTCATCAAAATACTGTGAATTCTAGAAATTCTGAACAGTTATTTTAAGGTAAAAAAAATCCAGAAAGAGTCAAAAGTCACAGGACACCCTTCTATTTCAGAAACGAAACGAAAGGGAAAGTAACATCATCTGAATCTGAAAACCTCAACAAGTAATGTGTGAGGGGGCCCATCTTTAAGGCTTTGTCCGGAACATGCCAGCCATCTTGAATGCCACCTTATTTCGTTTCTGTGTCCTGACACTTTTGACTCACTCGTACTTTTTTTGTAAATATTACTGCTCTCAAAGAGCTTAAGGTACTTTCTGCTCATGTGCCACTTGAACTAGAACATTTGTATTTGCAGAACTTTCTGTCTACTTTTTTTTTTTAATCATTAACACTGGCCTTAACTGAGGCAAGCGAGACCTGTAGTTCTTGTTCTGATCTAAGTTCTGTATTGACCTCCTGGATGAGTTGTCCATGCCCTTTTGGAATAATTTTTGTAGGCTGGTCACTCCTGAGAAGGTTTACCAGTGTTCCATGTTTTCTCCAATTGTGAATAATAGCTCTCACTGTGGTTTGCTGAGGCCTTCCAAAGCCTTAGAAAGAGTTCCAAAGCCTTAGAAATGACACTGAAACCTTTTCCAGACAGACAGATGTCAATGACTTTGTTTTCTCATCTGTTTTTCCATGTCTTCAGATGATAGGACATAATGTGTTGATTTTTGAGATCTTTTAGCTGCTTCATGTTGTCAGACAGGTTATATTTAAGTGATTTCTTGATTCTACTGGTTTGGCAGTAATCAGGCCTGGTTTTGGCTAGTAAAATTGAACTCTTTGCTTGAGCTTTCCAAAAAGTGTGATTAATCACAGCTAATGTATGGGTGGTGGGGGCAAACACTTTTTAACAAGGGCTAGCTTGGGTTTTGATAGTTTTTTGCCCTAATAAATAAAATCATAATTTAAAAAGGGCATTTTATATTTACTCAAGTTATATTTGTCTGATATTAAAGTTTGTTTGAAAATCTAACAACATGACAAAATACAAAAACTAAAGAAGTGTTACTGTGCAGGTACAAATGAATCAGACAGCAATGCTGTTGGAGTTTTTTAACCCTTGAGTGTCAATGCTGTACTGAGAATAGTCTACCAACAGCCTCATGTGGGCAGCATCCTGTGGCCACTGATAAAGGACTTGAGATGACCAATATAAACTGTGAGATGAGCTTTTGTGTCAGACTTTGCATCTACGAGGTGGAGAAGCTAGATGTAGTGTCTAATAGAGCAGACAGGGATTGAAACACATGAAATTACTAAAAAATGCAAAGAATTCCCCACCCAACATCCCAATCTGACTGAAAAATAACAAAACAATGTAGCTTTAAGTTCCTCTGAAATTGTTGTGTAGAGCTGAACCATGCTGCCCTCACTGTCCTCTGCATCCCACCAAAAAGACACTGCTATTATTGATGAGAATGTAGTAAACACATGTAACGCTGTGGTCCGCCATTGTTTTGGGATTGACGTTGACAGAGGGGGTTGAAGGATAGAAGAAAGAGCACACTAATAACACACTGTCATACACATAATAATGCACACGTCATCCTGCAGAGCTTTAGAGCTACAAAAGGCTTACAGTGAACCACTGAACCACATCTAGCTAAATATCTTACAGAATGCACTTCCTTAAGATAACTGTATGTGCCTCCTTTACACAGCATATTCAGCAGATAATTTGTGAAAAACAGGATTTGGTGTGTTTTGCTTTTATTTTATTCTATAGATATTGAAATTGTAACATATAATATGCTGCAGCACTGCCACTATGATCAGGAGATTGCTGGTTCTAATCCAGTTTATGCAGCTTGCCATCAGCTGCTGGAGCCCCAAGAAAGCACAATTGGCCTCGCTCTCTCTGGGTGGGTAGATGGCACTCTTTCCCCTCATCACTCTAAAGGGTGATATCGATCAGCACAAGGCTGTGTCTGTGAGCTAATGTATCGGAACCGAGTCGCTGCGATGCGCACTGCTGCATCAGCAGCAGTTTAAAAAGAGGCGGAGTCTGACTTCACATTTATCAGAGGAGGCATGTGCTAGTCTTCACTCTCCTGGTGTTGGGGCATCACTAGTCATAGGGGAGTCCCAATGAACTGGTTGGGTAACTGGTCTTGCAAATTGGGGAGAAAAAGGGATCAAAATTAGAAACAAATAAAAAAAATCACTCTCACATAAAGAGATCTTACCGGCTCTATTTGTTTAAGGGCTCTGACACTTTTATGCAAATGAGCTCATGCTGACCTAATAGGTCCCCTTTTAAGTAGGGAATTTTTCATATGTAAAAAACAGTATGTAGTCAGATATTTTTTACTATTTTTTGTGACTCAAGCAAAGTAAAAACTGCTCATGACCTCAACCTGATTTGCCAAAAGTATAAGACTTTATAACTCATTTACACACAAACACTTTTAAATTCTCTTGTTGTTAGTAGAACTTCTCAAGTTGTGACATCAACACCACAACCAGAGAGACTCACATTGTCTGTCTGAGAGTGACCACAGAGACAGTGTTATTATCTTCTGACCACCAGACACCTGGGAGATGCTTTAATGATGACCTTACTGACCCACTGACATACCAAGTGTGACTCATGACAAACCATGTAGAGCTCATATTTGTTTGGTGTATGTATGTGTGCATGTGTGTCAGCCCTGCTATTATTTGCAGTGTCTGGATTTGAAGAGTCATTGCCATATAGCTCATTTAGCTGAATTTCAGTGGAGTTCTGATATCTGGAAGAGTCTGAGAGTCTACAGATCAGTTAAGATTGTAGGACCATGATTCTAATTGACCATTGTAAATATAGACATAGAACACTGCAGTGCCACAGAGGGCCTGAAGATCACCAGCATCCAGTACTAACCATCTGTGTTGTCTCTAGCACAGAGGGATTTCTCTAGATTCTCCTTTGATAAAACTATCTACTGTGGATGTAGATGGTGGGATAGCCGTCTATTATCTATATACGTCTTTTACCTTTTTTTTTATTTGTTGACAATTTGTAGACACAGTTGTTTGCAGATTGATGAAGCTCATCTTCGCTTCTGAGAGACTGATGATGAATTAAGTAAGTTAAAGATTGCTCCAGTTGCAGCTCATTTTATTAGCACTAATTACTTTTCAAGCCTTTTGTTGCCCTGTTGCAACTTTTCTGAGGTGTTTTTCTGCTGCTGCAAACAAGTTGTACATGTTTACAACTTATGTTATATTGTAAATAAAATATGAGAGATTTTATATTTTTTTTATTTATATACACAGCATGACAGCCCCCCTAAAAATAAAAGTAAACAATAGTTTTTTTTTTTGCTATTGTCCTTTTCGATAAACAGAAGTTTGTTTCTTTTAGATTTCTTGTAGATAAAAAAACTAAAATCATAGTTGTACCCAGCTGGAAAAACATCACAAGAATAATACTGTATCATGTTGAAGGAAGAATGCAAATGCAATTTGTATAAAACAAATGACTAACCAGGTCTTAACAAACAAAGAAGTGAAATGAACAAACAAAAAATCAAACAATCTAAAGAAAACAACCCAGAACTCCGTAGGCCAAAACACAGTAGGTCAGAGGCTAAACAAACACAGATAAACATCCAGACAGGGTAGAACAGGACAGGGTCAAACCAAAAAACACGACACGAACAAAAGGGGCACATGAGGTATTTATACACAGGCACAGAAAAGGGGCACCTGTGGAAATAACAAGGGGGCGGGGTTACAAATGAGACAGGAGGGATTACAGATGACAGGGCGGGGCTAAGGCAAAGATAAGACCAAAAATAAAACAGAGCTGTGTGAAGCACATGGGGAGGTAAACAAAACAAGAGAACAGAGGACAGGAGCAGGAAGAACCAAAAAAGAAAAACATAAGACAGACATAAGTTAAGGTGTGACAAATACAACCTAATGCTGATTAGTTTCCTTTAAAGTTTGTGTCAGTAAAGACCAGGTCCTGGTTCCTTTCCTGCTTTCCTGCTTTCTTCTTCTTGATGTAAATACGTTTTCCTTCCTTTTCCTTTATAGAGCTGTGTATACTGTGTGGAACGTACAATACACATAATGATTATAATGTATTATTACCTTATATTATGATTTGATATATTGTGATATATTGCGGTACTATACGCAAGGTCATGTTTTTTGATCTGTCATGGTATAAAACACACCATCATATGCATAAAAATATGTTTTTATGAATCAGTACAGTATTACAAAACACAATATTGCAAAACGTCTATATCCTAAACGATTTATACACCCCTAGTTTGTTACCAAACCAAAAGTTGTTCTTGTAGGTGACAGGAGAAGGATGATGTAGAACCATCGTTTTGAGTGTCCTTAGTACAACCCTACTTCCAAAAATTTGGGATGCAGTGTTAAATGTAACGTTTTGCAAATCTCATTTTATTCCAAGTAAATAACTAGGTATTATTCTAGGTAACTAACTTTATTTCATTTTATTCACAATAGAACATAAAATACATATCAGACAGTGCCACCTGAGGGCCCGAAGATTCTCCAGATTTTCGGAATCTTTTAATAAAACTATCTACTGTACATGTAGATTGGTTTGATAGCTGAAGTATTTCCAATTGTATGTTGGGAAACATTTTTCTGAATTTGTTCTATGAATTTTGCATTTGTTTGCAAATTCTGTCAAGGTATGAAAACACACCGTATGCATAAAAATTGATTTTCAGAATCAATGCAGTATTACAAAACACAATCGTTCAATAATTCTTTATATTCAAGGTTTCATACACCTTTAGTTTGCTGCCAAACCAAAAGTTGTGCTTGTAGGTGACAGGTGAAGGGTGTGGTAAAACCCTTCGTGCCACTGTGATTGTGGCATGGAATATTTGTTTATAGTGTTCAGGGCAATAAAACGATGCAGTAAAGTAGAAAATGTTAACGATTTTTTGGCATTCATGAAAATCATTAAACACCAACAGAACCTAGACTCTACACTACACACAAATGGTTGGTTTATGACCAATAATATGCGTTTATAACGTCACAAGCATAATTTATTGTTATAAAATAGAATTTACAGGAGTGAATTTATAGGAATGAAAAGTGATAAAAAAAAAAAAACATTTTTTAAAAAAGAGTGTGGATCAGTCAATATGGCTGTGGACTACAGCTTGGAAAAATGATCTGAGGGAGAAGCAGCAGTTTGTTGGCTGTTTGTTGGTGTGTGTGAACGTGAATGGGAGGAATGAGAAAATGACAAATAGATGATTGTGGGTCAGTGTGAGTTGTGGATTAGAGTTTGGGGGCTTGCCCTGATAAAGTACGAACAGTTTGACAGCTGTCAGGCAAATAAAACTCTAGGCCTTGGATTTAGATGAAAATGAATAGGAGCAAATGGGGAAAAATGAGGGATGACAATAAAACTACAAATAAATGAGTGCAGGTCAAAATGAGAGCAAATTTGTTCTCAGTGTGTATTTGTCAGGTTGTGACGCAAGGGAGGCGTGCAAGCGGACGCAAATGCAAGTAATTTTTATTAATAGAAATAAACCAAAATAAACACAAAACAGGATAAATAAACAAACAAAATAACTAGGAGAAACACTGAATTCACAAAGACAAAAAAAACCCTAGAACTAACTGACAACATACAAGAACCAACAAACTAACACTGAAACACAGGAACTTAAATACACATGGAGGGAACAGAAAACAGGAAACACCTGGGACAGGTAATGAGGGGGAGGAGCTACAAATTAACCCAGGTGGGAGAACTAAAGACATGGGCAGAGACAAGGAGAACACAGAGAGGGCCATGTGCTAAAGATGGTATATAAACAAACAGAAGGGAAGGAAAAACACAGGGACAGACAGGAGAGACACATTAGGAAAACTTGACAGTATCATTGGTGCAAAAGTACAGTATACAACTGTACACTTTTGCACCCCATTCGTTTTTCCTAGGAAAAAAAATGAATGAATTTACGAAAACTGTGTCAAAATCTGTATACAAGAAAAATCACACAACTAGATTGAACAGTCTGGAGATGGAATGGTGCAGATATCTTAAAATTGGGACATTTTGTGTGGTGAAAATGTCAGGAAATAACTCAAAAAAATTAATGAAGAAGACATAAAAATCAGATTTTTATCAGTAATGCATCATAAGTGTGTTTTTCTCTAATGCACAATGATTGTACAGCATACAGCTAGTTGATAGACTGTAGGTATGGTACTCTACATTGTTGTTAAATGGTTGCTATGATGTTGAAATTGTTTGTTATAGTTTTTTTTATATATTAGGGGTTGCTATCATTTGCCAGGTGGTTGCTATCATATCCCATATGGTTAATATGGTGCTACTAAAGGGTTGCTGTGTGGTTCTTATGATGTAAGGTGATCTCTATGGGGCTGTTATTTGGTTTATATATATTATTAGGTAGTTGCTATGCAGCTGCCATGGTATTCCAGATGACTGCTATGGTATCTTAGGTTGGTTACTCAGATGTTGCCAAGTTATTGCTGTAGTTCTCCATATGGCTGATTGAATGTTCGAATGCAAGTGTATTTGTAGAATTGTTAGATTTGAATGGCGCAAAAAGTGTTTCACCCTATTCATTCCTACTGGGGGAAATCCATATAAGAATCTATTGCTACACAGAAAACGTGTATCCAATCTGAAAGCTGCAATAAAGACCAAACAATCTGGGGTTGGAATGTAGCAATAGATCTTTATAGAACTAAAAGTTTCTCTTCTAGATAAAAAGCTGAAGGGTGTGGTGAAATCAAAAGTTTGGAATCATGCCACTGTGATTGTGTGCTGGAATATTTTGATTATAGTGATAAAATGATGATGTAGTAGAGAATATATTTTATTTTGGCATTTATGAGAATCACGTGGCACTTACGTGAAGTGGACTCCTCTACATGTTGTATCTAAAAAGGCTGTATGCAAGTCTACATCAGACTACAATAAGACCAACAATGGTACAAAATTAATTTATAATTATAAATCATATTTTTTGGAAAGCTAAGTTCAGTTTTACCTGCCACAACCAGGCCTGATTACAGCCAAACCTTTAGTATTTAGAGATCACTTAAATAGAACCTGTCTGACAACATGAAGCAGCTAAAAGATCTCAAAAATCAACACATTATGCCACAATCTGAAGAAATTCGAGAACAGATTAGAAAACAAAAATCTAAAAATGTAAGTATGATTAAAAAAAAAGCAAAAAGAAAAGAAATCTGTAGGGGCACTGATGTTTTGCAATGTGCAACTATAATTAAGGTTCCTATGTAGTTCTAAATGGCTAAATTCACTAGTAAAAAAAGAAGATTAAAGTATACTAAACATTATTATGCTATAGTGCACTAAAGTGTACTTGTTTAAAGAGTGCTAAAATGGAACAACTTTTTATATTATATTTATTATACTTTAATTGTATAAAAATAGTACAAAAGACTTGTTGTGCTAAGTGTACTTAACTGTACTAAAATTGAACTATTTTAAATATACTTAAGTAACATTTAAACATACAATTGCATGTATGTAAACCCAAATTTTAAATATGCTTACAGTAAAATTATAATACATTTAATGAGTATTATAACTGTATCACTATATATCCCTATTATATATTAGAGCAGATTAGAAATGTACTAAAACTTGATGTTAGATATATTTACATAAGAGTACAAATATGTTTCTTGTTCCAGTCCTCTGTAAGTAACACACTTCTAGTATACTTTGTTTGGTATAAAATATATTTTAATATATTGTACTACAATTAAAGGTTGTAGTAATTTAATTTACTTTCTAAAAAGTTACATGATACATTGTACTTTAAGTGAACTACTGTAACAGTTGTTTTTAGCACAATTTGCTAAAAAGTATTTCGTAAGTATATTGAATTACAATAAACTAAAAGCGCACTTCATAGTAGTCTATATTTTTTAAAATACACTATATTGTACTTTTTAAAAAGTATGATCAAAGTTTACTTTCAAACATTTGATGAAAACATAATATTAATGTACTTTTTATATGTTTTAAGTAAGTACATACATCTGTTAGTATATTTACAGCATACTTAGACATTTCTCAATATGTTTTTAGTACAATTAAGTATTAATACATTTTTTCACCAGGGTAAGGAAAAGCTTTTGGGGAAAACCTATAGATCTTATTTTTACAAGCGATAGGTAAAGCAAAGTTTAAAATTGTACAATTTTTTGATGAACCAAGAGTGGCTTTACTTAAAAACACTTTTAAATACAATTTAAATAAAATAATGACTCCAACAAAAATCACATGTTTTTATTTGACTCTTTGGTTCAACCTTCAAAGCGGTGGTATAATGATAAAATGCTCTTACTTGACGATTAAAACTTAAATCAAACCTATAAAACACACTTTACTGTGACTTATAAGTTACTTAACTGTGTTATGAGCATGAGTCCAGGAAGCTGTGGACATATCTAATGTGCTGTTTTGTTACAGAGTAAATGCTGTGGCCTAGCTGTGTCCTCAGGGGGAGGGAGGAGGAGGGTGGGTATAAAACTCCATAGCTGGAGGCAGTGTTGCCACTACTATTCATGCTGTCCAGGATTTCCATAGTCAAGGTGTTGCTTCCCAGGGATCATGAGGAAATACGGACTGAAAAACGTCTCAGACCTAGTCTTCAAAAACCCCACAGCGTCTGATGAGGTAAAGATGTATTGTGTTTTGTACAGTTATAAATGAAAGGTACTGTTATGCAGGTACCTGTACAGCTGTTTCAACATGTGTTAATATTTGTTAAATTAATGAGTGGATGTTTGGTTAATGTATGTAAGATTTTGATGTAAAATCATTTGGGACATATATAACTGTAGTTCATGGCCACGACAGCATTTATTTCATTGGTTACTGAAAGTTTGAAGCTTGAAAGTGATTTTCCAGGGTTTGGTTAAAAAAAAAAGTGTCACAACCCGTCTTAACTAACTTAAATTATATAGTTTAGACACAAACTTTGCGTATTTGTATATGGTAATATTTTTGAGAGCGATATTTCAGAATATTTCAGAATATTTTGAAGTATTAAGGTATTTAATTGTTTACCAATAGCGTGTAGTGATTTTCCTCCGACTACCTTCCCTTTGGCATATTGCTTCAATTTCTATTGCTTTCGCTTATTTATCACCTCATGTACCAAAGTTGTTCCTGGTATTTAATGAACCATTAAAACAATATACATATAAATTAGATCTTTATATAACTCAAATATGTATCAGAATTTAATAATTGATGAGCCAGTATACATGACTTGAAATAAAACTTTTTTAAACAAACTTCCATTAAAATACTTTTTTAAACTAATAAAATAAGTTGTGTACAGAAAATTGTACAGAAAAGATAAACACAAAAGATTTTTGTTCAACTTTGACAAAAGTATTTATTTTGTAATAAATGTAAATATAAAATTAATAAAATACTATGCCCCAAAATCATACATAGGAAACAGAAGGTTCAAATTAGTAAGCATCACAAGAGTTTAAAAAGAATAAATCTGGTGTTAAATGGACTTGGGTTATAGTCAAAAAAATTTAAATAACAAGTGCGCACTACAATGTTTGACTGCCTGGCATCAGTGCTGTGGGCTGTAAGAGCACGTTTCTGAGCATAACTCCATGATGTTGCATGATAGTGCAGCTGTAGGTAATGTTTTTAAGAGCGGTAAAGTATTAAGGTGAATTTATCATCAGTGTGTAGTAGGGGTGGGCAATATTATATCGTATACAATATATCATGACACAGAAATATCATGATATTAAAAATCCGTATCGTGATAATAGGGCTGTTCTGTCTTAAAAGTAGTCTATTATTTACTGTGAAGCTTTAGGTGTATTTATTGTATAATTGTTTTAGTTTGCAGTTTATATGCATGCACTAAATATTCTACAATATTATTTGCTGCATTATATTATTTTATGCTACATTATTTATTTTGCCACATTATGATTATTCTGTTATACTCTTATACTATATTCCTGAAATGAATGAATTATTTTAGTTTTCCTATATCACCAAGTATATCTAAAATCTAGTTTTGTTGGACTAGTTGACATAATTAAATTGAGTATAAATAAAATATTTAATTTCTTAGAGTGCATGGCACACAATGATTGTTTCCCTGTGGTGGTCTGTTCATAATTACTAATGGTAACCAATGCTAAACCAATGCTTTAGGCAAAGAATGCAGTAAAAAGCCAAGACCCCCACGTTGGGACAGAAGACGAGAATGCAGAGAGGGGGAACTGGAGCAGTAAGAGAGAGTACATGCTATCTATGATTGGATATGCAGTCGGACTGGGAAATGTGTGGAGATTCCCCTATCTGGCCTACAAGCATGGAGGGGGTGAGTAATTCGATTAAGAACTGTCTTACAACTGAACATGTCATGGAAAGATTGAGTAATTCAGTCACAGCAGTGCTGCTGGAGTTCTTAAACACTGTGTTCTTCACTCACTGTCCTCCACTCTATTATACACTTCTACCTATAGCTGCTCCACCTTGCAGATAAAGTAAAGTCAGAGAGAGAAGCTGAACTTGTTGTTGGTCACCCTATAGTCCTTCAACAGTGGTCACAGAACTGGTTATTCTTGTGGTAAAAAACACCAGCAGCACTGCTGTGTCTCATTCATTCGTACCAACACAACCCATTCTGCTAACACAGCATCACCATCAGCCAGTGTAGTCACTGCAGTTCTGAGAATAAATGACCCACCACCTCAGTAATATATATAATGTAATATATAATATGTCTAAATAAACAGGAACTTTGCAAGAGAGAGATAAAACCTTTTTAACTTTCATTGGAAGTCCATGTAAAAAGAGTTTATTTCAGATAATTTTGGGAGAACTTCTATTCTATTGGTCCATTCATTAAGAAATTGTGACAAAGCGTAAGGGACAGTTTGTTTGCTCAAATTATGTTAGTAGGTTAGAGGACAAAACAGTTCCCATTACACATTAAACCTACATGACCTCATTGTGAAAGGTCACCTTCAGTGCTACAGATCATTAAAATCTGTAAAAGATCTGTAAAAATGGGCTAATTAGACTGAATGTCAGTTGAAACATTGCTTTCCGCTACTTTGCTTATATATGACCTCATGTACCAAAGTTGTTCCAGGTATTTAATGTGTCATTAAGACATTAAACAACTTTTTTATATTTATATTAATGAGATCTTAGTTTAATGGGAGAGTACACGAATAAAACAAGGACAAACTCAGTGTTTTAGAAATTCTTGATTGACGGGTCAAAAGAAAGGCTCAAAAATGACTTGACATAATTTTTTTTACATAAACCTACATTGAAAGACGTTTCATGTGTAATTACGGGCCTATGTTCACTTTTCAAAACTAATAAAAACAATTTTGTGTACAAACAATACATTAATACAAATTTCTGTATTTGGTATAGTCAGAATCATAAAAACACATGTGCTATATGCTTTTTAAACTCAAAAACAAGTTATTTGAGTTCTGGCCAGCTGTCATATTCACGCATATTACACAAAGATGTAAAATAAAAGCTTTAATAAATAAAGCGGCATTCCAGAGAGTGGTCAAACAGAAAAAAGTCAATAAAAGCAAACAGGAGCCAACAGGAATAAACATAACAGAGTCGAAATAACAAGTCAAAGGTCAGTACAAGGGCAGACTATATCACAGGGCAGGCAGAAATCGTGGTCGGGGAACACGAAAGAAATAGGTAATACACAGAGATCAAAAGTAGCAAAAGAAACGCGTTGTAATGCAGGACGGAACCAAACAATACACAGCACTGACGTTGAGTCCAAGACAGTCTTTCATACTAAGGCCTCCAGGTGCTGGTACTCCCTGGAAGAGTCACGTGATCGTGAGAGTCTCTGACAGGTGCATTCTGGGAAGTGAGGTTCTGAAACTGTAGATCGCATTCTGAGCTGAATGTGAGGGAGTCGGGTGTGCTTTCGGCACCAGGCATGACACCAGCAAGGCATATACGTAGACCATAAATACCAAATATAGAAGGTACAAACTAGTAATGATCACAAGAATTAAGCTAATTATATCACAATATAACTAGTGCTGTCAAGGAATAAGAAATAAATAAATAAAATATGATCATTACATGCTCTGTGATTAATTAATCTATAGTTAATGCAATCAGCACTTTTACCTAAAAAAGGAGCAAATGCATAAATAAGTTAATAACTGGCATAGACTTAAAATTCCACAGCTCTTTATTTTAGATTTATCCCATTCCAGCATCTTTAGGCCAAAATTATAACTTGCATGGAACAATACTTTAAAACTTAAAAACTACTTCTCAAACACTGTATATTTTGTTATATTGACCCTAGACCACATGTGTCAAACACAAGGCCCGCGGGCCAAATGTGGCCCGCCACGTCTTTTTATGTGGCCCGCGAGAGCTTGTAAGATCTTAGTGTCTATAATAAATAAGTCAGAAGCGTTCTTTGACCAAAAAATACATTTCCCACAATGCTTGTCGATTGTATTACCCGCAAAGTTACGGCTTACTGCCACTACACGGCAGTGTAGTCATTGATGTGGAAACCCTGCCGGAGGGAAGGTGTAACTTCGCGGGTGGAATTGAGACATATAAATGTTTATCCCATAATGTCCAGAAAAAGAGAAGTTGATGCAGACGGACGGCTGTGCTTCAAGGCGAAAGACCGGTATGCCTTTTGTGTTACGAAGAGTGTTACTGACCAAAATAAACGCTTTTTAGGAGAGATATAAGTTCTGTGTAAATATTTATAAGACAATAGCTGACAAAATCTGTTTTAATGACGTTAATAAACATCACTGGGACAGCGCTAGTCGCAGTTTCACCGCAGCAAAGTACGAGGACGTGAATCACTTATCTAACCAGCCTTTACTGATTTCTGCCCTCAATAACCCTTTCAATAACCTCCAATAGCCTTTAATAGTCTTCAGTAGCCTTCAACAGTCTAACCTTGCAGCCGTGGTGTGTCCACTAAACTCCGTAGTTATAAACATCATGAGGTTAGCAGCGCGATAACTGACCTGTTTATAATGTAATCCCAGCAGTGACTCATGCTCTAAACGGCTGCTGTTAGCTGATTGGGCTGAAAGATGAACTGTAGAGAGCTGTATTATTCGGTTACAAAAATCTTTATTTCATACACAGAAGAACTTAAAAATTTTAAAAACGCTCCAGACTGGCTGAGCTGAGCCCTGTAGCCCGTGGCTGGGCTGTAGCTCTGACTCAGTAAACACTGCGGACTTGTGGTGCTGCTGCTGCAGCTCCCACTAGTGGTTGGATGAGGAACTGCTAAATCTGAGGAAATGCTATGTTCTTAACAGCTCACAATTTTTGATTTTATATTTATTAAGCCTTATTTCAGTTAATAATTTCAAAGTTAATATAACTTGATGTCATTTCTATTCACTTGAATATTTTGGTTCTTGATTGATGGAGTTTTTGGATTTCATGACATGACAAATTAAAAGGATTTATGTTAATAGAGCAACAAGCAAACATTTTTTCCATGCAACTGTAATATTTGATTGAATAAATAATATATTGAGAGTTATTTAACATTAAGGAGTAATTACATTCATTTACATATTACATTTGGTTACATTTTATTACATTTATAAGTTACATCTGGCCCTCGGAGGACAGCCAATATGCCAATGTGGCCCTCGGCCAAAATGAGTTTGACACCCCTGCCCTAGACCATCCCAAAAATCTTCAAATTCACTTAAAAAGTGTAGCCATTTACCTCACTTCTTACACCTCTCTTAACCAGTTACTGAGACAAACAAGCCTGTGTACTTTTTAAAGACTGAATTATACTATATCTCAAGGCAGAGTCTTCGGTGTAGTGCCCTACACCATTGTGCACATTTGCTTTTTGGTGCGTCTGCATCACTATATGAATATTTATGAATAAAGTTCATTATATTGTGCATTTCTAGAAACCTAAGGACGGTTTACAATTTACACACTACCATTTATACTCAGCACTCATCCACACACTGGTGAGAAGTGGCAGCCAATAGTGCACAGCGCACTCTCAACCGGAAACATCCGTCCACCTGGAGAACTGCATCGGGCACTACAGCATTTACCCAGAACAGAGCGCCAATTCATATCTGGGCACAGTCATACATACGAGACTCTAGACCCCTGTGTTGGAAGGTGAACGTGCTAACCACTAAGCCACCATGAATTATTGTATGGTTTCTGTGTGTTTTAGTCACACAGACTAAGTACTTTTCCCGTCGTTACGATAGCAAAGGCACACTGACACGCCCTAGACCAAACTGCACGGTTGACAGCTTGCCAATAGATTGCTAAAATAGGGCCTGTTAAGTAAATATAGTATTAAGTAGGTGTATTTGTATAGACATACACTCAGCTTTAATTAGACCAGTCATTTTTGACCAGGAACAAAATTAGCTAAAATAAAACGGACATAACTTTAGGGTCAATACTACAGTATGTTTATTTTTTGAATATACTATTGGCAATACAAATTCTTTTTGATATCTTAAATAGCCAATACAAAATTCAGATTCTTTCTCTGTACTAAAACGATTCCTTTGTTTCCCCTCAATCTTTTTACCAGGGGCGTTCCTGATTCCATACGTGATCATGCTGTCCATCGCCGGGCTCCCTCTCTTTTTTCTGGAGAGCTCTTTTGGCCAGTTCTGCAGCCAAGGACCCATTAACGTGTGGAAAGCTGTGCCAATTCTGCAGGGTAAGATACACTGACTTTACTGCACTGTCTGTTATCAGTTAATCACCTAATATATTCACACCTGAATGTATTTGTTCTGACTTCCTTTATCCTGTAAATCTTGATAATGTGATCAATACTCTGCTGATAAGGAAGTGCAGTCCAGACTGAGGAGGAAACTGACTGATATAAAAATACACTTACTTAGTTCTTAGGATTATTATAAGGAAGATATGCTACTGTTTGTTTATATATTTCACTTCCTGCATGTTGGGAGGGTAATGTATCCTTCCCTTTTACCACACTTACTGTAGATCTTAGAATGTTTCAACTGTAGCATGAGTGTCTTTGTAATGTGTGCAGCATGTGGTTTTGCATTGCCTTGTTAAAAATACAGCTCTGGAAAAACTTAAGAGACCACTCCAGTTTCTGAATCAGTTTCTCTGATTTTGCTATTTATATTGCAAATAAAAACATTGTCAATTAGAGTTTTTATTTGCAGAAAATCAGAAATGGCTAAAATAACAAAAAAAGATGCAGAGCTTTCAGACCTCAAATAATGCAAAGAAGTTTTAAGAGTTCAGAAATCAATATTTGGTGGAATAACGCTCGTTTTTAATCACAGTTTTCATGTATCTTGGCATTTTATCCTCCACCAGTCTTACACACTGCTTTTGAATAACTTATGCCACTCCTAGTGCAACAATTCAAGCATTTCAGCTTGGTTTGATGGCATGTAATCATTCAGCTTCCTATGAATTGTATTCCAGAGGTTTTCAATTTGGTAAAATCAAAGAAACTTTCTTTTAATATTTTGTCTGCATTAGTGCTGCATCACAGGGGTGCACTGACACAATCATCTGTCGCATCTGTTGCAATGTAAATGTTGAAAACATTGCTTTTTATTATTTGCCTTTACTATAATATCCCAGTTTTTTTCTAATTTGAGGAACCACACAATGACATAATCAATTCAAATAATAGAGAAAAAGTGAGGGTGTTTTTGGACACACCATTTAATGTTTTCAGTATTTCTTTTGGGGTATTTTTTCCTACATTGAAAATGCATACTGAAGTCATCCAGACTATGAAGGAATCAAGAATTAATTTAAAAATCAATTTAAAATGAATTAAAACAAACCAGAATTCTCTGTAGCGGTATTTAAATGCTCTTATCTTAACTTGAGGCTGGTAACTCAACTTATAATTAACTTTTCCAGTTTAACTTAGGTAACTCTACCTTTCTTCTTTTTCTGCGATGTTCCTGATGAGAGCCAGTTTCATCATTTCTTTCAACATTTTTGTAGTATGTAATTTTCAGATTGTCTGACCTGTATTTTTTTATCATTACTTAGTTGAGTAGTTCTTGCCATAATATGGATTAGAACAATAATCAAATAGAGCTATTCACTGTATACCTGTAACTCTACCTCTCAAACACATTAAGAGGAAAAGAAATTCGTCAATTAGCTCTTGACGAGTTTAGAGCACAGCTGTTAATTGAAAGCTCACATTCCAGGTGACTCTACTTCATAAAGCTGACTGAGAAAATCCAGCCAAGATGTGCAAAGCTTTAAAGAATCTATTAAATGAGTCCATATGTTTTTTTTTTCATAGTTTGGAGGCCTTTAGTATTAATCTACAGTGCAGAATATTTTTAAAGAATGGAAAAGACACTGAATTTAATGTATATTATCCTTTTTTTCCAGGTGTGGGAATTACGATGATGCTGGTCAGCACGTTTGTGGCAATCTACTACAACGTCATCCTCGCCTACAGTATCTACTACTTGTTTGCCTCCTTCCAGTATCCCCTGCCATGGAGCAACTGCTCGGGCTGGTCGGACATGGGCTGTAACATCAACGCGACAGGTTTGACAAGCACAGTTTCTCCAAAACTCCATTTCTGAAAAACCAGTCAGACCAGACTGGCCCAGATTAAAGTGTGTCTCTTTGCACAGAAAGAAGTCAATCATCCACGTTTAACCTCACCTAACCAAACAGCATTCCTCGGTGGCTCTGTCCCACCCTGGAATTTCACCGCCTAATATTGAACCCAGGCAAAAACCACCTTAGCGGAACGTCCTTGTTGAAAAGACGTGTCTTTATTGAGAATGCAGGGAAAAAACATGTCTGTCTTCTACTGACAGAAATTCCCAGCCTAACCACTACTACCACTAGCACACAACAATGTAGAACAATATGCAGGTTCTGTGAAACTGTAATACACAAGCATAAAAACGACAGAGACGTTACTCAATTATTTTATCTCAACAGAATATTGCAACACAACTTCGTACAATGGGAGCCTTGTGGCCTTGAACAGGAGTGCAGGGGCTGATGGGAACCAGAGCTGTCCTGAAGAGCTGATAGTTAGTACACCATTACAGACCATCAGTGAGCAGTACTGGGAGTGAGTATACTGCATTTCTGGATATCTGTGTGTGTGTGCTTTATATGTGTACATGACTCCCAAAACAGCTTACACTAGTATAAAAAAACATCTGTTGCAAACGTATTCATACCACTTTGGACATTTTTCACATTTTGTCACCTTACAACCACAAACTTAAATGTATTTTAGTAAGAAAGTGATAGACCAACACAAAGTACGACATCATTGTGAAGTGGAACGAAAATGATACATGGTTTTTAAAATTTGAATCAAATAAAAATCTGAAAAATGTGACTCTGAAACCCCTAAATAAAATCCAGTGCAAACAATTGCCTTCAGAAGTAACCTAAAGCTGATGTTCGTAAATTTTGGGATTTAGGGCCCTCTCTAGTAAGAATGGGTAATTGCAGCGAGCATGCGGAAGAATCATTTTAAACTGGGCGGGTGTGATGCGGCCTCCTTTCAGAGCGGATGAATCCGATTCCAGATTATGTTCAGTCAAAAAGAGAGAGAGAGCACGCTCAGTCAGAAACTTCACTTCTTCATTTCTTTGTTTTTACTATGAGCGAATAAGCTACTGAGGTCAGAATTTCCCCTTTTAAAGTCTCCATTGCTCCACCAGCCCCCCGGGTTCAGTAAAACTGAGTCGGGTCCTCCTTTAGAGGCTGCATGTGTGATGTAGCTATGTAAAGACGCGTGACGTGGCCAGAAGAACTCCTGCGAAAAGCAACCTGACACCCCAGTTTTTAAAATTAATATATTAGGCTTAGCAGGGTCGTTTCCGCACACTGGTACCTTTAAACACACTATTTGTCCCTTTTCCAGTCAGAAATGCTTTTGCTTTCAGTTTAGAAGCTTGTTTTGTGAAGGCCTCAGTGGTTTGTTCGAGAACACTAGAGACAGGTGAGCACAAGGAGCACTGTTCAATCCATCATGGAAATGAAAAAAAGTATTCTACAACTGTAAACCCAACCAAAATATGGCCGTCCACCCAAACTGACAGATTGAGCAAGGAGAATACTGGTCAGAGAAGCAGCCAAGAGGCCCATGGTCACTCTGGAGGAGCTGCAGAAATCCACAGCTCGGGATGGAGAATCTGTCCACAAGACAACTATAAGTCGCACACTCCCCAAATCTGCCCATTATGGAAGTGTCTATAAGAAAACCATTTTTTAAAGAAAGACGTAAGTAAGCCATGTAGGAGACCCAGCAAACATGTGGAAAAAGTTGATGTGGTCAGTCAGTGGTTGGCCTAGTAATATTGATCATCACCCTAAACACCATCCCCACTGTGAAACATGGCAGTGGCAGCATCATGCTGTGGGGATGCTTTTCTTAAGCAGGGAAAGGGAACCTGGTCAGAGTTGATGGGAAGATGGATGAATTGAATGTGAAAAAAGTTAAAGGGGTATGAATACTTTTGCAAGGTACTGAATGTGTGGTGACAGTGATATTATTGTAAAGTGACCATATGCTATGTCCTGTAGTGTGGTGGCTCTGCAGCGCACCAGCAGTATGGACGAGACTGGGCCAGTGGTGTGGCATCTGGCTCTCTGTCTGCTGCTGGGCTGGATCATGATTGGAGCAGCTCTCTTTAAAGGCATTAAGTCCTCAGGGAAAGTAAGTGTTTCCACAAATTTGGCCTTTTCTGATTTTTTCTGTACATGCAACACCAGTCAAAATGTTGGACACACCTTTTCATTCAATCTTTGAATGACTTTTAGGTCCCTATTTTTTGCGATCTACCGCGCACAAGGTAAATTGTGCATCTGGCAGCTTGATTTAGGGCATGTTGGTGTGTGTTTGGTATCGTGAGGGTGGCAAATATACGTATTGTGTGGCTCAAAACACGCAAAAAGCATGAACTAATTTTATTAATTAATTATGGATGTGTAAACCAATCAGTGTGTCACTTGTCATTCCCTTTAAGAGCCAGGTGAGCTCTGACTTTGGCGCGTTCGTATCTTAACAGCGCTGCACTTTTGTGCATCTCAGCAGAGGATACAGGCCTACTTGTTTATGCTGTGAGGGTACACCAGCAGCTCATTTAAGGGAACAGCAATCTTATTTTATTCTTTATGCTGTTTATTGTTGATGTAAAAACTGCATTTGCACACTGAAGCGAGTTTATTTGTGTTTGCCAAGATAGGATTGGACGGCTGAGTGTTGACTGTTGTCAGGGTTTTAATTGGTCAGTTGCGCACCTATGTTTCTCGCAGCCAAGACAGAAACATGCCAGATACTTACCTGAACACACCTCACTTCCAGACAACCATGCCCATCAGTATAGATATATTCCTAAACATGACCATCGCAATGCGTCTTGTGCAGGGTGTAAAATAGGGCCCATAAATGTTCAAATAATGAAAAAAAAAACTCTGAACTTAAGGTGTGTCCAGTTTCTTTTTTACTGTTACTGTACGATTACTGACTAACCAATAGACTGACCTCTTGCTTCAATTTTTATGCAGGTTCCTGTTGTTAATGTTTTTTTTAACTTGCCAGCAATCTATACAGCATATACTATAAGTAGTTCTCTCTGAACTAGGTTAGTCTAGATTAACCCTGATTAATCAAGGTCATGTCATGTGACTAGGGTCTGCGAATGCTTTTCTGGATAGTCAGACTGAAAACCGATTGTTCTGAGGGATGGAATATGCAAATTTACTTGTCGCAAAGCAACTATTACTAGTGTTTTAGTTCTACGGGCAGGGGTTTAGGTTGTGGAATGGATCTTGGAGAGACAGATGCATTTACAATGCTACAATATGAATCCTTCAGATCTCATCTTGACCATTTTTTTATTACAGTGTTCACTATAGAAACCACAAACTAACTGTTATTAAACATCTAATTGCTAAAAACAATAAGTAAGTTTGAGATTCAATTTTAATGTTCATTACAGTATAATATTGAACTGTTATTGATACATAAGACACATAATATGTTTATATTTAGGTGGTGTATTTCACAGCCACGTTTCCGTATGCTGTCCTGCTAATCCTGCTCATACGTGGCGTCACCCTGGAAGGCGCCAGAAATGGCATTGAGTATTACATCGGCTCCCAGTCTAACCTCACCAAACTCTCTGAAGCCGAGGTAAGAGTTTTAAAAGTTTCATTTAGGGGTTTTGATTTATTATTACCATTATAACCAGGGGATTAAATGATAATTTCCTTGCTAAGCCTTGTTTACATTTTACTTTGCTTTATTTTTTTCATAACACAGGTATGGAAGGATGCTGCCACGCAGATCTTCTTCTCGTTATCTATTGCCTGGGGTGGTTTAACCGCGCTGGCTTCCTACAACAAGTTTCATAACAACTGCTACAAAGATTCCATCATAGTGTGCGTCACAAACTGCGGCACCAGCATCTTTGCTGGCTTTGCCATATTCTCCATCCTGGGGCACATGGCCCACGTCTACGGGAAGCCAGTTTCAGAGGTGGCACAAGCTGGTGAGCTCATGCTAACGCTTTCTCTTAAACAGAACTGATATACAGCTTGGGAAAAAATAAGAGACCACTTAATAATGATGTTTTTCCTTGATTTTACCAAATTGAAAACCTCTGGAATATAATCAAGAGAAAACTGGATGATCACAAACCATCAAACTAAGCTGAACTGCTTGAATGCACCAGGAGTGGCATACATTTATCATTCAAAAGCAGTGTGTAAGACTGGTGGAGATGAACATGCCAAGATGTATGAAAACTCTGATTACAAACCAGGGTTATTCTACCTAATACTACCTAATATCTAAACTCTTAAAACTTTATAAATATGAACTTGTTTTCTTTGCATTATTTGAGGTCTGAAAGCTCTCCATCTTTTTCGTTAATTTGACCATTTCTCATTTTTTGCAAATAAATGCTCTAAATGACTATTTTTATTTGGAATTTGGGAGAAATGTTGTCCATAGTTTATAGAATAAAACAACAATGGTCATTTTACTCAAACATATATTTATAAATAGAAATATCAGAGAAATTGATTTTTTTCCAGAGTTGTATATGCATGTTGGTCCCTCATGGATAAATCTAGCCAGACACCATCTGGCACCATCATTATCACCCACTTCGCTCTACACTATAGGTGGTATTTAATGCCTTCTATGATGTATTCCTGGTACACATGACCAATCCATCGCAGGGCCTATCAAATATTATATATCACAAAATATAAAAAAAGTGTTGAGGTGTTATATATGAGGATATATATATATATATATATATATATATATATATATATATATATATATATATATATATATATATATCCACTGCATTGGAAAAATAAACAGCAATTAAGCAATTAAAAAGGCACAGTAAGAGTAACTTTTACAAAATTTTAATGTGATTTAGAATACTTTTATTATGTGTATTTCATGTTTAAGGATGGTTTGTGAAATAAAAAGATCAGTATCCCACATGATATAAAATGTTATCACCCTCCTGGTGTGTTGGGGCATCACTGGTGGTAGGGGGAGTCTTAGTGAGTGGGTTGAGTAATTGGCCGTGTAAATTGGGGAGAAAATGGGAAAAATTTGCAATAAAAAAAATTATAAAACAAAACAAAAAAAATTTAAGCACTGGCTTACAATGTAATGGACAATAAACAAGAAATCAAAGTTAGTTTTAATCAATTTGATTTAATACATAGGTTTTACTGTAGAATATTACAATATTTTAGGTCTAAATGGGTTAGATAAATGTATCCTCGCTCCTTTCAGGCTTTGGACTGGCTTTCATTGCGTACCCTGATGCCCTCTCCAAACTCCCCATATCTCCCCTGTGGTCCATCCTGTTCTTCTTCATGCTCATAACCCTCGGCCTG
The DNA here is from genome assembly GCF_023375975.1 of Astyanax mexicanus. Lineage (NCBI taxonomy): Eukaryota > Metazoa > Chordata > Actinopteri > Characiformes > Acestrorhamphidae > Astyanax > Astyanax mexicanus. The sequence continues at coordinate 21,716,017 of NC_064431.1, forward strand.
GACTCGCAGTTCGCTGGAATAGGTGAGATTATCTTTTAGTCTGTTGAATTTAAACACTCACATTGCTGATTAACCACAAACCTGCTATTAATTGGCTTGGTTGTGGCCTTTATAATCCCGCCTGTGACCACTATATTGTTTGGAAGAACTTCAGAGGTCAGTTAACCCTTTAAAACCTCTGATTTATACATGAATATCCAACAGAGGTCATCACAACCTGTCTCCAGGACGCCTACCCTAAATTCCTGAAGTCCAAGCGGGGTCTCATCACTGTGATCATCTGTGTGGTTCTGTTCCTGCTGGGTTTGCCGTGTGTCACTGGGGTATGTCTGTTACAGTCAGTTATTTCACTTTTTTGTATCGGGGTCTGTCTAGTTGCTTAAACTCTATACTATATCTCACTCTCCAGAAAATGAGACATAAAGATGCAGATCAAAAAATATTTATACAGTATATAACTTGTTTAATTAATACACTGAGCATGAGAACATTAATCAGGACAGCAATAAAATGTTATATATTTATATATATATATATATATATATATATATATATATATATATATATATATATATATATATATTGCCTCATATCTTATTGTTTTATTTGAGCAGACAGTTATCAAAGTATTAGCCTACAATGTATTAAAAACAATGCACATTTTATGGAAAATAACAAAAAAATGTAAAATTTCTTTTTTATTAAATAAAAAAATCTGTTGTTTGATATAAATATTTAAAAAATAACAAAAATGATCTGTAATTTAACATGCTGATCATTATATAAAGGGTTATGTCCATAATTATTTTTTTATTTTATTATTTATTTTATATTTAGATGTACATTTAGTCTCTGTAATACTAGATACAAATTTATTAAACATGCTTCAGTTTGCAGTTTTTTTAGCCATTTAATCATTTTTAAAAAATATAAAATATATATATATATTGTACATGACAAATCAACTTTAAAACTTTCAAACTATGAAAGTCCAAGAGTTATTCCATTTGTGAGCTCATATTGGTATCAAATAAGGACAAGAAGTATACTCTGAAATGTAACATTTCATTAAATTGTACTTAAATACATGTAATTAATGTCATAATGTCATTATATGTAAATCATTAAGGTCATTGATCTTTACCTGCTGTTCTTAAAGGCAGGTATATACTGGGTGAACCTCATAGACACGTTTGTTGCTGGGTGGATTCTGCTGGTGGCTGGACTGCTGGAGGTGTTTGGACTGTCCTGTATTTATGGTCAGTATTGGGCTTCATTCAGTGCTGTTATAAAGCAGCTCCTGATGTTATAATGCAGATGTTAAGTTTCTAAGCTGGGTTTGCTCTGATTTCAGGTGGCAACCGCTTTATTAAAGACATTGAGATGATGATTGGGAACAAGAGTGCCATCTTCTGGATCTGGTGGAGATCTTGCTGGTTTTTCATCACTCCTTTTGTTCTGCTGGTGAGTTAAAAAAATAAATACAGCTCCAGAAAAAAAGTAAGAGACAACTTCAGTTTTTGAATCAGTTTCTCTGATTTTGCTATTTATCAGTATATATTTGAGTAAAAAGGAACATTTTTATTTTATAAACTACAGACATTATTGCCAACAATGCAAAGAAAACAAGTTCATATTCACAACATTTCAGTTCAGAATTCCATATTTGTAGTATTTGTTTACAATGTAGAAAAAAACAATTAAAAAGAAAAAACATAATAAAAAGATGTTTCCAAAAAACTTTAACTTTAAGTGTGTGTATCTGCAGGTTATTCTTGGCTGGTCAGTGTACACCTTCACAGCTCCAACATACGGCACAGTCGAGTACCCTGAGTGGGGCATTGCTCTGGGCTGGTGCATGACTGCCTTCTGCCTGATGTGGATCCCCATTGTGGCCGTCTGGAGGATTGCCAAAGCCAGCGGAGGCCTCTGGCAGGTGAATAGTAGGGTTTTAATATAATGCAATGATGGAAAAAATCATAACTCCAGTCAATTCCAGAGAACAGCCAGAGAGGGGAATTAACACTTGAGAATACAGCTCTGGAAAAAATTAAGAGACCACTTCAGTTTCTGAATCAGTTTCTCTGCTTTTGCTATTTATAAGTATATGTTTGAGTAAAATGAACATTGTTCTTTTATTTTATACTACATACATAATTTCTCCCAAATTCCAAAAATATATACTCATTTAGAGCATTTATTTGCAGAAAATGGCTGACATAAAGTTTTAAGAGTTCAGAAATCAATATTTTGGTGGAATAACCTTGGTTTTTAGTTACAGTTTTCAGGCATCTTGGCATGTTCTCCTCCACCAGTCTGCAAAAATTCAGGCAGGTTTTCAATTTGGTAAAATAAAAGAAACTCATCATTTTTAAAGTGGTCTCTTATTTTTTTCTTTAGCTGAGTTGGCTCGGTGTCAGACACTAGAGGGCGCCAGGACTGTTTATGGAGAGTCAGCCCACCTCTTAAACTCTTTATCTCCCCAGTTATATCAGAAAATACTGCAGACCGCTAGAGGGAGCCCGCGAGGGAGTCCAAAATGAATGGTGGTAAATGGAGGCAAACAGCTAAATTTTAAATAAAAATAGTAATCAGCTACTATATATCTTTAAGATATTCCTTTAAGTTTACAAAGTATATTGCAGTATCTTTCTCAATAAGTGAAGAAAACATACCTGTTTATTTCCATTTTTCTTCAGAGACGCTAGGTTTACTGCTACTGTGAGCTGATTGGTCTGGCTGTACTGTTGTTACAGCCAAAGTGTGTTTTAAAGACTTATAACTGGAGTTTAATTATTTTAATAAATAGCTTTAATAGCTTATATTTGTATTTAGTGCTGAAATATTTGATATTGGTCTATATACACATTATTATGAATTATTATTAATGATTAAAATACAAATTTACATTTGTAAATATTTATAAACTCTGATTTTGCTTAAACGCTCCATTTAAACCCACTCTGGTGCGCCCTCTGGTGGTCTGTCAAGTGATCCCCTCTTGTTTTCTTAATATACCCAGCATCTGAACAAGAATTCAATTTTACATATTTATATCTTTAAATTCATACCTTCTGCCTCTTCTGCATCTTTGACAGTTATCAAAGTAATAGCTAGTTTTAGCTAGTTGAATCAGGTAAGACTACACTGTATAAAAAAATCCTAGTTTTATGGAGAACAGCTAATTTTAAATAGAAGTGTTTTAATACAATAGAATGATGCAAAAATCATAACTCATATTTGATTTCAGAGAACAGGCAGTGAATACGTGCTGGGTTTGTCAGACACTAGAGGGCGCCAGAGCTGTTTTACGGAGAGTCTGCCCTCCTCATATCTCCCCATTTATATCAGAAAATTACTGCAGACCGCTAGAGGGAGCCCGCAAGTGAGTCAAAAATTAATAGCAGTGAATGGAGCTAAAAGGCTAAAACTTAACTTAAAATAGTAACTAGCAACTGTATATCTGTAAGATATTCTTGTAATTTTAGAAAGTAGAATGCAGTTTCTTTTAAAATGATCAAAGAAAACATACCTATATAATTCCATTTTTCTACAGCATACACATTTTAAACAACAGAGACGCTAACTTCTCTGCTACTGTGAGCTGACTGGTCTGGCTGTACCGAAGTTACAGCTAAAGTATGTTTTAAAGACTTATAACTGGAGTTTAATTATTTTAATTAAAAGCTTTAAAAGCTTTTATGTGTATTTAGTGCTAAGACATTCAGTATTTCTCTATATACACATTATTATAATTATTAGAATACAAAATTACATTTGTAAACATTTATAAACTCTTATTTTGCTGAAATGCTGCATTTGAACGCATTTATTTTGTATCCACTCTGGTGCGCCCTCTGGTGGTCTGTGAAGTGGTAATTCACCTCTTGGTTTCTTAATATATCCAGCATCTGAACAGCGATCAGAACAGCAGTTCAATTTTACATATTTATATCTTTAAATTCATATCTTCTGCCTCATATCTTATTCTTAATTTTATGGAGAACATCTAATTTTAAATAGAAGTGTTTTAATACAATGGAATGATAGAAAAATCATAACTCATACTTAATTGCAGAGAACAGAATATGTGCTGGGTTTGCCAGAGGGCTGGTTTATGGAGCGTCTGCCCACCTCTGCAAACCGCTAGAGAGAGCCCGCGAGAGAGTTTTAAATGAATGGGGATGAATGCAGCTAAACGGCTAAAAACACAAATTAAAAATAGTAATCAGCTACTATATATCTCTAAGATAGTGGTAATTCTCATCTCTAGGGATTCTCTGAATTTACTACTTGAGAATGTGCTCTGGGTTTGTCAGACACTAGAGGGCGCGAGTGAGTCAACAATAAATGGTTGATAAGGAGCAATACAAAAAAAGTTTTACATGTTTAAAGGTGTGTAAAGTTCACATCCATTATTCAGGTAGAAGTATAGAAGCTAGAGTTTTAAAATAAAGATCAACTAAAGTATCAACTCAAGCTTTCACTCAAGTAAAAGGGTTACAGACCTCTCTCCCTGGCTCCTCCTCCCTCGTGCTTCTCTCCAGTGCGTTTGTCTCGCTTCCCAGTATAGCGTTGGTTTACCCTGCCTGTTGTCTTCCTCGCTTACACTTTGCATGATCTCTGTTTGCACCCGTTTTCGCTTTACACCCGTTTTTTTGTTTTCCACCTGTCTTCATTTCCCACCCGTTTTCATTTCCCACCCGTTTTGTTTCCCCACCCGTTTTCGTTTCCCGCCCGTTTTCGTTTTCCACCCGTTTTCGTTTCCCACCCCTTTCCATTTCCTACCCGTTTTCGTTTTCCACCCGTTTTCGTTTCCCACCCCTTTCCATTTCCTACCCGTTTTCGTTTTCCACCCGTTTTGATTTTCCATCTGTTTTTGTTTTCCACCCGTTTTAGAACCCACTTGGGCTGTGTGTTTATTTTTTCTCCTTTCATCTTGCTTTGAGATCTACTGTTCTGCATGTTGTTCATCAACATTCTGGGCTGGAGAGCTGCTTGTCTGTAGCACTCCACATGGGCGTGGTAGTGCAGGGAAAAGTGGACCTGACTACCCAGGGCCCAAGTAGGGAGAGGGGCCCATGAAAAATCCTGATTTTTTATTTATTTTTATTTTTTGCTCACGTTCCTTGTGTACTGGCATGGATAGGGGCCCACTGACATTGAGAGTGTACAAGGTCCAGAATTTGCTGCTACGCCCCTGCTTACAGTACCGTTTACAAAACCAGCACTTAAAAGAAAAAGTAATGTAGGGGGAAAAAACTTTAACAAAAAAATGTTGTATAAAATAAACAAAAACAAGAGGCATTTCCTTGCATAAATGTGATTTAACAAAGGTAAAGGGAACACATTTCACATAGGTGTTGTTTGTATTACTTGCAATTCAGATAAAATAAACATCTGCCAAATATTTGATTATTTTAAATTAAAAGCCCCAACATGCAATATGTCCACCAGAGCCAGCAGGATTCGCTGTTTAACAAAAACGTTAAAACTCCAAAATGTCATGCAGTCCACGTTCTGCTGTCCTTTAGTACTATATTAAACCATAACACTGATTTTTTTGTTCAAACATTATTTCTCTCCTCTTTTTTCTAGCACTTGACCGAGGATTGTAGTTTTTACAGCTAAAAATAAGTAATATATTATCAAAATCTTTAATGGTTCAATGGGAGGAAATGTAATATGACTAAAGTTACTTTAATTACAGCCAGTTTACCTTTATTGTTAGGACAGTTGGAATGTTTTGTCTTTGGTCCTTTGTTTGAAATTGAGATGGTTCTAGGCCCATGAGATGTCTGTGGGTTGTACAGATTAGCACGTGTAAACACTATATACAATAAATAACATAGTAGGTAGTGATGCACAATAATATCGGAAATATTTCAAACAATAAATATGAAATATATTATAAATATTTAAAATCAATACTTGCAATCAAGCGACAGTGGCCACACTACTACAATTGAATATTGATTTAAGCAAATATTTATTTATTTTTCCTCATTTTAAAGTTATAAAGTTATACCAGGGTGTATAGTCTCTCAGTAAGTTATACATTTGTATATCAGCATCAGCATCAGCAGATAAATTCATGTAAAATATATATTTTTTGCATTAGCCCAGAATTCCCATATCAGTTCATCCCTAACAGTAGGTAATGTCCCTGTAGTGCTCTCTCTAGTGCTTAGTGCCCAGGCTCTCCATAAACGCTGTCTCTGTTAATGAATTCTGTTAACATTCTTTAAATGTTCTTTAAATGTTTTGTTTTTGGTTCTGTTTACAGCGTATCAAATCCACATGTGTGCCCACTGAAGACTGGGGTCCGTACCTGGAACGCCACAGGGGTGAGCGGTACGGTCGGCCAGGGACAGACAACATAAATGTGTATGTGATTTCAAACAAAAATACCACCAGACTGTAAAATACAATTTGTATTATTTTAAAGATTTATATTCAGCTTGTTTTGAAGCTGGCAAGTTTACAATATTTTATGGATTGTACAGTATCAGCTGTTAAGTCTCCAGTGCACAATATTGATCATAGATATACAGTTATTATGTAGTATTTTATACCAACATTCCATATATTTATCCTGAATATGGAACTAAATATTGCAATATTGGTCTTTTAGTGACCTCTAAGTTTCATACTATTCCTTTCTTGGGGAAGAATGAGAACACAACATACAGTTCATTAAAAGATAGCCTTAAACTTATACATACAAATCCACACATATCCATATATAGCACCTAAGGATTAGTCAAATATCCCATACCAGATAAATGTATCTGCACTGCTTACTAAATTAGTTAGAGGAACGTAGTTTAAATTCTACAAATATATTGGTTATTTTGTGTCAACATGCCTTTTGTAGTCATTTAGTCTCCCTGGGCAAGGCTAAAACCACTATTACAAACTCTACATAGGACAAGACTTTCATTGTTTTTTACCATGTCCAGGAGGGTAAAAAAATCACTGCCAGACTCAGACCGGCCGTTTAATTAGGGGGAGAGGAGATTAGAAATAAATCTATGCTGATGAGTGTGGTGGTCTGAAAGTGAGGTGTGTTCAGGGAAATTTCTGGCGTGTTGCTATTTTAGCAGCAAAAAACACAGGTGCTCCACTGACTGATTTGAACCCTGACAACATTCAAACAGTAAGACATCATTTCTATTCCTATTTTGGCCATGCAGGTGCGAAGCGAGCTCTGTGCACACTCAATGTGCATATACCACCACTCGTTACACGCACACAAAGAACGCGTGTGAGTTTCTTCTGATGATCGCGTAGAAGTGCTGCGCTGTTAAAATACCAATCTGCCAAAGTCAAAGTGCACCTGGCTCTTAAGGGGAATGACAAATCACACACTGATTGGTTTATTGTACGTTACGCCCAAAACACACCCATGCTTAATTAAGATAATTATAAAATATAAATTGCCTTTTCTGTGTTTTAAGCCGTACAAGGCATATTTTTTGCATTTTTTTTGCATGCCAAAAGACACACGACACGCCCTAAATCCAGCTGCACGGTGCACGGTTGATGGCTCGCCTATAGATCGGTAAAATAGGGCCTATAAAGTTTGGCTTAGGTTTGAGCAGTACATCCGTAATAAGTAAACTCAAACCTTTCCAAATAGTTAATGGATAAGGATGATCTTATGTTATCATAAAAGTATTGATCTTATTTTATTGTAGTCAATCATGACTACTAGAAGGAAGTTTAGTTTATGGCCTTTTTTTAAGAGCATTCAGCATCATTGAGTTAATAACTGAAACATGTTTATGTATATGTCTTTCAGAAAACCACTAAAATGAAAATGACAAAAATTTTATTGTCACTTGTTCACTCAAAAGCCCAATATTGCAATGACATTCATGTCCATGAGTGTATGTAAATCTCTGACCACAACTGTACGACTCTAGCACCTTTTCTGTGGTGCTGTCTGTATTTTGTATTTTGTTTGTTTTTAGTAGGCATGTATATTAAGTAGTGCTGTACATTGTATATGATAGCAAGCTTTTGTTTCATTTTTCAATTTCATCTTGTATTTTTTGTAATATGAAAAGTGTGATCTATTGAAGAATCAGTTGTAAATTATCAGTGTTTGGGGTAAATTTAGGAGGATTTTTTTTCTAAGTTTCCTTATGTTAAATGTCATTTTTCTTTAAATCATCAGAACACAAATACTTCAGTTGTTTGAAATTTGTAATAAAAATGGATACAAATAATTTTTGACCAGAACTCTTTTGACTAGACTGCTTCAAAGTTTTCATATGTTTGCCTTTTCATTCCATAAAAACTTGATTAATGAGGAATGGACCAACAGAAATGACCAAAAGTGATGTATAATTTTGGACATACAATGTTTTAAGCAACAACCGACAACAGTAGGTAGGATTTGGCTTTGCTGGATTTTCCTTTATTTTGGAACATAGATTAACATTACTATTGACCAATCAGACGAATCACGTGCAGAGTAGCCTGGGGGAACTCCAAACTTCCGGACTTGGGTTTAAGCCCAGTTACAGCAAGAGCAGGAAGAATCGAAGACCAGGCCGGTGGCGCAGTGCTCGAGGTAGGTTTTGCCCTGGTCGCAGCTGTAGAACTGGTTCTTGTTGGTGGGGTTGGGGTACAGGCCGTTGGACTTGCCAGCACAGAAGCCACTGCCGCCGCTGGAGCTGCCACCGCTGCTGCCACCGCTGCTGCCTCCACCAGAGGCTGGGGCAGCAGTGGCTGGGGCGGCGGTAACTGGGGGCAGGGGGTTGGAAGGGGCGGTGCAACCTACAGGGGAAAACAGAGAAAAGATTTTGGAATGAATGTTTTCTGCAATAATTAGACATAATGAATTACAAGCTAACTGCTAATGCTAATATATCTGACCTGTTCTTTTTCACATATTCCAAGCTAAACATTATAGAGATGTTATGTTATGAAAGACAACCAGAGCTGTAGATGATTCAGAATCCATCTCATTTGAAAGTGGTGATTAAATATCATGTATAAGATACTTAGGTGAATAAAAATAATTGTAATAAGTTAATAATTACAGCACATTACTCATCATTAATTATGTTTTATTTTTTTCTAAAGCGTTCTAAATATCACATCTCATACCTGGTCAATTGTATATTTACCTAAATAGTGCAAGGTTCTTCAGTTCAGTTCTTAATTTGAACTGCACTCAGTTTTTTAATGTATCATATTTACCCTGTATTTTGTATTTTTGTACATATTAAAATTGTATTTTAATTGCAATAATGCATAAGAATATTTATCTAAATATATCATTACCAATCTAAAATACATGTTTTTAACAGATGTGAAGCAATTCTGCTCTTTAGCAATTCTTAGAAAATTGCTAAATCACATCTTTTATATGTTCTTAAAAAATAACAGTTCATAATGAACATCATTATGAAATACATTTCACACCCCTGCTGCCAGAAAATTATGTGTGTGTGTGTGTGTGTAAGTGTGTGTTGCATGAGTTTGACTCACTCTGTCCAGTTCCCAGGCCGGTCTTGATGGTGTTGATCAGAGGGTATTTGCCCTGGTTGCAGAAGGTTCCGCTGAAGTCGTCCAGATCCAGAGACCAAACCATGGCACCACCGAAGTTGTTCTTCTTCAGCCAATCAATCTGTAGTGGATCAGAAATGGTAACCATTTCAACATAAATGTGATTGAATATAGAATCTTATATAAACATAAGGTTATGAGAAACAAATAAAGTTAACATTACCTTAATGTTGAAGCTCTTGATGTTGTCATAGCCGACCCAGACGTTGCTGCTGCTGTAGGCGTATGGCACATCCTGGGGAGTGTCCCAGGCCTGAGTGGCTCCCTGAGCCAGGAAGGTACAGATCTAGGAAGAGAGCAGTGGATTAAAAGATGAACAGGACTTTTCCTAGTCCCCAGGTCTGACTGGCCCATTGTGGATGAGAAGGGAAGACTATGATTAAATGAGCAGGTGTAGACATTTTATGTGTGATATTTGTTTATAGCTGTAATAATTTCCTGGCCTATATACCAGATTAAACTACATCACCACAAACTAACTGAGTGAGAGTTTGTCTGGGACTGGACTAAGACCACCTGCTCTTATGGGTCTTGAAAAGGTGGTTTTGGCCTGAAAGACCATTGTGTCTCTAAGGGTATGATGTTGGGTAAGTGATAGGCTGATGATTTGACCTTGAAGGGCAGTGGGTTTGGGAAACTAGATCCCACAATTGACCCATCTGTAGGTGTCAGGAGCTGAATTAAGCAAAACACTGATGAAGGGAGATGTCTACCTGATGACCCCTAGTGTGGGATTACAATAGGGGTGAAGGAAATGGATGGGGAACCCACATTTAAAGATGCAAGATTGTAATTTTTTTTCAGTTACAAATAACAGCCTGTTTACTTGCAAGGTTAAAGGACAAGTTGGAAAGTAATTATGTCTCCTTGGAACCATATGAGGTTCCTGACTTTTTCCCAACTGATGTAACCCTACTGGTGAAGCCCTACCTGTATAATGAAACAAAACAACTGGCAGTTGTCCTTCTGAAGACCTTACCTCATAGTAAGCCCAGAATCCAGACTGCCTGGTGTAGGTTCCAGCGGGTCCAGGTCCAGCAGTGGGGGCTCCGACACCGGTGTTGGAAGAGCTGGACAGCATGAAGGTGTGTCCGTAGGTGGGGAAGCCGACGAGCAGTTTCTCTGCGGGGGCACCGTTGCTCTTCCAGTAGTTCATGGCGTAGTTCTAAAGAGGTGATGGAGGAAGGTGTGTAGAACTTTATTAGAACATGATGGAATTCACACAGAAATTAGTACAGGATAGGATTTTGTGTTGATGTTACGGTCATTAAGATATACGTACAACGTTGAAGTAGATGTAAGAGCCTGTGTCAGCTGGTCCTTGGTACAGGGGGCTGTTCTCACCAGTCTGTGTCTCCCAGGAGCCGTGGAAGTCATAGGTCATGACGTGGAAGTAGTCCAGGATCCTGTGAAGAAAGCAGAAAAGCACATTTTATATTTGACTAATGGAAGACATTATTTGACATGGTTTGTCTGTGACTCAAGAACAAATCTTGAAGGACTACGAACTGGCCAAGCTGGGAGATCTGGTATCCAGAGTCGATGGTGCTCTTGCCAGCAGAAACGGCAGCGGTCAGCATCAGACGAGCACGGTTGGTCTGCTTGCCCTCAGCAACGAAAGCAGCCATCATTTCCTATATGAGATATTAAGAGACACATGTGGAAGTGTTAGCAAGAAGAGAAGACCCTATCGGACTCCTAATGTCACTTGTGATAAAGACAAGTAAGTGCATGCCTCCTCTGATACATGTGAAGTCAGATGCACTCAATGGAAACATCAGCCAAGAGATGCCTGTGCTGGCCAACAATATAGTCTAGCCCCCATGCCAATCAAGAAGAAGACTCTAAGTGACACCTCAGACCAGTAATATAAAGAACGAGTTCTCAAACTCTACAAGATTATGGTGCCCACCTGCATAAGAGTGGTGTAGAGCTGTTTGTCCTGAGCAGGGCTGCCACGGGATCCAGGGTACTCCCAGTCAATATCCAGACCGTCGAACTCGTACTGCCTCAGGAACTTGATCACAGAGCTGATGAAGGTCTGACGGTTAGCAGAGGAAGCCACCATAGCAGAGAACCTGAGACACACAAAGACAGAGAGAGAAAGAGAGAGGAAATTAACAAGTCAGACTTGCAAAATTTCCGGAAATCTTCAGAAAATCACTGAATCAGACCATTATTCAAAGATTTACTCACTTGGCGGTACCAAAGTTCCAGCCACCAATAGCCAGAAGGGTCTTCAGGTTGCTGTTCCTTTTGAAAACACAAAAAAACATCAGTGGTCAGTGCTTGAGTCAACTTTAAAAAAAGAAATAAATAAAAATGCAACAAATCAAAAAATCTTACTGGTTCTTCAGGGCCTGGAACTCGCCGTAGAGCTTGACATCATCCCACTCGTAAGTGGCAATCTCGTTGTTGTTCATGCCAGCAAAGGCGTAGATCAGGTGGTCACACAGGCATGGGTCAACGTTGGTGGGGAAGTACTTTCCTGCACCAGGCCTGTACTGTCCCCAGTTGGTGAAGTAACATGACAGGATGTAGGAGGATCCTGGAGAAAGAATCAAGGTGAGCGCAGGTGTGAAAATGATTTACATAAAAACTAAAGATTCTTTAAGAAAAATACAGTACAGTATATTTTTTTATTGTTGAAATGTTTACAAAGCCAGAACAGAACAGTAGGAAACATTCTTTTGAATCTGTCCCAGTACTCGCTCTAATTAAGCCTTAACTGTAATCTTATCCTGGAAGTACATTTTTATGAAGTTGTGAGTTGTGAGGATGTGAATGCTTTATGAGTTCAGAGCAAAACTGGAAAAGTCTTTTTGTCATGTTTTTTCACCTGTGTACAATACTGCTGCTTGAATGATAAAATACAGCAGTTAGTCTAGTGTTGGGTATAAAAGCTTCTGCTACTGTTATTGTGCTAATTCTAAAATAGAGAAGTGGTCAGCACCAGTTAACCATTTTGAGGATAATGAAAATTAATTTCAGAAAAGGATCTCAGTTAATTTTTTCTCGGAATTTCTTTGGATTTTAACTCTGAGCATATGACCATCATATACTCACACTCATAACTTAGAACGTGTTTCTACATTAGCTACAGCTCCTTTCCGTACATTTGTTATTGTTCTGTTCCGTATTTTTTTAACTAGGCGCACCGGATTATAAGGCACATAATTTCTACAGTCAAAATTTAGTGAGTGTTCTAGTAACCCAGGGTGATTTTAGCTAGCAGTTCGTCCCACATAGCTTGTTTTAACACAGTAAACGAAAAGGCTTTTGTCCATTAAAAACCCTCTAAACAGCGAAAGAGCTAACTAGCGCTTAGCACGGTTAGCGGGTACTGCTAATACTGCTCCAGTCTCGAGTTTTGGTGCTGGAGAATCAAACTATAGAATTAACTATAATTTTGTACTTCATCAGAGTGGCTTTACTGCTTTTTTACAACCTGACTGGTAAAATCCATATATAAGGCGCAGCAGATTATAAGACGCACTGACAATTTTTGGGAAAAATTAAATGATTTTAAGTGCACCTTATAGTGTGCTTTATAAGAGGCTTGGACCTGTATCTCTGTAAAGCTGCTTTGTGACAACATTTGTTATAAAAAGTGCTATATATATAAAATTTAATTACATTTAATTAAATTGAAGAAATGTCAGAGACATCATCCTCACAAATCTTGAGTTGTTTTCTTGTGAAACATGAGTAAATTATGTAAAACTCCAATAATACTTGCAGTTGAAAGTAAAGATATTCTTAAATAATAGCTACAGTTTAGTATTAAATACATACAATCATGCTTGTATTTTTTATTCCTGTATGTGATTTAAAATAATGCAACAAGGATTTTCTTATGGAAAACTACCCAAATACTTTCACAGGGACACATTTTAATTTAACACAGAACAATACTGACATCGGTACTTCTAAACAAGAGCAGGGATAAACAGCCGGAGAGAGAAATTTAAAAGGTTATTTAAAAGGTTTCTGATTTTGGTTTTATAAGAAGCTTAACCTACCTAGCTGCACGTGCAGCAGGAGAGCCAGTCCTGCGAAAGAACAAGGGAAAAAAACACATCAGTTTATTTCACACTATTTTCTAAAATACATTAGAATAAATGGTCAAAAATATTTAGACAAATCTAAGACCTAAAACAGATAAAAATGTCTAATATAATTAAAGTTTCTCACAGAGAAAATGGTTGTACATGGTAATGCTACAGCCCAGACATTGAAAAATAAAAGTTCCATGGCCGGCTTGGATTTATAACTCTAGAAGAAAACTTGAAACTGGTATATACATTTTACTTGATTTTGAGGTTTAACTCGAGGATGTTTCTTCAAACTGAAATTTTCTTAGTGAAACCAAAACAAAGATCCCTTTTTGTAACAAATTTTTAAGATTGTAAATTGTAAAATGTAAAGTAGCAGTCTAAATGTGAAACTACAGAACTGAATTATATATAATATAAATAAAAAATATATATAAAATAATAAGGAATAGAAAGGTAATAGAAGGCATGCTCACCAACACAAATCAGTAGTTTGCCCATGTTGCCTATGTGCAATGCTCAGTGGGCACCTGCCCCCTTATATACCCCTCAGCCGCCCGCTTTCCTAATTCAATCCCCCTTTACACATATTTACCCAGTCCAATCTCTAATCTGTCAGCACTTTCTGAAAAGATTAAAACAGTGATAACTCTGCAGACTTGGCTCATTGTTCCACAGATAAACTTCGTCTGCCCTTGTGCTTAAAGAACAACATACTGCTGAAGTTTCTAAATTAATCTTATACGTGCAGAATAAGGTGATGCATACAGCGGTATGAAAAAGTTTGGGCACCCCTCATCATTTTCAAGATTTTCCTTTATGAATCATTGGTTGTTGGATCAGCAATTTCAGTTAAATATATCATATAGCAGATGAACACAGTGGTATTTAAAAAGTGAAAAAGTAAAAAGTTTTTAGGATTTACAGAAAGTGTGCAATAATTATATAAGCAAAATTAGGCAGGTGCATAAATTTTGGGCACCCTTGTCATTTTATCGATTTAAAAACTTTTATTGCAGTAATTATTGGAACACAAAATTTGTTTGGTAAGCTTATTGACCCTTGACCTACATTTACAATTAAAAATTGTTCCACATCAGGGGAAGGGAAACGAATCTGTGGAATCTAAAGCTTGATCTGTTGAATGGAGTATGATAGATTTGGGATGGAGGTGTAACCTGTAGGACTGTAGCTCTCCAGGAGCAAGAACATAAAAGATAGCTAATATAAACTTTATATACAAGTACAAAAGTATGGATAAGCCTTCTTATTTGTCCAGACAAATAACTTAAAAGTGTTAAAACAAAATACTAAAATAGGCTGTTAACTCTGATTAACTTATCCTGTGCGACAGAGGTAACTGCTGATGAGAGCCAGTTTCATCATACATTTTTATGATCTTTGCGACTGCACTCAAGAATACTTTCAAAGTTCTTAATATTTTTCAGATTTATTTGGTTTGTTTAACACTTTTCTGTTTATTAAATATTTCCATATATTTTCATAGTGCTAAAGACTTTTGTATTAATATACTATAATGATTTATTTTAAATAAAGAAAAAACCCTGAATTGAAGGTGTGTTCAAACTTTTAACTGTTACTGTATTTGAAGTCTACTGAATTGTATTTGAGGCTATTCTGTGTATGTACTATGTATGTGATTTTTATTTAATGCCACAAAAACAAAAACTAATATCTCCAAAAAGAGATGAAACAAAAACATTATTCCAAGTATTTTTGGAGCATTTCCATTGGTCCATTCATTATCATGACACTCTGGAACAATGTAAAGAAAAGCTGTCAGATTCACGTTATGTAAAAAAACAGCAATGGTGTAATACAAGGTGATATTATATATATATATATACTCAGAGTATTACAACTGTATTTGTTTATTCATTTGTAAGGAAAAATTTGTTTTTCTTTTAGTTTGGCAACACATTTTAAAATAATAAATTACACAATACTATCACAAAACAAATAACATTTAAATGAAACAATGATTCTTTATCTGGTGCGTGATGGAGAAATTTATATTTATTTTAGTCCGAAAATTTAGAAATTACTATACAGTACCATGTATACAGAAATATTCAGAGAAATGTATACAGTAGAAAGTTTTTAACACAATCTAATTTAAGACAATTGCTGAGAGATTTAAATATGAATGTATAATAAACATGTTTATAATCTCATGAATGATTTGAATAAAACATTTAAGTAATATAACAGTGAAAATCTGATATGAAAAGATAAATCTGTTCTCGTTTCTGCTTTTCCGCTGCTGACTGATTAAATGCTCTGAATTTCTTCTTATCAGCCAATGAAAGCACTTAACCCAACTGTAACTTGTGTCGGTTTACTTTAAGTAAATGAAAAGCAAATACGTGCTTAATGATAATTTATAGATAATAAAAAAACACAGGAAAAATAAAAGGGGAAACCCTGAGAGCATATGGTACTATTATTAGGAGTCATTATTTTCTGTTCCAGGTATTTTACCAGCATAATATTATATAGATTCTTTATTGTACAATTTTTGTTATAACATAGGCCTATCACTTTCTTTATTACTGTAATTATTTATGTGCTATAATGTCTATTTTTACAGTTTAGTTGATGATAGTCTAAGATGATAACTAAACAAAACTTACACATTAAAAAATCTAACAAACTAATCAAATTAAATGATTAGTCATAAAAAGCATCCAACAGAAAAAAAAATGTAGCCACATATCTGTTTGGTTAAGCATAATGTACTTAATTCAAAGAAAGTTAAGTGCGTGTTTAATGTCTGAATGTCTTTTGCTCAGCTTACATATGTCCTATCTGTCGTGTCTGTTTGACTTTGGCTGAGTCTAAGGGAGTTTCTCAATATTAAGAAAGCAAATATCAGACTTACGTTTTTGGGAAGAACTTTATTAACAAGATTTCCTGAAAGAATAACTTACACAGACATAAGAATAAAGGACATATTAAGGTTTTGTGTACTTGCTATTTTATTCAATTTATTGATAGTACTATAGACCACAGTAAAAAAATCACCCTTCTCATTAGGTCTACTATCATTGACATTTTTTTGTTTTTCACAATGGCAGTTTGAAGAATATGTATAAAACTACAGCCTAGAGACTTTTAAATACAAAGTTCTTACAGACATAAATTTACAGACACAAGTATGCAAAAAAATTGACTTTTTAATAAAACTGCAACACTTTCGGTTCACTGTGTTTTCTAGTAATTATACATTTCTGTTAAGTTTAAGTTCACCATCTTATTATTTGTGGTTTAACTGGTTGTAAAGCATAAACTATTACCCAATTCTATTACACCTTGTTAGTCAACTCAACTCCAATATATATAGTATGATTTTCTGGGAAAACACTGCACTGACTTTAGTCTTGATAAAACACAGTGGATCAACACCAGCAGATGACATGACTCTCCAAACCATCACTGACTGTGGAAACTTCACACTAGACCTCAAGCTTGGACTCTGTCCACTCTTCCTCCAGACTCTGCTTTCTTCATTTCCAACTGAAATGTAGAATTTACTGATGGTCTGTGATGGTTTGGAGAGTCATCTGCCGGTGTTTCTCCACTGTTACAAGTGCGGAGTTTTCCCAGAAAAACTTACAGCACATCATGCTTCCTTCTGCTGATAACTTTTATGGAGATCCGGATTTAATTTTGTATATATATTTATTTATATACATATATATTACCCAGAGGTGGAAAAAGTACAGAAAAATTGTAATTAAGTAAAAGTACCTTTACTTTGCTAAAATTCTACTTAAGTAAAAGTACCCATCTAAAAATCTACTTGAGTAAAAGTAAAAAAGTACTCAATTTAAAATGTACTTTGAGTAAAAGTTACATAGTTACTTTTAAGTATTTGATGTAATAAAGTACAATAAATCATAAATTAAATTGTTGCATCCTTGCGACGGCGCATCAATTATTGTTTTTTTTTATTCAGACAATTGTTTTTTTCCCAGCGTTTTATTTTTAACTCAGTAATGGGGAGTTTTCCAATGTAGCAAAGTAGATTACTTGTGTCAAAATGTACTTGAATAAAAGTAAAATTACCTATTTTAAAAATTACTTTAAAAATTACAAATTACTCATAAAATCTACTCAATTACAGTAACTTGAGTAAATGTAATTCATTACTTTCCACCTCTGATATTACCCATCTATATTGTTATGTATAGAGGTGGGTAACCCAGGTCCAGAAAGTAAAAATTCAACCCAGGGTTTTGTACCAACTGCAGCAGAGCCGCTCAGGGGGGTTGTACAAAAACCTGGGTTGGATTTTTACTTTCTGGACCTGGGTTACCCACCTCCGCTCATATATACCGTGTATTGTTTGGACCCTCCAGGCCGCGGGTAGGTGCTCTGCAGCAGCTGACCCCGCTCCCCCTCCTGAACCAGCGATCTCAGATCAGCAGTCAGGCGCTCCTCCGTGTTTAAAGAAGATGAGCAGGCTGGAGTATCTGAACTCGTTCCTGACGGAGAGGTTAATGGCGGTGGCGGGGGAGATATTCGAGGTGTTTAAGGACACGGTGAGCGAGTATCAGGGGGAGATAGCGCGGGTTGTAGAGGAGAACCGCTGCCTGAGGAAGACTATCGCCGACATTCACACCAGCACAGCGCAGCCGCGAGCAGGTAACCCTAACCGTGACTAACTAATGCCTTACTCTGACTGTTATTATACTGTTACGAATACTGTAACTACTGTTACTAATACTGTTACAGCCTCCTGTAACTACGGTCACTGTGACTACTGTATTAAACTGTAACTAATACTGTAACGTTAACTATTAAGTTACTGTTACTAATACTGTTACAGCCTCCTGTAACTACTGTACTATACTGTTATTAATACTGTTACTGTAACTATTACTGTTACTAATACTGTAACTATTGTTACTGTAACTAGTACAGCCTACTGTAACTACTGTATTATACTGTTACTAATAGTTTGACAGCCTACGGTAACTACTGTTAATGTAATGGATACTGTTACAGCCTACTGTAACTACTGTTACTGTAACTCAGCCTCCTGTAACTATTGTTAATATAATAAATACTGTTACTGTAACTATTACTGTTATTAATACTGTTACTGTAACTATTATTGTTACCAATACTGTTACTGTAACTATTACTGTTACCAATACTGTTACTGTAACTATTACTGTTACTAATACTGTAACTGTAACTATTACTGTTATTAATACTGTAACTGTAACTATTACTGTTACTAATATGGTCACAGCCTACTGTAACTACTGTTACTGTAACTAGTCCAGCCTACTGTAACTACTGTATTATATTGTTACTAATAGTTTTACAGCCTACGGTAAATACTGTTAATGTAACTGATACTGTTACAGCCTACTGTAACTACTGTTACTGTAACTCATACGGTTACAGCCTCCTGTAACTATTGTTAATATAATAAATACTGTTAGAGCCTACTGTACCTACTGCCTTATATTGTTACAGCCTACTATAACTACTGCCTTATACTGTTACACTAACTGTAAATAATAGTGCTCCTGCCTACTCTAGCTACTATTACAGCCTACTGTATCAAATACTTTTACTGTCAACTCTAACTACTGTTACTGTAGCTAATACTGTTACAGCCTACTCTAACTACTGCCTTATACTGTTACAGTAACTGCAACTACTGCATTATACTGTTTCTCTTAGTGTAACTATTACTGTTCCAACTGAGTTTAACTACTACATTATATTGTAACTGTAGCTATTGTATTTTACTGTTACTGAACTGTATTGTACTGTAACAGTATGCTCAACCCTTACACTATACTGTAACATTAACTCAACTCCTGTATTATACTGTAACATTCCCTCAGCTATTATACTAATACTGCAAATTTACCTCAACAGCTGCATTATATTATAACCACTACCTCAACGCTTACATTATATTGTAACATTACTTCAAGTCCTGCTAATGCAGATCTCATGTTATATATAAATATAGATATACAGCAAATACAGTGTAGTTCAGTTGTATTTATATAGCAGTGTCACTAGCTTAAAGGTGCATTGGTGAGTTCTGCACACCACAGATCCAGATCTTTAGCTCTGGTCTAATCCTGTCCTACCATTCCCACAGACTCTCGGACCAGCAGTGTGGATGGAGTTAAGGAGCACGGTTTCAATACCGAGCCTCTGGACTCTGAACCTTCAGTTATACAAGTAAAGCTGGAGCTTGCCACTCTAAAGCAGGAATGTGAGCCACAATCATCTCTAAATAATCCGTATACCTGCACTTCTGACCTCGAGAACAGCACTTGCAGTTCAGAACCAGCGCCAGGTCTCTCAGATAAGCCTGTGGTCTTGGACGAAAACGAGGACCGTGGTCGGCACAGCGACCCTGGACTTTCAGTCAAAGCAGAAACAGCCAGGTACAGAGCTTTTTCCTCTGGTACCACAAGCTCGGCCGAACCGCAGACAGGTGAAGATGTGGACCTTCAAGCTGGGGATGAGCAAACCAATATGGCCTGTTCCTACTGCGGTCGAATATTCGAGGAGGCCTCTCAGCTGGCATCCCACCTGCAGGGTCACATGGTTATGTTTAGCTGCGAGGAGTGTGGCAAGCCCTGTAAGACCAAAGGGGCTCTGCGGACACATATGATAGTGCATCAGAAAGAGAGACCCTTCAGCTGCACACTGTGCGGGAAGGCCTACAGCTGTGCCAAAGTCCTGAACGTGCACCTTATCAGCCACACGGGCGAGAGACCCTTTGGGTGTGGGTACTGTGAAAAGCGCTTTAAGCTAAAGAGTCACCTTAAAGAGCACGAGAGGATACACACAGGTGAGAAGCCCTTCTGCTGCCCGGTCTGCAGGAGGGGGTTCAGCAGGTCGAATGCAATGAAGATACACCTTCGGACTCATCATCGTGACCAGTTACAGTTCTCCTTCAATCAGTAGACAAATGCTGATGTTTTTTTTTTTTAGACAGGGGGATTGTTCAAAGTGTGTACTACTTTGTACTATTATGTAATTTTCTTTAAATTTATTTGTTCTTTTACCCCTTTTCTACCCAATTCCCAATCCCCATTTATATGAACTCCCCATCACTTGTAATATAAATAATTCACAGTGAGCAAGGTTAAACTACAACTTCCCCAAAGCAGGGTTTATTAAAATGCACTGTTACAAATAATTCCCCCAAATGCACAACAGTAAAAAGATATACCTTTAAAATGAAGTTCCCCTAAAATTTTTATAATAATGAGGAATACACTATAATAGTAACTACTCTACAGACTGGAGTTGATGTTTTTCATTAAGATCTTAATGTTTGTAAAATTGTGTACATATTTTTTTATCACTGAAAATAGTGATGTATATTGTAATAATGTATATAATACTTTATTAAAGAATAAAATATGGTATCTTTTTTGTGTGAAAATAAATTATCCACCCTTTTTATACCTTCACACACAAATACCACTGTATTTTTCTCACTATAAGACAAACCTAAAATCCTTTAAATTTCCCAACAATCATAAGTGCACCTTATAAGCTGGTGCGATTATGTATGATTTTTTTCAGTCAGGTTGTAAGACGCAGTAAAGACCTTTTACACTTTTAAAAGAAGCTAGTTTTATCATCAGACTAACCCAGCACACCTTCCTTCTGTAAATTAGTTCAGATGAACAACAAACATTTTTTACAAGTTTTTTTTTTTTTTCTTGTGCAACTTTGTAGTGTTTACTCTGCTCCCAACACACCTGATCTATGTAGCCCTGAAGTCCTGAATTGAAGGTAGTGTTTTGGAGTAGAAAATTCACTAAATTGTTGGGCTGAAGGATTTCCACAACAAATGGATATAACAAACGGATATAATCTATACTACATTTTCGAAATATCCATTGTAGAGAGAAAAAAAGGTCTGATTTTGTTTACTGGTATAGTGCAATTTTTCAGGGATCCAAAGAAACACACATTTTATTTGTACTATATTCAAACAACAAAGGTAGAGAATCCCTGGGGCAGATTTAAAAGACATTCAATGTTCATGATGTTCCAATGTTACAATGTCACAAATATGGCATTCTAAGCACTGTAGCTTCCTGCCGTTTGTGGTGGCGCTGAATGTGCACCTTGACCTGATTTGTCCAAAAAAAACGCATCCCACATACAGAGCAGCTGAAGCGCCGGTCTCCAGTGTGAAGTCTCTGGTGGTCCTTCAGGTGCTTCTTCTGTTTGTACCTTTTACCGCAGGACTCGCAGAGGAACGGTCTCTCTATGTGGTACAGATCTTCTTTATCAGTCCTGGTGTTGTGCATATTTAGAGACCAAACCCTCGTTATTAATGGGTTATCACTTACGCCACTGCTGGACACTGCTTCCTCTGCTGATGGCACAGCTGCTGGTGCAGCATTGGTCATTTCAACATGGGTGGATATGGGTTCCAACACTGGATTACAGGTTTCGGCAGTATTGGGGCTGGGCTTAGATGACTGTGGTTTCTTTAAGTCACATGGTTCTAACTTGATTATCAGAACAGGGTTTCTATATAGACAGTCACCTTTTCTTCCCTCCACATCCAAAGATTTACGGGACACCGATGATGACTGACCTACAGGCTTCTGTTGGGGATGAGGGTCTTCTTGCATGGTGGCGAGCTCAAGCTTCCCCTGTTTTAGTGAGGGCTCTGTGTCCTGTAGGCCTTGGCTGGCGTTTTGTGGTTCATGAAGCATTCCGTCTGCATGGCTAGTCCATGTGTCTGAAGGGTATATGAGGGTAGAAAAAAAATAGTAGAAACATGAAATTAAAACAAAAATTTAAGCACCTCTAAAAAAAGAATTGCATTAAAATTAGTTATGTTAATTATGCAATAATTTTAATGTCTGAACAAATAACCATATTATCAACTTTTCTCCCCTTCGAAAGGAAATCAGTTATCTCTATTATTGTAAATTATCAAGTGCCTTGATCACAGGAAGTCAAAATATAATATTTTATCTAAGGAAGATTAACTGATTTCTCCCAAAAAGTAAAAAATGTATAGGTTTATTTGTTGGAAGGGTTCATTAATTACAAGCACGTTTCTTCATAAGAAAGACAAAAACCTTTTGGAAAAAATATAAAACAATTTAATAAATTAAAAGAAGTTAACTTTTTAGAAACACACAATATACAATCTGCTCTAAAACAACTGCCCCCAAAATTGAAGACGAATGAAGCTGCCATCTGTAAAATAACATCCATTAAAAAAAAAATTAAGTCAAATCTTTCTGCCAACAACAAACATGGCGGTGGTGGCAGAGGTCATGATAATGTAAGAAAAAGGGCAGATATGTAAACTCCATTTTTCTTTTCTGTCAGGGTTTTTTTCTTTGCTGTGTCCATATGGCACTGGTCAGATTTGCTTGGACGACACTTCTCCCACAGTTTCCAGTGATAATGCTCCATTCCGTCTGTACTCACAATCTTTGAGGACACGTATGCGGCAAACAAAGACAAAATGATCTCAAATTATGGACAAAAAGCTTTGAGGATAACGACAGCGTGACTGGAAAGTGCTTTTGCTGTGTCTCACTTAGCTCAAGTTAGATGCCTGAGGAGAGAATGACATCAAACCCAAGATGGAGGTATTCCAATTAAACCTTCTGATTACTTTACAACATTTTAAAACATTTTTTTTTAAAAGATGAAACATTTTGGAGTTTACCACAACTGGCTTGACATTAATTTACTGATGTTTTATGGCAAACCCATTCAATTCTTTTCCATGTTGTGGGCCAGGTTATCATTTTAAGCACGGGTTAGGTTTTTTTGCCCATCACATCACCATAGCCCTAGAAAAGCACTAAAAATATGGCCACCGAATATATTTGCTTAAAAATGTAAACTTCAATTTTGTAATTGCCTTTTCTTTGCAAAGTAAGACAAAAATACCTTTAGGCTATTTCACTTATGCCATTGCGATATATAACTGGTATTACCAGTTATAATTTTGTCTGTTTTTTTTTTACCAAACATCTGTTAATTTCAGTGCATTGCTGACATCCACAGATAGAAGTTGAATAGTACTCTGGGTAGAACTGATTTAATAAGTTACTAATAGATATAAGTGATAATAAACTGTATATTACTACTGCTTTCACTACTATTGATGTTTGGGGTAGCCATCTTGGATTCTGAACTCTGTATTGTTTAAGCTCTCCTGATTTTCCTACTAGGAAATCTGACTTGTTTGTGCAGTTTGTACAGTTAAAAAAAATCTTAACTGGAACTCAACCCTGAAAAGTTGGCACTAGTTATAAACCTTCAAACAGTCCACTATAAATGGACTAGATCTTCATTTGAACAGATTTTTCAGTCCTTGAGATGAATTTGAAATTCCAGCCGTTTTCACCATTCCTGCAACTAATGCTTTCTGCGAAGGTGTGTCCTGAGTTGAGAGGACTGAACGAAACTTTTCCCACAGACTGTACAGGTGTAGCGTTTATCTCCAGTGTGGATCCTCTCATGTTCTTTACAGTGGCCTCCATCAATGAAGGTCTTTCCGCAGAATTTGCAGCGGAACGGCTTTTCTCCTGTGTGATTTCTAAAGTGGACTCTAAGAGAATGAGTTTGCCTGTAACATTTCCCGCACAGTTTGCAACAGTACAGTTTACCTTTATCATGCACAACCTTTCTATGTTGGAACAAACAAGCGCATTTGGTAAAAGGCTGTCCACAAACCTTACAATCATGTGAACTGTCTTTATGATACTGCATGCGTGATGCCAGAGAAGAAGAGTCAATGAACGAATCTTCACAACCCATGTTTGAGCCTGGCGTAACCATTACACTTCCCATAAAATCTGTACTTGTACCAGCAGTAGGTTCAGCAATCGAATTCAAAGTACTGGGGCATGCAAGCTGGGAGTCACATTGTTCTAGTTTGACATGATCCATTTGTGGGTCCTTTTCCTCCGCCATAAGCACATTACCTGACAAACATGTAAACTCCTCACAGTGGACGCTCTTCGCACATGGAGAAGCGCTTGCAGATACATCATTTGGAGGCAGCTGCTGCGACTCAGGTTCTTGTTTTACGGAGGTGAGCTCAAGTTTCTGCTGTAATACAGAGGAATTTGAAGGCAGCGGTCTTTGGTAGAAGTCTAGTTTTTCTGGAGACGGCTCAGGACGACTGGGCTGCAGATCTGTAGAGAAGTGTGGAATAAGACAGAATAAATAGACATTTGAACAGAAACAATAAGTCATTCTATGTTACCAGGCTAAAGTGACTCAAACCTAGTAACACAATCTAATCCAGCACTGCTTTACCCCCTCCCCCCCCAACCCAACCCCTTGTACAATACATTTTTTTACAACTTTTTTTTTTTTACAATATACATTCGTACATTTTTTAAATATACATTTTTTTTACAATAAACCTTTTTTGACGTTTTCAATGGTTTTTTGATATTTAGTTTTTTATTGTACACAGTTTTCATTCTTTTTTACAATGAGCTTTTTCCCCCATCTACAATTTTTCTGTTTTTTTTTTTACCCTATTTATTTTTGTTTCCGTTTTTTTTTTGCAATGCACATTTTTACAAATACAAATTTTCTTTTACATTGTACACTTTCAGTTAACGTTAATTATTTCCTGGCCAAACGTCCAAAAGAAACATGGGGGTAAAAAAATGGGGTTGTTCTAAAAACTTCGGTACTGTATATGTTTTTAATATAGGAAAAAAAAGGAAAAAAAAAAAACGTATGATGTGTATTATATAATATAGGTTATAGTAACGCTACTACATATTCAGTAGGTAGGTTATGTAAGCATGTGTGTTAGATTAGTTTAGTTTAGTTACCGGTGTCCGGGTCTCCGGGTTCTTCGCGGGCGCTGAGGCTGATCTCCTCCAGCAGTTTCCTCAGACGGTGGTTCTCCTCTTTAGTCAGCTCTATCTCTCTCTGATAGTCAGAAACAGTGTCTTTAACCGCTTCATAAATCTCTGCAGCCACCGACATTAACCGCTCTATAAAGAAGGAGCTCAGGTGCTCAATTCTGCTCATGTTAAACCTCGGTTTGTTGTGAATAAATCTGAATAGTTCTCCTGGACGCCGCTCCGCTTCCTCAATGCCTCAGTCTGCTGAGAAAAACCGCACTCAGCTCCACACCGCCCCCTACTGGTTTATCAGCAGAGTTCTACCAGTTAAAATGTAAAATAAACTAGTTCACGGTTCAGTTCATACTGATTTAAATTAACCAGTTCAGTTTATACTGATTTAAATTTACCAGTTCACAGTTCAGTTTATAGTAATTTGAATGAACAAGTTCACAGTCCAGTTTTTACTGATATAAATGAACTAATTCACCATTTCGTTTATACTTATTTAAATGAACTAGTTCACAGTTCAGTTTATACTGATATAAATGAACTAATTCACTGTTTTGTTTATACTGATTTAAACGAACTAATTCACCATTCAGGTCATACTGATTTAAACGAACTAGTTCACAGTTCAGTTTATACTAATTTAAATGAACTAGTTCACAGTTCAGTTTATACTAATTTAAATGAACTAGTTCACAGTTCAGTTTATACTTATTTAAATGAACTAGTTCACAGTTCAGTTTTTACTCATTTCAATGAACTAGTTCACAGTTCAGTTTATACTAATTTAAATAAACTGGTTCACAGTCCTGCCCACACTGCCAAAAGTACCAGTTGTTCTTATATAATATAAAAAATTATTATAAATCCATCACCAGCATAAAATCATTGGTACTCCCAAAATAAATACTATATAATATTATAAACCACACTGAATTTATATTAAAACTTGAACTCAACACAGAACAATATCAAAAAACCCGTTTACTGTAGAAAAACTATAACATACATATAATTCTTTTTTGCTTTTAGTGAAATACTTAATTCTACTTTCCAAATGAAAGGAATATCCTGGCCATGTCGATATTTACTATTTTAAATATGTATTTTTAACCGTTTAGCTCCATGCACCCCTATTCATTTTGGACTCACTCGCGGGCTCCCTCTAGCGGTTCGCAGTCAATTTATGAGACATGAAGTGGGTAGTTCTCTCCATAAACCAGCTTTGGGAAAAAATAAAGAGACCACTTAAGTTTCTAAATCAGTTTATCTGATTTTGCTATTTATAGGTATATGTTTGAGTAAAATGAACAATATTGTTTTATTCTATAAACTACGTAGAACATTTCTCCCAAATTCCAAATAAAATATTGTCATTTAGAGCATTTATTTGCAGAAAATGAGAAATGGCTGAAATTACAAAAATGATGCAGATCTTTCAGACCTCAAATAATGCAAAGAAAACAAGTTCATATTAATAAAGTTTTAAGAATAAATATTTGGTGAAATAACCCTGGTTTTTAATCACAGTTTTCATGCATCTTGGCATGTTCTCCTCCACTTCCTCTTGATTGTATTCCAGAGGATTTCAACCCGGTAAAATCAAATTGATCATCATTTTAAGTTGTTTCTTATTTTTTTCCAGAGCTGCATAAACGCGTTTAGTGAACGCCGTTGAGGCAGAACACTGTCGAGCAGAGCCGCGTAAAGAGCGTCGGTTTATGGAGAGACTTCCCAGTTTGTATCTCCGCCGTTATGTCAGAAAATGACTGAGGACCGCTAGAGGGAGCCCGCGAGTGAGTACAAAATGAATGGGGGTGAATGGAGCAAAATGCTAAAAACACAAATAAAAAAATAGTAATTATAGTATAGTATAGTAAAAATAGTAAGTAATTGGCTGTATATTTCAGTGTTTCAATAGTAACAGGTTTTAGGCAGTAAAGGTGCTAGCACTAGTGCTACTGTTAGCTGACTGGTTGGTGAGCTCTGATGCTGGAGATACAGCCAAAGCACTTTAAGAGCGTTTAAAATGTTTATAACTGGAGTTTTACTTCTATCATGCTATCATGAACTTTTCATCTCTGTGTGGAAGGAAATATTTTCAAAAGGTTTAAAAAATATCCAGTCTAAAAAAAAACAATGTTTAACCTTTAATAACAAATAAACACATTTTACAAATGAACATTTTTTTTGTTTGCATTCTGGATCAATTAATAAACTAACAGATAAGACAGAAATGATGAAGAAATGTGACTGTTACGCTGCTCTAATTAAATCCTGGAGCTGTTGGTATGCCCCTGTATTTTTAGGAGTGAGAGATTCTGTCTACAACAAATTGTGCTTTCTATAGGTTTTCAACAGTCTCTTGTAGAATGCCCTTCTGCTATGCTAATTGAGCCACTCTGTAACCCCCTTTTACCCTTACAATTAAACATTACAACCCTCAACCACCTGAAGAGAGTTGATGGTCTCTGCCTCTGCAGGGAGCCGACATTGCCCCCACCTTATTTATAAGTCGTTGATATGATCCTTTGAAATCCCAACCAAGGTGACGACCATCAAGGCCCCTCAGAGATAATACCCAAAGTGTCTCACTTTACCCCCCACATACCCCTAAAGCTGTTTCCAATATGTGTGTAAGGCCCTCCCGAAACATCTTAGACAGTCAGACAGGGGGACAGAGAGACGAATGCAGGCACTGTTGAACAACAAGCATGATTTTCTGTCTGCACAAGAATAAAGCTGCACAAATCTGAACATCCAGCCTCCTGACTCCTGAAGGCAGAATTTCTAATAAGAGGGAGACAGAAATAAAATGTGCAGTGTGGAATGCCTGGAAAAACACTAGAGCGAATTTTGTTTTTACGTTATAATATTTCAGAACTCTTTCAGTGATTTTTAAATTAGAATCTTGTCATGTGCTGAGTAAAAGTTTAACAAAGAGCTTTAGCATTAAACAGGAGTCGATGTGATATTGGAATTATATCGCAATTGGCCGATAACTGCTTTTTATAGAATCATCAGAATCGGCCTTTGTGGCCCAAAAAAATTAAACCAATAATTTTATCCTGAAAATGTCTTTAAATAGTATGATTTTTTTTTTTTTTTTACAATATCACCCAACCCCAAAAGCATGTCATTGTGCACACCAAGGGCAGAGGCTATAATGTTTATTTCAATATTGGAATATCATATCGACCGAAATGAAGGATTATATGGTGATATAAATTTTGTCCGTTTCGTTCAGTTTTAATTAATTTTAAAGTTAAACCAGGGTGTCTTTACTTTCTGCAAGTAACAAATGTCAATATACAGTATCATCATCGAATTCCCAACATTGGTGCATCCCTACATTAAATGCAGACACAAAACATGTAACACCTATTAAATGTCCTTCAGCAGCGATTCAGTAGTTACTTCTGATATACAGTCCGTTGATGAAGGTTGCGAAAGTGCTTCTTAACCTGACTCGACTGGATGAAACGCTTTCCACAAACTGTACAGCTATATGGCTTTTCCCCGGTATGAATTCTTTCGTGGTCAGTCAGGTGACTTCTCTGTCTGAAGGACCGGCCACAGAAGCGACAGTTGTACGGTCTCTCTCCAGTGTGGGTCCTGTAGTGGATCTCCAGCACTTGTGCGTAACTGTAGGACTTTCCACACACGTCGCAGCGGTAAGGCCTGTACTTCTGATGCACGACCATGTGCTGCTTCAGCTGCCCACGACTTTTGAAGGATTTTCGACAGTACCTGCAGCAGAAAAGACCTGCAGGGCTCTGGCTCTGAGGAACATTATCAGATTGAACTGTATACTGAAGAGAAGGGATGCTGTCGGGACCTTCCCTTAAAGCTTCCAGATGGTTCTCTGATAGATTTTCGGTTTGTACTACGGTTCCGTTATCAGAGCAGACACCCTGCGAGTCCCACGGTTCCAATTTGATTGTAGATTCAGAGGTATGTGGACCTTCAGCACCGATTTCTTCCTTCACAATGTCTCTGAAAGGATGCTGAGGAGGTTCCTCATTATATACTGCTGCTGCAGAGGGAGAGGATGATGGGGATAGTGGGTTGTTCAATGGTTTGTGGGCTTCAGTATTCTGATGCATTATTCTGAGAGAGCATGGAAGCTCCTCTTTTACTTGTATAATTGGGGGATTTGTGTCCAGTGGCTCCTGGCTGAAGTTTTGGAACTCCTGACGAACAGCTTGACTGGCTGGATCTGGACCTGTAAAAACATGAAAGCATAAAATAGGATTTAAGGACACTGTTGTGGTGTCGTTTTCAATATATTCGAATATCACAGACCATAATTTGTTTTCTACAGGCTCCATAATGAAACACAGTGCTTGGACCCCTGCGTCCAGCATGTGGTGTAACAGTGAGGAGTGTGTTACAGGTCAGGTGTAACAATGAGTCAAATACTCCACAAGTGATTTAAAAAGACAAATATATATTAAAAACCCCACCCCAACTTTACCAGTGTTACATACGGCCACAAACATACACCTCTTATTACTAGCAAGAAATGACACATGTTGAACTAAGAATCACACATAAAAAAACTGCTTACCATGAACAAAGGCAGAGCTGCTTGCAGATACATTATTCAATGGTGGCCGTGGATCAGGGTCTTGCTCAGTGGTGGAAAGTTCCAGGTTCAGCTGTAATTCTGACAGATGTGAGTCCAGTGGTCTTTGGTCTGAGTTCTGCTCTGGAGGATCTCCATCAGCACGAGGTAGCTGTAGATCTAAAAGTAAGCACAGAATGATACATCTTTATGAAATAACCAAAGAATCCCCATTTTTCTCTAAAAATGAAAACAAGATTAACTCTGACAATTTTTCTTATTATTTTTATGACATGCTGTTTACTTGAGCATTTATATTGTAGCTGAAATATTTTCCAAAATTAAAATTTCTGCTTAGACTTACACTCATTTTGACTAGTAAATATGACTGTTCACATCAGCAATCAGGAGTTTTGCTGTTCGTCTGACCTTTGGCTCTCTGTATGTTGTGTAAATGATCAATAGGTAGTTAAATAGTGAATATTAAGCTGTATATTTGACCTGCAGCTCTCTGTATGTTGTGTAACTGATCTATAGGTTTATTAAATAGTGAATATTAAGCTGTATGTCTGACATGCAGCTCTCTGCATGTTATATAAGTGATCTATAGGTTTATTAAATAGTAAATATTAAGCTGTATGTTGTGTAAGTAATCTATAGGTAGTTAAATAGTGAATATTAAGCTGTGTGTCTGATCTGTGGCTCTCTGTATGTGGTGTAAGTGATCTATAGGTAATTAAATAGTGAATATTAAGCTGTGTGTCTAATCTGTGGCTCTCTGCATGTGGTGTAAGTGATCTATAGGTAATTAAATAGTGAATATTAAGCTGTGTGTCTAATCTGTGGCTCTCTGCATGTGGTGTAAGTGATCTATAGGTAATTAAATAGTGAATATTAAGATGTATGTTGTGTAAGAGAGCTATAGGTAGTTAAATAGTGAATATTAAGCTGTATGTCTGACCTGGGATCTCTGTATGTTGTGTAAGTCATCTATAGATAATTAAATAGTAAATATTAAGCTGTGTGTTGTGTAAGTGATCTATAGGTTTATTAAATAGTGAATATTAAGCTGTATGTTGTGTAAGTGATCTATGGGTAGTTAAATAATGAATATTTAGCTGTAAGTCTGACCTGCGGCTCTCTGAGCCTGGGTGTTGATACAGACGGTGATCTCAGTCAGAATCTCCTTCAGCCGCTGGTTCTCCTGTTTAGTTCTCTCCACCTCCTCCTGATACTCACACACCGCCTCTTTAACCGCGGCACATATCTCCCCGGCCACACTCATTAACCTCTCTATAAAGAAAGAGTTTAAACTCTCCATTTTATTCATCTTTTACACAACAACAACACACTCACTCACCGCCGCGCTAAATCACTATAGCAATAATTCCACTTCCTCTACAGAGCGGGTGTTCCGTCGATATGTGCTACCCTGTCGAACCGTGCTCCCCTAGTGTATATTTAACTGTAAAACTATAAAGAAACACTATGTTAGAGTATGTTCCCAGTAGATGTGGTTAGTATATTTGGAGAGCATAAATCACCGTATCATGGAAAGTTGTGGCAAATAACGATAATTAAAAACTACTTTTGTATTTCTTTTTTAAATAATAATAATTGATGTATAAATTATTATTATTATTTTATATTTACACTTATATGCAATGACAGTGAATCCATGTGGTTTAATCTGCATAGAAGCCTTCAAAAAACAGATTTTTTATATTTAAAAAAACGAGAAATAATTCAACAGTGTAAATCGGCGCATGCGCAGTACCTTTAGGAAGCACACATCGACGGGTAGCACAACTCGACAGAACACCGGAGCTGCAGGAAAAGCAGCCCACACCGGCCTGGAGCGGTACTACACCTCTACAGCAGCTTCTTACTGTACACAAATACAAGTGAATCTCAAAACATTAGAATATCATTGAAAAGTTACTTTATTTCAGTAATTCATTTCAAAATGTGAAACTCACACATTATATATATGTACTACACACAGAGTGATATATTTTAAGCGTTTATTTATTTTGTTGTTTATATATTATAAACACCCAAAAACAGTCTCAAAAAATAAAAATATTATATAAAGGTAATTATTAAAGGTTGTATTACTTCCATATACAATTTTCAGTTATGTCAATTTGTCCTTATATGATATAAAAAAGTTATGGGACTTGATAAAGAAATTAAACAAAATAGAGAAATTGTGCTTACTAATTTCCCAAATCTAATAAATAGCCTTAATACCCTATGTTGTTAAATAATTTCCTTTGATTTTAACTTAAAATAATTAAATTAGTATATTAAAAGAGTCAGTTATAGTCAAACTGGTTTGTATTTACTATCAGCTTTAAAGATTATGAAATACAATAAAGAGAGAAAAACAATTAAGTGTCTAAAGAAGTCAAGCATCTTTTATTTATTTATACAACTTTTTCAACAACTGACAGAAAAGACAACAAAAACTGAAAAGTAAAAAAATAACCAAAACAATTTATTTTCTGATTCTAAACTTTGTTTAAACCATTTCAAACATATGCCAGGCAAGTTCAGACCATACCATGAGTGATATGATGATTCAGGAGGAGACATAAGAGAGTGAACAGAGAACTTTAAACTGGATGAAACATGTTTAACATGTATGACTCTGTAGTGTGGAGTGGAGCTCCACTCTGACCTGATAACTGAAAGACTGTCTGCTAATGAAAGCTGAGACTTACCTACCAGGGTTCATACCAATATCATACCAATACATTTCTATGATTTTTTCATGACCTTTCCATGCCTTCAAGGCAAATTTTCACGACCATACAATTTTTAAAAATAGTACACAATAAAACCAAAAATCAACTAAAACTATAATCGAAATTGCTTATAGTAGACCTAAAATGAATCTGACACAGAATCTTTCATGATAAAAATGTCAGATCCTGAGAGCTCTATTGTGTAGGGCTAAATTACTGAATTAATTCTGAGCTGATGTAATTGTGAGACTACTTTTCCAAAACTTTTTGGCTATTTTTATTTTTCCAAAACAAATCCAGGCCTGGAAATTCTATTTTAAAATTTCATGGCTTTTCCAGGTTTTTCATGACCGTACAAACCCTGCCTATACAGGATGAATTTAAATTGTCACCTTCATACCTGCTATTTGAAATGTTTATTGTAAGTGAATAGAACATACAGTAGAGTACACCCATCACATATTTTAATGGAACAACACTGAAAATATGAAACTTTGATACTATGTAAAGTAGTCAGTGTACAGCTGTGTGCCCTCTAAATAACTCAACATACAGTCGATAATGTCTAAAGGGTATTCACTTTTGTGTATATCAGCATGAAAAATGTCTTTATGTCTAATGTTTTCAACATTGGATAATATTATCTAAGATTATGTAGTGTGGACCAGGCATTAGTATGTCTGATGGGATGATTAATTAATATTTTTTAAATTGTAGCTTCGTGATTACTCTGCCATCTCTTCTGCTGCTCCCTGTAGAAAAATCTGCAGTAGTCCAGAATACAGACTTATTTTCTTTCCTGTATTTACCTTCTTGCTCTGCCCCATACAGGTCTGACTTAATAAGCACAATCAGTACACCATTCTATATGATGCTAATATAACTGCATTCATTACGGTTCATGTTTTATTTACTGAAATTCATTTGCAGCTTGGTGGCTTGCCTGACTGCCTGAACGCAGTTTCATAAGGGTTACAGGTGTGCCTTTTCATTTGACTTTTCTGAATGAATCGTTTTCCACAAAGCGAACAGCTGTGCGGCTTTTCACCGGTATGAATTTTCTCGTGGTACTTCAGGTGACATTTCTGATTGAAGCGTCTCCCACAGAACCGACAGTCGTATGGTCTCTCTCCGGTGTGAGTTCTACGGTGTGTTTCCAGCACTTGGGCATAGCTGTAGCTCTTATCACACAGGTCGCAGCGATACGGCCTGGGACGTTCGTCCCTATGGATAACGAGGTGCTGCTTAAGCTGCTCACGAGTATCAAAAGGCTTTCCACAGAACTCACAATAAACCACCGGTTCACCAGCCTGAGTCTGGGAGAGAGTTTCAGCCGGGGATATCAAACACTGAGAAGAAGTGCTTTGACCTTTTAAATGATGATAATTCTCAACTATTTCATGTTTGATCTCTGGAGCTTCATCCTTGCAGATGATTGTACAGTCCACGGATTCTGGATATGGAGAACAAGATGAGGATGACGGTGGATCATTTGACGGGTCCTGTGATGGATCCTGTGATTCAGCATCCGGGTGCAAAGTGGTGGAGAGTTCCACTTTCACATTTATGATTGAGGGCTTGGTGTCCAGGTGTTCTTGGCTATAGTTTGGTACATCCATAGGAACAGCTTGACTGGACTGATCATCTGCAGGAAATGTATAGACAAAATAAATTATAGACAATGTGGTTAAATAGGTCAAGTATTCAAGTTCATTGTTGTATTTCAACAATACTACCATAGGGTATGTTTTTGTTTGTGACTGATTTGTTTACCTGGTCTATCAGAAGGTTCACCCTGACCAAGATAATCAATCAATATGACCAAGTTTGTCTACAACACCATCAGATGACATGACTCTTCAAACCATTATTGACAATCAGTAAATTTATCATTTCATTTGGAAATCAAGGGACCAGAGTCTGGAGGAAGAGTGGAGAGGCACACAGACCGAGCTGCTCGAGGTCTAGTGTGAAGTTTCCACTAGGAGAGCCATGCCATCTGCTGGTGTTGGTCCACTGTGTTATCAAGTACAAAGTCAGTGCAGTGTTTTCCCAGCAAATCTTTCAGCACTTCATGCCTCCCTCTGCTGACAACGTTTATGAATATGCAGATTTCATTTTCCAGCAGGACACTACCAAAAGTAGCAATTGTAATAATATTCTTTTTTTTCTGAGACACTGATTTTTGGAGTTTCATGGGTTGTAAGCCATAATCATCAACAATAAAATAAATAAATGCTTCAAATAGATCACTATGTGTGTAACACATCTATATAATATAAAAATCTATATAATAGTATATGAGATTTACATTTGGAACTAAATAAAGAAACTTTTTAATGCTATTCTAATTTTTTGAGATGCACTAGTAGTTATATAGAACATAAACCTTGTTAACTCAAGTATTTAAATGTTAAATTGTTAAATGTTTGGAACAGACCTGTAGAAGCAAATAATATAGTTTTAAAAGGAGCTAGTTTTATTTCCAGCACTCCTACACTCTGTAAATAAGGTCAGATGAATGAACACTCATTCACATACTGTCCTGTAGTGATGCTCTTAATATTCTCAGTATGTGTCACTCAAGCACTTCATGAGATTAAGTAAAAGACAGAGTTCGGTCCTGAATATTCAACTATCCAGCTTATGTAAAAGGAATGCAACTTTAGGAAATAATAATTAGTTACATATATTCTGATGCACTGCATATTTTAACTAGTGCTGCTGGGAACATGTTCTGCTACAGGCAGCTTTACCTATAAACATACACTGTGTCTGCACGCTTTAATTATAGCTAACTGAGTTATAATTACCTGCTTCATTGTTCCCACTCCTCTCCCTCAGCCTTATCTTCAGACTCTGGTTTTCCTGATTAATCCGGTTTATTTCCTGCTGGTATTCAGTAATCGTGTCCTTCACCACCTGGAATATCTCTCCAGCAGCCGCCAGCAGCCGCTGAGAGAAAAACGAGTTTAAAAACTCCAGTTTATCAGCAGTCATGTTCACTACTGTCTCCAACAACACAAACACACGAATCTCCTCCGACTGTTTACTGCTTTTACCAAGCGGTTTAGTGTAGAAACAGCGCCACCAGGCGATCCGGAGGAGCACTGGCCTCTAATAGTACAGTGGAGATATCTGGAACTACAGTTTAGACCAGGGGTGGGCAATTAGTTTTCCCAAGTGGCCACATAAGAAATTGGAATGATTTTAGAGGAATATATTTAGCTCGGTTGTGCCCAAAACATATGTAATGTAGGACAATACAGCATTTGTAATAACCCCTTTTATCTAAAAAAAAATGAAACATTACAATGATACAATAAAATGTGGGGGATTCTAGAATTATTTAATAAACATGGTTCAGTTTAGAAATTTTTAATAATTTTGCATTGTCTTAAATAGCAACAGAACCTGACATAAAATAGTCCAAAATGATGCAGTAATATCACTTGAAACATATATTTTGAATTCATGCGAAAGAAAACTTTAATTATTTAGTGGTGTGATATAATAACCCTTTTATTTTCATGTTTTATATGACTCCAAAATCTTGTTTTATTGTTAAGTATAATTACTGGGGGGAAAAACATAATGAATACAATTAACAATGTTTTTTCAAGACTTTTGTGGTATCATTTAATTACCATTTGATTTGCTTATTTTATAGGACAAATATTTCTAAAATGTTACACTGATCTACAGATAGGTAGTTGTGTTTCTGGTGTGTATTGGATTATTAGACCTGGTAAATTATTTTTATTTTGGTAATTATTTATTTAGCTGTAAACCTAGTTTCTGTTTCATTTTCAGTCTCTGCAGGAGAAGCGCGAGTCTCTGCTCCTCCAGCTTCGCCGTGGACGTGAATACCGTAATACACCGTTTAGACGGACCACGGGCCACACAATCCCCAAGTCTGGTTTAAAGTGTACAGGACTTTTACTAGTAAAAATGTAATTAAAAATATTACATTAACGGTAAAATGACTAGTCAGAGTTACGTTAAGCATATGTGAAAATATCTGGTATTAAAGGAATCATAGATATCTGTAACTGGGGTTTTACTTGAAAAAATGTAATCATAAATTATAGAGAGGGAGCTTTTATATAATTCAATGGTAAAATGACAAGTCATAATTACATTAAAGATATGTGGAGATGGGGTGTTCCATATCATATCACATCTGGTGATAACACTAATTTCTTTAAATATCCCTGGAGTATTATGATATTATTTTAGGGCCACATGGGCCATCAGGGTACACGTTTTTGCTGTTTGTTTGTAGCAAAAAGAAAATCACAATGTGAAATTCACAATGTTTAACATTTCACATTTCACTTCCAATTAAATATCTATCATAGACAGATTATGTCTGCCCAGTGTCAATTATTTTACTTCAGTCATGCATGTGTTGAGTGCATTATTAGTATTATGATATTTTGGATCATTGATCATTTCTTTAAATTAATGCCCATGAAGAAAACTGAATAAAACCTCAAAGCTCCAATCCAAGGATAATCTTTTGTAAGAAAATGGAGAGAGAATGTTTTTTTTCTTCTTGGAATGAAGTTGCATAATTCTGGGTAAAAGACACTTAATTCGCATGGTAAAAGTTCACAGGCTCAGAGGCAGACCCATTTACCTTCCTTATAGGCACTCATATTGTGCACAACCCCTGAGAGCTGCTTGCGTTGTTATCTGTGAAACAAAAGGACCTTGTGGCCACTTCTTAATGGCTACGATTTAACTGACTCGTTTTCACGCCTTAATTATCTGGTTCTCACTCATTTGGATCTCGTTCCCACACCTTATTTATAACATTCCTACACATTAGGTTTTCTTTCCCACACTTTAATAAGTTGTTGCCGCACCTTAGGATATCATTCCTACGCTTTATTAAGTTGTGGCCGCACTTTAGGATCTCCTTCCCACGAATTATTTTTTTAAACATTATGTCCCCTTAGGGGCTCTGTAGGATACTGACTCTTGCTGGTCTGTAACAAGTGCATTATGGTAGAAATCCCCGGTTAGCTCCTGGCTGCAGTAGAAACTGCAGTAACTTACGCTAGGGGGCGGTGTGCGCACCCCCGCCCTCGCCTGCTAAAGCGGCCGATAAGCGGCGCTGTTTTCACACCGCTGCCCCTCCTGTTCAAAACAAAAGGAAGAAGATGGCAGAGAGTCCGTTCTCCATGGCCTGCGCCGGAAAAATGGCTCATCTGGAGACGCTGAACTCGTTCTTCTGCGAGCGCCTGATGGCCGTGGCCGCGGAGATCTTCCAGGCGGTGAAGGACACGCTGTCCGAGTACCAGGAGGAGCTGGAGCGGAACAAGCAGGAGGTTATTTATCTCAGGAAAATGCTAGCTGAGGTTAGCATCAGCAGCGTAGCAGGTCAGACTCCCTCTTTACACTGTTCCACTAACTGCTGGGGTTACTGAAACATTTACTGATAGATTTAACCAGAAATACACCAGTTTTAGAGGTTATTTATCGGAATAGCGCTCTGTTTTAGGAGCGTGTGGCTCTCACTGACAGCAGCCCTGCTGAAATTAACAGCCTGTCCAGATCAAGCTCCAGCTAGCCAAGCTGGCTGATCAATTCAGATTTTTTTTACTAGTTAACAGTATATCTTTATTTTTTTATAGTTTAATGGTTTATCTCTCCTACCAGCATCATTAACCTCACCAGTCTGCTTAAATAACCTGACCTGATCAAGCTTGACAATGCAGCATTACCATCAGTGTGTGACAGTGTGTGACAGTTAGAGGTGTCAAGTTTTTCTTCAGGGTGTAAAGGGGAACATATTTGGTGACATCCTTTAAAGGTCTCATTTAATCGTTTTTAAATTTCTTTTAAAATGTCTAGTTGTGGTCTCAAGTATGAATGAACGCCATTGGAGCCGTTTGTTTTGTGAAAAACAGTGTTCCTATTTAGCCCTGCTTTAGTTAACTGAATTACTGGTCTCTGAAGAAAAACAGAATTTCGCCACTTGCTCATGAATATTCATACATGCAAACATATTTCCTTTAGTTCTGAATATTGATTAAAATCTAAAATTAAATCTGTTAAATGTATTGAACAGCTCATTCATGTGTTTTTTGTTTTGTACAACAACAGTTTTACTTTTGGTTTTTAACAATTTTGTTCTAGAAATTATGTCAGAACAGGTTTTGTCACTATGGAGACAAATACTGAGATAAATAAAGCTTGTTCACAAAAGTCTTCCTCACTAATTAGGCTATGTTCATATTACAAGTCACATTGCTCAAATCCATTTTTTTTGCTCAGTTCGTATTTGGCTTGACAGTTCACATTCACAAATGTAAGTGATCTGTATCTGCGTATAATGTGAACGAATCTGTCCCTGAAACACCTCACACGCAAATTATGTGTATAATCTATTCCATTCATTTCCTACAGATGTACCGACCATCCAGGCTGACGGCACTATTCTCGAACAGCCGAGCTGTCACCAAGACCCACTGGACTCAGAACCATCAGTAATCCAAGTAAAGCTGGAGCTCAGTAATGCAGAGCAGGACCCTGAACCACAGCAGCCACTGAGTGACTGCGTACCCTCCTGCTGTGTCCCTGTAGATGCTGAAACACCTCAAGAGCCGCCTCAGCACAGAGCTGTCGACATGGAGGATGAGGTAGAAGAAGCGTGTGCGACTTTGGAGTCGCACATCGCTGTCAAACTAGAGCGCCCTGACTCACAAACGTTCTGTGCAGACGAGATGAACCCCTGCCTGGTCCAGAACGAAAGCTTGTGGAACCAGTTCAGGCCTGTCGATGATGAGCCAGGCCCGCACCGTTCTTCCCAGTGTGACTTCGCTCATCACGCGTTTCACTTGCAGAGCTTGCCTACGGAGAATGTGTTTCCTCATAAGGTGTCTGAAAAGCCTTCCAGAGGTGGGCATATGAAGACACGAAGGGGAGCGCACCATAAAACCAGAGCTTTCCGCTGTGATCTGTGCGGAAAGTGCTACAGCACTTCATATGCGCTTAAACTCCACCTGAGGACTCACACAGGAGAGCGGCCATTTACCTGCAAGTTCTGCATCAAGACATTTAATCAGAAAGCACACGCCAAGGTGCACGAGAGGATCCACACAGGGGAGAAACCGTATAGCTGTTCAGCATGCGGAAAACATTTCAATCGGACGTATCAAGTCAAAGTGCACATTCGAAATTATCACCCTGACCAGGTGGCTACTATTATCAAGAGTCGGCAATAAAAACAACACTTTGAAAAGCTCTTAGGCTATGTTCACACAGCAGGTAAAATAAAACAAATCTGATTTGTTTTCTTCATTGTGATACAGGTGTGTTATTTGTGTGGCATAGTGAACAACAATAAGTGCATTTAAAATTGGAAAACTCCAATGTGTGGTATTGAAACGTGATGCAGATTTCTGGCAGTGGATTTTTACATCAAGAAGAAGTTGAAATGTCTAAGGTAAAGGGAAAATGAAAAACAGTGGCCACTTTACCTGCTGTGTGAAATGTAGTATTTAGTCTAGTATTTAATGTTTCCCATGTCAGGAATCATATATTTTTGTTCTGCTTGACCAGAAGGAGTGATGTATTTCATTGTATTCTATTGTATGCTGTTTTTTCAGCAATGAAGGAAAAATATTAACACATTGTAGAGATTCTTGTTTGTGGTGCACCTCGTATAAATATCAGAATCCAATATTTTTAAATGTATATTTCTGCCGATATGTAGACATTGGGCATTCCAGAAGAGTATAGCACATCATGGTTGTTGTGCAAAACCTTTGTATCTCCTATTGCTTATTTCCATTTTTTGACTTAATTTGAATTTGACAAATGTTCTTTCTGTTCTTTACTGACTTTCATCAAATTCATGCCATTTCGGAAGTACAAGTTCTTTTTTTTTGAGTGAGTTAAATGTAGATATATTTTAGCCATGCTTGTGTAGAGTAAAGGAAATGTATCACAAAATTATGGATGCTCAATTATGGATGCACTTTCAGAGTTTGGGTAAAAAAAGTGAAAGGAAACTTCAAAAAGTTCCTTTTGGCCAGATGTTAAATGTTCTTTCAGTTTCAGCCAAAATCATTTGATTTATGCGGAACCCTAAACAAAATATTGGTTCAGTTTATTAGCCAACTGTAACCATACAAAAATAGCTTATTTTATACAGGTACCTGCTGTCTGATCTAATTAGACATCCCTGGATTTGACACTTTAATGCATTTGATGTATCTTCTTGTGGTGTGGAGTATTCTTGTTTAATATATTTCTATATTCTCTAGTCATTCTAAGACAAAAAAAATCTGCAATATTTAATGCAATTTCAACACAGTACATTGCTGATTTCCTTTTTTTTTCATACTAAAGTCACAATCATTCTCTTGTTCATTATTTTGTGTGTTTTTATATTTACAGTGTAAATTACAGTATGTAAAATGAAACTTAACCAAAGCATTCAAATTCTATAAAAAAAATGTATATTAATAATCAGATACAGCACATATATATTTCCTCTGCCCCTTTTTTTTTTATTATAACCAAAAAAGCACTCCTTTCCCTCTCTGCGAGTCCACACTCACAAAGTGTAGTCTGAAATGACGGTATAAAGCTCTTATCTGTTAAGCACAACTTCACTGGGCTGCAGGTTGTTTGCAGTATGTGTGTTTACTTATTGTTTTAGATTATTAATCCACATATAAAAATTCTTTAATTTTATGAAAGTTTTTTTTGTTGCTTAAGCACTATCTAGCTGTTGGCTTATATGCACTTATGCCTGCTTGTTGTGATACTACTGAGATCAGATTATATAATAATATTATTAATAATAGTAATGATAAATGCTAAGTAATAATATTGTGTAAGTGAACTGTAAATAGTTATGTTTGACTTGCTGTTACATCTGTTGGATTTCTTTAATAAACGATTAAAGAAATATTTTTTCTTTTTAAAAATCGTGGTTTTGTTTTTTTCCTTGTAGAAACAGCAGAATGTAGCTGCAAAGTTGATGTACTGTTAGAAGGGGGAGCAATACACTCAGTGTCTATTACAAATAAAACATTTTCTGAGGTAGTTTAAGAGTTTTAATAGTAAAATAGTTGAAACTATATTCAATTTGATGGTGCCCCCTCCAATACCTTTTTGATGGGATGAGTTGGGGAGTTGGGGCTGATAAGATGAGGTAATGATTATGCAACAGCCTGACGGTGCCAAATTTTGATAAAATCTGCTTAGAAGGTAGAGGCAGTTACTTCAACAAAAGTGAGAAATTCTTTTTTTGCTTACTTCTGTGTCACATTGCAGAGAACCTCACCTGGTCCCTCAACACCAGCGACATAAAAAAAAGAACATCCAAGCCTCCACCACCAGGCGTTTAGATACCTTAACACACAGAGACGGAGCTGAAACCACTCACTCTCTCATTTATACATCTATTATGGATTTGTGGAGGAAAATGAAAACATAAATACACACAAACTCACTCAACATACAGGCTAAAATGATAAATTTATATTTATGTATATTTTCAGCACTGGAAAAAAATGAGACCATTTAAAAATTTAGTTTCTTTTTAACCAAATTAAAAACCTCTGGAGTATAATCAAGAGGAAGATGCATGATCACAAGACATCAAACCAAGCTGAACTGCTTGAAATTTTGTACCAGGAGTTGTCCAAAAGCAGTGTGTAAGACTGGTGGAGGAGAATGTGCCAAGATGCATGTAACCTGTGATTAAAATACAAAATATTGATTTCTGAACTCCTAAAACTTTATAAATATGAACTTGTTTTTTTCGTTTCATTATTTGAGGTCTGAAAGCTCTGCATCTTTTTTGTCATTTCAGCTATTTCTTATTTTCTGCAAATAAATGCTCTAAATGACAATATTTTTATTTGGAATTTGGGAGGAATGTTGTCCGTAGTTTATAGAATAAAACAACAATCTTTAGATACCTATAAATAGCAAAATCAGAGAAACTGATTCAGAAACTGAAGTGGTCTCTTATTTTTTCCAGAGCTGTATGTAAGCATGTTTGTATGTAGTTTCCTCCACAATTTTATTTTATTTGTGCATTAAAAAGACTCTTAAACAAAGAACTGTATCATTATAAGAACAGTAGTTATACAGTACTATGTATGGTTTTGCCGGGACTCTTATTTTGAAGGCCATTGTAGCAGAGACTGAACAGCTCCCAGTTTCCAGTGTGTGGGTCAAGAAAGTGTTTTCCGCAATGGCTTCGGTTACTGATGTTGGGAAATTTGAGTCTTTAAATTTCTCTATTCACGAAAGATTAACTACAGTCGCGGGAGAGATATTTCAGCTAGTTAAAGAAACTCTCAGCGAGTTTCAGGAGGAGGTTTATCGCTGCAGGCAGGAGAATATTCAACTGAAGAGAAGACTAGCCGAGACCAGCAGCACTGAGCCAGGTGAGCTAAATAATGAAGCAATTATACACGAGAGGGAGAGGGAATATTGGCACTGCTTTGCTGCGATCGTAGATGGCACTGACTACACGCCAAAATTTAAGCAATAATACTGTTGTGATGCGGTCGGCCGAGTGCCGAAGATCAGTACAGCAATGCTAATATGACACGTTATAGCGCTCGCTCTTG
Organism: Astyanax mexicanus; assembly: GCF_023375975.1. Lineage (NCBI taxonomy): Eukaryota > Metazoa > Chordata > Actinopteri > Characiformes > Acestrorhamphidae > Astyanax > Astyanax mexicanus. The sequence continues at coordinate 21,759,463 of NC_064431.1, forward strand.
CGTATTATTGCTTAAATATTATACCACAGTTCTATTATCACTAAAAGATTTTAAGTTAAACAGGACGAGAACATGCGATCGGCTTGATTTTAAACAATCCGCCAGTAAAAATAGTTCCTGCACTGTAGTTAGCTGCACGGTTAGCTCTTTTATTATCTGCCCTTTAAGTCAATATTGTGGAAATCTAAGTGTATACTGTAAAGAAACAGAAGCGCTTTACTCAACCATATAAACGGTTTTTAGGAGACTAATCTGTGTAGATTAAAGTTCAGCGCTCGTTTGACTGAAAGAAAATGTTTTTTTTTAAGAATTAAAAGTTTTGTTTACTTCGGCGCCACCAGCGGCAAGACCTGCGGAAGTCCGCATATATATATATATATATATACTTAAGCTTTTATTTTAATAATAACAAGTCTTAAACTGATATTGAAAGCTGATAATTTGTGTAATAATGAGCATTTTCGAGCTTTTTTATTTATGGGCCCGCGTCTTTGTCTGCGCCGCCTATTGGAGACATGGCATTTCTGCACCGTGCCTATACAATCTAGTGCCTCTTAGTGGTGATTAATGATATCGCATCTCGTTGGTAAGAGCTGCATCGTTGCTAGGTTACCTGTATGTTGCGGAGTAATACACGGAGAGCTACAGTTACAGTGCATTATCGCCTAATATTGTCGCTCATAAAACGCCACTCAGCCAATCAAATTGCAGGGTCGGAACTACCTGTGGTATAACACACGTTATAGCACGAACCTCGAGTGTATTATTGTGATTATACCACAGTTCTATTATCGCTGTTTATTAAAAGATTTTGAGTTGAGAACGAGCAAATAAGATCTGTTTGGTTATAACACACTGTGAGGTAAATTAGTTTCATTACTGCTCTGTTTGTAGCTGCGCTGTTTGGCTTGTAAGCGCTGCATTGTTGCTAGGTTATAGTGCATTACCGGCTGATAATAGCACTCATAAAACGTCTGTCAGCAAATCACATTGCGCAAAGAAATCAATAATTTTAGCCAATCATATCATATATATATATATATTTATTTTTTATTTTTAATAAGACATGAAGTAGTCTGTAGAGCTGCATGCAAATGCTAGGCATTTGGATGCCCCAAGCACAAATGCTTTGTGGTGCAGCCCCCCCACCTTCATTTTTCCTCAAGTTTGACCTCCCATTATTCCAAAATGCTACAGTAATATAACTTGACACGTATGTCACTAATATTATAGAAAGGGTTTCTCAAGGATTTAATGGTATCATTAGATAACAGTTGTTGTTTTCTGGTTGATGCCATTCAAATGGACATTTTTTTAGGTCTGACTTCCCATTACTCCAAATTGCTACAGTAAAATCACTAGAAACAAATACATTGAATACATGGTAATGTAGTATTTACAAAATGTAGTGGTGTGATATGATAACTTTTTGATTTTCATGTATTATGGGACTCCAAACTCTCCATCCCATTAATTCAAAGTCTTACAGTATTATTACTTGAAGCATACATAGTGTATACTATCACAACTGTTCTTAAAGACTTTAGTGGTGTCATTTAGAGGGAAACAGACCAAATCTGGCAATTATGGAGCTAATTGTCTTCCTCTGTGTAGTTGGAAAAATAAATTCTAAATCCAAAAAATGTAAAATAGAGTTAAAAGAGAAACTTGGTGTGAAATAGACTTGATAGGGGCATAGCATTACCCATGCAAAAAATCTACATTTTAAAGTTTGTAAATATATGAATATTAGTGGAGTTATCTATCATAACTAAGTTTTGGGAGTGATCCACGCCCTCACTCCTCCCACTTCCTTCCATATTTAAACCGTCACTTCCTCTCTACCTGCTCATTGAACAAACCTCGTGCCCACCTCCTCCCCATCTTCCTCCTTCTTTAATTTTATTCTCTTCTCATGTTTCTCTTCGTGTGAGGTAGGCTTCGGCTTCACACTTTACAGCAAAGCTGCCCCGAACTCCATCTCAAATACTGAGTTTGCGCTCCCTCTTTTCTTCTTCTCTGCCCAGTCAAGGGCGTGGGTCAGCTCTAGCAAATAGAGATATTTTCAGAAACACTTGAAATTAATTCATTTCCACAGAATTAATTTTGCAATCTGTTCCTATTGGTTCTTGCTAGTCAGTCGACCCATCGTGTCTTAGTTTGAAGATGGTGGAGAAGTACCTTCAGGTACTGTGTATATAAACAGTGTTTTTTAATAAACTATCTGTGCACTTTCAAAGTTCTTAGTGTCTCACTTTAAATGTCAGTGCCCTCGGAAATCTACCAATAAAGTGTGGAGCTACTTTGAGCTTGTTAATTGTATAAAAATACTGATTTCTGTGCATGAGCAATGCTATGCCCCTATCAGTAGCATTGTAGGCATCGTCTAAAAGTTCTGCATTTCAGAATGCTGGGGGTTACGTTCTCATTATCATGTTTCAATACACCCCAAGTCCATTTCACATCGGATTTCTACTCTAACATTTGGATAACTGTCTTTATATTTATTCTAGATGTTCAGATGAAGCATGTTGACTTTCCTGTTGAGGACCAGAACTCCAGCCAAGGCCTGGTTGGGGCTGAACTGGACACTGAGACGTCAGCAGTACAAGTGAAGGTGGAGTTCAGTACCCAACTTCAGGATCCTGAGGCTCAGCAGCCATTATGCCATTATTCTACACCCACATGCAACCCTGAACCTTCTCCCGTAGCTCCCACAGAGCTACCTCACGCTCATTTCCCAGCTCATGTGGATGACTCTACCATTCATGAGACCGATGGGGGTCGGAATAGAGGTCGTAATGGAAGTCTAGGTGTATTTATGAACTCATACGTTACAGTCAAATTAGAGCGCTGTGACTCCCAATTGACTGGCATTGACCAGCAGTCATACTCCAGTTTGGTCCAAAATGGAAGTGGTTCTAATCACGATTATAAAAGAGCTGTAAAAGACGAAGCTGCTGCTCATTGGGTTCAGTCGTCTGATGAGCCTGGTCCTGCTCTACCACCCCCACCACCACAATGCATGGTAAACAGCATGACTGGAGAGGAAATGTCACTATTTCACTGTAAGGCTTGTCCTGAGACATTTGAAAACGTTGAGCAGTTCAAGGCACACATGCTAAAGCATCGTAAAGAGGCCTGTTTCCATTGTGAATTTTGCGGGAATTATTACAGTAGCGACTCTGCTTTCCAAAACCACCTCACAACACACACAGGAAAAAAGCCTTATCTCTGCAGGTTCTGCTACAAGACCTTCAGTCTCAAAAGCAGCTTGGAAGAGCATGAGAGGATTACACCCTACATCTGCACCAAATGTTGCATGCATTTCACCTGGCCGAACCAGGCTCGACTCCACGTGCAGGATGAACACCCCGACTACCCTGACACAATCATCAAAAGGTCAAACAAGCATGGCCTGCTGGAGGTGGCTCATACTGGTGTCGAGGAAACTCGCTGCCAGTTGTGCGGAAAGAATTACAGCACCCGACAACAATTACATATTCACCTTCTAAACCACCCCAGAGAGAGGTCATATAACTGCAGGTTCTGCAAAAAGACATTCATGCAGAAATGCCACATGATGGAGCACGAGTGGATCCACACCAATGGAGACAAATATAGCTGCTCGGTATGTGGGATGAGTTATAGGTGGCTACATTCTGCCAAGGTTCATATACAGAATCATCACAGACAAAAAGCAAGGATTCTTCGAAACTAAGAAGACTAAACATTTTTTAAGGTCCTGAAAAATGTTCGGAACAAAGAGACTATTGTGGCTTGATATTATTGCAAATCTCAGTAAATCTTGGCGCTATTTAATTATAGTTTATAATTTGTATGCATTTTTCATTTATAAAAATAGAAAAAAATAAAATAAATGTTATACATAATGCTAATCTATTTGCCCTAATTTATGCACTTCATACATGCTTTTAAATCTGTATCTGCTGATAAAGCTCATCAGATATGTGTGTTTTTTGGATGCCCATACATGTCAGATAATAACTTAGTATGTTAAAGTAATGTTAAAGTGTTTGATTGTTAAATAAAGGCTATTTTTCCGTCAAAAACATTAGAAGATATAATAAAACCAAAATATAACATTTATTAAATGTTCTTAGCTATCAGGGGAGGGTATTTACTGTGTTTAAATGAATTATTAGACGGACTTCAGTAAAAGGACAATGTTAAATTGTTAAATAAAGCTTACTTTTCCATTATACACATTAAAAGACATAATAAACCCAAAACTTTGGTGATGAGATGCACAACGATATTATTGCAGATATCAGTGAATCCTGGAACTTTTAAAATATATTTTATGATTGGTATTCATTCATTTTTTTTTTTATAAAAATGGCTAAAAATAAATGTACATAATTCTAATCTGTTTGTCCTCATTTGTGCACTTCATACATGCTTTTAAATCGGTACCTGCTGAAACAAAACATCAGATATGTGCTTTTTTTTATTTGGATGCCCGTACATATTGTGAAGTATGTCACGTCAGTCTAAATAAGGAGAACTTAACTTCAGATAATGACTTAGTATCTCAAAGTAATGTCAAAGTATTTTCAAATAATAAAAAAAGCATCTAAAATAAACCTCAAACCAATGAAAATGAAACTTTCCAAAAAGCTTCTATATTATGGGAAATAATATTTGTATTCTCTGTAATCTTCTTTATTCACCATGCAGTTCACTGAATGGAAAAAAAAAATGAATTTATGTCTTCCATACACTTGAAATACTTTATCTAGGTGTTAGCATATATGCACCTTATTTCTGCTTTTTTGTGATAGATTATATAATAATATTATTATTAATAATAATAATAATAATAATAATAATAATAATAATAGTAATAATAAATGATAAGTAATAATATTGTGTAAGTGAACTGTTAATTTGTTTTTGTCTAGTCTGTTACATCTGTTGAATTTCTTTAATAAATAATTAAAGAAGTAATTCTCCTTTTTAAAAATGTGGTTTTGTTTTTTTTCCGTGTGGAAACAGCAGAATGTCACATCACAGTTGGTGTACTGTTAGAAGTGGGATTAATTTGTACATAGTGTCCATTACAATTAAACAATGTGATGGTTTTGAGGTACCGGTAGTTTAAGGGAATTAATAGTAAAATTATTAAAACTTTATTTCAACTGTAAATGTTAGATAATTTCGAGCAGTTTTGCTACACTTACACTTGTGTATAAAGAATGTACTGAAAAATTCTACCATGTACAAAAAGAGCATCCAAGCCTCCATCAACAGAATCTGCAACAGATTCTTTCACCCGGCAATCAGATTTCTTAACACAGAGACGGACCTGAAACCCCTCATTCTTTCTCTCTCTCTCTCTCTCTCTCTCTCTCTCTCTCTCTCTCTCTCTCATACACACACTCACTATTGTATATATTTTTATGTATGCATTAAAAAATAAAAATAACACATCAAACACTTTACTTATGGCAAAAAGTCTATTGTACTTAAACTTTTTTTTTTTTTTTAAACAATTCTTGTTTTAAATGTTTTAATGTAGTTTTACGTGCAGCATGAACAGTAGCTGGGTGATTCTAATGAAGCTGCAGGGAACATGTCCATGACAATTTTTATAAAATCAATACTTAATTCATAAAAACTCTGATATTGTGTGTAAAGTGAATAGGGAGTACTGTATGGATCAATTGTTTTCATCATCATATAAAATTATTTTTATATAAATTAAATAAAAAATATATGGAAATTCTCATTACCGTTATGTGTCCGTATCCCTTCTTTCTAATTTTAAGTTAAACCATATTAAAAGTACTAAGCATATCGAATCAATAAAATAGGGTAAAGTCATTTAAAATATCTATATTTATACATGATATAAACATGTTTTGTGTTGAACAAAAAAATGTACTTGATTTTAAACAAAATATCTGTGTCCGAACAATTTTTTTCTCATTACCGTTTCATGATTTTACCCCCCTATAAAAATTACACTGTGCCTTTAAATTGATCAGCTATCCCATGATGCATCACTTCAGAGACAAGCTTCAAAATGGAGATAAGGTCAGTTGGTCACTCTTCTCTCCCTTTGAGAAATCTGTGTTAATATTGCTAAAACTGTCCTCAGTTACACTGTCTATTATCATTACCGTTATGGTTTAATACTCATTACTTTAAAAAATATAAAAATAAATTATTTCATGAATATTATCATAATATAAGGCTTTGACATCTGGCAAAGTTATAGGTTGTTAGCATATTAGCATTTTAAGTTATTTGTGAAATTAGCCAAGAGCATCTCATTACCGTTACTCAATATTCTCATTACCATGCATTGTGAGGGCCATAACTGTAATAAGAACCATTGAGCTGGTAATGAGATTCTTATGTAAGACTGCTAAAAGAGTAATTTAACAGAGTTTATTTGATCATTTATGGTAATTATGAATATATATATAGATGATGGTTGTAATTATAATTATTTTTGTGTGATTTTTACTTTCTGATGGAAAAAGTAGCTTACATGCAGGTGGATTTTCCACTATTTATATATATATATATATATATATATATATATATATATATATATATATATATATATATATATATATATAACAATGTCATTGATGGTTATACTCTTTTGATTAGTCTAATGATTATATTCATATAATCATTAGAAGACTGACAGAGATTGAACGCAAGAAGGCAGCAGCCAAGGCTAGAGTTTCTTGAGATTTGCTTGTTTTTCTGGTTCCATGGTTTGTTATACAATTGCCTTAACCCTTGTTTGGTGTTCATATTTTTGCTACTCGTTTACTTTGTTACTTGTATTTAATTCAGCAAAATTAAGCAATTTTACATTAAAATGCTTTACACATGCTTGCTTCACCTAAATTGCAAGCAATATAAACAGCTTACATGGTTAATAAAAATGAATTAAACTCAAGATATGAGAAGAAAATGTAAATGTGTGTACAGTGTGTGTTTATCAAAAATGTGTTTTTATGTATGTTTTTCACAAAAAAATGAGCCAATGCCAATGAGTTTGAGTTAGAAAAAAATATTTTTTTTCAGTTTCATTTGATGAAAAATGAAAACGGGTCCCACAGACCCGAACACCACACAAGGGTTAACTAAGTTTCATTACCGTTACATTTATTCTCATTACCGTTTAATTGTGTTCTCATTACCGTTATGGATCTAAAATGTTAATTTTAATGTTTCACATCTTATCATAACTTTCCTTCATTTTACTATAGTATATCCCTCACCTGTTGTCCACATGAGTTTTTGATCAAACATATTCTAAAATAATTTCCATTAATTAAAAAATTAAAAGATATTTTACAAATGTTGTATCGGTAATGAGAGTTGCTTAACTATAAATAAATAAATAAATAAATAAATAAAAAAGATCAAAGTAATTGTCAAGGACTGTGCTGTTAAGTTGATGGAATTTGTTGTGGAAATATGAAATTAATCATCAAAAAAAGTTTTGAACCGTTGATCTAGATTCGTCATTTACTGTAACGGTAATGAGAATTATTCTGGATCATATCAGATTCAAATGATAATAAAATTCTATTTAAAAAAAATAAATGAAAAAATAATCAATATAGTAAAATACACATTCTATTTTAGATTCTCAACTTGAAAGAATGATGCAATGTGGTGAAAAAAATTTTTATGTTAATGTGAAGGTCTTCGTGAGAATCACCCAGCTATTCAGTACAGTTTATGGGTTTGCCCGGACTCTTATTTTGAAGGCCATTGTAGTTTCCAGTGTGTCGGTCAGTTACGGGTTTTCCGCAATGGCTTCGGTTACTGATGTTGGGAAATTTGAGTCTTTAAATTTCTCTATTCACGAAAGATTAACTACAGTCGCGGGAGAGATATTTCAGCTAGTTAAAGAAACTCTCAGCGAGTTTCAGGAGGAGGTTTATCGCTGCAGGCAGGAGAATATTCAACTGAAGAGAAGACTAGCCGAGACCAGCAGCACTGAGCCAGGTGAGCTAAATAATAACAGATAACACACTGTCCTGAAACGATCACCCCTATGCACTTTTTAATTCCAAATTGTTGTTTCAAGGCCGATACAAAGCATTTGGATGCCCACCAGTGGTGTGATATGGGACTCCAACTATCCATCCCATTAATTCAAATTATTACAGTATTATTACTTGAAGCAAACAGAATGAATACTATTACAAGTGTTCTTCAGGACTTTAGTGGTGTCATTTAAAGGGCAACAGACCAAAAAATAGAGTTAAAGGAGAAACTTTGTGTGAAATGGAATTGGTAGGGGCCTAGCATTACCCATGCAAAGAAATCAATATGTTTACACCATAAACAATGCACTTAGAAGTTTGTAAATGGATGAATATTATAGAGATATTTTCAGAAACACTTAAATTAATGCATTTCCACAGAATTTTGCAATCTGTTCCCCTATCCTACCTGTTCGTTCTAGTCAGTCAACTTATCATGTCTTAATTTGAAGATGGCAGCGCTCCTGGAGAACTATTTCAAGGTACTCTGTATATAAACAGGTTTTTTTTTTATAAACTATTTGTGCACTTTTACATTTCTAAGTGTCTCATTTAAGTGGCCCTCAGAATTCTACCAATGAGCTTGGTAATGGTGTAAAAATATTTCTCCTTTAACATTTGGATTACTGTCTTTATATTTCTTCTAGATGTTCAGCTGAAGCATGTTGACATTCTTGTTGAGGACCAGAACTCTAGCCAAGGCCTGGTTGGGGCTGAACTGGACTCTGAGACGTCAGCAGTACAAGTGAAGGTGGAGTTCAGTACCCAACAGGCTCAGCAGCCATTATGCCATTATTCTACACCTGCATGCAACCCTGAACCTTCTCCCGTAGCTCCCACAGAGCTACCTCACGCTGATTTCCCAGCTCATGTGGATGACTCTACCCTTCATAAGAGTGATGGTGGTCATGATGGAGGTCATGATGAAGGTGTTGATGTACATATGAACTCATACGTTAAAGTCAAATTAGAGCGCTGTGACTCCCAGTTGACTGGCATTGACCAGCAGTCATACTCCAGTTTGGTTCAAAATGGAAGTGGTTCTAATCACGATTATAAAAGAGCTGTAAAAGACGAAGCTGCTGCTCATTGGGTTCAATCTTCTGATGAGCCTGGTCATGCTTTGCCACCACCACCACCACAACGCATGATAAACAGCATGACTGGAGAGAAAATGTCACTATTCCACTGTAAGTATTGTCCTGAGACATTTGAACACACTGAGCAGTTCAAGGCACACATGCAAAAGCATCGTAAAGAGGCCGGTTTCCGTTGCGAATTTTGTGGGAAGTGTTACAGTAGCAACTCCGCCTTCCAAAACCACGTCAGAATGCACACAGGAGACAAGCCATATCTCTGCAGGTTCTGCAACATGACCTTCAGTCTCAAAAGTAGCTTGGAAGAGCATGAGAAGATCAGACCCTACAGCTGCACCAAATGTGGCAAGCATTTCATCTGGCTTAACCAGGCCCGACTCCATGTGCAGAACGAACACCCTGAGAACCCTGACACCATCATCAAAAGATCAACCAAGCATGGCGTACTGAAGGTGGCTCATAGTGGCGTTGGGGTAAATTACTGCCAGTTGTGCGGAAAGAATTACAGCACCCGACAAGTATTACGTATTCACCTTCGAACCCACACCGGAGAGAAGCCGTATAACTGCAGGTTCTGCAACAAGAGGTTCACGCAGAAATGCCACATGATTCAGCACGAGCGGATCCACACCGGCGAGAACAAGTACAGCTGCTCGGTATGTGGGATGAGTTATAGGTGGCTGCGCTCTGCCAAAGTACATATACAGAATCATCACAGCCAGGGAGCAGAGATTCTTCGAAACTAAGAAGACTAAGAACGTTTTTAAAGTCCTGATAATTTTTGGGAACAAAGACACTATTGTGGCTAATAGACGATGAGATGCACAACGATATTATTGCAGATATCAGTGAATCCCGGCACTATTTAATTTTATTCTATTATTTGTATGCGTTTTCATTTTTCACTTATAAAAATGGAAAAAATTAAATAATTGTTGTACATAATGCTAATCTATTTGTCCTAATTTATGCACTTCATTCATGCTTTTAAATCTGTATCTGCTGATCAAGCTCATCAGATGTGTTTTTTTTGGATGCCCATACATGTCAGGTAATGTCAAAATAAGGAGAAGGTAACTTCAGATAAAGGCTATTTTTCTGTCAAAAACATTAGAAGATATAATAAAACCAAAATATACAGTTTATTAAATGTTCTTAGGTATCAGGGGAGGGTCTTTACTGTGTTTAAATAAATTATTAGACGGACTTCAGGAAAAGGTAAATGTTAAATTGTTAAATAAAGGTTACTTTTCCATTATAAAAATTAAAAGAAATAATAAACCCAAAACTTTGACGTTTATTAAATGTTCTTTGCTATCTAGAGAGGGTATTTAATGTTACTGTGTTTAGATGAATTATTAGAAGGACTTCAGTAAAAGAACAATGTTAAACAATTAAATAAATGCTATTTTTCCATCATAAACATTAAAAGACACAATGAACCCAAAACTTTAACATTTATTAAATGTTTTTGCCATCAGGGAAGGTGTTTACTGTCAGTTTGAAGACATTGTTGTTCAGAGTTCAGGTCGTCCATTAGGCGGAGCTCTGCGGTCCAGTCCGCAAAAATAAGACGTTTATTAAATGTGCTTTGCTGTCGGGGGAGGGTATTTACTGTGTTTAGATAAATTATTAGAAGGACTTAACTAAAAAGACAATGTTAAACAGTTAAATAAAGGCTATTTTTTTATCAGAAACATTAATGGACATAATGAAACCAACGTTTATTAAATGTTCATTGCTATCAGGGGAGGTATTTACTGTGTTTAGATTATTTTTTGGACTTTAGAATTATTATTAGAACTTCAGATCGTCCATCAGGCGGCGGTCAATACCACAAAGATATTTATTAAATGTACTTTTATGTTAGGTCAGGTGTTTACTGTCTGTCTTGGGGAATTATTATTAGGATTTCATAAGGAAGACAATGTCAAACAGTTAATTAAAGGCTATTTTGCGGTAATAAACATTAAAATTAAGACATAATGAACCCAACCTATAACGTTTACCAAATGTTCTTTGCTATCAGGGGAGGTATTTACTGTGTTTAGATTTTTTAGGACTTTAGAATTATTATAAGGACTTCAGATCGTCCCTCAGGCGGCGGTCAAAACCACAAAAATAAAACGTTTATTAAATGTTCTTTGCTATCAGGACAGGTGTTTACTGTCTGCTTTGAGGAATTATTATTAGAACTTCAGTAGGAAGACAATGTTAAACAGTTAAATTAATGCTATTTTGCCGTAATAAACATTAAACGACACAATGAACCCAAACTATAACGTTTATTAAATGTTCTTGTTATTAGGGGAGGATATATACTGTGTTTTTTTTAATTTATTATTAAAAAGACTACAGTAGAAGGACAACGTTAAATAATAAAATACATTTTATTTTTCTATTGTAAACATTAAAAGACATAACGAACCCAAAATATAACGTTTATTAAATGTTATTTGCTATCAGGGGGGTATTCCAGAAAGCTGGTTCAACAAACTCCAAACCTAACCCTGAACTCCGAGTTGACTTACCTCACCGCGTCATACTCCGAGTTTTCAGTTCCACAGCAGCTGTTCAGAGTTAGGTTACTCAACTCTGATTAAGTTTGAATCAGCTGAAGCGCGTTCACGGCTACCTACAAACAGGCATTCTCAACGGAGCGCTGAAACAGGGATTGACCATAAAAATGGATGAGGGAAAGAACAAGGCATCATATTTCACCCCCATTGAGCAGGAAATATTAATATCTGCGTATGCAAAGTATTAAATCATAGTGTAAAATCATATTCAGACATAAAAGCAGCAAAGCAAAGGGAGTCAGTTTGGGCAAAAATAGCTGACAGAGTCAATGCGTGAGTTAACATAAAAATTAAAAACTCACAACAATGCACTTAGTCAAAAAACATGGAAAATATTTTAATTGTTGTTTAATGTAATTGTTTAGTCGTTATTATTATTTAAACATTTTTATTTGTCTTAATTTGTACACTTTTCTACTTTTTTAATTAATTTAGGTGTAATCCAAGTGGGATTAAACGCACATGGCAGCAAGTGAAAATGAAATATAAAAAACATTCCACAGTCCACAGTGGTATGACTTGTACACAACGGCCTAATATTGTTACTTTTATCAAGCTTAGTTTGCCCTACAGTTGATTCTGGTTTTGTAGCTAATAGGAAAAAGGCTGAGGTAAGAAAAACAGGAGGGGTGCCACCACCGCCACCTTTTACCCAGGCAGAGGAGCTGGCACTTTCATAGAACAATGGGAGGCCCATCACTCATGGAATCATTAATGGAGGAGAAAATAAGTTTGTGTAATGTGTTAAATATTAGTCCTTTATTATTTTTTTTAAAGTAGTAAATTTCTGATCAGTACTTGTATATTAATGCTGTGGAAGGATTTTGTGTTTACATAATCCCCTTCATTTAATTTAATTGGAACGTGGGTTCCATCCATGCATTCAATGACTCTTGGAAATCCTAAAATATAATTTTAATAATATAATTATTTATTATTTATTTATTTATTTATTTATTTATGATAATTTTGTAATCTTTGTTATAAAGACAACCCTGCAATTCTGGGAATTCCTCTTTAATGTTCATTATGCCCAGGAACACCACAAAACTGGTTTAAAGTTAGGCAACAACTGTTTTAAAGTTAGGCATACTTTAAAAGGCTGATCCACGATGTGGGATATTTTAAACAGAGTGTCTATTTGCACCCGGGTGCAAATAGCACGTGCCACACAGCAAGGCTATTTTCACCCCTTAATTAAAAAAAGAGAAAGAGAACTCATCTGCGCATGTCTATCAATGAATGCGAGGGAGCGAAAAGGCGCAAATTCACAGATGGGGAAACGGAGACCATAGGAAATGGTAAGCAGAATTTGGTTATTATTTATGTATAAAAGGCCCATCACTCAATTTAACTCTACATTTTAAGATAAATATTTAAGACAGAGTGTGAGAATTATTATCTATCGAACACTGTTGACTGAAAACGAATAAGCTAAGCTAGTGTTTTGGTGGATCTCAGTTTAAGTTATTTGATTGAATTAAAGTTTGAGGCAGTTAGGTAACTTGTATCTAACCTTATTTTAGTTATTAAGTAAAAAGTTTTGTATTTTGTTGCTTATTCTGATTAATTTAGCTAGCTAGCTAGCTTATTGCTGGCTAGTACAGAGGCCGGGAGGGGCCGTGGGTAAAAAAAAAAAATTAAATCGAGCGAACGATGTAGCAGTTCATGCCAACAATTTCTCTAATTCGTGCGAACGATTTCTTTTATTCCAGCGAACGATTAAGCCAACTCTTATTTCTAGATAGCAAAATGAATTATATCAGTAGTATAGTCCACAACAGACAGATGATGTGTATTTAGAGTTTTGAAAATGTGACTACAGTAAACTGTGAATTTGAAAAAGAGAATATTTTGACAAATTAGCCGTTGCAAATGTTATGTTGCCATGTATTTCCCTGTGCTGAGGGCGCAGTTGTGAAATAAAAGTAGCTTGTTATTCTGGAGTTTGATCGTAGGGTAAAAAGGTATACTTGTTTGCTCTCTCAAAATTCTTTCACTTCTGATCAAGCACTAAATTGTAGGCCTGGCTTAAGTCCAGTGTTTTCCAACCTGATGTTCCTGGAGACAACCTGACCTGCAGATTTTAGTGATATTCCTGTTCCACAAAACACTTGAATTCACTAACCAGCTTCTTAAAAAGAAGTGGATGTGTGTTCACTCTGTGTGTGTGTGTGTGTGTGTGTGTGTGTGTTTGTGTGTGATTTTTCAGAATGCTGAAGCCCTTTTGAAATTTGGAGTTCCTGCATCCATAAGCCACAGCCAATTGAACGAGATCCGGCTATACATTCGGGATCGAATTGTAGCAGCAGGGACTAATAAAGACTAAATCTTGTGAGGTCCCCCCCAGACCCCCCACCCTCCCATTTCCCCCCCACCCTCCCATTTCCCCCCACCACCCCCACCCCCATTCTTCCCATTGCCCCCACACTCCCCCACTCCACATCCCACCTCAACCTAAAAATACCATAATTCCAGAGAACACAGTTCCACTTCTCTATAGCTCAATGCTGGGGCTTTATACCCCACTTGCTCACGCCTGGTATAGGCATGTTAAGAAACCTTGTTCTTTGGGTTGTTTGTTACATGTTTTTAAACATGATGTAAATAATAAAAAACCCAGTTCACTTCTTTAAAAAAATTACAAACTATCTAGAAAAAAATAATTAAAAAAGTCAAATCTGTCATCTGCATTCTGTGAAATTAAATTAAATTAAAGTGGCTGATAATAATGTACTGGTAGAAAGTAATTTATATATATATTTGTATTTGATCCCTCTTGCCAAACACACTCAATACTTAGTGGCAAAGCCTTTGTTTGCAAGCACAGCGGTGAGACGTTTGTTGTAGTTAACCACAAGTTTAGCACACACACCAGGGGGAATTTTGGCCCACTCTTCTTTGCAGATCCTCTCTAAATCATGAAGGTTGGTGGGCTGTCGCTTGGCATCTCTGACCTTCAGCTCCCTCCATAGATTTTCGATCGGATTGAGGTCTGGCGACTGGCTGGGCCACTCCATGACCTTAATGTGATTTTTCTTGAGCCAATCCTTTGTTGCCTTTGCTGTATGTTTAGGGTCGTTATCATGTTGGAAGACCCAACCACGGCCCATTTTCAGATCCCTGGCAGAGGGGAGGAGGTTGTCCCTCAGGATTGTGCGGTACATGGCTCCATCCATCTTCCCAGTGATGCGGTGAAGTAGCCCTGTACCCTTGGCAGAGAAACACCCCCAAAACATTATGCTTCCACCTCCATGCTTGACGGTGGGCACAGTGTTCTTGGGGTCATAGGCAGCATTTTTCTTCCTCCACACATGGCGGGTGGAGTTGAGGCCAAAAAGTTCAATTTTGGTCTCGTCTGACCACAAAACCTTCTCCCAATAACTTGGTTCATCTTTCAAATGATCATTGGCATACTTGAGGCCTGCCTCCACATGTGCTCTCTTCAGCAGGGGTACCTTTCGGGCACTGCAGGATGTGAATCCATTGTTGCGCAAAGTGTTGCCAATTGTTTCCTTGCAAACTGTGGTCCCAGCTGCCTTCAGGTCATTTGCTAACTCCTGCCGAGTGGTTGCAGGACGATTTCTGACCGTTCTCAGCATCATTGCATTGTCCCCACGAGGCGAAATCTTCTTTGGAGCACCGGGCCGAGGTCTGTTGATTGTCATGTTATACTCTTTAAACTTTCTGATAATTGCACCAATAGTTGTTACTTTCACATCCAACACCTTACTAATCTTTTTGTAGCCCATTCCAGCTTTGTGAAGGTCAACAATTCTGACTCTGAGGTCCTGTGACAGCTCTTTGGTTTTACCCATGTTGGAGACTTGAAATCTGTGTGATCTGTCTGATTCTGTGGACAGGTGTTTTTCACACAAGTGATTAGTGAGAACAGGTGGCTTCAGGTCAGGTAACAAGTTGATTGGGAGTGTCTAACTGGTCTGTAAAAGCCAGAACTGCTAATGAATACTAAGGGATCAAATACTTATTTCACTCCATGAAATACAAATCAATTAATATATATTCCTTAGATTTATTTTCTGGATTTTCTTTTTAATATTCTGTCTCTCCATGTAAGAATACATCTACCATTAAAAGTATAGAATGATCATGTCTTTATTAGTGGGCCAACGAAGAAAATCAGCAAGGGATCAAATACTTCTTGGACTCACTGTATACACACACACACACACACACACACACATTATACAGTGTGCTACATAAGGGTGCTACAGACTTTATATTAACTTACATTTTGTTTTAATATTATAATTTATCACTGGCGGTGTATATTATAATGTAGTATATACTGTAGCATGTGATTACTGTCATTAGTGGCAAGCGACTTAGGATAATTAAAATGCTATTCAAATTCTAAGAGCATGGTAAAGAAAAACAAAGAAGAGACTCCCAAGTGAAAAACTAAATTCAATAAGAACAAACTTTGAGGTCCACCCCATAATCCCAAACAAAAGTATGTTCACCTCTTGTAAAATAATCTGTAAGTAAAATTTGTTTTGTCACAAAACACAAAAGAATAGTACTAATCTCTTCTAAAACCATAATGTCAGGTGCAAATAGCACACACTGCTATGTAAAGCCGGGTGCAAATAGCACACACTGCTGCATACACCCGGGTGCAAATAGCACACACTGCTGCGTACACCCGGGTGCAAATAGCACACACTGCTGCGTACACCCGGGTGCAAATAGCACACACTGCTGCGTACACCCGGGTGCAAATAGCACACACTGCTGCGTACACCCGGGTGCAAATAGCACACACTGCTGCGTACACCCGGGTGCAAATAGCATGTGCCTATTTTAAATGTGTGGCTTTAAAATATTGTTTAGGTATAACATTAACTGCGAAGAAAAACGGTAACGTTCGAGGAGAAACTAAAAAACACATCTAATCTGGGTCTAATTACTCGTTCAGGACGGAGAGCTCTGCGAATAATTTGCGCTTCAATATCAACTGGATCCGTTTGCATGAGAAAAGTGGCCGTAACCCTGAGTTCGGAGTAAGCTAACCTGCCAGCGAGCAGGTTAGCTTCAGAGCGTAAGTTGCTATAGTAACTGACTCAGGTTCTCTCTAAGCTCGGTTTCTGGAACGGAAAACTCTGAGTTTCCGTTAACTCTGAGTTTACTTACCCGGTTTTGTCACTTAACCTGCTTTCTGGAATACCCCCCAGAGGACGTGTTTACTGTCAGCTTTGCGGAATTATTTTAAGGACTTCAGAAGGACAAGGTTAAATACTTAAATAAATAATTTTTTTTCTAGCACAAACATTAAAATGTACGATGAACCCAAAATAAACGTTTATTAAAAGTTATTTGCTATCTGGGCAGGTGTTTACCGTCTTTTTTAAAGGAATTATTATTAGGAATCAGTTCGTCCATCAGGCGGCGGTAGGAGCGGAGCTCTGTGGTCCAGACCGCCCCTCACTGTAGAAGCAGCTCCAGCTCCTCCAGCTCAGCTGTTTATCCATGGCGTCTCCAGCAGAAATGGCTAAACTGGACTCCCTGAACTCCTTCTTCTATGAGAGGATGGTGGCTGTAGCGGGGGAGATTTTCCAGGCGGTGAAGGAAACTTTCTCTGAGTATCAGCTGGAGCTCCAGCGCTCCAAACGGGAGAACCTTTACCTGAGGAACATGCTAGCTGAGGTTAGCATTAACACCGCCTCAGGTAAACCGCAGTTTCATTTACACCCAGACTGTGAGCTGACCAACTATCTGTCTTAGCTAACCTGTCTAATATATAAGATAATAATATAATATAATATAAGATAAGATAAGATAAGGATTTATTAGTCATACAGAAGGAAAATCCACAGTATTACAGCAGAAAAGGGATAACGAGACACAGAAGAGGAAAGATATAACACAGAAAATAGGGATTTAAACATTAGATTATTGTGAGTGAGAAAGTATTAACAAATCTTAAATAATATTTATGTCCCAATATTTACAGTAGCACATAAGGTTAGTATATAGTATAGAATACTGTGTATTAGTTTTTTCTAAATTTAAGTCTTGACTAATCTTTGAAGCCCCTGGGAACATATTAATATTTATTATATTTTTATATACTAAATTTGGGTGTTACGATAATCCACTATGATAAACCTGAGATTGTTAGACTTTGAGAGGGTAATAAGAAGAAGAAGAAGAAAAAGAAGAAATACTTTGTACATTTACAATAGGATCTTGATTTTTTTCTATATATGGTGCCATCAAGGGGCCACAATATTCATACAGGGCCCAAGTATTATTTCATCAGTCACACAATGTTCAAACACTTGAAAGTAATTTTTAAAAAAGCTTACAGGGTAAAATCCGTAGAGTTAATTTTGTGCCAAAAGTTTTACACAAAAAAAATTAAATCTGCAATTAATTTTTTTTAAAGCACCAGCTCCAGTTGATGAGTTCTGTCAAATCCTCACAGCAGTGTGAGCACACCTAACTCTTACAAACAAATACTTACACCAATGCACCAAAATCGTGGAGTAAGTTTTCCCTCCTAGGACTGAAGAGACAGTCCACATAATGTAAACATATATGGTAATTTTGCAGAAGTACATTCTGCATAAATGACATTTAAGCCCTATCCGGATAGGATTAGTATTTAGGGGGGACGTTAAAAAAACAGGAGAACCAGTGAGTTTTTTTTTTTTTTAGGTTTTCTTGGTCACATGACATCGTGTTCATCTCCATGGAAACGCGCACCCAAAAAGTGGCTATGGTGCGTGACAAAGGACAAATTTTATTAAACGTGAGGTGTCGAAACCTAAAAAGATGTGAAAAGGTTCAGCGAAAAACAGAAGTTAATTCAGCCTGTACTTTTCTCAGAGGACGTCTGAGAAAAACACATAAATGGTCGTTCCAGACAGGAATAAAATCACAGAGGACCCCCATAAAAGAGAAATTTACCCCAGGACCCCCTGAGAAAATAATCCCATCCGCATAGGACTTTTGTGGCCATTTTTTAAAGTTCTTAATTGTTTCTATTATTCTATGAGTTTAAATCGGTGCTATTATGGACGCAGTAATGAGACGCACAGATTTATTGTTTCTTATTGTAATTTATTGTGAGAATTTGTGTTCAAATTATGTGTTGCTAGATTGTCTGCTCCAGATATTTAGATATAAAGGTGTGAGGTTTTTTTAACTAAACCTTTTATCTTTGACAGAGTCGCAGCAAAGCCATGCAGGTGAAGCTGAAGCACTATGTCAAAACACCACCCATGGCCTGCTGGACTCAGGCTCCTCAGTTTTTCAGGTCAAGCTGGAACTTTCTGCCTTACAACAGAATCCCGAACCACAACAGCCAGTGGAAGAGCCGCCTTCATGTCCATCTCCATATGCAGTCACCGCTTGTAATCAAGAGGAGCCACCACCTCACCCTTTTATGGTTAAATCTCTGAACGCTGAAGAGAAACGAGGTGGTGACTGCTCTCTGATGGACTCCACAAGCAGAGCAGAAGCCTGGAGCTCTCAAGCCATCTCCTCCGACGACTCCAACTTGGTTCCGATGCAGCCTGAACAAGAACCTGCGGAGGATCATTTGTTATCCATCAAAGATGTCAGAGATATCAAAGATGAACCAGTGGTAGAGCCTTACCCTCAATGTGAGGACCCGTACAATGATTTTAATCATTTATCATCTCACCTGCAGATGCACACTACGGATAGACTGCTTTACTGTGCAATCTGCGGCAAACCGTTCAGATACGAGAGAGTTCTAAAGGCGCACATGGTGGTGCACCAGAAAGAGAGGCCATACCGCTGTGAGCTGTGTGGAAAGTGCTACAGCTACGCACACGTACTTAAAATACACCTGCGCACTCATACAGGTGAGAGACCGTATCACTGTAGGTACTGCGGCAAGACGTTCAACCAGAAAGGTCACGTGAAGGGCCACGAACGGATCCACACTGGAGAAAAGATTTATAGCTGTTCGGTCTGTGGGAAGCGGTTCACCTGGCTGGGACAGGGAAAGGAGCATCTTCGGATTCATCACGATCAGGTCGCTACGATTATAAGGAAGATAAAGAGCAGCTGTTGAATGTGATGGGACATGTTGGACTTTCATGATGAGTTTTTTTTTTAAGCTACCAGCTGTTTTTAGACATTTTATGGCAGATTGTCATAGAAAATGCTCAGAACTGACTGAAAACTTTCAAGAGTTATTTTATTCCCTGGCAACAGTTTGTAAAATAAATAGCACTTAAATGGTCTTTAAGGCCAATTACACTATACCCTACACATGATGTAGCATGATGTTAACCACTTCAGAAATGTAACTATGTATGTTACAGCGCTGACAGTAGCAGCTATGATTGGTCCACATAGCCTTATATTCCTGCCTTTACAGTTAAACTACAGGGTGAGGTAGACAAACAAACTGACATGGTATAAAAATGTGTAAATGCTTACAATGGTGTGGGCCATTCACACAGGCTACATACTGCGTAGAGTCTGCTTTGACTCAATGCTCAATGATTCAGCCTTGACAGTAGGAATCCACTTTCCATTTCTCCTTAAAGCATCCTGTTCATTTCAGTGGTGAGCGCAAATGCATGGCAAGTCCATCCAGACGATCAGGATGAGTAGGCAGGTACATCAGACCAGTATACCATTTCCAGAAATTGATTGATTGACTAAGTTGAAGGTAATAAAAATCAAATAATCAAAATCTCCAGGTTGTTTTTTTTTTTTTGCTTAATTTGCATTCAAAAACGCCACAGACACGCCCACATGCGTTGAGTCAAGAGATCCAGCTTGCATAATGCATCTAACAAAAAAGGGAAGTTATGGTATGGTGTCCATTTGCTATTTTTCCTCAACACAGCATAGTCAGACAAATTCATAAGGATTTATAATTCCAGGTACTGTCATTACCCTGAATTGTGATTATGTAGCTATAGAACTGATATTAAACAGCAGATACGTGAGCCACAAAAGTGGCTTAAGAAACCTGAAAAAAAGGGAAAAGCAAAATCAGAGAAACTGATTCAAAAACTGAAGTGGTCTCTTATTTTTTTCCAGAGCTAAAGTACACGTTCTTGTTTACTCCAGCCGGCAGGGAGCGATAGTTCACTGGCGGACCTCCTCCTCCTGTGTAGCTCTGAGAGCGAGTACAAACGGCGGGTTTGGCAGGTCCTGTTATTGGAAATCAAGACTGCGGCTAAAATGACTAAATTCGACGCTTTTAATCAGTTTCTGAAGGAGCGGCTGTGCGGAGTCGCTGAGGAAATATTCCGGGCTGTGCAGGGGATCGTCTCTGAGCAGAAGGAGGAGATTAAACAGGCCAGAGAGGAGATCCAGGTCCTCAGGAGGATCGTGGCTGCAGCGAACCTGGAGGAGGACACAGATAAACCTGTGATTTCAGCAGGTAAACGTGGGCTACTTTAGCCTGAGATCAGCAGGTAAACATGGGCTACTCTAGTCTGAGATCAGCAGGTAAACACGGGCTACTTTAGACCGGGATCAGCAGGTAAACATGGGCTACTTTAGACCGGGATCAGCAGGTAAACATGGGCTACTTTAGTCTGAGATCAGCAGGTAAACATGGGCTACTTTAGTCTGAGATCAGCAGGTAAACATGAGCTACTTTTTCCTGAGATCAGCAGGTAAACATGGGCTACTTTAGACCGAGATAAGCAGGTAAACATGAGCTACTTTAGTCTTGGATCAGCAGGTAAATTACATACATCTAATCAAAGACACAGGTAAATAGGACCACTGTTCAAACCCAAATAAGGCCACAGGTTAACATAAGTTAGACCATTTAAATAACTGGGACTGCCTTCTCTTTTTTGCACATTGGTATTTATTATTCAAATGTTCAAGGAGAAGCTTAGGTGTCTGGATCTGAAAGCTAAATAAATTTTAGAAGTTCTGTGTGTTGAGATGTTGGGTTGTATTGGAATAGTAGTAGTAGTAGTAACAACATACTTTGTCTTGTTCTGTAGTTATAGCTTGCCTTCCCTAGTGGTTGACAACAAAAACATATGCTACACTGGTAACCAGCTTAAACAAAAACCTTTATTCTATGGCAGTTCTACCATTAAGCCATGCTCTTAATTAATACATAGCTAACTGTTTAGCACATTTCTCTAGGAAGACGGTTCCAAGTACCAAGAACTCTTCTCAGTCTGTATTTTATTTAAATGCTGTGTCCTGTTTTTCATTTAGATGCTCAGACCAGTCTGCCAGTAGGACCTGACCAGCAGGAATCCAGAACGGAACCACTGAATTCTGAATCCTCTTTAATTCAGGTGAAACTAGAGGTTAATGATGTTCAGCAGAACACTGAGCCACAGCTTGTGAGCAACAACACCTCAACGAGCAACTCCACCACTAACTCCACCCCTCCTGCAAAGAAACTTCTTCCAAGAGTAACGTCGCAGTGCCCTACTAGAACAAAAGAGCATGAAGCTCTACAGATAAATTCCTTCATCTCTATCAGTCTTATGCCGTGTGATTCCCAGTTGGTGTTTAATAACTCAAGTGTAGTGCTAAATCCAAGTTTAGGTTCTCCTCATGTGGAAGGTGTAAAGGTTAAAGACACCCATTCCTGTCCCTACTGTAACACAGCTTTCGATGACCTTTCCCAGCTGGCGTCACACTTGGAATGTCACAAGTACACGGACCCTTACCTTTGCCAGATCTGTGGCAAGCGCTTTACAAGACGGGTGAACTGGAAGAAACATATGATTGTGCACCAGGGACTTCGGCCATTTCAGTGCAAGTTTGTGGTAAGGGTTTCAATCAGAAGTGTCACCTGACGGAGCATGAAAGAGTCCACACTGGTGAAAAACCTTTCAGCTGCTCGGTGTGTGGGCAGCGCTTCACTCAGTTCAATCATGTCCGGAAACATGTTCGCATAATTCATCGGGATAAACTGCAGACGATGGAAAGACCAAACACAGAGGGATTTTTTTTAAACACAGATTTTTTTTAACCAATGCATTAAATGCATGTTTTTTTTTTTTCAAATTTCAATCTAAAATGGATATAAACAATATAAAAGCCACTGAAAGTCACTAAACTGTTGGTTTGACACTGATCCTGACAAATGAGCTACATTTAATGCCACTGTAATGCAGTATGTAATGTGGTTTTGGTTGGCATCAGATCTGTCTCACGGCTCATACCTCACAAGACATATATTCTCTGCTATCTCTTAGTTTTTTATTGTCTTAAATAGAGGGAAAATGAAATGAGTTTGTTAAATTGACTAAGAGGTTTCTGTTAGTCTAATTGTTTAATATATGGTTTTACATAAAACACACACATAAATCAAATGTTTTCACACACCTGACTGAATGTATTTTTTATTGTTTAAAAGATAATTATCTTTTATCTGTGCTCAAATGTTTGAAGTTTGGTTTTAACACTCTAAGACTATAACATATCACTGCAGTGATGTGTAAAAGACCAGAGGTGCACATGCATTAATTTTGCCTTCTTTTTCCGATTGAAAACATTTTAGTCACATCTATTATAGATTTTTCATATTTTTTTGTTGGTTGTTTGTTTTTTCTTACATGAATTTCCACATTTCTTTGTATTTGGTGTTTTTTCTATTTTCTTTACTAATTATTTTTTATAATTTCATTTAAATAAAAGTAAAAAACAAGATCTCAGGCCTTTTGTTCTTGCTGTATAGTATTTTATTTCTGAAATGCTAAAATATATGTTGATTTTCATAGAGCTTCCATGAAATCAACAGCTGCCTTACAGACACTGCAAGACCAAAAAAAGTCACATACTCTAATATTTAATTGGGCCACATTTAGCTTTGATTGTGGCAGACATTTGCTGTGGTATTGTTTTGACAAGCTTCTGCAATGTCACATTTATTTCAATTCAGTGTTCAGTCAGCTGACCTCATTCTTTGAGCAAATACTGTTGCTGAACCTAGATAAATACAGGGGGGGACTTTTTTGCCAGGCAGTGTATTATAATAATAATAATAATTATATATATATATAGAAAAAAAATAGTCGGACTTTTATTTTGAAATATGGAATCGAAAGCGACCGGAAGTGAATTCAGGCTTGTTTTGACCCTTTGGTCAAGAAAAGGGTTCTTGTGATTATTTTTGGAATAAAATTAACTGGGGTGTTCTAAATCTGAGTTTTATCTAATAGTTTAAGCAGCACGGGTCCTGTTTAATGTTCGCGGTTTAGTGTTAAGAGGTTTAAAAATGGCTAAGCTGGAGTTTTTGAACTGTTTTTTGAAGGAGCGGCTGATTGCAGCTGCTGGGGAGATTTTTCAGGTGGTGAAAGAGACGCTGTGTGAGTATCAGGCTGAGATAGACAGAACCCAGCAGGAGAACCGCTACCTCAGAGACATGCTGGAGAACATCAACACCAGCGAAGAGGAACGGAGAGGTGCTGAACTGCAGACCTGTGGGGGATCAGGGTCTCGGTCTGTTTCTGAGGAGCAGAGGACAGCTGCTGTTTATATAAATAAAGGTTAGATAATAATAATAATAATAATATAATGCCATTACTGTATCTGGATAATGTTTTAATAAAATGCTACATCTTTTACCTGATAGATGTAGAGTCATTGTATGCTGATGAATTCGATTAGGATTGAACAGTTTAAAACAGAGCAAAAAAGGTAAGTCTCTACAAGGAAACTGTAGCTAAGTACCCGTACAGAAGTACAGTAGCTATAGGTGCTGCATTTGGATCTGCAGCCTTAACCTAAAGGGAAACATTAATTAACTAGAAAAGTGCTTTTCCTTAAGGAAACGCGGGATGGTTGCGCAGCTAAAACGACTGACAGCGTTCGCCATAGTGGTTGTTAAGGTGTTGCTCAGCGGTTGCTAGGTGGTTGCTAAGGTATTGCTGTGGTATCCATATTGGTTTCTATGTTGTTTCCAAGTGGTTACTAAGGTGTTGCCAGGTGGTTGCTATGGTGTTTCGTCGGTGTCTGTGGTGGTTATTAAGATGTTGCTGAGCAGTTGCTAGGTGGATGCTACGGTGTTGCTTTGGTATCCATGTCGGTTGCTATGTTGTTCTATGTGATTGCTAAGGTGTTGCTACGGTATCCATAGTGGTTGCTATGTTGTTTCTAACTATCTACAAAGAAACTGTAGCTAACTAGATTATTAATAATTATTTATAATAACTAGCTAGAAAAGTGCATTTTCTTAAACGGCTGACACCATTGGCTATAGTGGTTGCCAAAATTTTTTATGGTGTCTGTGGTGGTTGCTATGGTATATGTGGTGGTTTTTAAGGTGTTGCTAAGGTCTTGCTATGTTGTTTCTAAAATGTACAAAGAAACTACCTGCGTAGAAGTACAGTAGCTATATGATGCTATATTTGGATCTGCAGCCTTAACCTAAAAAGTTTGTTTTCAGTCTGGATGTAAAGCTTGAGAACAGGGGCATCAGAAGCATTTTTCATGTAGGGGTGTGGGCGGGAGTTGATGAAATTAGATGCTGTTACCTTCATTCATTTTTTATCGGTTGTTCTTTGTTTTTTAATGATTTTCTATGAATTTTAAACTTAGCTAAACAATTTCTAACCAGATTTCAACACAAAAGCAGCTACACATCATACTTGAGTTCTGCTGAGTTAGCTAATATAGTTGCTAAGCAACAAAATGCATGTTATTTTGGCTAGCTTCCAGCAACAAAAGCCTAAAGTTGTATTATGTTGACCAAGTATAAATCGCCTTGTACCAACTGTTGTACACGACAGAAAATAGTGAATTAAAGTGTGTGAACAAATAAACTAATGTTTAAGAGAAAGCTCTTTCCCCTTCAGAACTGGTCTTAATTACTAGCTGGTCTTAATTACTAGAAATCCAGCACCCTGTGCTCTGATTAACTGTTTATGATAGAAGGTTTGTTATTTAGTTCACAGTGTTCACAAGTCGTCTTGTACATGAAATCTTGTGAATTATGAAGTGAATTATCTGTCAAAAATATCTGTTTTTTAATCCTATTGAACTGCTTTCAATGATTTGTTTTCCCTTTTTATTGGGCAGTATGAGTGTACATACAAACACTGTATGAGCTGTTAAGTACGGTGGCCGAGAAAGCCCAGCGCAGTGCAAATTGAAAGGCGCTGCAAAAGCACAAAACACATCCATCAAAATTACAACACAGGCGCAGCAAATAGAAAAACGCGCTGCAAAAAGAAAAACGCGCTGCAAATACAATCACAACACAACGGAAGTGAGTCACAACACAACGCAATTTTCCCGGGGGACCTTAAAAGATGCTGTACCAGCTGTATACAAAGGACAATAAGTGGCAAACAAGCTTCTGAAAAGTAAGTTATGTTTATTACCTGTGATTACCACGGTTGTGTGCATATTATTAAAAGTTCTGCTTCACAAAACGCCTTGTTTGCCACTTATTGTCCTTTGTACACATAGTGAAGTCCGAGAATTTACTGAAGATGCAGCTTAGCTGGTACAGCATCTTTTAAGGTCCCCCGGGAAAATTTCGTTGTGTTGTGGTTGTATTTGCAGCGCGTTTTTCTATTTGCAGCGCGTTTTTCTATTTGCTGCGCCTGTGTTGTAATTTTAATGGATGTGTTTTGTGCTTTTGCAGCGCTTTTCTATTTGCACTGCGTTGGGCTTTCTCGGCCACCATAGTTAAGCATGGTAGTGGTAGCATACAGCCCAAACACATATAAAATTTGATTGTGGAGTGACTATAAAGTTTACTATCGTCAGGATTTTGAAATATTGTTTACAAAGTTCTGAGCACAACCTTATCACTAAAATATGTGGACTTCCTGTGCAATCCAGGAAACCAACTAATTGAATTAAATTCTATGTAGAATTTTAACCCTGATTTCAGAAACTTTTTTCTTTTGAAGATGTATGTAAAAGTACACATGTTCTGCCCTAGAAAGGGAACAGTTTGAAGACATAAATCAAAGCTTAGTATTGCTAATGCTGACATTTATGACCATGATGAATCCACATAAAATGTAAACAATTAGAACTTGTTTTGAAGCTTTAACATGTGCTAATTTTTTTAATGTCCTCTGCTCAGTTCCCCCAGACATCCAGCCCTCTATTACAGACGACAGCAAGACCAGCCAAGGCCCACGAGACTCAGAACCCATGATCCAAGTGAAGCTGGAGCTCTGCGCTGTACAGCAGGAACTGGAGCCGCAACAACCGGAAACTGTTGCCCACAATCAGGAAGCGATGTCTTCTGTCCCGGAGAAACCTATGGACATTGAGGAGAAAGAGCAGTGCAACGGTTTGCCGATGGATCACATCCCAATCAAGTCAGAGCTGTACGATTCCCAGGCTGCCTACTCCGATAACTCCTGCGACTTGTCTGCGGCACAGCGGGAACAGGAAGGCATCGATTACTTTGAGGTTGATGAGGATGACCTGGGCTCGCGGTCGGGTTATAGACTGTATAGCTCCCTGGCGGATCGACCGTCGCACTCTCAGAGCGAGCTAACGGACAGTCTGTTTTACTGCAAGATTTGCAACAAACCTTTCAAGACATACCTGTGGCTAGAAAAGCATTTGGTGAGTCACAATAACGAGGAGCGACACGTCTGCGGTGTTTGCGGCAAGCGCTTTAAACAACTTCAGACGCTGGAGAGTCACATAAACAATCACACGAAGGAGAGGCCGTACTGCTGCCAGTTCTGCGGGAAAGGCTTCAGTCAGAGGAGTCACGTTAAGGATCACGAGAGAATTCACACGGGGGAAAAGCCCTTTGTCTGTCCGGTCTGTCAGAGGAGCTTCGTGCAGCGGAGCCAGCTAATGACTCACATTCATACTCATTCCTACATGATGAAGGACTTGTCGGATGGGAAACAGCAAAGGTGAAGATTATAGACTGTACAATCAAACAATTAAGCGGTTGTTTAGGTCGGGTACACACTACATGATTTTAGGCTCAATGTTCCAGTCTCAAATTTGAAGGAAATCGCAAATCTCACAACGTTCACTTGGCTCTCGACACTTGCTTGGTCGCTATTTATGAAATGATCACAAAATGCGATAGAAAAATGTGATCATAAAGCTTTCAAATGATCACTAATGCCTCGCAAGGCCCAAGACGTGGCAGGGGTGGCAACTGCCCCTTCCAGTGCCCCATGGTTGAGAAAACATCAGTAATGTGCCCACTAAAGTGGCAAAAGAGAGACAAAGACAAAATCCCATTTCTTTTTTGTGCCCCTATCTTTTTTTTTTTTTTTTTTTTTTTTAAGTGTAACCCTTTCCTTTGGAACAAAGTTACAAGAGGAAGGGGTAAAATCCTCCCCCTAAAAATTGGGACATCCCTTCAGGATCCCAATACAGATATAGCTGGAGCGTTCAGCAACCTAGCTGCTGGTTAACTAGTTCACTTTAGGGCATCATATATCTTCAGGAAGGCAAGTAAGTAGTATTGTCAATTTCTTAATTCCTTTGTAATGGGGAACTGAGGTCAGCTTTTATTAGCTTTTATTTTATGGTTCTGTTCCACTTTAAATAGTGCAACTTCTGCCATCTGTTGCATCATTTAAGGTGGAGCTACTGGGATGAACTACTAGCTATTATGCTATTATAAAACATTCAACATTAAAACAACTAATTAAACTGTGATAATTATAGTTGTTATTGTTTTTAACACAGAAAATGCTCAAATTGGTCAGGTTCTTTGGTTGCTTGGGCCGTCATCTTGCCAGTAATTCTCATAGCCCTGTGTTTAGAGTGTGCCTCTGAAAAATCTCAGAAGGGTCATGTAGCCCAAACACTTCCCCTAACCTACTCCTCCAGCCTTACAAGAGTCTGGACATCCTACTACTAGGTGTGCATGTGCCAAACAGATGTAGGGCTATGGGGTGAAATGGGATTGGGCAAAAGGCTAATTTGATTTGGCTAATTTTCTTGTGTAAAAAGTGCTAGAACACCGGATAAATTTGATGACACCTCTAGATCTTGAAATTTTGATAATGTGTCCATTATTGGGTGACCTTCTGCCTGCTTAGTATTAAAAATTCTGCATTTTTGGCCCTGCCCTTCAAACAGCCCACCACTGTGTTCTCATCCATATTATTTACATTTTCTTCTGTTGTGTTTCGCTGCAAATAAGCTCACATTTGTATCGCGCATAACTTGTATCGCACGTTTCTTACAGACATCCATTTAAAAAGAAAAACAAATGTGTCTCACGTATGGCATCACATCAATTCTTGTGTTTGTGTATTTTTGTGTTTGTGCCAAAACATGATTTTGGAGAGCAGTCAGGTCTGCTGTGCGTTCTTCCAGCTGAAAGGTGATAGTAAAATGTAATTCATGATTCCTGATCAGTTGTGTAGTGTGAAAACCACACACACACAAACAATCTTGAATTCAAGACAAGAAATTACATAGTGTGAATGGTACAACTTCAAAAGTTGTGTAGTGTGAACCCGGCCTAAGGTGTGAAGCCAAGTGTTCTAACAATTATTTAATTATAATTTATTTTTTCAGTTTAATTTTCTTCAGTTGTTTATTTAGGGGGATGTTCCTCTTCTTTTCACTCAGTACTGTGAAACGGTTTTGCTGAAGGTTTATCTGGAATCAGTCATTTCAATGTTTTGTGCATTGATGGAGTTTGCCACACTTTGTCATATTAAATGTCAAACTGAAAGAGTTGTCTTCAGGTTTGATTGCATACAAACGTGACCACTCCCTGTATAGATGGGAATTCTATTTTTTTACTATTCTAAAAGATCTGGTGTTATCATATTCAGGTTCTAAATAATTAAGTAAGCTTAAAGACAACTTAACTTCAAAATGAGGGTATTACTCTTATATTTATTTATCCTTCCCATTTGTACAATGGAAAGGACTAATATTTGTGTTTCATTAGCTAAAGAATGTGACAATGAATTGTGGAACATGTGTATGGGTGGGGTCTCCTGCACTGAATATTTATGTGATAATTTATGACAGTCGCTTCTCTAGTCTCTAGTTTCTGGTCACAAAAAAATCTGATTCACAAAAAATGATTCACATTTAGAAGTAAGTTGGCCTTGGTGACCTAAAACAACTTGATCCTGATAAAGTGTTTTTAATTATTTCTTTTTCTTTTTCTTTTTTTGTTTGGATGAGCATACATACAAACACTGTAAGAACTGTGAAGCATGGTCAAACTGCACTCTTCCTGTGCAGTCTAGGAAACCAACCCGCTAGTTTTTAATTAATTTATTTAAATTTTTTCTCCGTTTTCTTCCAATTTAGCTACGCCAATAGTACCACACATTTAGTTGCTACTCAGCTGTATATCCCTGTCACTAGTGATGCCACAACATAAAGAGGGTGAAGACTAGCTCATGCCTCCTCCAACACATGTAAAGTCAGCCACTGCCTCTTTTTGAACTGCTGCTGACGCCATAGAGAGTAGCATCGCAGCGCAATCAGAAGAAAGCTCAGCGACTTACTTCTGATACATCAGCTCACAGACGCAGTCTTGTGCTGACCTACATCACCCGTAGAGAGCAAGGCTAACTGTGCTCTTTGAGGGCTCTGGCAGCTGATGGCAAGCTGCATGACCGGAATTCGAACCTGCGATCTCCCAGTCATAGTCACAGCTCCTTAGACTGCTGGACCACTCGGAGCCTCTCTATGTTGCCATTTAACCCTGATTTCAGAAACCCCCAAAAATGTATATTGAAGATGTATATAATGCACATGTTCTGCCCAAAAAATGCAAATTAAAGTTTAAAGACATTAGTTAAAGCCCAATATTGATAATGCTGACTTGAGTATACTGTATTGAATCGCTTCTGTAGTCACAATTGGAAAATTCTAGCCAGACGCAGCTGGACATGATCATTACCACCCTCTGCACTCGCAGAGTGCAAAATGGGTGGTAATATTAGCATTCTTTGATGTATTTCTGATACACCTCACAACTTATACTTTATAACTTTATGGGCTCTTTGGATTCGGCCATGGTGATCTGATAAGTAAACGTGATAAATAAACGTAACAGATCTTTTTACTTCACACTCATCGACTCACAATCATGTAAAATTATACTGCACTAACCTGTGTTACCACTAGAGGGCAGCATAGTCTTTAATTGTTGATTTCAAGTCTTTGCGTGTGTCCAACTCAGAAAGTAATATACTGTATACATGAAAATATTTTCATGAATTATATTTATATACTACAATTGGTTGGAAAAAAAAACAAAAAAATCACGCCCTAATCTTTTTTAAGATGCAACATGGCATTTTTGTGTCCCCTGACTTTTGTCATATGCCTCATGAAAGCTAAAAGTTTGCTTGTCGCTTGTTGGCTCAGACAATTCTAGCCAGAAGTTTACTATCATTACCACCCACTGTAAGCAGTAATATTAGCCTAATGTGTGGATTGAGGATTGTTAAATGCGAAACACACAACTTCCAGTGTTCAAATTACATACAAGATAACACATCAAAACTTACCATAGCCAGAGGCAGGTATCCCTCTATCATCTATAAACTTACTGCTTACTGCTGTCTCACGACTTTTGACATATCAGTGTATTTGTTTGTGTTGGTTTAATGAGCTTTTTAAAAAAAGACATTAAAACTCCTCACCGATTAATAACGCGTATCTCATTATATGTTACAGAGAGCAGTGATGAATTAGATGATTATGAATCAGACGTCTGTCTCTGAGGGAGGTGCTGTGCTGTTAAGTGATCCTGCAGATTGCAATCAAGCTGTGCAATAAGTGTGATGGACTACACAGCTGATTGTGTATGAGTGTGTTTGTGGATTCTGTGTTGCTCATAAGAGAATTAGCAAAAAAAAACTTCTGAGAAACTTTTCTGTTTAATTTACACTACATGTACTAATGTTTGTGGACACTTTTTCTACAGTGAAATGCATTCAGCTACAGGTGCATCTCAAACAATAAATTATAAAGATGCATTAAAAATCTATTTATTTAATGTTGATGATTATAGTTTACAGCTAATGAAAACCAGAAAGTCAGTATCCCAAAAAAAATGAAAATTATTATATTCTGTGAGACCAATTTCTACTTTTGGCAGTGTGGGCTGGTACGGAGGCATATTGCTGCCACTTATGATAAAAAAAAAAAAAACTTCAACATGTCATTATAACGAGAAACTCTTGTTCTTACAACTTATTATGTTGTTAAAACAACATAGTATGTCGTTATTATGAGTTCACGTTGTTAAATTATGAGTTCACTATGTTAAAACGACATAGTATGTCGTATTTAAGAAATAAACCTCTCGTAATTATGAGAAAGTATCTAGTTTTTAGAAGTTATATCGTTAAAACAAAACAGTATGTCATGGTTATAAAAAAAATTGCGTAATTATGAGAAAGTATCTCGTATTTATGAGTTATGTCGTTAAAACGGCATAGTATGTCGTATTTAAGAAAAAAACCTCTCGTAATTATGAGAAAGTATCTAGTTTTTAGAAGTTATATCGTTAAAACGAAACAGTATGTCATAATTATGAAAAACATCACGTAGTTATGAGAAAGTATCTCGTATTTATGAGTTATGTTGTTAAAACGACATAGTATGTCGTAATTATGAAATAAACATCTTGTAATTTTAAGAAAGTCTTAAGCCAGGCAGACACTGCGCAATTTTAGCCCGAATTTCAGCTTCATCACGCGTCGTTTTTTCGTGCAGTGTGAGATGGGAAGCAAGGTCTGATTTATTTTTATACCTCTATAAACACTGAGACTTTAAAATCCTTTGCAGTGTTCGAATGCTTGTGAAAACGCCATTAATGCCGCTCAGTTACACTAAGATTTCTTTGTGATTTAAGCCAAGTGTAAAGTAGAATTTTATTTATTCAATTAACTGCAACATTTAGTCGGAGAACGCTGTAGTGCGGTGGTAAACACACAAACATTCTCATAATTATGAGATATTTATTCCATAATTACGACATAGTATGTCGTTTTAACATAAACTGTCATTATGAGCCAGAGCCTGATTTAAACACGATATTTTTTTAGTGAGTAGAGCATTAAAACTGAGCTTTTTAAAAACATTTTGAGGCTGTTTGAATGAGCGAAATCTGTTCAGTATTATGTTAATTAACATTGCAACACTAAAGAAGCAAAGAAAAGCTAAGAAAAGCTACACACAGTGCTGCAATTCAAATGCAGACAAGTGGAGGAGCTCACATGTGATTATTATGTGCATGATTTGTCACTTTGCTACGTTGGGATAGCTTTATATAAAATAAAAATATCGTTAAAAAAACAGACGTCTACGTCACAGACTATTTGCTTGAGACCGACCCAAATCGGCCTGAGGAAAGTGGTGGAAAATCTCGGCCTGAGTTCAAGTTGGGCCTTGGGTTGGGTCAGGTTCGGGCAGAGAATCTAAGCTCTAGTGTGGAAAGTGCCAAATCCTGCTGGAAAATGAAATCCGCATCTCCATAAAGCTCTTGTTTTCCACACAGATTTGTCGGTCCCTCAATGACAGTCTGGTACGAGTACCCGCCAAGTTTCCTTCTTGTCGGTTGATTCCTTCTGGATGCAACTATTTTTTTTTTTATGATGATGACGACGAGTGTCCACCTGAATATAAACTTAATATCAGCTTATATTTTCCAGCGTATTTCAATCATCATGCTATCTCTGGAGAAATGCCTGCATGACCCTTCATTTTGGCGAGTGTGAAAGCAGCATATGCTTAATCAGCTTTGAATTTCACATCTGTCTCCTCATAATAATATACTCCAGTCAGGTGGAAAAACAAATCACTGCCTGCAATAGTTTGACCTCCTTATGGGCATCGTATAAATCACCTATCGTACCTGATGGACAGCAGGGGGGAAATGAGGTGGTCTAGAGAAGCTTCCTTGTAATTTGCAATTTATCTGGAATGAATTACGATATGCTGTCAAACAAGTGGGAAGCGGCCTTTCATAATGTTACCGTAAATTGAGCGTCATCGGGCCATGCAAATTATGGCTTGTATGACAGCAGAAGTGTGTATCTCGCACGTGCACGTGATTGATGAGTGCTTGGAAAGGGAAACCATGGAATTTCTGATTAGCTTGATAAGATCACTGTTTGGTTTGGGTCGACCTCTTGCGAAGGAGGACAGGTTCCACTTGGGCACTCATTTGTTTCATTTCAAATCCAACTGGATAGCATGCAGAGCCCAAATCATAAAGTTTGTGTCACTGTCCAAATATTTTTTGGGACTAACTGTATCTAACTGTATGTATTTATCCAGGCATTACAATCATACATAGAAAATTTCATTCCATTTCAATAATTCCATTTCATTCCATTTCAGGCCTGATTTAAACCCAATATTTTTTTAGTAAGTAGAGCATTAAAACTGAGCTTTTTAAAAACATTTAGAAAACCATGAAATTTCTGATTAGCTTGATAAGAAGGAGGACAGGTGACACGGCATAGAAGAAGTTCATTGTTGGAATGAAATTAAATTTTCTATGCATGATTGTAATGATGAGCCCTAGCCTGGATCAAGATGAGATACGGTTAGTCCCAAAAATATTTGGAAAGTGACACAAGCTTTACGATTTGTGCTATGCAGTTGGATTTGAAATGAAACAAATGAGATTAAACTGTAGACTTTCAGGTTTAATTAAATTTTAATCGGTTTAACAAAAATATCATATGAAGTGTTTAGGAATTACAATCATTTACCAACAAAGTCTCCTTGTTTCCTGGGCTCAAAAGAAAGTCTGTAAAAAAGAAGAACTCAATCAGAGACATATCAGAAATGTTAGGAGTGGCCGAATCAACAGTTTGATACAATTTGGGAAAAAAGAGCACACACAAGACTGTATACATAAATTCTTCTTTTTTGCTTAATGTGGCTCAGATCTGATTTTTTCATGGCTGTGTAAACGTGCCAAATCTGATTTTTTTTTATCAGATTTGAGACACTTATGTATATGTTTCTAAATCAGATACATATCCGATCCATGGGAATGCGACATAAATGTGAACGGTCAAATCGGAATTTATGCATCATCTTTTTACTTTTACACATGCGTTACGTGCTTCTCTCTTGTACCCACACATCTCTTGGTGCAGCTGTTCAGCTATAGCTGCAAAAACAGCAAATGCAAACCGCCTGGCCTTTTTTCTCCACCTGGACCTGAGTATGTTCTTCAGACGAGCTGTCTGTCTTTCAGGTTTAATTAAATTTAAATCAGTTGAACAAAAATATCATATGAAGTGTTTAGGAATTACAATAATTTATCGACAAAGTCTCCTCGTTTCTTGGGCTCAAAAGAAAGTCTGTAAAAAAAAAAAGAACTCAATCAGAGGGATATCAGAAATGTTAGGAGTGGCCAAATCAACAGTTTGATAGATTCTGGGGAAAAAGAGCACACGAGACTGTGTACATAGCCAAAAATGTTCACCTATCTCAAATTAGTTGAGTAATAATTGAAAATATCATATTGTATGCAAAACAGATTTAACTTTTTGAAGTTCCAGCAAATTGTGGGTACATAGTGGAACAAGTACTCAGTGACACGTCAAAAACCATGAAACAGCAGTCCCAGCTGGCATTTCAACGTTGAATAAACATTGAATCAACGTAGATCAACGTAGATGTTTTGGTTGAATCACCGTTGAATCAACTGTTGATTTTGAAAAGTGAATCAACGTTGATATAGCAACGTTGTTTTAACTTCATACATTCAACCTTTAATAAACCATAGCTCACTAAAATTAGAAAATCCTATGGTTAACAAAGTGTTAACAATAAATTTACATCACTGTAGTAAAGCTGAGTATAACGAAAGTTACCCACCACTACCAATCTGATTCAGCATCTGATCAAAAACACTAAAACAGTAAAAAGCAGTTACTGCAAATAGAAGTAAAACACTGTTTCATTCCTCCATCCAACCGTTTTTAGAAATGATGTGGTGATGAAATGTTAAATGCTGATTCAAAAGGCAGAAGGTTGAGGACATTATATTGATTCAACGTTAAAATTTCAACGTTAGCACAACTATTGAACATTAAATGTTGATTCAACGTTGTTTCAACCCATTTGTATAATACATGCTTTTAAAGCTGTAAAGGAATCTTCTTGTGGAAGAGAAAAAAACATCATAACAAAGTCACTAGAGGTTCTGAAAAATTACTAAGTTGGCAAAACTGTACGTAACTATCTCCTGTCCCATGATGTGGCAGGAAGATAAAGGTTACCAGGAACAAAAAATAAATTTAGACTGATACAGGCAACATAGAGTTATATTTATTGAGATACACATACAGAAGTAGTGTGTAAATAATGTGTAGTGCAACATGCCAGATGCCTCGGCATGGAGTTGTAGAGGTTCCTAATGGTGTCCTGTAAAAATGAAGTCAGTCAATCTGAAAAAATGCAGTGCAGTCACAAAGACAATCAAAAACATTGATGAAACTGGCTCTCATCAGCACCGTCCCAGGAAAGGAAGATCAAGAGTTACTTCTGTTGCCTAGGACAATTTCATCAGAGTTACCAGCCACAGAAACTGCACGTTAACTGCACCTAAGATAAGAGCCACCTAAATGTTTCACAGAGTATTTTGGTTTGTTTAACACTTTTATTTAAGTTCATTTTAATGCTTATCTGTTCCCTCATAGTTTAAAGCTCCATATGCATGAGTTTTGCAGCCATTTGCAACGTGTCAACATAAAGTTTGAGCTATGACCCAGCGCCTCTTCAGAAAGAAATGAAAACTGCTTGGACATCATTATGAGCACTCTCTGAGCCCAGTGTGATGATAAACATCTCACAGAGGATTCATGCCTCCTACAAACTATTGGATTTCATTATATGGTGGCCGTGCGGAGATAAGGCTGTCAAGAAGAGTTTACAACTCGGGCCGGCTTTGTTCACATCCGCCATGGTTTATGGACCCCACAAGATGGGATTTTTGCCCAGTCTGCACCTCAACTCCCACACAGCTGCTGGACTTTTTGCACTTTTTAATTTATGTTATGTTTGAGAGGCCATAAAAAAAATCATCCTTTGGTGTTTGGATAATGAGTTTGCATATACAGCGCTTTGGAGGTTTGACTGGACAATAGAGCAGCTATGTACAGCTTTAAGCTATGTTCACATTTCCAGGCTGAAGTGACTCAAATCTGATTCTTCTTTTTTGCTCAATGTGGCTTAGACCTGTTTTTTTCATGGCTGTGTGAACGTGCCAAATCTATATAGTCAACTTTTGGTCACATTTATGTTTATGTGTAATGCAACGAGCCAGAGGTCTCAGCATGGAGTTGTAGAGGTTCCTAATGATGTCCTGCAATAATAGATAATCCATCCTATGCAGCTTGAATATTTTCACTCAGTTCACATACCACACATTTTAAATCAGGGATAGGTCTGGAAATGTCTTCTGGCTGCGAGCAGTGAACGCAGCACATATACTGCGGTCTTAGTGTGTAAACAGCATGAAGCAACAGAGACAGCATTTGTTCAAAGCAGTATATTATCTAGGGGTGTCACGATTTCGATATTTCATCGAAATCGATCGAAATTATGTCATGGTCTCGAGCATCGAAGTCAAAAAGATGATCGACGATCCCTCCCTCTAAGCTACGCAAGCACACAAACGGCGCAGCACACTGTAGCCGACGCCGCGGAAATTGTGACTGCTCAAAGAGCAGCCCTTTCTCCAGAGAATGTGGACATTCTCATCTTCTTAAAGAAAAACTTGAAAATATAAAAATAACAGTTGTTTTGTCTAGCCTCAAATATGTTAATAGTTTTGGTACCTTAAGGAGCATCTTTCTCTCAGATAAAGTTAATAATATATCTTTGTTAAAGAAAAACACTTGTCATTCTCGGGGACCGAGTCTTATTTTTCATGTTTAACTGTTGTAGTAGGATAGAGTTCAGTTTGTTAAGGCTCTAATTGTTCTATTATTTAGTACATGACTGTTCCTGTATTTTTTTATTATTTTTTTATTATGTTGCACATTACTATTATTATGTTGCACACTGCTGCTACCAAAAAAAGCCACTAGATGGCATATATATATACATATATATCTTAATTAAATTATTTAAATTTGACCATTAGTGCCTAATGTGGTGTATTACAGATCACTTGTATCACTTTGCATCACTTATATCAAGCCAACCTTTTGAAATAAGGTATTGTAAATTTGATTAATTAAAAAGAAAATCGAGAATCGAATCAAATCGTGACCCTAAAATCGGATATAAAATCGAATCGAGGATTTAGAGAATTGTGACACCCCTAATAACTTGGTGGTGTAATCAACTGCAAAAAAAAAAAAATAAATAAAATAAAATGTAACTGAATAATTACAAATTATTCACGTTCATTAACACTTTAACAGCACTAGTTTAAACACAAATGCAATATAAGAAATGAGACAAAACAAGGTGGTTTCTTACAGTGATCACCATGCTTTAAATGGTTAAAGAATAAATGGAAGTAATTAAATGGATTAAGTACATGATCTGAAAAGATCAGACAAACATACAGATTAGGAGTCCATTTACAGTGATCATACAAGTTTAATGAAGCTGAGTCCAGGCCAAAGCACTGTCTTATTAATTTACAACAAGCTTTTAATGATGATGTAGTCTAAAGTGCACCATGCATCGTCCACCAGCCAAACAGTATCGGATTACCTTCTGAACTCTGTTCAATCAATCTTCAACAGACCCTGCATCCTCTTTATATAGATCACCACAGCACATCGTAATTATCTATTAATGAACAATGTTTTCTAAAAGTATCTTCCTCATAACTCTTAACTCATAACAGGGTGATCTGACATTGCAAAACCATAAATCATTATCTACAGCATCAGACAGGAGGAGGTAAAGTGTAGTATTCAGGACAAAAAAATCAGCTACAGTCATATTTAAAAGCTCTGTGTGGTTTATTTAATTTGTTA
Organism: Astyanax mexicanus; assembly: GCF_023375975.1. Classification (NCBI taxonomy): domain Eukaryota; kingdom Metazoa; phylum Chordata; class Actinopteri; order Characiformes; family Acestrorhamphidae; genus Astyanax; species Astyanax mexicanus. Next base: position 21,798,078 of record NC_064431.1, read on the forward strand.
GTGAAAAAGACTCTCACGCCTTAATTCTTCATTATTCACATACTGGCAACCAGGGCCCCTACCATTTGAACATTGAGTAAACACTGGGACGCTATTGGTGGATGCAAAATCTGCAGCAGGAACTGCTTAAGAATTTTTAAGCTGCATGGGCTGGATTATTGAAGAACACCATTAGGAACCTCTACAACTAGATAAGATGCAGATACATCTGGAATGTTGCATTTATTACACTACGAAATACTTCTCTATGTGTAGCACAATAAATACAGTATGACCAAGATTTGCCCATATCAATCTACATTTTAATCATTTATTGTTTCTTTTATCTTAACTTTTATCTTACTTCTGAATATCATTGCAATCCGAAACTATTTCATTGACAATAAGTGTATAATACTATATGAGTATGTATAAATAGAATTCAGCCAAATCAATTGGATTTACAGTTGGATAAGCTCCCTTATTTTGACTTCACACTAAGAAAAAACATGGATATAATTACCCTGGCACCACCTCTCACCCATCAACTCAAACTAGAGCCCCACCCACTAGTTCAGTTGAAGATTCTCCATTTTGGTCATTATGGTTGAGAACCTCAGACAGTACACAGAAGGATTAGCCAGCAGACTTTGTCTGAGGGAGGAATCTATACCCACTGTCCGTTGAAAGTCAGCAGATGACGAAATCAGTTTCTATGTGTTTCTATCGCAGTTAAGAATAAACTAGCTTGTTTGTGTTGTGTCATTTAACACAAGCTAACACTATTATGGATATACATGTTGTGGCTATCAGCAGCTTATTTGCATAAATGTGACAGAGCCCTTAGATGGCTCCTTCTGAAAGGAAGTGAAACTGGCAAAAATAGAACTGGGAAAAATCTCTTTATGTGAGAGTGATTTTCTGTAAAGAACTTCATAAGGATGTTTTGTATAGAAAATATACTTATTTTAACTTGAGTAGAAAGAGGTTTTAAAGGTGTCTCTTTTAAGTAACTTCACCTCCAGCCTGCCAGAACATTCCAAGGATATCTCCACACTATTTGTGGAGCAGAGAGGTGGCGCACTGCTCAGCTCAGAGACAGGATAGAGGAAAAATTTCCTCCTGCCAAGTTCGGTTCTGCAGCTGGCGTCATGACCAGCCTGCTGAGACCAAATGCTCTGAAAGAGCCTCAGAGGTCAGAGTCAGGGTCAAGGCCTCATTCTCATAAACCGCAGCACGGCATGTAAACAAAATCTGCATAAAATCAAGAGCAAAGTGATGAGGCCTGCAGCCCCAGCTGTAAAAAGAGGAGAATAAAGACCCTGCAGTGATGTTTATCACAGGCAGAGATACAAGGCTGATATTTATTTACTTACGCATTTCACCAGATTAACCTTTAGAAGAGTTATCGGTGTGCACCCAGAAAGAAACAACCAACAGGAATGAAACTTGGTGGGTAAACGTAAAAAAACGTAACAAGAATTTCTAATTTTTAACTAACTATATTATATCCTGAGAGCCAAGCTAAAAAACAAAGTGAGGTTCCAGATTTCTCCTGGATGCCCTCAACCAGCATGTGTATATGTTTCTTTAGTTTCTTTATGTTTCTTTAGACTTTAGTTTCCAAAGGTTCTCGTTTTTACACCCATTCCTGGGCTCCCTATCTCCTTATTAGGGTTTTTTCCCAGCTGTGTCCCAATTCACTAGCCGGGACAGAGATGCATTGGACCGTGACCCTGACGACACGGGTTCGATCCCGCATAAGGAACGGTGTGTTTATTTTTTTATTTACTACTTCCTTTCTTTTTGTCTTCTCGTGCTTTGAATTCAACTGTTCTGCAATTGGGTTCAACAACCCTCTGGGCTGGAGAGATACTAGTCTGTAGCACTCCAAAACATTTTTTTTTGTGGCCACGTAATGGCTTGGAAAATATCTGGCCATATCTGCCGACCTCTGCTGTATAACTTCACCTAAGACTCTTCTGGACTGGACAACTTTGACTATGTACAGTAGAAAGATTGATGGTTCAAAACATTGTAAGCAAGGTAGTGCTGGGCGGTATGGCCAAAAATGCATATAACGGTATTTTTCAGGATTCTTACGGTTTCCCTGTATATCACAGTATTTTTATTTTTTAATTATTATTTTTTGCATGACTGGGCTTTAATATAGGGTTGTGAGCTACTGTACTGTTAGGAGTACATATAATATAAAACACTAAGGCTTTAAATTAAGGCTTTGATTAGTATTGGGTTTACTTTGTCCCTGGAAATTACACAATACATGAAGAAATCAGAATTTATTATCAGAAAAATAGCTAAAGAATGTAAACAATAGACCTTAAAAATAGATATTAACAAATAACAAATTTACACAGCTCCCTTTACAAAGTTAAATATTTTAATAAATAGTTCCATAAACACAAGTTAGATACAAATTTAATTTAAATTTACTATATGTTATTCCTGAAGCCATTAGAGGCATTACAGTATTTAAATCAGCTACAATTTCCTTCTTTCTCTAGTTAACAAATACATTCAAATCATCCTTCAAGCTACAGTATTAATATATTTAAAGGGGCTGTCGTTACTGCTCTATTTTACTGGGATAAAAACACTCATACAGTAGAAACAGCAGCAGGAGGTATTCTGATTTCTCTGCAGGACGGAGCTAGACCAGGGCTGCGTCCGAAATCGCGTACTTAAGCAGTACGTACTGGATTGGGGTGAGTACGCACTGCTTGTCGAGCAAAGCAGTACGCTTTTTCAGTACGCCAGACCGCAGTACGCACGCAGCCTCGGACGCACTACATCCACCATCTTACCTCTGACGCCCTTTCACCTCTCACCCCTCCTAACCAGCAGCACACTTTACAGAGCTTTACCCTAATTAATTTCATTAAAATCCCCTCATTAATCAGCTCTTATTAATAAATAAACCCCCAAACTGTCCTATTTAATAAACACTGACTGTAAATAAAACTTAAAATGAATATTTCCTCAAATATGAAATATTTAATGATAAATATGAACAGACTGTTTAATATTCATGAAGCATATTAATAATACTAGCTTATGCAACAAAACAATTATCAAAAAGTTTCAAAGATAAATACCAAAATGTTAATTAATTCCTGCCTTTCCATTTCACCTCAGAATTTCCTTTTCTAGCCTAAATATTTAAACACATGATCCTTATTGTTATACATTATCTTTTACTGACTGCATTAAACATAAAGGCAACATATATGCATTACTGATGTAAATAAAATATGCTAGAACCAGTCAGTTTCTGGAAAACTGGGGATCATATTTGGCAATAAAAAAATATTTTAGTTATTTTAATTAATATAATTTTTCCCTCACTTGCATATTTACACAAATACATTTCTCACAAAATACAAGAATGACAAGTCTTTAAAGTAGCTTTATTTATTTTTTTTATTCATTGTTCATTTTTCTCCCTCTCTTCATCTTCATCCTCTCGAGTAGGAAGGATAGTTGAATCTGAAACACACACAGATTAAAACAGTTTAGCTTGGTCATTAAACAAATATAATATAAATTCTGAACAACATAAAAGTCTTACCATCCTGGCTGGTTAGCTAGCTATTTAATAAAACTAAATAAAATGGTCAGATTTTGGTTATAATTTATTAATGTGATTTTTGGCAACCAGTCTGTCGGTCTGTTGAAACGCCTCTCTGATATCAGCAGCCTTTTTTCTCAGATGAGTTTATACAGACTGATCAGTATTAAGTTAAAACTGCCCCAGCTCTTCAGCACTGCAGCAGTATACAGGGCTGTAGTGAGTTAGTAAACGCTGGTGTTGTAGAACAGAAGATTAATAAAGAGTTGTGATAAGTTTGATAACTCTAGCTAAGCTAACTGATCTCAGTAGCACAGGGCTAACGCTGCTCAGTAAAGCAGTTCAGATACGAAAATAAAGATGTTCTGTCTGCAACAGCATTAATAACAAACCCACACCCCTATAACTCGCTACTTTAACTTAAACTAACCCTCATAAATCTTTCATTTACAGCCTGATATCACAAACAACCAAAACAGTTTATATATCTGAATCTCCTCACCTCATAAACTTCTCTCTCTCTCCACTCCTCTCCTCCGCCGCTCACTGACGGGTCACTCAGCTCAGCGCGGCTCCCGGTGGATTGTGGGAAATATTAGCGGGTGAAGTGTGCTGGGCTTGTATACTTAAAAATGTCTCCCGGTGCAGTACGTCATCCGGGAACTTTTCGCGTACTCAAACTCGCCTACTGCGCATTCGGACACACTACCCGATCTCGCATACTGCTTTTGCATACTGTTTAGTATGGAAGTACGCGATTTCGGACGCAGCCCAGGTTTGATTCTCTTCTTTGACGGTGGTGTTCCACACTGTGCTCCACAGCGCCCTTTAGTGGTGTGGCGGTATGAGGGAAAAGCATACCGGTTCAAGTTCACCCCGCAGTATACCGAATGAACCGGTATACCGAATGAACCTGTGTACCACCCAGCACTAAAGCAAGGGTGGTATGTGCTAAAACATGCCAACTGTGCCCAGATGGCATCTACATTAAACCCACACAAACACTCCAAACCCCCCTCAAAGCCCTTAAGCGGAAAAACAACAAAAGCGAGAGGAGGAAGAGTGGCCACTGAGTGAAACAGAAACATAGGGCAAGAATTATAAATGAAAGAGTCAGAGTGTGGGAAAAGCTGGAAGGTGAAGGGGCACAGAAGGGCAGAACAAACGACTAACTGGGCGAGCCTCATTAGAACCGGGTCTGGGGACAAGGGCACAAACAGCAGCCAGCTTTGATACAAATTAAGCAGCAGGCTCTGATCAACACAATGGAAAGACTGAGGAAGACCCGTGATTGAATGTCCACCTCCGCCTGTATGAAGTGACCATTATGGCGCAGACTGTGTGACACTGTAAACACTGTAAACTGTGGGGTAAAGGCAGAGGCTGGTTTGAAGTGTTTGTGTGATTTGCTTTGATGAAGAGCTCCGATTGAGTTCCTGAGAACGGCTATTTTGATTTGCTTGTTGATCAAAGCAGATAAAAGCTGTGTTACAACATGAAGTACACATGTCAGGCTGAAGTGTAGGCAGCTGAATCATGTGGAGCACTGACATCTACTTTTTATTTTTAGCATCAGGATTAAGTTTAAAAACTGAAAACTTTAATGCGTACATTGTTTTCACTCAAATTAATCACATTACCAAATCTCAGACATGTATAAAGTACTGGAGATCCAGAGCTGAGTAAAAGTACTTTAAGTGCTCAATCCAAAAGGTGGTTTTTAAGCTCCACACTTAAGTAGACGTACTAAATTATTCAATATTTGTTGTACTGTAAGTAGTGCAAGTAGTTTATTCTAAAATTTACTACTTAAGTACTGAAAGTAAAAGTAAAGTATTGTGTTATGTAGTTATTACAGAATGCAGCGGGGGTAAGGTTGAATTAGGTAAATCGACCCGCTAAGCTAACGGTAGCTTCCCCCGGTCAGGTCTTACTTTAAATTAAATACAGGCGAAAACAACACTGGAAAATAACTTAAAACTTAAAATGTACTGATTTGATAAACACATGCAGCAGTGAATGAAAAAAAAAAACAGAAGAAAATGAATAAATTACTACATTTGTTTTTTAAACTCCCCCGCAGTGCCGACTCCTGGGCGCCTTCACTGCTTAACTGATCAACCCAGCCAGAGGGCAGTGCTCAAAAAAAGGATGGTCTCGCAAGATAAAACAGGAGACGTTAAACTGTATTGATCTTGGGTTTATATAAATCAATATTGGATCATTTAAATTAAGATTGAATTTAATCTAAAATTCGATTTTTTAAACTCACCCCTACTTTTTTCAAACATTTTGATGAATATAAAAGACATCCTTTGTTTAATTCAGGGATTAGCTAAAGAATTAAATATTAAATTATACGTAAAATGGTTTTAAATGAAGTGTGAATTATGTTTTCCTCGTAAACCTACAGACCTACAGTTTTTCAGAGCCATTTTCCTCTGTCTTTACTAAAAATCCTAAATAACCCTTAAAAAACACACTCTTATCTGAGGAGTGAAGCATCATTATTCATTTCTGCATTAAACACAATTCCTGGGTTTGTTTATTCTGAAGGCACTGCTGAAAAGCACTTATGGATACTTAAACAGATCTCAGAGTCAGGCAGGGCTGTGAGAAAGTGACTTTGAGAAACAACAACTGGAGGAGATCAGTGAATGTGTTGAAAATGCGTTGAGACTGAGAATTAGATTAGAACAGCTTGCTGTTGATACCACCAAAAAAACTGCCATGGTATGGTTATTTTGGTTAGTTTTTTGACATTTTTACTGCGTAGTGGATGGTAATTTTTGTGACATTAATGTCATCTAGCTAGATTTAGAACGCATTACAACCACATTCAATCCAGGACATCCCCCACACACATACATATCCCATAGATCAGTGCTACTTCCGTTTTTTAGCTACCATGGCACATGGCAAAAGTCATGGGACACAATACTGGTTCCCGTTCAGTGAACAACCTAAAATACTGAATAAATGCAGCTTTAGCTGGACCTGTATCTCTAACAGGCTTTCATCATCAGTTACAGAATAAATGCAGTGCAGCTGAGTCCTGTTGCATCTTCTTGATTATTTAATAGCCCTCAGCTCGTGACTCATCAGGGTGCAGAAGTCTCCAGAACAGAGCAGCCAGTTTCCTGCCTGGCCAAGGTCAGTGGCTCCATGGTGGCTTGAAATCTAACTCAGGGTATCACAGTATGCATTTCTAAGAGGAATTTAAATTGTGTTGTCCAGGTCTCCAAGAGTTTGTTCCTGGATCTGAATTTCTCACCAAATCTGATGTTTTCTTTTAAGGTGTTCTTGCTATTTTTTATATTACCAACAATGCAACATTTCTCTAAGCAGTTCAAGTCTTTATTTATAATCTGCCACTCATGCTTTAAAAAGCAAAGCTTCATGTGAAGTTTCGGTTTCGTTTATCACAGAGAAAACTTTCCAGCTCGCTGTAAAAAGGATTAGTTTTTCAGGGGGATGTCTGTGAAAAATATTTTACACTTCTACTCAGTGATAAAACTCTTGCATCCGGACTGCAATTGAAGAACAGGAGAACCAGTGAGTTTTTTTGCTCTCTTAGGACATCTCCATTTTCTGTTGTGTTTACAAGAATCTCCATGGAAACACGTGCCAAAAGTGTAATTATGGTGCGCAGACAAACCATTTATTAAATGCGAGTTCAGTGGAAAACAGCAGGTTTCAACCTGTAATTTTTTCAGAGGACGTCTGAGAATAAAATTACAGAGGTCCCCCCATAAAAGAAAAAAATCACCCCATCCGGATTATGGATTGGCCAAACCGACTTCTTTTCCTTTGTGCCCTGGCTTTATTAAAACTTAATTTTTAAGCTTTTCCTTTGACAATAAAACAGCACCTATCTGTGTCTGGCTACATTCGCCCATTTTATTAGAAACATGGATCAGTTGTGATACAATATGTGTCTTCTAATGTATTTTGAACAGAGACATCATTCCAAGTATTAATGTGGTCTGTTCACACCCTCACCCTATCCCACCACCAAAACTCTCCCTCACTGCTGCCGTCCGTTTTTTTTTTATGTAAAAGTTGCATCAGACTTTAATGCCATTCAGATTCAGTGTGTTTTTGCTGCTCATACTGTAACACAGACAATGTACCTGTGTCACATCTGATAAAAAAAAATTCAGAGAGTACAGAACTTCAGGTCGAAAGAACGCTGGTTTGAATCCTGGATCATGCTGCTTCTCCATCAGCAGCCAGAGTCTGAAAAAGTCTTTGGGGTGGGTAGATTACTGGTGCTTTCCTCCGAGTCTACATTTATTGGTGGTCGCTATGCTAGTGAGAGGGGGAGTTAGTATGAACAGAGATTACATAATTGACCTTCAAAGTAGAAAGAAAATATGGTAAAAAGATCAAGTTTGCTCCAGCTGTGTGTGCCAGAACTTTTACACAATCTGGACCAATCATCATCCTGGTCTTTCTTCCCCGCAGTTTTGTGTTATGGACCAACCAGACATGAATTTCCTGAAGGTTCAGCATTTCCGATAAGATGTGACCCAATAAACTTTTTAAAATACTGAAATTTATAAGAATCCATCTATTATACTTTGCTTCCAGGTTATTGGTCCAGTTTCGGTCATGTTTGTTTTCAGATACACCATTTCTGAGAATTTCAACCGAAACCACCGGATGTGTCACTCAGGAATTCTGCCTCTAGTCATAACTGAGGCTGTGCCAAAGCTTGCAGACACTCAGTGGAAAGAAAATAGCTTAAATGAAAGGTTTGGAGCTTCCAGAGTAGTTTCATTTTGCTACACAGTTACATAATTCATTGCATTAACACAAATGTACAAATTTGGCTTTCATAAAAAAAAAAAAAAATTAAATATAGAAAAGCAAACAAAAACGTGGTATTGGTTAAACATTTCATTGCAATACATACAATTTTTAAGTTAGTTTTATTAAATATCAGTTTATATATGTACAGGGTATGTGAAAACCAGCATGACTTTACAGTAAGCTTGTAATTCCTGTATTCAGGTGCATCACTAGCTCTTTCTTAATGGGGCTTAAGCATCCCTAAAATAAGTCCCAGCACCCCTAAAAGGAAAGCAAAATATTAAAATGTAAAAATCTTAAGAAAGGATGTATTTATGGTACACAAAACAAAAGTACTTTCCCCTTACCATTCAAATCCACTTTTCCTCCACTGATTGCATACCGTCCACTCTTTATACTGTTATTTTTGTATTTAGTAAATTAATGCTGCATGTCAGGTGCTAGACTAGTACTGTCTGTACGTGTATAAACTAATTACAGTTACAGAATAATAAAAGATATAATGATGTCCCACTCCTGATACATCCTGTGTGTGTGTGTGGCCAGTCAGTCAGCCATGGATTTTGGATTGTTTTTCCAAAGTAAAGAGCAAATTCAGGTTCAGGTGAGAGAATAAGGTGAAAATAAATGATGGGATTTCATTGTCCTGCCTTTTTTGCAGATACCCTGAAAAATCCATACTTTTTTAGCAGCTTTCTGCTTTTTGTTATTTAAATTAGACCAGATAATGGAGAATGCAACTGTGCTAAATGCATATTTCTCAATAAATATGTGTAAACATTTGCGCCAAACGTTTTTTTTTTCTTTTTATCTGCTGAAAAGATGTTCAAAATGGAAGTAACACACATGTCCTGTCCTGTGTGCAATAGTTGGTTGTTTGATTTGAATCAAAATGATTGTTTCTTTAGATATGACCCACTCCTATTCTGCAAACTCAAAAACATAAATATGATGCTATTAGTTACAGTATGAGCATATGAGGTTTGGATTGCATAGTTGTGTATTGCAATGAAACCAAAATGAAACCAAAACAATATTTTCCCAATATTTCACAATATTTAAAGACATCTGGAAGATGGATTTACGATATATTAAAACAAATTAAGACATTTTTTGCTAAATGAGTTTAACGCAGTTTGAGAATTTTTAAGGATCTACAGAAACCCTGATGTAAAAGAGCTACAAACTGCTAATGAATCAAATCTAGCTGAATGTAAACTACATTCTAACTGTAGAAATAAAGAAATAAGTGACTAAAGAAATGTCCAGAACAGTTGAACTGGGCTGGCTGGGTCTTGTGTCAGCTGTTTCGAGAGTCTGACCATATTAAAAAGTGTCTTGCCAGTGACATTTTTGATGTGCCTACGCTCCCAGAAGCCTGTGCAGGCTCAGTGCCCAGAAACCTTGGGGCTCGTTGTAGGACAGCACGTCTCTCCAATCCAATCACACTCTGCCCTCAATCAGCCGTATTTCACCGACCGCGTGAACCAGACCACGTCCGAGCAGAGGACACTTTCACGCTGAAATTATTCTGTCTCACAACGTAATGATGCTACTTTAATTTCCATTTCATTACAGCTATGCTCACACAACAGGTAAAAGTGACCACAATTACATTTTCTGACCAAATCTGATATCTTTCTTAATGTGACTGATATCTGACATCTGTCTGAAAGGTTTGAAAATGTCTGATTCAATTAGTTTTTTGCTGTTAGGTCTATGACGGATTTGGGCCTCATTTATTTGCTGTGTGAACATGGCCCTAATGAGTGAGTGAGTGAGTTTATTGGCTCAGCTAAATTGGAGAGAAAATTAACTTAAATTAATTATTTTTTTCTCCCTGTTTATTTTTGTTTCTATTTAAATTATGTATTTATTTTCACTCTTTTCCTTTGAATATACAGAGTCTTAAAATCCCAAAACACACACACAAAAAAAAACACACAAATAAAAAGTAATAATCAACATAAACTTATACAAATAACCCATCCTAACCTTTGGCATTCCTTTAAGTATAATGAATGATCACATAAAAAGAAAAAAGGTATACAAAAACCAACAAATTAAACATAACATAAATTATCATGTTGAACATGGGCTTTAAATAAAAAGTAATAATGAATTTAAACCTGTACAAATAATTTATCCAAACCTTTGGATGAAAATATTCTAAGGGTGTATGCACGTAAATTATGTGCGAAAAGCTTAAATAACATTTTATTATTAAGCCAAAAAATTGTATAAAGAATTTGTAATAATAAACCATTGCGAAACACATTGCAGCGCTGCTCTTTACAGGGTCTTGATCCTTAGGGAGGCCGAATCTACAGGAAATTCTCGCAGCTGCTGTATCATTTTGCGGAACGTTGCTGTGAAGTGATGCCAGGATCAGCGGGGAACTTTACGTTAGTCCCTGACTCACAGGCACAGAGCACACACGCATTAATATCAGCTCTGTTTGAGACTCATATTTACTTCAGGGAAGAGCAAGTATATGTTTTGCTATAGAGACGGGGTCCAGGGGTGCAGCTGTGGCTGGTTACACTTGGCTATTACTTTTGAACCGATTCCTGGTCGTTGCTAGGCTACAGACGATACAATAGACACACATATATATATATATATATATACGGCATTTACAGAGATGTGTTCGGAGTGTCATCATTCCAGAGAACACAGTTCCACTTCTCCACAGCTCAATACTACAGGGGTTTGTACCTCTGTGTGAAACAAATTATTTGTAGATGCAGAATATCAGTTATGTAATATAAAAAACAGCGTTGGCAACCCCTGTTCTATTAGTTTTATGATTTACCATCTACTAACTTACTTATGATCCGTTATATCAGGGGTGTCCAAACTACGGCCAAACTACGGTTTCCTTTTTTGGAGCGGCCCGCGAGGTATTTTAGAAATAGAATGAAAGTTGGTCCGCTGTTAAGCAGGTTTTTATAATGTGAGATTCAAAGTTTGAACGCTAGGTGTCAGAAACGGGCCAAAGAGTCTAAAAGCGGAGAGGGTACGCAGCGCAGAAAAACGGGCCAAAGAGTCTAAAAGCTGAGAGGGTGCGCAGTTTTAGCGCAGAAAAACGGGCCAAAGAGTCTAAAAGCGGTGAGAGTGCGCATTTCTAGCGCAGAAAAACGGGCCAAAGAGTCTAAAAGCGGAGAGGCTGCGCAGTTTTAGCGCAGAAAAAACGGGACAAAGAGTCTAAAAGCGGAGAGGGTGCGCATTTCTAGTGCAGAAAAACGGGCCAAAGCGTCTTAAAGTTGCCGTAATTAAGGAGTTTAATATTAAGAGACATCATGAAATGAAACATCAATTTGAAAAATCTTAGTTTACACAACACTGTCAAAGAAAGATAAAGTAAAATGGTGTGTAAATGAAAGTAATCAGGAAAATGTGTTATTTAAAGTGGTATGTTTCATTATTTGTTTTATTATAGAGTCTGTGGCCTGTGACTTCAAATATATTTTCCATCTGGCCCCCAACAAAAAAAGTTTGGACACCCCTGCGTTATATTGTAAATACTGCACCTGTCCTGCAGTTTAATAACTGATCAGTTGGATCCGGCTTCTAGCTAACTGGTTTGCTAAATTAATTTTTGGTAATTATAGCTCACAGTAATCCTGCAATCCTAAATTAATAAATAAAAATAAAATAATAAATAATAATAAAAAACTAAATAATAAAAAACAACTTGAAAATGAAATAGTTATTGGCTGATCAGGTACATCAGGGCAAGTTAAACATATAAAGTTTTATTTTCTCAAACCTTGATCTGTGTGTTTTTTGATTCAGAGACGTGTCTTTTTAACCAGCTATCAGAAACATATCATCACAGTTTACAAGGTTAGCTCCATCACCTTTCTTTTAGAAAAATCGCCGTATATCCAGATATGTTTTAACATCAGCGCTGAAACCAGCAAGAACTCAAAAACCTTCAAAAATCCTTCCCAGCGAGGCGGTGGGGATGCTGGGGTGGGGGCTTCCCTACTAGCCCACCGCGCCGCAAAACCAGCAAGCTGATTGGCTGTTTCTCCTGAAAGGCGGAACTTTATCCTTGAACTGGCTCCGTGATTCCGGTCAAGAGATTTTCCATTCACAGCGGACAGCGGCCTGTCTCCTCACTAATTATACAGCTGAGCTGAGCGAAACGATTCTGGGCTACTGGAAGCCCAGGCCAGACGACGCCCCTGTGTTTTATCATACCTGAACAAACAGCTCTTACAGAAAATGCCGACTAGAAATAATTTTCAGCCATCGATTTCACGCCCCCTCTAGTACAGCGCCCCTATGAGTAGCATACGCTGCATACCCCCTTTTTGCACCACTGGTCATAATGCTGTTTGTTCACTAGTGTTCTCTAACAAACCACTGAGGCCTTCACAGAACAGCTGTATTAATAAAGAAACACAGCTGGAATCCATTAACTAATTAAGAGACTTCTGAAGGCTGCTGATTGCTCTGGATTTTATTTTGAGGTTTCCGAGTAAAGGGGGCTGAATACTATTGCATGTCACATAACATTTTCAGATGTATATTCGAATAACATTTTGAAAACCATGTATAATTTTCGTTCTACTTTCCAATTGTGTGCTACTTTGTGTTTGTCTATCACTTAAATCTTAAATCTTAATAAAATACATTAAGTTTGCAGTTGTGAAGGTGACAAAATGTGAAGTTCAAGGGGTATGCATACTTTTGCAAGCCACGGTTAATACTGCTATCATTCTGAAATGACATCTACAGTGTCAAGAAAAGGTATGTTTTTTTGCATTTTTGTCATACTTACATTTTTTTTAGATTGTCAAACAAACTTTAATATCAGACAAATATAACCTGAGTAACCAAAAAAACACTTTTTAAATGATGATTTTATTTATTAATTGGAAAAAAATATCCAAACCAATCTAGCCCAATCTAGAGGAAGCACAGGTTATATAATGTTACACAGATTCTTTTTGTAACAAGTTTAGATTCAGAGTGTGCTCCTGTTCGTGTCCTCATAGTTTCATCTGCAGATTTCCAAAGCAGTTGAACATATATTTCTTGAGCTTCACCATGAAATTTTGTCTATCAAGTATTTAGTTTATTATTGTCACAGGATTCCACAGTACAGCACCGTTTACAGCAAAACACACTGTATAGTGAGCTACGAAATCAGCAGAGGTGAAAAAAGTATTGAAAAATTGTAATTAAGTAAAAGTACCTTTACTTTGCTAAAATTCTACTCAAATAAAAGTAAAAGTACCCATTAAAACAGTAAAAGTACTTTTATTTATTTGATGTGAAAAAGTACAAATCATAAATTAAACAATTATTAAATTAAATAATTTGGACCTTTCAGGCAGTATTTGTTCAGACCACCCCATAAAACATTTTCAAGAACGAGTGGCATAGGTTTTTTTGATCCATTTTTTTTCTTTACTGTTAAAAAAGTTATGTCATATAGGTGACTATAAACCGTATTTGTATAGTTTTTATAGCCGCGTACACAGACCCCAGCCTGCACAGCTGATTCACACAGCGTCTCTCCCGCTAACCATTCAGCTGCGCTGCCATGGAGAACAAAACTATTTTTTTTTAATTCAGACAATTATTTACTCAGTAATGGGGAGTTTTCCAAAGTAGCGAAGTAAATTACTTGTGTCAAAATGAACTTGAGTAAAAGTAAAATTACCTAATTTAAAAACTACTTTAAAAATGACAAATTACTCATCAAATCTACTCAATTACAGTAACGTGAGTAAATGTAATTAGTTACTTTCCACCTCTGGAAATCAGTATTACAGCCCCATACTGCAGGGTTTTTGGGATAGTAAGCAGACAAGTTTTTTAGAAATAATTGGCTAAGTATTAGTATTGGTCGATTTGTAGCCACTATATGTGGTCAGCAACCAGCCGATAGATCTCTAAGTCTAAAAAGACTTGATTAAAACTATGATTAATCACACTTTTTTGGAAAGCTGAGTTCAATTTTATTAACCACAACCAGGCTTGATTACTACCGTATCTGTAGAATCAAGAAATCACTTAAATAGAACCTGTCTGACAAAATGAAGCAGCTAAAATATCTCAAAAAGCAGCACATTATGCCCAAATCTAAAGAAACAGATGATAAAACAAAGTCTGTTTGTGACCTCAAGCTCAGCCGAACTTGGGTTTTGCAGCAGGACAATGATTCAAAGCACACAAACAAGTCCACCTCAAAAACAAAAAGATGGTTTTGAAGTGGCCTAGTCAAAGTCTGATTGAAATACTGTGGATGATCTTAAACAGGTTGTTTATGCTGGAAAAACCTCCAATGTGTCTGAATTAAAACAATTCTGTAAAGAAGAGTGGAACAAATTTCCTCCACAGAGATGTGAAAGACTCGTTGCCAGTTGTCGGTAAAGCTTGAGTGCAGTTGTTGCCACCGAGGATGTCACAACCAAATTATTAGGTTTAAGGGGCAAACACTTTTTCACACAGGACTAGATTGGTTTGGATATTTTTTTCCTTCAATAAATAAAATTATGATGTAAAAATTGTTCTTTATATTTACTCAGGTTATCTTTGTCTGATATTATAATTTGTTTAATAATCAGAAAAAATATCAGTGGGGCGCCGAGTGGACCAGCGGTCTAAAGCACTGCCACTATGAGCGGGAGGTCGCAGATTTGAACCCCCGCACATGCAGCTTTGCCATCAGCTGCCGGCGCTCAGAGGGAGCACAATTGGCCCTGCTCCCTCCTGGTGTGTAGATGGCGCTCTCTCCCCATCACGATTAAAGGTGGCGCTGGGCGGCACGAGGCGTCCGTGAGCGGATTAATCGGAACCTGGCCGTTGTGCTTTCCTCCGAGTGCGCTGGCTGCTCAGGTAATGATTCATCCGCAGCAGCTCGAAAATGGGTGATTGACTTCACACGTGTCGGAGGAGGCGTGTGCTCGTCCGCATCCTCCAAGGGTCGCAGGTGCCACCGGTGATGGGGACACACAAAGGGGTGGGACAATTAGATAACCAAATTGGGAGAAAATAAAATAAAAAATAAATAAATAAAATAAAAGAAATCTGTTGGGGGTAAAATTATTTTTCATGCCACTATACCTAAAACAGCACTGTATTCTCCAGCAGTTCTGCATCACCAAAAAGTGCAGGGTGTGATTTGGGCTGGGACTGGTTTTGCCTCCTTGGAAAATAAAAATAATGTAAACTCAATTTTTGTTAAACTGCAGCTTTAATAAAAAAAAAACAAAAAAAAACAAGCTCCTTTAGCAATTAGATCAGCTCCAGTGGAGTAAACCGTGAGCTTCTTAAACCTGATATTGTTCCTACACATCTCATAATAATCCCCGTAACATAATTGTACTGACCTCAGATCAGCGAACCGGCTCTCGCAGCAAGTAATCATCACTGTAAATTAGAGGTGGAAATCTTCAGCCTATTGAAATGAATGAAATGACTTGTTGTGCAGGTTCCACCGTAATCTCTCTGCAGGAGCTGGACTTGGCCTCCACCACCTCCTCAAATTAAGCTGGATTTATGGCAACTCGATGGAAAGGCTTGCGTGCCTGAGAATCTTGGCTGTGAGCCGTCGCCTCAGGATATCTCAGTATGGCTCTTGCTCTCAGGTGAAGTGGAATAGACCGACCTGACTAATCAAGAACCCTAAGCCAGCTGGTTTATTGATCTAGGGGTGACTTTCCCCAAAGCCTGGTAAAACAATGATTATTGTGAGAATGGAGGCCATGCATCACATGAAACACCCTCTCCAGTGGTGACCCTGACCTTCACATTCTGAGCCTTATTTTAGAGATATATACGCAAGACGTCAATTGTGCATCGGGCAGCTGGATTTAGGACGATGTGTCGATGTGTCAGTGTGTCTTTGGTATCGTGCAAAAAAATATGCCTTGTGCATCAATCAGTTTTTCACTTGCCATTCCCTTTAAGAGCCAGGTGAGCTCTGACTTTGGCACATTCATATATTAACACTGCGGCGCTTTTGTGTGTCTCAGCAGTGGAAACTGACCTGTGAGTTCAGGCTGTGAAAGTGCGCAGCAGCTCATTTAAGGAAACAGTAATGTTATTTAATTCTTTATTCTGTTTATTGTTGAGGTAAAAGTCTGTGCTCTGTGCTCTGCAACACATCTAGGTGTGCCCTTGTGAAAAGGAAGTATATTTTTAAGAGCTTTAAATGTAAGTTCAAATTAGGTAAAGAATACTAAAAGTGCATTTTCTATTTAATATACTTTATGAAAATACACATTATATATACTTTCTCTGTATTTCAATAAAATAAATAAAATTTACTTTTTTCTCTCTCTGTTATAATGAAGCTACCATAAATTTTTTACATTTTTAAAATCAGTGGGGGATCAAATACGTATTTCCTCCACGGTATGTTTTATGCTTGTATTTTATCCTTATCCTTCAGGCTAAAACATTAACAGGATTTCCCATTGGCTTTCCACTGGCACCACCTATTTGTACACTCAACGTCACTGACACCCACTGTTAATGTGTTGTCGTTTCACTATGGGCTACCATCTCTAAATAATTTAAATGCAATTAAAACGTGTAAACGTGAATGTAGGTAGATTTTAATTAAGGTAAGTCGATTTAATTTTTATATTCATTTCAATGTGCATTAGAACTGGTAAGCCTGTTTAATTAGCAGCTTTAATGCCAGAAACATTAACAGATGCCACAGGCATGATTCTCAATGAGTGGGTGCTGTGGTTTTGGCCAAATTGAAGCCAGACTTAGCAGCAGAGTAACTTACAACACTGAGGCTGGGCAGTTACCTGTTATATAAAATATACTTGATACATAAAGCTCTTTTTGATTTTTACTAATCAAGAGGAAAATTAATGATCACAAGCCATCGAACCAAGTTGAACTGCTAGAATTTTTGCACCAGGAGTGGTAAGTTCATAAAGTTATCCAAAAGCAGTGTGTAAGACTGGTGGAGGAGAACATGCCAAGATGTATGGAAACTGTGATTAAGAACTAGGGTTATTCCACCGAATATTGATTTCTGAACTCTTAAAACTTTATGAATATGAACTTGTTTTCTTTGCATTATTTGAGGTTTGATAGCTCTGCATCTGTTTTTGTTATTTCAGCCATTTCTCATTGATTTCTCATCTGCAAATAAATGCTCTAAATGAAATGGAATTTGAGAGAAATGTTGTCCATAGTTTATAGAATAAAACAACAAAGTTAATTTCACTCAAATAAATACACATAAATAGCAAAATCAAAGAAACAGATTTAGAAACTGAAGTGGTCTCTTAATTTTTACAGAGCTATATATAACAAAAAGATAGATAGTGCCAGGAGCCAATGAAAAAGGTGACAATCTGTTAATTAGGGCAAAATCACATTTTTTTTTCAGTTGGATGAACTGAAAATATTCTTTTATACAATGAGCATATGAGTTGCATAAACTAATTTCTATTAAGTAAAGATGGAGAACTCAAATGTTTTAGGTAGTGTTACACCTTAGCCTGTGTCTGTCCAGTGTCTTTCCTTTTTTGGTTCCTTCCTGCTCCTGTCCTCTGTTCTCGTGTTTTGTTTACCTGTCATGTTTCCCAGCCATGTGCTACTGTGTTTTGGTCATGTCTCCGCCTTAGCCCCGCCTTGTCATCTGTAACCCCTCCTGTCTCATTTGTAACTCCGCCCCCCTCATTACCTCCACAGGTGTCCCTAGTGTGTGCCTGTGTATAAATACCCCATGTGCTCCTTTGTAGTTGGTCGCATCTTTTGTCTCAACTTGTCATGTTACTCTGTCCAGATTGTGTTCATCTGTTTTGTTTAGCCACAGACCTGCTGTGTTGTTTGTCCTCAGTGTCTCAGGTTTGCTTTATTTAGTTTGTTTCTTTGTTTGCGTAGCTTGCTTGTTTGGTTCAGTATTTTAGTTTATCCTCTGTTTCATAGTGTTTTGTTTTAGTTACCTTTTCTTTTTATATTCCCTAGTGTTCTTTTCTTTGTTTAAATATGGAAAATAAAAAAGACTTGCGTTTACATCCTGCCTCCTCCATGTTACAGGTAGAAGGTACTGGATTTTAAAAGTATGGCTTGTTGAACACAAGAAATACGAGACAAATACAATAGAAATACAGACGAAAAAAGAACGTCATACAGGATAGAGCTTCTACTTCCATAGTAGACTGAAACCCTGTCTGACAGGCAGAGCAAACATCCTAACATCCGTTAATCACGCATATGCAAACATAAATGACTCACAGTGCTCACAGTCTTCCTATGGGGATCCTGCACTCTCTTTGTCTGAACACGATTGTTCACACATTCCATGTCGTTTAGAGAGAAAATAAAATCAGCAGCACAATTCTGGCTCACGGTTAAATGGCTGCAATACAGTCTAATAGCCTTAAATTTGACCTGTGGGGAATGCCAGCGCTCCGGCTAATTAAGTGAATAAACAAACAGTCGGATGAACAGAACTGTTAAAGTCAGTGTCGCTTACGTTAGACACGTTTCCCCTGCCTCGCTGATTTCAGACAGCCTCACCAGAGTCTCGGAGGAAAGGCCTCAAATAAAGCAGCCGGGCAGAAGTTTCTCGGCTCACCTCGCCTTGTCTCGTCTCAGACCGGCCTGACAGGAATAACAATGAACACATCCAGAGAGCAGCGTTTCCCGTAACATTCACTGAATTATGCAGCACGGATGAGATGGATTCAGGCGGCTGTTTTATCGAGGCGGTTTTGTCCGTATGGTGGGTAAAAATCAACAAAAAAAAAGTCCACTGTGGTCCAGCTGTGATTGCAGGCAAAGACAGCGAAGTCTGGATCTCAGACAGACCCCTATTTGACTTACAATGAATGAACTGGTTGGGTGTATTATAGGGGTATATAGTTCTCTGCATATTGTCGCTGTCCAATGAAAAACAAGTATCTCCATTTTTGTCGATTTTTACTTTACTATATAATTAGAACACACAAACTGTCCCTTACACTGTGCCAATATTTCTTAATGAACAGACTAAAGGAAATACTTTAAAATGACCTGGAATAAACTCTTTTTACATTGACTTCCATTGAAAGTTTAGAAGATTTTTTCTCTCTACTGTAAAGTTTGGAGAATTTCATTGGACAGCAACAATATGCTCTTAAAGGTCTCATTCCATCATTTTTCATTCATTTTAAATGTCTAGTTGTGGTCTCTAGAATGAATGAATGCCAATTGAGCAGTTCAGCTACTGACCTGTGGTCCGAACCAAGGTTCATGTGTTTGATACATTGTATATATTTGGTCCGCTTATTTTTGTTTTCACACTGCAGTTTAAGGAGCGCACCAAAGACCTTTGTGTGATACTCCTACATCCTTTCATCATCACTTACGTATCGATGCGTTTTCCTTAACTTGACGCTGATTGGTTTTAGAAGGACATGCGTCTGATATTGGCGTGTTGACAATTCAGCGGGTGGTTCATTCGGGGGGAAGCCTTTCATCTCCATAGTAGTGCTGCTATTGTGGTTTTTATACCAGCAGCAGCAGCAACTATTGCCACTTTTCACATGTTAATCGCACCAAATTTCAATTAAACATTTCGTCTCCTCCTCGCCCTATGTGCTTCCACGACTCATTTTTCCTGCTTTTCCGGTTATTTTTCTTCTTCTGCTGCCGTTGTTGAGGAACACCTGCTCAGCTTCCTGTAATTGGTCCGAAAGTTCGAACCATCTAGAAAAGCGCTTTCACACTGCAGGCAAATCGGACCATGGTTCAGAAGATCCGGACCGAGACCACCTCTCTTGGTCGGACCAAAATCTTGTCCTTTGGTCCGGACCGTGGTTCACGGCCCCTTTCACACCTGCTACTTTAGTTCAGACCAAACTAAAAAGTCTGAAAGTCCGGACCAAACGAGGCAGGTGTGAAAGCACTCTCAGAGTCTCTGTAAAACTCAAAATCCACTGGAGATCCTATGTAAACCTATAGTTACACATAGAAGTGGGTAGTCCAGGTGTGGATTTTTACTTTTAAGTAGTGTAAACAGAACTGTTCTAAAAATACACCTACCTACCTCAGTTGTACTTCACTGGTGGTGTTCCATAGACAAATTCTAAACATTTGTTCCTTAGCTCTGAATTACTGGGTAAAGCATATAACACTCATGTGATATTTGCACAAATAACACAGGAACAATCTGCCATGTTGTTCCTAGCTCTGTTAGCTCCTGTCTAATGAGACGTGCCTGGCTGCACGGCTTCAGCGCCGCCTGTGGGCGGTCGCAAGCCAAGGTGGGCATAGAGGCAATGGATACTAATTCATAAGTTGACGAAGACACAAGTGTTTTCCCGATCGACTCGTTTTACTGAACATTTTCTTTTACTAGCTACTGCAGCTAATGGAGGTTGATGAACAGTTTCATGTGCATCATCATATACAACCAACTCAGAGAGACCTATTGTACTTTACAAAGAACAAGAAAAAGCGGATTTTAGCGAATAGACACCCTTAACACTAGGGGAGTAAATGGTTCTTTGGAATGATGCCATAGAATAAAAAAAAAAAAACGTTTTTGGACAAAAGAGCATAGAAAGTTGGAATGAGTTAAATTGATGAACATTTATGTCCATATGGTGGGTAAAAATCTGCTGACAAAGTCCATTGTGGTCCAGCTGGCTGTGATTGCAGACAAAGACAATGTCTGAATATCAGTCAGATGAGTTCATTCTCATTTGCTTTTGCAATCACTTATTTGCACAGTCTCTCTCTCTCTCTCTCTCTCTCTCTCTCTCCAGTTTTGCTTCTAGGCTGGTAAACCTGCTGAACAGCACAGTGTTATATTTGATTATGGTCATGCTGGTCAACCAGCTTGGTTTTGCAGGTCATGCCGGTCACAAAGTTTAGTCATGCTGGCTGACTGTACATATGGTTTAATTGTTTTTTTTTACTCCCAAAGTGTTGTCTTTCCCTCTGGCCTGCATTCCCCAGAGAGCATCCTCTTGTTTTTGGCAGGTTATTGTGTACTCAGCTGCTGTGCATGTTTCTATAACAGCTGCAGAGTACAGTAACTACATATACAATATATATATATATATATATATATATACACTATACAACTCTAGAAAAAAACTAAGAGACAATTTCAGTTTCTGAATCAGTTTCTCTGATTTTGCTATTTATAGGTTTATGTTTAAGTAAAATGAACATTGTTGTTACCATTAAAAAACTACGGACAGCATTTCTCCCAAATTCAAAATGAAAATATTGAATATCAGACCTCAAATAATGCAAAGAAATCAAGTTCATATTCATAAAGTTTTTGTATATTCATAAAGAGTTCAGAAATCAATATTTGGTGGAATAATCCTGGTTTGTAATCACAGTTTTCATTCATCTTGGCATGTTCTCCTCCACCAGTCTTACACACTGCTTTTGGATGATAAATCTATGCCACTCCTGGTGCAAACATTCAAGCAGTTCAGTTTGGTTCGATGGCTTGTGATCATCCATCTTCCTCTTGATTATATTCCAGTTTGGTAAAATCAGAGAAACTCATTATTTTAAGTGGTCTCTTATTTTTTTTCAGAGCTGTATGTCTAAAAGATGTGGACTTTAGGCAACACCTGTTTTGGACAGAGATGTGCAAATACACACCATACAGCATGTCTGTTCATGTTTAGAGAAGTACTGCCAATAGAATAGGACTCTCTAGTTCAGATAAGCATGATCCTATTGGTACCATGCCTAATGCCAGGTGTGGGCTAGATGAGTGTCAATCCAGAGAAAAAAAAAAACATTGTGTTTTAGGGAATGATGGTGCTCCATCCTGTAATTTTAGGATGAGTGGGGAAGTTGAGGATGAATGAGATGGGTTGGTGATCCTTCAACCTCTTGAATGCAATCAAATACTCACCGCAATGCAGCAAAATCTAGTAGAAAGCCTTATCTCACAACACCTGAGTACTTATATAGATGTAGACATTGAGTCTTTTACTTTAAACTGGACACCCATAGACTATATACAAATGTTTCATATTTCTGATCTGTTCTTTATTTGTATTGTGTAAGAAGCCTAAACAACAGACTAATATTAATATTCTCTCTGACAGTAAAATTTAGTCTCTGATATAAACTCCTAGCAGTTGTAAGTGTTGCTCATTGTTATCTCAGTGACTTTTGATAAAAAGACAGTTTGTCTCTGTCATCCTCCAACGCTTCGCCTGTGCCCGTGTTCGGCTCTTGCCAGAACCAGGCAGCAGATGGTGTGGCATCAGACTCTTCATTAATGAAATGATAAATCAGTCATCCTCCACTCCATTCCTCTCTGCCCAAACAGCACAATGCTTGAAATGGATGCGTCATTCCCAATTGGCCCGGCTCGCAGATGCACTCAAAATGTTTATGATGATGCATGGGGGCCTGACTGATGAGCGATTGGGGAGAGTGGAAGATGATCCTTTCAGAAAGTGGGAGTGTTGGACTGTGGGCCAACTCAAAAACATAAATAAAAGTAAATTAAACATTTTTAGAGACATTCCATCCTCCAAAAACACATTTCAGGGAGGTATCACCACTGGAAGAAAGAAAAGCATTTCATTGTCTGCAAAGCAAGTTGATATTACATTATATTATACAGATATAATTCTATATAAGGCATATTTTATTTACTTTAAGTAAATCCACAGTAAGTTAAACCTTATCATGCTACAGAACTGAACTGAACTCATGCACTATGAAAGCAAGGGGTTGAGTGTAAATCCCACTTATAAAGAACACAGATTTATCTAATGAGAACAAAGACAGATTATTTTCCAGTGCTCTCTGTGTCACGCTGTCGCAATCTGTCACTCTACTCACTCTTTTACTCTATTAATTATTGCCCCAAAAACTGCTTCTGCAAGAAATAACAATACAATGTACTGAGTTCTGGGACATTATGCATGATTTGCTTCAAATATTAGGGAGAATTCTGGAAGTTGCAGAAGATGTAGGATGTCAGTTTGTAGTCTGCAAACTCCAGCTCTTCAAGATTTTTTTTCTTAAAGATTTATTCCAATTTTGTAATTTAACATTTCTCTACTGCACAACGTCCTGTTCTCAGCCTCTTCTGCAAACACATGGACACATTTCATAGGAAGATGCATGAATTAACCTTCTAGGATCTGGCGTCCACATGTGTGGACATCACATTTTGGGTTGTCTAGACCACAACAGTGAATTTTGCTCTACATGAGCCTAGTGTCCACTTATGAGGCCATTATACTTTCAATTAGTGGTGGCGAAGAGCAGAAAAGTTAAAAAAAGTTATAGTTTTGATTTTGTTCAGAAATTTAAATGAATAGTTAATACAGTAACTGTTTATGTTTTTACTACGTTATGTCTTCGTATTGAAGCAGCTCTTCAACACAATTGTTGTTTGTACTTTTATTATGCACTCAGGAGAAAAAATGCTGCTGTGTTCAGGCACAAAATAAATGTTTTGCACATCATTACTAATTGCGACTTCATTGTGTTTTATCGAAATATAAAACTAAAGTCCTCATATGTGGACATCATTAGTGCCAATTAGCCCAAATACAGTGTATCACAAAAGTGAGTATACCTCTCACTGCAGATATTTAAGTATATCTTTTAATAGCACAACACTGCTAATAGCACTGACACTTTGACACAATGAAAAGTAGTCTGTGTGCAGCTTAAATAACCGTGTAAATATATTCTTCCCTCAAAATAACTCAATATACAACCATTAATGTCTAAACTACTGGCAACAAAAGTAAGTACACACCTAAAAGGCTAAACTCCTAAATGTCCAAATTTGCTTGTCATTTTCCCTCCAAAATGTCATGTGACTCGTTAGTGTTACCAGTGTTACTCTCTCATACTGGCACCTCATGGCAAAGAACTCTCTGAGGATCTTGAAAGATGAATTGTTGTGTTATCTGTGATACACTGTCACAAAGAGAAGTAAAAAGTGCATGCCGTGCAAGAGTTCGGTCTTAGCAGGTTAGGTAAAGGACAGACTAGACTACTGTAGACGGACTCTGTGCTATCACTACTCGTGCACACGCTGCGGCTTACCCTGTCTTCCTGTCCTGTCCTGTTTCCCCCTTGTATGTTATTGTATGGATGGGTTAATGGCTAATTTCGCTGGTATCATGTGACAATAAAGGCAATTCTGATTCTGATTCTTTATAGTACACCATTAATTAAGGCTTAACTGTGTACCAAAAAAAAAATAATAAACTAAATTAAACTAAAACAGACTTCATAGGGACCCAAGGAAGTGATATTGGAAAATGTGTGGCTTGAGTAAGGCTCCAATTAAACCCCAATTAAATCTCAGACTGAGGTGGCTGCCTGCCGTTATATGTGCGTAAGCTCCCTACCCCCTATTCACTAGTATGCATGGTTGTGTTAAATGCCACCAACAGGTTTACTGTGGGGGATAAAGTTTATTGTACTGCTTTGCAACGGCTATAAAGTGCATTCAGCCTTGTTTTCAAAGCTGAAACAGAGGGAGCAGACCTCACGTCCAGTGAAAGGCTGTCCCGAAGCCTCTGTGTTGCGACTGTAAATGAGCCGTCGGCTTTGAGCTCCAGCCAAGACAGTAGAACAGCCAACCGCTATTGATCAAATGACCTCAAAGACCTGGAACAGGAGTAAAGCTGGTGTAATTCATGATGTGGGATGTGGCATTTCAAATACTGGGTTCTGTAACAAAGTAGGAGCTGAAAGCGAGGTTTAAAACATATGGACCTCTTTTACACTGCAGGGCCTTACGGTTCCTAAGGCCGCACCCCACAGTTTTAAGCCGGTGTGAACTTGTTAACCTGGTTATGGTTTCTTTCTTCTTTTTCCATTTGCTGTGTTGCTTAAGGAGGACCACAAAGTGCAAGATGTCTTGTCATTAGATGCTGTCAAATATACTTAAGTGTCAAACAGTGCATATCGTCGCTGTCTAATGAAAAACACTTATCTCGATTTTTAGTTTACTACATAATTTGAACAGACAAACTGTCCCTTACACTCTGCCTAAATGTCTTGATGAACGAACAAATAGAAACTCTTCAAAATGACCTGAAATAAACTCTTTTTACATTGTCTTCCATTGAACGTTTACAAGTTTTTTTTTCTCTCCTTTAAAGTTGCTGTTTTGGAGACAAGTGCTTCTCATTGGACAGCGATGATATTAAGTAAAGGTATAATTGAGAAATTGCAAACGCAAAATTCTTTTATAAAACAAATTTAGCTTTACGTTTTATAGAGATTTTTGGCAGCAGTTAATATAAATCTTCGATAACCCAAACCCTCCTAGTCTGTTAGCAGAACAATAAATTATAAAGAAGTCGTTTTTATTGCAGAATATTATTATTGTTGTGATTCATTGCTCTCATTACTGACTTCGTGTGTAAAGCCGGTGTTGTGCACCCCCGCCAGGAAAAGCACCTCCTCTCGGGAGCATGCATGAATCCTTATCCCGATAAAAGCAGTGATAATAACTTCTGCAGTATCATTTTGTGGGAAGGGGGCGCAAATCCACCTATTTCTGATATTAGGTCTGATATTGGGTGGGACCCCCGGTTCCAACGCCAATGAAGAAATGTGAGTTTTAACTCCGGCTACAATCCTTGTCCCACATTACTAACAGCCTCATCCAACATCACTACTGAAGTGTTTGAACACCATTACTATGGGCCTCATCCAAAACTGCTACTGCAGCATTAGCACGTTGGCTACCAGACTCATTTAACATCGCTAATGCAGCAGATTCGTAGTGGTCTAGCGAACTAAGCTGCTGTCACTATGATCTGAGGATCGTTGGTTTGAATCCCATTAATCGCCATCAATTGTTTATGCTCTTTCTGGGTCTGTACATGGCATTCACTGCCCTTATAATGCTGACCAGGCATCTGTTGTCACTGAGGATCCAGCGTTTTCCTATGAGTGTTGGTTGCGTAGTGATGTTGCAGTAGTGGCAGTTGGAAAAGAGGTGAAGGAGGCATCTCCTAGTGTTGGGGATACTACTAATGATAAGTAAGTACACTTCATTTGAATAGGGATTTAGTACGTAACTAGGTAAAAATGGGATAAAACTAGAAATAAACTATTAAAGCATGCTGGTGGTTCATTCAACATCGTTACAATGCATTTCTTTTGGCTAGCCAATAGGCAGATTCCTCTGTTCTGTAGCCAGAAGTATGATTATCTAAACATGCTAAGAAAACCAGGCCCATTCCAGTTTATAAGTATTCAGAGCATAATCATGTGAAACAGTGGCCAAAAATATTAAACACAGCCCTTAATCATCAAATGCCAAAACAATGTGCCACGCACGCAGGATTGCACGGACAAGCAGCTGTCCTCGATGATGATATTGAGAGTTAAATGAAGCGAATCCGCTATCGCTCACATTTCTACCAATCAAAAAACAGCAGCCCTGCTTCAGAGCTAATAAACAGCAACATAGCTCAGGAGAAGTGTGAGGAGAATAGCACCATATGGTCCGCATTCGTTCCAGACGTTTCATCTTAGGCTGTCAGTTCTGTCATTGGGGAGGAGTTCATACCGAGCATAGCAACCACTCCCAATAGCTGCTGTCCATAAATTAGCAGATAGCTCTATCACTGAATACACTTTAGTACATTTTAGCACCACCGCACAGCAGTATAATAGACTTCAACCACTGACTTTAACCCACACCAGGTAGCTCAAGAGCAACACTTCAGTTTGCTATTTATAGGTAAATATTTGAGTAAATTATTTTTTTTTGTTTTATTCTATAAACTACAGACAACATTTCTCCCAAATTCCCAAAAAAAATATTGTCATTTGGAGCATTTATTTGCAGAATATAAAAAAATGCCTGAAATAACAAAAAACGATACAGAGCTTTCAGACCTCAAATAATGCAAAGAAAACAAGTTTTTATTTATAAAGCTTTAAGAGTTTAGAAATCAATATTTTGTGGAATAAATGTGTTTTTTTTATCACAGTTTTTATGCATCTTGGCATGTTCTTCTCCACCAGTCTTACACACTGCTTTTGGATAACTTTATGCCACTCTTGGTGCAAAAACTCAAGCAGGTCTGCTTGTGATCATCCACCGTCCTCTTGGTAAAATCAAAGAAACTTCATTTTTAAGTGTTCTTTTATTTATTTTTTTCAAGAGCTGTAAATTATATATGAAATATGTACATTGCAATTTTTTTGCAAACCTGCCACAGTCTACTGGGTAGACTACTACTGTGCACCCACAATGCAATTATGTATGGAACAATATCAGAAAAATAGGGGACTTCATGTTAGTGCAAAACAAGCTAGTAGCCTGTATTACAATTTTGTGTGCTAAAATAGATAAGTGCATATTATACACTTTATAATATTAATGTGTAGCACACAATGGGAACAAAGCCTCTGGATGAAAAAAATTACAATATGGTGGACAGAACATAAAGCAAATGCACCAGACCATCCAATTTTGTAAACAATTAAAATTTCATTATTTGTTTCCAAAAGAAATCTGAGACAAGGGTCTCTGGTTCTTGAAGCCTGTCATATCTGCCAAAATTCAGGGTCTTCCAGGAGTGTAGAAAAGGAGGAGAAAGTGGTGGAGCTGTGGAGTGCGCAAAAGTGTCTCTTTGATGTGTCTTCCCATTTATAATAGTAATAAAATTTTTTTTAAAAATCTCAGAAAGAATCTAGTTGCAGTCTTGCAAAGAGTGACCCTGCAAGATCTCCAGTCTTTGCAAAATCTTAATTTGTGACTGAAAAGTCTGTGACTTGTCTTTAAATGGTCAGACTTTTGTCTATTAAAAGTCTTTCCAGAGTCTTTCTGAAGTCGTTTAGTGTGTGGTTAGCATAAATAGCTAACAATAGCATAAGTCATTGCTACCTTGCTAACTATGCTAGTTAGCTATTTTTCACCCCTATACTTTTCTTAATGTTTGGAGCACAATTTGAAGTGTCCAGCATTTTCTAATACCAAAAATATAGAGTATTTCAAATTTCAGATGTATGAAGCTTATTTATTTTAACCAGTGAATAATATTAACATGGAAAAATGTACAGCGGTTAAAGAGTCTAGCATTTACCAAATATAACCAATAAATGCTCAATAAAACAGGAGATTCGTGTGTTTTCTTTTCTGATGTGAGGTCTTGATATGGTCATGAAGATTCATGTTTGGGTTTAAAAGCTCACATAAAAAATCACGTAAAGGTCAGAAAAACGTGGTGTCTTCATTCTTTCCTCGTCTGGAAATTCAGCTTTCTCCAAATAACAATGAGTCCTGTCCTGAATGGTGCTCCATCTATACTTGATTATGATAAAATATGTCGCAGGAGAACTAAATGGAACAGTATTATAATAATTGCAGGTGTAAATGTTAATGAAAGCGGATGGGCAGTGAAAGGCAGAGATCACAGGGCTGTAGTCTGATTGAGAAACGCTTTGATTTACAGCTTTTCTTTCTCCTTTTTCTTCCTCTGAACAAACAGAACTCCAGCCAGCCTGATCACCCCCTCCCCTGAGAGTGGAGATCAAGGCGATGGAGCACTTTACATCGAATTGAATGGCAAAAAGAGCTATTTGTCTTAAAGTGGTCCAATATTTGCCTGTGTGAGCCACAAATGGTGCACTGGGTGTCTGTGAGCTGTGAGTTCAGTTTATTGTAATAATGGAACTAAATTTTATAATAATAATAATTCCCTTTATAGTCAGACCCTGAGGAATTGTAACATTTGCTTTTAAAGGTCTCATTACACTAAAATCCACTTTTTCTTGTTCTTTGTATAATATTATAGGTCACTCTGTTGTATATGGATGCTGCATATGAAACTGGTAACACTTCCTATGAATCCTGTATTCATAATGCCTTATGAATGCATTTATAATTAATTATATGACATGCATAATACCTTATAATGACTGTAATAAGGCTGTATAATAACTCTAAGTACTTACAGCGACATTCATAACACATTATAAACTACAAGTATAAGGGTTTATAAAGAAAGGGCTTTTAATGCCTTATAATATCTGTATATCAAATCTATGTTATAGTGCATTACAACACTACATTGTACACTACAATGTTCACTACAATGAACAGATATTATAAGGTATTGTGAGCCCTTTCTTCATAAACCCTTATACTTGTAGTTTATAATGTGTTATGAATGTCGCTGTAAGTATTTATGAGTTATTATACAGGCTTATTACAGTGCATATACATAAGATATAATGCATGTCATATAATGCATTATGACTTATGAATACAGGGCTCATAGGAAGTGTTACCAAAACTCTTTCTCAGCCTTCTCCCTTGTCTGCAGTAGCTAAGAAAAAAGAAAAAGGAAATATCCTCAGAAATACGAGTTGATCAGAAAGACGTTAGGGTGTCTATATCAACCAATGACTTCATGGCCTCGCCCACCTCGGCTCAGGACCACCCACAGACAGGGATAAACCCGGGCTAGAGCATTAGGAGCTAACAGCTCTGTTTACTCAGTTTACAGCTTCTGTTTACAGAGCTAATTAGCGTTAGCTATCTTCTGTTAGTAACTGTAGGTTTAAATCGGATCTCCGGTTGATTCTGTGTTTTACAGAGACCTTAAATTAACACTAGGGAAGCACGGTTTATACACAAGGCAGCTCAAGTCAAAAGAACATCAGTCAAAACTGGCTCCGTTCGCATCAGATTTTATGATATAGAGCGTGAAACTGCCCAAGCACTGAATCACCAAGCATGAGATAAGAGCTTAGTAGTCTTAGCTTTAGGTTATTTGTGAAGTATTTAAGTGAAGTTTAAGGGTTAACTTTATCTAGCACTCAGTGCTATATCTTTATAACTAAAGGCTGTATCTCTGAAAACATGTTGTCCTTTGAGTTTTAGAGCTGTAAACTTTACTGTGGGGGGAAGGCAGGTAGGCGTTCTCTGCTGCCGTGCTGTTAGCCAATCAGAGGCTATATATATATTTGCATGTATGAATATTTATGAGCAAAAACCAAAACCTTAGAGGACATCTGAGAAAAACACGCACATGGTCATTCTGGACAGGAATAAAATCACAGAAGACCTGCCATAATAGAGAAAATTATCCCAGGACCGCCTGACAAACTAATCCCGTCCGGATAGGGCTTAAGACTACTTTGAATGCAGCATCAGCTTCTCAAAACCTGGAACATTTTTCCCTATTCTATCATTTTTCATTCAAAATCCAAATAAATCCCTCTCAGTGTAAGTATTCTGAGAGGATCTGAACTAGACTTGCTAGACTTTCTCATTAGGTTGAAAGCAATTTTTGCCAACGTTCTGTCTTCTCTCTTATCTGACTTATCCGTGAAAAAAAATTGTATTACATCAAAAATGTATAATCAGTTGGATTCAGGTGATATAAAGACGATTTTCTGCAAGCGACCTGTGACCACGTGCTTTATTGATATAGTTTGATACTTAGTGATTAATATTAGTGAGATGGGATCATTAGAAACATGAATCTCCTGACTGGCCATTAGCCTTGGATCTGACTGTTCGCATAATAAGCTTGGGTGCTCGCCCAGTGCCTCATCATTATTCCCCTGCGGCAAGGCGTGTAATGCATTTTTTTTAGATTTGAGGTGCATAACAAATGTAATTATACAAACAAGTGTCCAGTCACTGGACATTAGCACTGGACCTCAGTTTCCAGGTCAGTGGAGAAAAGCAATGCGGTAAGAATTTGCAGTTTCCAGAGACTCAGAGGTGGTTTCTGAGAAAGAAAGAGGCCAACATGTAGGTTTTAATTAGGATTAGTGCATTAATTTTGGCAAAATACATTTACTGACTATTAAAGTTGTTGCTTGACGTATAAATAATAAGTTTGTAGCTTTAGGAGGGGTAGAAAATGCTGAGATAACATTTAACAAGATGACTATTTAGCACCCTGTTAGTTTGCCTTACACCCTAACAAATTTAAGCACAAATTTGTACTTAAAAGAGTACAAAGTTTGTCGCTGGGGTTGTACCTCATTATGTTGAGGTACAGAAGAATACCTTCCAGTGAAAGTCTTTTTTTGAACCCATGTTTTTTTAATACCAGTAAAGATTTTAAACATTATAAACTATATCATAAACTTGATGATCCAAAATTGTCTGGCTTTTAAATAAAAAAAAAATGGATAATTAAAATATAGTGATATTGTCAGGGTGCAGAAAGGAGAGGACGCGGAGAGTGGACTCAAATGTGAGTAAATTTATTAATAAACAAACAAACAAAAAATTTTCAACCAAAAACAGAAAAACACAAGCAAGCTGAACTTACATAAACTCATACAAGAACCGGCCGAAGACTAGGGCTAGGGCTAAAAATACTTAGTTACTTTATGGATTACTTGATTTTAAAAGTAACTAAGTTACTTTACAAGTTACTTTATTAGTTACTTTCAGCAGCTGCAGACACCACCTCCCGCCGCCTTAACATAAACATTATAACCAGTTTTGCCAATACTCCCTTTATTGGAAAAAGCATTTTTAACAGCATCAATGGATCTCTAGACATTTAAAGTTGAACTATTTATTTTTATAAAATTAAAAGACCATTTCTCTTGAATTAACTTAACATAAATAATTTTTTTTTATAAAAAATAAAATATGGTCTTTCTTGATTTCACTTAACATAAATACTTGTTTTTATAAAAAAATATAAAATAAAGAAAGTCTTTCTTGACCTGACATATTTAACACTGCAAAACTGAATATTGAACCTGTTGTTCTCTGCAGGGCAGCAAGGAGTGGTATTATAAAACAAAACCGTGTATATGGTCGAGGCCAGGGATCACATATATGCAGACTGCGGTCCGGGTCCGGACCCAGACGTTGTCCAATGCGGACCCAAACCGATAAACTACTGAGAAGGATTTAATTTTGACAGTGTTCATTTAAAGCGTCAGAACTTTTCTTGTCTTTACGGTATACGCACTCTGCGGCATGGGAAACTCACAGACCAATCACGTGTGGTGTAAAATCTTCAAACGCTCTCCTCTGCCAATCAGATCTGTGCAGACCGCTGCCCTGGCTAGTGAATTGGGACGTGGCCGGGAAAACCCGCCTTTATAAAGAGATAGGGAGCCCGAGAACTGGCGGAAAAACGAGAATGGGCGGAAACTAAAAACACGCCGAGCGCGAGAGAGAGAGAGACAGGGGAGAAAGCGAGACGCGTGTGATTGGGGGAGAGCGGAGGGGGATGGGGAAGGGAACGCGGTGTGTGTGAGGTGGAGAGAGAGAGAGAGAGAGAGAGAGTAACGCACAGTGACTTGGATAAGTAACTTTAATCTGATTACTGCATTGGAAATTGTAACGCGTTAGATTACTCGTTACTGAAAAAAGAGTCAGATTAGAGTAACGCGTTACTAACATCACTGCTTGGGACCCTGTGTCAGCGTGAGGCTGCCGTAAAAAAAATGCCTTTTTAATTTATTTAGACAGCAGTCATATTCATATTGTTCTACCCAGCTACTGATGCATCTGTAACTCTTTACAATCAGGGTAAAAAATAACAGTACTTACGACTGTAATAAACATTAAGTGGTAATTAAGTGGTAAATATTATTTAACATTTCTAAATTGTAATGCTTAAGAATGTTGTAAATAAAGATGAATTGCGATATCAGTTTTAACATTTTGTAGGAATTAATATCTTAACTAGTGTCATAATAATAATTAGTTGAGGCATTCTAACATAAGTATGGTTAAACAATGTAAATTAATTGTAAAGTGCTACTGATGCATCTGAGGCCAAATATCTTAAAGCAGGATTCCTCTACTGTAATTGTATATTTTGGTTTGTGGTAGACAGATTTACCTCAAACCAAAAGGATAGGTATGTGGTTTTAGCAGGTGTCCATTTCTGTCATAATCAAGTGATCACCATGAATTTATTTTGAAAGTTACATTTTTTGTAGCTTGTATTTTTTTCCTTTTCAAATTTCATATTGTTTTTACAGACCATTTTTCCTGAAAGATGTTACTGATCTCTATGTATCACATGCAGAGGGGGAACAAAAAAAAAGTTTTAGATTTGATTTGCTCACTTGGCATTTTTTGAAAGGCAAAATAATGTAATATGCTCAAAATCATGTAACTTAAATATATAATTATATTAAATTATGGTCCTCCAACCTCTGTGGAGTTGTGGGTGCTAATTTGTAATTTGAACAAGTATTTCTAATAAAACAGAAGTTTTATTAATGTATAATTTATGTTATTGGATGAATAAAGGGATACTGCAGTGTCTCATGGAACCTGGTAAGACAAGCAGACTGTAAGAACTGTGACTTTTTTCTCTCTGTTTTTCTAGTGTGTATGCTGACCTCGAACAGTACTTCTGAAATGCTAATGCTTATCTTTTGGAATTTGATTCCTTTGATTCTTATTTTTTAAAGCATCAGAAAGTTATCAGTATATTTCTGTATGCAGGGCTTAATTTTGCATATGTAAATCCCAAAGCTTTAATCGTTTTAAAAGTTGTATATAGATATTTCTCAGAGTTGCACAGACAATTGTAGGCAGACCACCAGTCACAATAAATTTGAATGAATAACCTTCAATAATAAATTACTGGCCAATACATTGAGGTAACACTTCATGATCAGCCTCAAACCTACTATCCCATGACTTGTAGAAGTAATGTGAGTGTAATTCCTAAGTGGTCAAACATCACATAGAGGCGAGTTGTTGAAAATTACACTTTGGTTTTAAGTATAACAAAAAGGTGTAACAACACTGAGAGCCTTTGTATATTACCAGATACATTATTTATATAAATTCAATTAAATGAATAACTTTCACTGAAATACAAAACTGAAATTGTCCTTGGAGCTGACATGACCTTATCAACCTTATCATATTTGGGAATATGAGACACATGGGATAATCAGCTTTTAACTTCAGAACATCTCTGTTCATTACATTAATAATAAATCAATAATTTCTGATTTATTCTTTCAGTGTTCAGTTGAAGTGTTAAAAAGTGGTTGAATGTGGGCATCAAATCCACATTTAATAAAATATTAAAATTATTTTTTTTCCATAAACACATTTCAAAAAACTTAGCGATAGTGTGATCAAATAAACAGACAAGAGTGATAGCAATAAAAAAAAACATTTATTGACAAAGTTAAGAAACAAACAAAATTAAGAACAGTTAAAAAAAAAAAAAAAAAAAAAAAAGTGTCCAAACCTCTTTTGAGTAAGCACAAAGGAGACAGCGGCAAAGAAAATTCTCTCAGAAAGAGAGATAGAAACCTTGAGAGGAACCCATACTCCTTGGGTCAATACACAAATTAAAAATGTAAAAATCTGAAAAAGACAAAGAGCATAAACATTAAATGAAACAAAAATATATACAATGCAAATATAAAATCCCGTATAAAGACATACAATTAATAAACCCGCCTTTAATTTAATAAAAAAATAAATAAAAAATAATGTATAATTAAGTACAGAAAGATTAATAGTAAAATAGTAAAAGGTAAGTACAATATTAATTTATTAAAGCACTAAAAGACAAACGTTAAAATGTTTTTTAGCCCAAAATAAGACTAAAACACCAATACAATAATCATTAATAAAGCAAGTAACTAAGCAATAAAAGAAATATATACAAAAAGTGTATGGATTAAAACACTAACAGTATACTACATAAAGATAAATACAGTTAAGTAATTAATAAACATCAAAAGATAAACAATATCAAGATAAAAGGATTAAAGCCTTAAGTACATGAACACAAATACAAAACAGGAAGCAATTAAAAGCATACAATACACAAAACGATTAAAACATTTATATAGTTAAAGAAAATCATTACCTTTTTAAAAGTATGGAATCAATAGCTTTATTAATACCTGCTAGGGTTGTCACGATACCAAAATTTTGACTTCGATACCGATACCAACTGTAGTATCACGATTCTCGATACCAAAACGATACTTGGAAGAAAAAAAAAACAATAAAAATATCTGAACATAAAATGTTTATTTTTGATTGGACTGTATTGAACACTGAACAATCGGTGCAAACGTTTTTATTCTAAAATGAAACATTTGAACAAAAAACAAGTTTCGTTATTATAACCTTAACTATAACATAATTATCTAAACACTTCCTAAAAACTAAAACCTCTTCTTTTCTGAAACTACACTGTGGGAAGTTTCTTTGCATGTTTAAGGTTCTTAGCCAGGAAAACAAGTGTGTCCACATGGTCTTCTGTCAACCTTGTTCTCCTTGGACTGCAGATTAACCACACGTGCGTTATCACATGCAGCCTCGAAAATTACGCTTTTAATAAGGAGATAAAGTGGATATTATTTTTTTTTCTGCCTCAGTTTATTTCATGCGCTGTTTGTATATAATTGGGGATTGCAGGAGACTGGATTGATGGATTCTCTTAAGTCTGGTTTTGAAGGTAAGAGCGTGGGGGAGCCGCTGGTGGGGGTTGAGGGGGTGGAGGGAGTGACCTGAGGTAACCCTGCAGCGAAAAACAAGCAGCTTTTAACTCTGAACACGCGCTCTTTCAGCTCTAATTCAGGAACCGTACATCCTACAGTAAAACGGAGCGAATCCGGAGAGACAGACGGTTCGAATGGTGTATAACATGTCCGCATTCGATCAAATATGGACGTACGAGAAACGGAAATATGAAAATTATGATTTCATATTTTCAGAAGCAAGGCATATTTCGCCCTAAATGTTTATTTTCTGAAAGGAGATCCAGCTAAATAGGCTAGATAACTGAAAAGCCGAGATTCTAAGCTTTAAAATGGCATATTGGGTGTCTATATTGAACCTATAACTATTCATAAACACAGCCAGATATTAAATATTATAAATTTCTGGCCCGCCGGCGGGCCAGGGCTAGTAAATCTTAGTAAAGCTACAGACAGAGTGTATCTTGACTAACTCCACTAACCTGTCGACTTCTCAGCTCTTTGTAGAGATCAGGGTGCTTGTCTGCTAAATGCGTAGCCAGGTTGCTGGTGTTCCCTCCTCTGCACTGGATAGACTTATAACACCGTTTATAAACTGGGTTTGTGGTGTTGGTCGGATTCCCTTCTTCATCAGCGATGTAAGCAAAATTTGCCCACACTTCACTCCTCGCGCCCGTTTTGTCCACAATTCGCGGACGAGAGACATCTGTTATTTTAGACGTCGCCATTCTACACTCGCCGCTGCTCTGCTGGCTTGCGCGTGCGTGTGTCGCTCAAGCGAGTCAAATGAATCGATTCACACGTGAATCGATTCATTTGTTCAGAACACTAAGTTTATCTGAATCCTGCCACACCGACTGCTGCGGTGTGAATCAGTTTTCTTATGAACTGAATCAAATCGCGCCTACTAATTTGACTCATTTGAAGCTAGTGACTGGGCTATATAGTATCGAAAGCATCGAACGCTAAAGAACCGAATCGTTTGTGATGACGTAGTATCGAAAAAGAATCGAACCTTCGGTACACCGTGCAACTCTAATACCTGCTATTTTCCTTAGGTGTGTTTTATAAAAAACCCTCTAAACTAGAGTATAGAGCTGGGCGATATGGCCGAAATTAAATCCAATTTTCGATTTAAATAGATTTTTTCCCCCTACTAAAAATCAAACTAAAGATGATAAAGAAATGGTTAAAAACTAGTTCTTATTTAATTTGTTTTCACTTAAAATGTTCCATTTGTGGTTAAAGTGCAACCAGAAACAAGCAAAAATATATATATATTGTAAACAGTGAGTCTAGTGAGTCTAGTGTAAACATCTAGTGACTTTTAGAAAGCTTTCTCCAACATAGTTTAGGTACTGACACAATGCACCCTCAAACTTAAAAAATAAATAAATAAAAACACACCCTTAAAAACAAATAGAAATAAATAAAATGGTGCCCTTTTTTGATAAAACTTACAAAGTAGACAATAGAAAACAAGTACAATTTATATGCTCTTAAGTAAATACTTTTCCCTATTGGGCTAGAATTGCAAAACAAAGCATTTAAATAAGTGCCAGTGTTCTATAAAATGAGATCTTTTCTCATGAATATGCAAAACATCTTAACTTGTAGTGCATACAAAACCTGGTACACGGTTGGAAGATGCCGCAAAACCGAACCAACTCCAGATCACGGAGCTAGTTGCTCTTAAGCTCCGCCGTCATGTGTTTTGTGTATGTGTGTGTGTGTGTGCGCGTGTGTGTTTGTGCGTGCGAGGGAGGGAGGGAGTGAGGGGCGGTGGGTGCGCGCGCTGGAGGGAGGGAGGTATGGAGGGAGCTAGCTAAGCTCACTCTGTGCCCACAGAGGAGCGTCTGTGGTGAAAAAGAAAACTCAGAGAAAATCGATTTTCATAAAAACACATTGTCCTTAACTATAAATTCGAATTTATCGATAAAATCGATTAATCGCCCAGCTCTACTAGAGAACTCTCTAAACTAGAGATTGAAAATATAGATTTTTTAAAATTATTATTATTATTGTTTTATATGGTACCTGACTGAGGTGTGCCTGATGTGGTGGCTGTGTCGTGGTGTATACTTAGCCAGGGGTCATAGAGCAGATGGTGGAGAGATGATCTGAGACTTCTTTGAGGTGATCTCCGTGCTGGTGTTGAAGGGTCACCTCTCACACACAGCAGGATGATTCCTATCTGCAACACTGTGGAGGATTTGGCCTCATGGGTAAACCACTCATGAGGAAGGTCCTGAAAAGTAAATTAGAGACAGTGACTGAGCGTTAAGGAATGTTTTTGACCTGAATCTCTATTCAGTAATGGTAGCTTCTCCGAAGACAGTTCTCTGCCTGTAGTGTTCACTGAAAACCCATACCAGAAGAACAGAAGATGAAGGCGTGGTTCCTAACTGTACATCTGAACCAGGATGTTCTATGGCTTGAGGTCACAGTGCAGAACCCCTCTGGCATGGACCTCAATCACGCCTTCAACTAGCTGCCTTAGAAGTACCTACAGAGTGTAAGAAACAGACAGAAGGAAATTACAGTCGCTATAGAACAGGCTAACAGTTATTCAGTGGGTAGCTGCTACATTAAGGGTGAAGAGAGTTCAGGTACATAACGATTTTCCAATGATTTCACAGTTGCAGACAAATTTCCAGAGTCAGGATAAAAATCACGGCTAGAGTCTGGCTAGAGTCGAGCTGCAGTTGAGTTGCGGTCGTGTCATCTCAATCGTTAAGTGTAAGGTGGTTACGATTGAAAGTTTTAGTCAGTCGGGTTTGGGTACTGGCGCTCCGATAAAATCAACTGGGTTTGTTTTTTATTTATTAGCAGTGTGAACAGCAGCTGTAAGATCGAAAGAGCGTATTACACCTCTCTGTTTGGAAATATTTTAAAGTGGACTGCAAAGGCAGGATTTTACAAGGTGGGAAGGAAAAAAAATGCACATTCAACAACAAACATGATTTACCACCTGAGAAACAATAAGCACCCTGCAGACACTCAGTACAATTAGCAACAGCACTGCCAACACATTTCTCTGTGTGTTTCCGTCCCTTAATTAGTTCCCCCGGTAAGTCAGTAATAAGAATAAATAGAGTAATAATATTAAGCTATTAATGTATTAACATATATTCATCAACCTCTTTTGGGTGGGGATGGAGAAGGTCGAGTGGCCAGTGCTTCAGCTGGAGCTCCAGGACACTGAGGATGTTGTGTCTTTTGGAACTGGGCCTGATTTTACAGAACAGAAACATAACAGTTCATGGTAGCTGTATCAATTTATCCAATAAAGTAGATCTACAGGTCTTACTTTATATAAATAAAACTAACAGACATAAAAAATATATTTTTTAAAACACACAGGCCTCCATGAAAATGTTCAGGACATCCAGAATGGCAAGTATTTAAAAACACGGTCCAGTGTTAATTTTTAGTAACATGTTTAAAGTCTATACTATCTAAGACAGTGAGACAAATACAGCAACTTTTCTAAAATTACACTCTTCTACTGCAGCACAGACGTACACTCCCTCCTTAAAAAAATGCTCAAAACCAGAAAAAACAAACAAACACACCCTGGGAGGTTAGCTCTTTAAATAGCTTTTGACCAGCATAGGTAATGTTTATTTCTGGATGATCAGCTGGACTCAGCAGGGCCAACATTAGTAGCCTAGTCTTTTAAAATTAATTAACTCATTTTGTTAAACCCACAAAGTCCAGTAACAGCTGTGTTTATTTGTTTTTTAAAGTCACTGGTTAAGCTGCGGGTGTAACTTCACAGACCGCGATCTCAGTTCACAATTATGCAGCCACACATCTTATAAAATCTCCTGCTCCTAACCAAATATCCAGCACAACAAACCCAGCTTTAAACCCAAACCATCGCTGTATAAACAGAGACAGAGGAGAAGTTTTCTTTCAGTGTTTTCTGACAGAAACTGTGAGGATTCAAAAAAAAGACAAGAGTGTGTTTACTAATCCGTTACTCGTTCGTGATGAAGTTAACGCTAACTTGCACGTACAGTGGATTCACGCGGTTAGTTAATAGTATGCAAAATGCAGTGAATGCTGCTGTTTGGGGTCAAAATAAACTAAACACCTTAGCTAATAAATCATGGACTGCAGAAAACTAAGCTGGAGGCACAACAAACGCTAGCTCTGTAAGTTAGTTGTCTAACGGAGTTACGTTAAGTGCATAAACTGCCTGCACAGATCAGAACATAACAGCAGCTTACCTTTTCATGTTAAATCCACGACGAAAGCATTCTTTTCTCATATCTTTATAAAATCCAGTTGCAGCGTCACCTGCTTGTTCAGAAACAAAACAAACACCCAGCGCCGTTTAAGAGCTGATTCACGACCTTCTCTCCCAGCACAGGGTGTGTTTTTCTCAATCAGCAGCACCTTTTAAACCACGCTGTAGTTCAGTAATAAGATCGCGTTTCACCGACTCCGGTCTAATTCGGCAGGGTTTTTGTAGATATTTAACTTCTGAATCTTATTAATACTGAATTAAAGTTATGGTAATCTGGCTAATGTTAAAAAGTCAACTAGCTTTTTACCAAAACACTTTTAGTTAATTTATACCTAATTTTAGCGGTGTGTTCCCACAAGACGGAAAAAAAAAAAAAAAAAAATAAATAAATAAAAAAAGAGGGGGCCGTCTGCGCATGCGCGAATATTGGCGGCCGTCTGCGCGGCTGCTAAATTTCGCGCATGCGCAGACGGCCCCCAATATTGGCGCATGCGCAGGCGGCCCCCCTCTTTTTTTTTATTATTATTATTTTTTTTTATTCGTCTTGTGGGAACACACCGCTAAAATTAGGTATAAATTAACTAAAAGTGTTTTGGTAAAAAGCTAGTTGACTTTTTAACATTAGCCAGATTACCATACTTTAATTCAGTATTAATAAGATTCAGAAATTAAATATCTACAAAAACCCTGCAGAATTAGACCGGAGTACCGAGAGGAGCTCTCAGGCCTGTTAGGTATTTTAACTACCGTTAGCTAACTGGCTGTTTCAGCTCTCGGTGAAACGCGATCTTATTACTGAACTACAGCGTGGTTTAAAAGCTACTGCTGATTGAGAAAAACACACCCTGTGCTGGGAGAGAAGGTCGTGAATCAGCTCTTAAACGGCGCTGGGTGTCTGTTTTGTTTCTGAACAAGCAGGTGCTGCTGCAGGTAATCGAGCTAACTGTAGCTAATTAGCTTAGCCGGCTGAGCTAACTGAAGCTAATTAGCTTAGCCAGCCATGCTCCACTCGCTAGCTCGTTAACGTTAGCTATCTTACAGCGTTATTCGCCATTAACACGCTTTAAATAGTCTTTAAATAGTGGTAAGACTATTTAAAGCGTGTTAATGGCGAATAACGCTGTAAGATAGCTAACGTTAGCGAGCTAGCGAGTGGAGGATGGCTGGCTAAGCTAATTAGCTACAGTTAGCTCGATTACATGCAGCAGCACCTGCTCGTTCAGAAACAAAACAAACACCCAGCGCCGTTTAAGTATCATAATAAGACCGCGCTTCACCGAGAGCTGAAACAGTCAGCTAACTAAATTACTCACCGGGACTTACAGAGCTCCGCCGCGCTGCTCTAATCTAATCCGGCAGGGTAATAATCACTATCGGTGCTTAAGGCCCGCTGGAGGCCCGCTAGTGCCGCTGTTTTAAGACTGAGGGCTTTAAATGAAAACAGAGTAAAGGGGAAACACAGTAAAAAGCAGCGCAGCGGACCTTCAGCACCAGAGTGAAGAAATACTGGATTATTTGACCCAATATTAATAACTGTTCCCCATAAAACACAGCGAGGCTTTGGACTCCTGCAGTCCCCCTACAGCTCCCGGAGAAAAGGACGTCTTTCTTGTGGCTACTGATTCAGTGGAGTGGAGCCACGACCATTCAAAACTAGGCTCGGGGTTTTTTTGTTGCCCGAAAGGTTTTTAATTTGTGTGTTTTAATATATTCATTATATGTTATATTGTATTAAAACGTGAGACATAAACGTAAATAATCATAATTTAATAGGAACGGTGAAATATATTATTTTAATTATATTAAATATCATGCCTCAAAATCTCAGATCTCCCCCTCTTTTCCAGTGACTTTGGTTTCTTCCAAAAGTCTGTTGATGAGAGGGCGGGCGGAGCTGGACTGGAGAAAGAGGGCCGGTGTTCTGTCGAATTCTGCTACATGTCGAACCGTGCTGCCCCAATGAATATTTAACTGTAAAAATACAAAAGAAGCACTATTTTAGGGCATGTACCCAGTGATATTCCAGTAGATGTACGTTATTAGATTTGGAGTGCATAATTCATTGTACCATGGCAAAGTTATAGTGAATATAGCTCATTACAAACTGCTTTTGTATTTATTTATGATAATAAGTGTAATTTTTAGTTTCCATTTACACTTCTGTGCAATGATAGTGCGTCCAGGTTGTTTAATGCACATAACGCCCCCTAAACCAGATTAATTATACATAAAACACGAGAAAAAATTAAATTGTGTAGGTCGGCGCATGCGCAGTACCTTTGGGAAGCATGTATCGATGGGTAGCAAAATTCGACAGAACACCGGACTAAAAAAACTGTTTTTAACACACCTTGGGTTTGGGCTGTATTCACTCAGTCGCAGTTAAATAAACTCACTGGCCATTTAGGAATCACTTAGACCAGAATTATAATAGAATAAACAATAAAATAATAAAATGTTATATAAAATCTAAAAAAAAGTGTTTTTTTATTTTATATAAATTAACCTTTTTGTCAAACAGCACACATGCTCTCAATATTTTTTTGGCTGCTCTGCCAATGCTGGCTGATAATGACAGCACTAAGGGCATGAATACTGGCAAACAGATGCATGAAATCCACAAATAAAGAAATATGTAATTTGCAGTGGCCTTTTTTATGCCCAATCAGTTTGAAGACTGAGAGCATATGTCTGCACTCCCCTCCAAAGGAATTGGGCGGAAAAAGCATTATTAAAAGATGAATAATGAAGACTGGAAATTGGAAATCAGTTAATTACAACTTTGTCAGTGTGTCCAGGCCCGGAGTGGCTAATCGGGAGATTCGTGAGGATTCCCGATGGGCCGGCTGTGTCTGCTGAAGTGTCTTATTGTGTACCTTGGGGAAGATGTGGGCAGTTATTAAGGAGTACATCTATGCTGGTGTTCACCGGAGTCAAGCTATCCGCGCTTCGGAAATTCCTAGTCAAGTCATCCGCGCTTTAAACTTTGATGCGCGTATACGCGCGATTTTACGGTAAACAGACGCGCATAAGGAGAGCACGCTAAAAAACACAGAGAGAGACAGACACGTGTCAGTCGGTTATATTAATTCAGACATACATTAAGCCCAGAAACGAGAAGAAAACGGATTAAAATAACTCACCTCACTGTAGATTTAGTGCAGTACATTATCTATTTGATATAATACCATAACAATCCCATCGGTTTTTAAGAGAGAGAGAGAGAGAGAGCGTTTTATATTAATATTACTTTTTCAATCCATGCTTCAAATTAAATTTCTCATGAGTTTCCCAAAAGGCCAAAACAGATCCAGTACCTCTTAAAAGAGTCCATCCTAGACTATTACCTCTGCAAATTTGGGTAAATTGCACTGTATTGTTTATTTTATATTAATAAAAAAATGTATGCATGTTTAAAATTAAATTTCTCATGATTTTTCCATAATGCCAAAACAGATCAATGACCATTTGAAAGAGTCCAACCTAGGCTATGACTCCTGCAAGTTTTGGCAAATGTCACTGTATTGTTTATTTTATATTCATTTTTATTTTTATTCATGCTTAAAATAAATTTTCTCATGATTTTCCCATAATGCCAAAACAGCTTCACTACCATTTGAAAGAGTATGTTCTAGCCTATGACTCCTGCAAGTTTGGGCAA
Source organism: Astyanax mexicanus (assembly GCF_023375975.1). Lineage (NCBI taxonomy): Eukaryota > Metazoa > Chordata > Actinopteri > Characiformes > Acestrorhamphidae > Astyanax > Astyanax mexicanus. The sequence goes on from NC_064431.1 coordinate 21,841,797, forward strand.
ATTTCACTGTATTGTTTATTTTATATTCATTTTTGTATTTTTTTTTTATCATGCTTAAAATTCAATTTCTCATGATTTTCCTATAATGCCAAAACAGGTCCATGACCATTTGAAAGAGTCTGTCCAAGGCTATGACTCCTGCACGTTTGGGCAAATTTCACTGTATTGTTTATTTTATATAATTTGTTTTTTATTATTCATGCTTAAAATTAAATTTCTCATGATTTTCCCATAATGCCAAAACAGGTCCATGACCATTTGAAAGAGTATGTTCTAGGCTATGACTCCTGCAAATTTGGGTAAATTTTACTGTTTAGTTTATTTTATATTAATTTGTTTTATTTTTTTATTCATGTTTAAAATTAAATTTCTCATGATTTTCCCATAATGCCAAAACAGGTCCACTACCATTTGAAAGAGTCTGTCCTAGGCTATGAACACTGAAAGTTTGGATAGATTTTACTGTATTGTTTATTTTATATTATTATTATTTTTTTAATCCATGCTTTAAATGAAAATTCTCATGATTTTCCAATAATGCCAAAACAAATAAAACAAAAAGGTCCACTTAACTGTTCCACCATTAAACTGCTCAGCATATTTCTAAACAGTCTAGTCTAGAAATCACCTGTTAAAGACACCTGTGCTAGAAACAGGGGGTGTGAGTTTAAAACCATCACCTTAAATCCAATACCTCAAGTGCAAGGGGCTATCTATAGTGAAACCTGCAGAAATACGCAGTGCTGATAGCCTGAGGAACTGATAGGACTGCCTCACAGTGGCCCTGTGATGGCTTATTGGAGAATGAATTTACATCTGATACTAGCAAGTATTAAAAATAAACAAAACAGTGAAATTTGCCCAAACCTGCAGAGGTGATAGCCTAGGACAGACTCTTTCAAATGGTACTGGACCTGTTTTCAAGGATTCAAGGAGATTTTACTGTCATTCGTATCACATGTGGTTCATGAGGTGGAACGAAATTGTGATCTCACGATTCAGTTTACACCCAAGAGCTGTTGTTAAAATAGATATATAAATAAAGTAAGACAACAAAATAAAATAATACAATAAAAATAGAATATAACAAAATGAAGATAAGATAAAATAAACAAAACAGTACAACTTGTCATAGCCTAGGACAGACTCTTTCAAACGGTCATGGATCTGTTTAGGCATTATGGGAAAATCATGAAAAAAAATTTTTTTAAGCATAAAAAAAAAAAATAATAATTATTATAAAATAATCAATACAGTAAAATTTGCCCAAACTTGCAGAGGTGATAGCCTATGTTGTACTCTTTCAAATGGTCATGGACCTGTTTTGGCATTATGGGAAAATCATGAGAAATTTAATTTTAAACATGAATAAAAAAAAACAATTAATATAAAATAAACAATACAGTGAAATTTGCCCAAACTTGCAGGAGTCATAGACTATGTTCTGTAAGAAAGAACATATCCAAAGATCCTCTCGCTAACACGGACCAGGAAGCTTCCAGCGCTGCCTGACTTCAGCAAATCCTCCGCCTCCTCACGAGTAATAATACCTGTGTACAAAGAGAAAGCTCAAATCAAAAACGTTTAATCACGTATTTCAATTTATTGACTGTAAGATAATTATTTATTATGTTAGTAATATTGCAAACAAATATAAAGAAATAGCATTAATCCTTTGAAATAATAATAATAACAAACCCAGTAATTATAAGCAGAACACTTAGACAGAGAGAGAGAGGTTTTTCTTGGATTAAAGCTCACAGATGGCCCACACTTTGAACTCACCATGAAACCAGGGGGCAACTCGACTCTCGCCTTGCTGTAAACAAACTCTGAGGGTCTGCTCCTCTTTAAACCAGCGAATAATTTCATCCCTGCTGGACGTCGACAGCGACCGGCGCATACCTGGCTTCCTGTTGATCATAACGGAAAAAAAACGAATTCAGAAAAGCTTTAAGAAAGACAAGCTGTCTGACTGCCTCTCTCATACCAGAAAATCCTACATGACATCAGCTCTACAAGCCCAGGAAACAATAGAGGGTTAAACTGATAAGCATATATGACACAGCCTAGAGCAGTGATGGTATAGTTACTTTGAAAAAGTAATCCGATTACTGATTACTCCTTAAAAAAAACTTAGTTACTTTATGGATTACGCGATGTGTGTGTGTGTGTGTGTGAGGTGGAGAGAGAGAGAGAGAGAGTAACGCACAGTGACTTGGATAAGTAACTTTAATCTGATTACTGCATTGGAAATAGTAACGCGTTAGATTACTCGTTACTGAAAAAAAGAGTCAGATTAGAGTAACGCGTTACTAAGTAACGCGTTACTGACATCACTGAACAGGACAGACATGGATCAGGACCAGGATGTGGCAGATATTAAATATTGAATGTGCCTTTAGGCTGGTAAAATGGTACAAATCTTCAAATACTTCCTGCTGTAAGAAAGGCTTTGTATTTCAAAGTGAACACATCTGACCCTCTAAAGACTGACATTATATCTTTGAGGGTACCATTTTGAAAAGTGTGCCCTTCAGTACTTATATCATATCATATTTTTAAGTATGTAGAGTAAAACCCTGCTTTTCTTGTGAAAACAAAAAATAAATGGAGGAAAGAAACTATGGCTTAAGCTCTTAGCCTAGCACAGATACACGATTGCTTCTTCCAGCTTTGTTTCACTGTGTTCTGAGTTTGAGCTCCTTTAGTGGTTCCACATACCATATTCCCATATCTAGCAGAGCCTGAAGGTGTTGAGCTGCTCTCCAGTATCAACAACATCATATTGTCCTATCACATTTTATTTTTTATTCAACACTTTTTACCAGCTTTGACATGGGTTTCACTTGGGACCGGAGTTTGTGTAAGTTTTAGGTGTGGTTAAAAAAAAGTCAAGACTGTGATGTAACAGTTTTGGTGGTTTGGAATTGTCTGAATTTCTTTTTTAATGATGATACAGTAGCGTTTGTGGTTCCCATTTTGTGGACATCTCTTTTATTGAATGCAATTAGCTAAGCTGGGTTGTAGCCATTGCTGACAAAAAGGTGCAAATGCACACATACACAGCTTGTCCAGTCCCTGTAGAGAAGTAATACCAATAGAAAGGATTTAGGATGTGTCAATGTTCTTTTGCTATCACAACGACGGGAAAAGTATACCTTGTGTGGCTCAAAATGCACACCTATGATTAATTCTCTTGATTAATGGTGTCTCTTAGTTTTAGGTGTAATGTGAAATAAACGCTGCGATTCTCAGCAGTGGAAAGTGAACGTTTGTTCACACTCGTTCATTGCCAACAGGTACACACTATGGGTTTGTGCACTGTGGCGTGTCCATATATGTGTAACAAGAGGGGGTGTACTTGCTTTTTGGATGCCCCTGTGTTGACAATTCACTGCCAAGATACCAATGAACATCTGACTGTTGGCGTCTGTCGAGTCAGTGCTGATTTAGTCAGTGGTGCACCTGTTTTTTCTGCTGCCAAGATAGCAATACGCCAGAAATTTACCTGAACATACCTCATTTCCAAACCACCCCCATCAGCGTAGATATATTCTCAAGCACTGTTGCTATTTAAACATCATGCTTCTGTATATCTGTATAAGGAGTTTATGGATCTTGCCATGATGGCGACTGCACCGCTGTTACTGGGGTGTTTTCGTAATGTAAACAGTCACATGACCTGCAGGAAGCTCATGCAGGGGTTTTCTTAATGCAGGGAAATCCCCATAAGGAAACATCACAGCCACAGAATCAACAAAGGTTGGCACTAGTTCACTAACATTAGATTTACTGCACACGCTCAGTGAAAGCCAGGGGAGTGGGGGTGCTGTGGGGGCTGAGGGGATGCAGTACCCATGAATAACAGAGATTGTACAGTCATAAAAAAAAACCTGGAAAAGTCATGGAACTTGAAAATAACAATTTCCAGACCTGGATAAATCGGAAAAGCCCTGGAAATTTGGTCTACAAATCTGTGTTTTTTAAAAAAGCAAATCTATTTTGAGCTAACTAATACATCAGTCAATTCAGTAATTTAGCCCTACACAATAAAGTTCTTAGGGTCTGAAACACATTTTATTACTGAAGATTCATTTTAGGCCTACTATAATTATTTTGGATTATACAGATTATACAGAAAAAAGAGACCACTTAAAATTGATGAGTTTCTTTGATTGTACCAAATTGAAAACCTCTGGAACATAATCAAGAGGAAGATGGATGATCACATGCTGTCAAACCAAGCTGAACTGCTTGAATTTTTGCACCAGGAGTGGCATAAATTTATCCAAAAGTAGTGTGTAAAACTGGTGGAGGAGAACATGCCAAGATTAATGTAAACTCTGACTAAAGACCAGGGTTATTCCACCAAATATTGGTTTCTGCACTCTTACAACTCTTAAAACTTTATGAAAATATACTTGTTTTCTTATCATTATTTGAGGTCTGAAAGCTCTGCATCCTTTTTATTATTTCAGCCATTTCTTATTTTCTGCAAATAAATGCTCTAAATGACACTATTTTTATTTGGAATTTGGGAGAATTGTTGTCTGTAGTTTCTAATATTTTCTTATTTATCCAGAGCTGTTTTAGTGTTTTAGTTTTAGTGTTATTTGGTTTTATTGTTCATGTCTGCACTGACGTTTTAAAAAAGCATATGATCATTGAAAATTGCCTTGAAGGCATGGAAAATCATGAAAAAATAAAGGCAATTTATTGGTTAAAAAGTGTTTGACCCCCGACAGTCCCAAAAGTGATTTGATTTAATACACCCCCCCCACCCCTCCTCCTCCACGCATTCGCTGTGGAATCAAAACCTGCATAGAAATACGGAAAAGACATAGACATAGACCCATGCAATGACACCACAGTTGTGTGGCACAGCTTTTTTGCTTAGTATCTGTAGTGGGTTTCCTCCCACAGTCCAAGAAAATGGAGATGAATTGCCTCAAAATTTTTTTTAAATTGTTCTGGTTCAACCTCTCAGTGCCTGATACAGTCCTCCAGATAGATGTTGTTTCCGGTTGAGAGTATGCTGCGCGTTTTATGGTTGGACGTAAAACAATCCTTTGGTGTCTATAAAGGTGCTGTAAAAGTATAACTTCATTCATTCACATTATATTAAAATCTGACTAAATATTTTGTCCAATTATTAACCACTAACAAAAAAAACACATTAAGATGTTGATTGTCGGAATGGATAAAGGTTCATTGTAATGATGATATATGTGAGTGATTATGACATTTTATGATATAAGCAACTGTATGGGAACTATTTTTATAAATGAAGTTTTTTTGTAAGTGGCCTCTTCGGAAAGGGTTCTTAATAAACTAAATTAATTAATACAGTATACTAGTGTCACAGAAAAGCTCAGAAATACATAATACTGCCTGCCAAAATGTGAGACAATAAAGTGTAAAGAAACTGATCTGGTTTTATGTCATCATTTTCAGACCATTAATGAAATACGCCTCCTCACAGACTGCCCGCACTCTCAATAACCCAATGGTGTTTGCCATTAGTGAGATAAACTCTCCATTAATGCACTGTCCATTATGGGAAAATTGACAGCATGCATGTGTTGCGTCTCTTATCTCACTGCCAGCCATTAGCCAGCGCCACGGCCGAGACGACAAACACAGAGCGTAAATCACGAAGCCGACACATCACCACTTACCACGTCTCAGCGTTCACACATCTGCTGCACCGGTTAATGATTAAGACCATCAGCACCTTCACTGTTAGTCCTGGGGTGCCGGAGGGAGTCAGCCATTGTAGAGCTGAGATTATTGTCTTTGGAATTATGGAGAGGATGTGGATGATAGGTTAAAGGTCATCTGAGGTCTTATATACAATGTATACGTATAAATACACAAGTTTATAAGTGAATTTCAGCCCCAATACAAACATTAGATGTAATTAAGAATTACTGAATTTGTGTTGGAGCCCAGAAAAGGCTGTGATAACATTTTTTTTTTTTCAATTTTGCAGTTCGTGCTTACGATTTCTTAAATTTAAGTGAACAATTAAACAGTTTGTGCTTGTGATTTCATTCATATTAACAAATGTACAGTCCATTCTTACAGTTTCTTTAATTTGATTGTATGAATTCGCAGTTTGTGCTTACAATTTGTTTAATTTAAGGAAACAATTTTTAATTCATGCTCACGTTTACCTAAATTTGAGTGAACAATTTTGCAGTTCATGCTTATGATTTCTTTCATTTAATAAAATGATCTGCAGTTCCTGTCTCCATATTTACGTGTGTATATACTGTAAAAAAAATTAATAATAAATAAACAAATTTACAATACAACAATTTCACTAATGAGAAAAATACACATTTTCAAATTTCAATTCATATTATTTTTCTTTTTTTATATTTTTCTTTGGAAAATTTTATTAAATAGCAAGAATATGTGTTGTCTAATTTAAAAAATAAGTAGCAACATGTTCTGTAATTTCACAGAAAATTTGAGTTGTTTTGCTCGCTTCCCCCCAAATTCGCAAAAAAAAATTATTTACCAATACATTTAAAGCATTTCATTTTTCTGGAAAATCACATTAAAATTATTTTTATCTGTAAACAGCTTATGGATGGTAATTTAAACAAAATTACTATTGTAATTCTAATAAATCACTCTCAAACATGTTTTACAACTACAAAAAAAATATGCAAGATAATAAATGTAATTATTTTAATTTTCTAGCATCAGAGATGGAATTTGGGTAGAATGTGAAACAGTGGGTTTAAATAACTGTGGTAACTGTAATATAATCTAATTAAAACGACAGGAATACACTGCATAAATATGTGAAAGTTCAAATAAAATATATTATTTCCAAAAAAAAAAGTAATAAACATATTGTTGCTGTGCTGATACATTTATGTAAACATAACTTTTTATTAACATTTTCTGAGACCTCTGCTATAAATTTACATATTCTTTCACAGCATGTATTAACTTATATTAACTGATGTTAAATCAATCATCCATTGTGCTTCTCATAAGAAACAGTGAGGCTCAGTTTTTACACATAAACCAGCACCCTACTATAAATCACTTTAATATACCATAATCCAAACATTATGTTTATTTATAGAAAATATCAAATTAATGTCACATCTTACAAATGGCGCCGCCTCTATTATGTTCAGCAGCTGTAATTTATTAAGGCAGTGGAGTTCTACGAAGGCCTGCACTCTACAACCGTTAGATTGATATCTGCTCCTGCCAGGCAGCTTCATAATTAAAGGTGCTGGTGATTGATGGGGTCGTTTAAGCCATCGGATCCAGAATGTGGATAAAAAAGTTCATAATGAAAAGTGTACCAGATTAGACATTGGCCGAGTTGTGGTACGGTGTTACAAACAAACAAGACTTTTTTGAGCAATGTTTGCTTAGTTTAATACTGTGCACTTCTTATTAAATTCCATTAACTTCTTATCCCGTAATCATGGAAATGAAAAAGTGAGTTCTAAGGTCTAAACAGCTATACGGTAAATGGAAAGACATAATTATTGTCTAAAGTAAATTTTCTTGGATTAAAAAAAAAAATACTATATATATGTAACATTTGAGACTGCTTAAAAAGTTTATTTGATTTTGCCAAATTGAAAATGGATGATCACAAGCCATCAAATCAAGCTGAACTGCTTGATTTTTTTTTACCAGGAGTGGCATAAAGTTATCCAAAAGCAGTGTGTAAGACTGGTGGAGGAGAACATGCCAAGATGCACGAAAACTGTTATTAAAAAACAGGGTTTTTCCACCAAATATTGATTTCTGAACCCTTAAAACTTTACGAATACGAACTTTTTTCTTTGCAATGTTTGAGGTCTGAAAACTCTTTTTTTGTGTGTTATTTTAGACATTTCTGATTTTCTGCAAATAAATGCTCTAAATTACAATTTTTCTATTAGGATTAAACAACTATTAAAAATTATGTTCTATTAAATATTCTATTAAAAATTAAACAACAATGTTAATTTTACTCAAAAATATACTTATATATAGCAAAATCCGAAAAACTGATTCAGAAACTGAAGTGGTCTCTTATTTCTTTAATTTGGTCTGTTTATTTTATTCATTTGACCAATTGTAAATAGGAACTGTGCACTATTTCAAATTTCCTATTTTTTTAAATTATGGAACCCTTAAAAAAGGATTGATGCTTACAAGCCAGGTTACAGAAAAGATAGCAACGGACTCCCCCTATCACTAGTGATGCCTCAACACCAGGAGGGTAAAGACTAGCACATGCCTCCTCCGATACATTTGAGGTCAGACTCCGCCTATTTTTGAACTGCTGCTGATGCAGCATTGCGGAGTAGCATCACAGCGCAGCGATTAGGTTTTGCTACATCAGCTCACAGATCTACCCACCCAGAGAGAACAAGGCTCACTGTGCTCTTTCAGGGCCACGGTAGCTGATGGCAAGCTACATGAACAGGATTCAAACCGGCAATCTCCTGATCATAGTGGCAGTTCCTTAATCCGCTGGACCACTCGGAGCCCCATTTTCATGAACATTTTCCATAAATATCGTAAATTATTTCAACTACTGGACATACTGGCACCTTTCTAAGTAAAAAAAAAAAATCATTACAGGCCTACTAATACCAGTTCTGTAAGGCATGTGTGTCCAGTTTAATTAGCCAAGAACTGGAATTCAGCCACACCAATTTATCGTTGGCTTTAAATTCTATTTTTTAGACTCACCACGCATAGACTAAACAATTTAGACAAGCAATCTGTGAGATATTCCTCATACATGACTCACAGAAGCCAACAGAAAAGGGTTTCACTGTATGTCAGCCGTAAATGGTCAAATGCCAAATCAATATCTAATGCAATTTGAAGGTTTGGTCATCTGTTAGCATTCGCCCGGCGCAGGAGATTAGCGGACAGCGGGTCCAATGAAAGCACTGACCTTGGCCGACGCTCGCCAAACTCTGGGATATAGTCTGGACTGAAATGAAACCGCCATGAGGCTTAATGTCAAGGCTGATCATTTACTGCTTCCCCAAGTGATCAGTGGGCTTGACAGGAAGAGGTGAGGTAATTGTCTACAGGGTGAGCGAGGCCAGCTGGTGCATGCTGCTTTAGACGAAGCAAAGCAGTCTGATTACTTCTTAAGTGGGTTTCAGAATGAAGGCCATTAGTGGAGGAAGAGATCTTTATAAAGGCCTAAAACGAACAAACAAAAGATCAAAACTATACTCTACGTCTGTGAGGTGAAACGTGCCATCTGCGTGATAGTGTACCTCTTGGTGAGAGACCATCAAGACTGCTCGATATGCCAGTATGACTCACTCGAAGACTTAAATAATCATTGGATAAAGAGAAGCCAAATTTTTGTTTCAAATAATTGCCCGCCACCATGGCCTCCCCAAGCCAGCCATTGTCTCCATTGTTTGCAATCGTGTCATGCCTGAGAAACCTGGACTGCTATGGCTTGCAACCCTATTGCATTGTCTTGAACACTGAATCCAGGTTCTGTTTGGGATCCACTGACAGTTGGGTTTCACTATAAAGACCTTTTAAATGAACATTTCAATCCTACCATTGCTGTGGACCAACACACTTTCCCAAACACATTGCATACAAAAGTCAGTCACCTCTAGTAGTGATACAAGGGGCACTAATATCTCTAGCGATATGTGAGTCTCTACGGTGCACACCATGCAAATTAAGTAAGTAAGTTGTTTGCGCTTGAGTTTTGAAAGGGGTGTTTTTGACAGTTTGAGAACGGGGTCTGGGTCAGCTCTCTAAGCAAATGCTATTGGGAGCGAATGCTCCCTCAGGGAATCTCTGATTTCCTTTGTTTTTGCTCGCAAGTTCCACGAGAAGTTGATTTACACACACAAAATGTTAAAATACACTGGTTAATTTTTTTCACCTGTTCTTTTGTGCCCCTGACTTTTGACATTGGTGTGATGCCATAAGTCTCTGAGTGAGAGACCATCAAGACCTTTAGACATGCTTCTACGACTCACTCGAAGACGTTCTACCCAACTGACAGACTGAGAGAAGCCAAATTGTCATTTTGATTAGTTGCCTGTCAACCACCAGCCATCGTCACTATTGTTTGCAGTGGTGTCATGCATGAGAAACTTGGACTGCTATGGCTTGCAACTATATTGCATTGTCTTGATCAATGAACCCAGGTTCTCTTTGGGCTCCTTTAGACAGTTGGATTTGATTATAATCAACATTTCAATCCAACCTTTGCTGTGGATCAACACACTTTCCCAAACACATTGCACACAACATTCAGTCTCCCCTAGTAGTGAAACAAGTGGCCCTAAGAGCTCAAAGATGTGTGAGTCTTTTGGTGAGAGATGCTTCTATGACTCACTTGAAGTCTCAAGTGATTTTGCCCAGTTGACAGACCTCATCATTGGAAAAAGAGAAGCTAGATTCTTGTGTCAACGAATTTCCCACCACCTTGACCATCATCATCACCATTGTTTGTGGTGTCATGCCTGAGAAACCTGGACTGCTGGGGATTGCAACCATATTGCATTGTCTTGATTGTCTTCTACCTTTGCTGTGAATAAACACACTCAACAATCCAAACCACATTGCATACAAAAGTCAGTCACCCCTAGTAGTAATAGAAAGGGCACTAACATTTCATTGATATGTGAGTCTCCAGGTGAGACACCACCAAAACTGCTATGCCTCTATGACTCACTCAAAGACATTCTGCCCAAATGATAGACATTAATTGGACTGAGAGAAGCCAGATTATCATTTTGATGAACTGCCTGCCAACCAGACCTCGCCACTATTGCTTGCAGTGGTGTCATGCCTGAGAAACCTGGACTGCTATGGATTGTAACCACATTGCCTTGTCTAGAACAATAAATTTGGGTTCTGTTTAGGATCCATTAACAGTTGGGTTTGATTATAATGGACATTTCAATTCTATCTTTGCTGTGGATCAACACACTTTCCCAAACACATTGCACACAACATTCAGTCTCCCCTAGTAGTGAAACAAGTGGCACTAAGAGCTCAACGATGTGTGAGTCTTTTGGTGAGAGATCACCAAGACTTCTAGAAATGCTTCTATGACTCACTTGAAGTCTCAAGTGATTTTGCCCAGTTGACAGACCTCATCATTGGACAAAGAGAAGCTAGATTCTTGTGTCAATAAATTTCCCACCACCTTGACCATCATCACCATTGTTTGTGGTGTCATGCCTGAGAAACCTGGTGTGCTATGGATTGCAACCATATTGTATTGTCTAGAACAATAAATTTGGTTTCTGTTTAGGATCCATTAACAGTTGGGTTTGAGTATAATGGATATTTCAATCCTACATTTGCTGTGGATCAACACACTTTCCCAAACACATTGCATACAACATTCAGTCTCCCCTAGTAGTGATACAAGGGGTACTAACAGCTCAGATAAAGCTACGTGTGTTGCTGCCTCTCATGGCTGGGCTTCCATCTGGCATTTTTCAGCAGGATAATGCTCACCTACACACATACATAGCAGATTGCAACCAGGTTTATCGCCAATCGCATATTAACAGGACCAGCTGAGACACCAGCTTTATCAACCTACGTGAAGGTTCTGTGTGAAGGTTCTACAGGCCTAGCTGCAACATCTGTGGGTAAGTATGATGCAGGATGCTCTATGGAACCTGTGTGCCTCCATGCGCAACTGTATTTCATCTTGTATCCAGGCTAGAGGCACTCAACAGACTACAATACTAGAGCCTCATTTTTAGTTTTCTTAACAAATGGACCAAAAATAATGGTCCAAAATTACCTTCAGAATTATATCCAGCTACATATTATCTCTCACTCTGTTCAATGTGAGTGTTAATCTGTTTTATTTCCAGCTAATTTAAACTGTTTTTCACATTTTGTCCTTATCGGTGCTCATTATCTTTCATTAGCATTATCCAAGTGTGTCATTAGCGCCTGTATCATATGTTATAAATGGCTAAATGTCTGAAATTGTCCAGCTTTAATGCTTCTCCTACAGGGAAAGACCAGGCCAGTGTTGAGGCCAGTGGTGCTTAAATTGGTTCAGAGACTGCTTCAGCCTGTGCCCTCAGGAACTGTAAGCTAGCCAAAACATGGGTCATGGTCTGTGAGTGGGGTCACCTGCTTTAAATCCTCTCTGATTGAAGAATTGGTGCCAGCGCTGTGAGGGATCAGAGAGTGTGGAGGAATGGGGAGGGAATATCACATATCAGGCCAGTTCCATTCCTTCCATTCCAGGTAAAGCAATAATCGAGCTGGAGTTGGAATTTAACTGGTGCGGTTAGACACTATCAGTAGGAACAATTATTTCTGAGAATTTAATTTTACGTAAAAGTAATAATGGCAGTAATTGGAACAGATTAGTTCAAATTACCTTGAATGTTCAAATAAATCTGAAAAAAAAAAATAATGCTTAGTAGAGAACATTCTGTATGTACAGAGCATTATCCAGTGGTATAATGAACCAGAACTTTTTTCACCATCAGTGTCATGGCTGGGCAGAATACAGGCATGTGCAAATGCCGATAAATATATACATTTTTATTAAAAGTATTAGGCAAAGGGATGGTCAAACAGAAAAAGGTCAACAATGCCAAACATCAGTAACAAAGAGATATCATACCAGGGAAGGAAAACAGTCCAGAGGTCATACATGGAAAGCACTATCAGAGAGCAGGTAAAAATCAAGGTCGGTGAACAAACAGGGTCAAAAACTAGAGATAAACAAATAGAAAATGTGTTATACGAGGATAGAACCGTCAATGCTCAGCACTGACATAGTGCAAATAAGCCCCCTTTATAGGGCTAGTACTCAGGTGTTCTGCTTCCTGGAAGTTTGAATGAATGATAAAAAGTACTTGTAGTGTTCCGAGATCCAGAAATTTTAACAGTTTGTCCAAACACCCTTTAGACTGGGTGACAAGGGGCATAATTTCCCCAATAAATCGCATTTTCCACCGTTATCCAGCTCAAAGTAGCTCCACACCTCCTTGCTAGAATCCGGAGAGCCCTGACTGTTTACATCCTATAACACAAGCTTTAGCTCTGAGCGCCGCCATTACTCCTGGTGCCAGCTGCTACGCTATGTGGAGTCTATGTATATATGTATATATATATATATATATATATATATATATATATATATATATATATATATATATATATATATGTCTATGTTATTTTCAGTTCAGTAATGGCGGCATTTGGAGCTCAAGCTCGCATTATAGGATGTTAACAGTGGTTTTAAATAAGCTTCTTGTGCACTTTTTAAGTTCTTAATGCTTTGTTTTAAATGTCAGGGCTCTCCAGATTCTAGCAAGGAGGTGTGGAGCTACTTTGGGCTGGATAACGGTGTAAAAAAGTGATTTATCAGGAAAAATGATGCCTCGAGTCACCCAGTCTGAAGGGTGTTTGAACAAACTGTTAAAATTTCTGGATCTCGGAACGCTGTGGGAGAACGAAGGTGTGCTATTCCTCAAAGGTAAGTACTTTTTTAATATGTTTTACTACACCAAAAGTCCAATGATTTATTAAAACTTTTTACAGTGTATATAATGTTGCTTTTATCGTTATTTACTTTTTGTATAGCAGGGTATCTATGCAATATGTGTAATATATGTTTATATGTGTTTATATTTAGGGCTTAAGGATTCAAATCCCAGATCTTGTTGATAATATCAGAATCTCCTCAGGTAAAACTAATCCAACTCCAACAGAATCTACACGAAGACACTAAGTCCTCTTCCCCGGCTCATCTGAATCTCATCCTGACACTGTCTGATGGATATCAGGTGACAGATCCATGCATTTGTGAGTAGAAGTGTCTGGGTTGGGTGAACTGCTGATCTACTGAATAAACATGAACACTTGTCTCTACCTTTACACTTAGGGATAACTCTCAGATGCGGAATCACTCGTCCAGGTATTTATGCTGCTCTGGAGAGGCCTCAGAAACTGATAATGCTACCGGAGCAGCCAGTGCAGGATCCATATCTCCTGTACATTAATGCACACTGCAGCTCTCACCGGTGAGTTTGATTGTATCGGCTCCCTGGGTTTCTGGTTTTTTTAGCTCAGCAGCTTATTTCACACCACCTTATCAAAATCATAGATAATCTTCCATAATCTCCAACTACAAATATATATACGGTGATGCTCGGCAGGCTGGTTTTCATTTCTAGCTTTACCATTTCTGAGAAACATCTGGACTCCTGGATGTTAGTGGATGTTAAAATGTTAAAATGTGGACAAAAGAAAAAAAACATAGTTGGCTTAATGTATATAAGCGTTGTAACATTTAAACTACGCCAAATTCATGTTTTTGCTGAGAAAAATAATACTGTAAAATGATTAAGTGGCCTAAATAAAGGAAAACTGGAATTTCTTAGCGTATTTAAAATAAATGACTTTCACGTTCTTTCCAAACTTAAAAAAAAAAAAAAAAAAAAATTAAGGACCCATTTGAAATTAAGTGTTTTTCTTTATTATTTTAAAGTCTTTATTGTAAATTAATACTAAAGTCACCCAAACTATGAATAATTATTTATTAAACAAACCACAATATGTTTTATATTGGAGCACCTCTGCTTAGATGACAGCTTTACACATCTTGCAGCATTTTCTCAGCAGCTTTGTGAGGTAGAGTCACCTGAAATGTGAGTTTTCAGGTAATAGCTGTGCTGAACTTGTAGAGAGTTAATTACTTGAATTTCTTGCCTCTTAATGTGGTTGAGAGCATCAGTTGTAAAGTTGTGAAGAGGTAGAGTTACAGCTATACAGTGAATAATGTTTTAATGCATATTATGGCAAAAATGTATTAACTAAGCAAAGAAAAAATACTAGAAGAAAAGAAGGTCAGTCAATCTGAAACATTTAAAGAACTTTAAAAAAGTCTCCAAGTACATTCACCACAAAGACCATCAAAAACGTTGTGATGAAACTGGCCCTCATCAGGACAGCCCCAGCAAAGGAAGAGCAGGAAATACCTTTTTGTACAGGATAAGTTCATCAGAGTTACCAGCCTCAGAAACTGCACTCTTTAAATATACTGATAGATATTGTGGCTACAAGAACACTTTAGTGCACTATAGCATAATAATGCGTAGTATACTTTAATCTACTTTTTTCACTAGGGTGATTTGGGGTTGTATATTTTTAGATTAAAATGAATCATTCATTAGCTACTTAATGTATCTCTGGAATTAAAAATGTAGTAGTCTCTTAAGCAATTGTCCAGTTTTCAAAAAAACTTTTAATTTGAAAAGGCATATTAACACCAATATACAGACACATTTTCTGTTCTGAAACTATGAACACTGTCATAGTCAGTGCTTCACATCCAAGAAAAAATCTGATAGATGTTTTCTAGGAATGTGAAGGAAAAGGGGCGATCATTTCACGGCACCTCCTAGAGACTCTGTAAAAGTCAGCCAAAATATTTCTACGGACAAACCAAGATAAGATCTGGGCCAGATGCCAAATGCCAGAATTGCCCTTCTGAATAATTATCTCCCTATTTTAAAGGCTCTGAAAGCTGGAGAGGAAATTGAATATGAGCCAAAGCTAATCAGCACTTGATTGAGTTTGCTACAGTGGCATTTACCATGGACGTACCCAATAACCATGCAAATGAGAAACTCAATGATCTCAAATTCAATTTGAAACATTTCATTCTCAGCCAAAAAAGCCGCTTCTCCTGCTTCTCTTAATCTGATACATAAACAACATGATTTAACGCTCTGCTGATAGATTAAGATTATACTGACACAGAATTCTGAGGTAGTCATCCTTCTTCATCATGCCGTCTACAGTATTTTGTACATTATACCAGTTTCCTTGAAAGCTAGAGACCCCTAGACCATGTTGCTACCACCACCATGCTTAACAGCTGGAGACATGCTGAATATCTGCTTAAAATTTTGCTTATAGACATAAACAGTTAAACTTAAAATAGCTTGTTTGTTACTGTGTTACCTTTAGATTGATATACTGTATTCATACAAGCCCTGTTCTGATTGGCTGCCCTGTATCATGTCTCCTTCTCAAAGCAGTCTAAGACGAAAAACACTAATTTGAATTAATTATTCAGTGAGAGTAATATACTGAGTTAAAACGGGGTCCCAGTAATGCTTTTACTGCATTTTTTTTTGCACGATAAGGCGAACCGTATTATTGGGCACTCTATTAATGAACGTCTATTTTTTGGTATATTTTTTATACATCTCACTGGATTATGAGGCGCATTTTAAGAGACACTATAAGGAACTTCTAATTCAACAGGTCTCGCCACTAGGTGGTGGTGGTGGGGTGTAGCTAACTAGTTAAGCTAAGCTAAGTAAACAAAACGTTTAACGTCAAAGAAGAGCTGGATGTAAATCTACACAGATTTCTCTCCTGAAAATATCTATCTATCTATCTATCTATCTATCTATCTATCTATCTATCTATCTATCTATCTATCTATCTATCTATCTATCTATCTATCTATCTATCTATCTATCTATCTATCTATCTATCTATCTATCTATCATTAGTGGCTAACCGCTCCAGCAGTGCTAGCAAGGGTTAGCAGCAGGCTACAGGCAGATAATACTCCTCTCTGATAGGGAAACAGTGAGTGTGGTTAGCAGCTAATGCTAATAAAGAGTTGCCTAGTTTGCATAATGTATGTTTTTCAAGCTGTGAAGGAATAACGTTGTGGGAGAGAAAAAAGTTAATAAAAAACACCTTAAATATGTTAAAACTGCTATTCTACGTCCAACCCTCCTCTTTTAACTGGGCTTGGGACCGGCAAAGTGAGCTTAAAAGGGACACATTGGTAAAGTTGCTTAGCTTTTTTAGTTTTCTTTCTTTCTTTTTCTATTTTTTTTGTAAAGTTTTCTTTAACTTCAAACCTATTATACACAAATTATTCAATGATGAGCTAGCTAGCTAAATGTTTAGCTTTTCACAAAGAGGCAGACACTGTGGAGGAGGTGAGTGAAAGGCTATGTGTTGACTGACTGAGACTGTGTAAGTTAAATGCTGTGATTTCTTTTCATGTCACACTGAAGATGTATTTATATTTGCAGCCCGCTTTGTAAATACAGGGTGTTGTGGGATGCTGGGTCTCCAAAAGTCTATAATAACACCAAAAAAAGTCGCTAGTTACTAAATATAGTCAAATTGCCAAAACTGCCCAGTGCTGGAGAACTAAACAGAAACTCCTGTATGACACTGCACTTCAGCAGAGTGGCTTTACTGCTCCTTACTACCTGACTTGTAAAATGTATATATAAGACGAGCTGGATTAAAAGGTGCACTGATTTTTGGGTACTAGATGAACACACAAAGATCGGAATGTTAATTCTAATTTATAGCCACCAAACTTCTAAAGTAGAGGAACTGCATATATGGTTGAAGTTTGGGGTGAAGGGTGGATAAGAGCCTCCACTGGTGAAAAAAAAAACTGCCCTAATCCCCTAATAGTGATGCTACAATATGAAATGAATGTAAATTTTACCACAAATGTTGAAAAAACAAACCATTATCATAATAAGGTGAATATATTTAGCATGAATGAGCGGGGCAACAGAATGTGTGTTGTGTACATCAGCTTCTCTATAGAATGGGGTTGAATATTCTGGAGAATGGCCTCTCAGGTTCTGCATTCCTTCACTATGTACACAGATTAGAATGGGTTCTGGCCGGGTTTGGATGTTTGTTTTGGCAGCAGTCGTGGTCAGATTGCAATGTGCGTCTGGTGAGCACCGTGATGCGGAACTGATTCAGACTGAAGGGGAAAAAAATCAAACGTCACATTTAAATTCCAGACTCAACTTATTAACGTTCCTACGCTCGTTCACCCACTCCCCCACTCCCTCACTCCGTCACTCTCACTTTCCAACAGAACTCTGTAGTCCAGAATAAACAGTCTGCTGATGAGCCGAGCAGCAGGTGGAAAGACTCAATTTTAGCTTTTTCCTTTGTAAATTTAGGTCAAAAACTCTTTTCCACTGCAGCTAAACAGCAGAGAAACCGTTTTGATGGCCTTTCTACATCTATCCGGTTCATAAAGGAAGGCGTACAAACCTGTGCTGAGCCCAGTTTTCATAGCATGGTTAATTAAACAGAATTTTGGCCACAGATTCCTTTGGTGGGAGGGATTTCTGTAATTTTATAGAGATTAAGGTATCTTTTCATAAATGCATAAACCAGTACCTACATATCTCTACATAATAGCAACTTTACAGGAGAGAGATAAAACCTCTTAAATTCTTAACTTTCAATATAAGTCAATGTAAAAAAAAGTTTATTTCAGGGTCATTTGAGAGAATTTCTATTGGTCCATTCATTGAGAATTTTGATGCAGTGTAAAGGACACTTTGTGAGTTCAAATTATGTAGTAAACTAAAAATCAACAAACATTTAGATTGATTTTCATTGGACAGCTACGACACACATATACAGCCTCCACTCTGACTGCAGGCTCTGTCCATTTATGTTAAATATCTGAGGAATGCAAAATCCGAACTCATTCAGTAATTTACATAGAGTACATGACATGTAAAGACAGTTAGAGTAAGGCTTGATTTGTTTTATGGGACAATAACTATGTGAAAAAATTCCAGCTGTTTTGGTTCATAATTTGACAATTCAACATTTTTAATCATGAGTGGAGCTCAGGAAAAAGCCTAAAACAGATTTTTTTCAGTTTGTATCTAGATTGATTTTTAATAGTGTGAACAGCCAGAAACCACATTAAATTTAGAGATAGTCTAAAATACGATTACAGTGGAATTTGTACAGCTGTATCTCAGTCTGGATGCTCTAGATGGTCAAATCATCTTTAATATATATTTTGCATCACTTACAAAAAGAAAAAAAATAAAGAAAGAAACAAAAAAAACAAAAATCTTATCAAATCCAGAGTGAGGAAAGTGTAGAGGTCCTAGAAGAGCAGCGCAGGTTAGTTACTAGGGGCTACTAAAGGTTTACTTGGAGCGTTTTCTTCATCTTGTTGGTTTGTTTTCATACAGGCATAATCATAAATGCACCAAAATGCGCACATATAAACCTAAATAAAGTATGTATATTTGGTAGCTGGCTCGGATCGAGACCAGATCACATCTGAGTGTGATAACTGTTTTCACACCTGCTCAATCGAACAACGCTAAGGGTACAAACAAACCAGAGTCCGTTTAAATTGCAACAAATAGTGCTGGTGTGAAAACGCCCTAAAGCAGACCTTGATACCACATCAACCCATGTTGTCTGAAGACACAAATCTGATCCGATCACTTTCAAATAACAGGGTGGTCAGTCTCAATCTCAACTGATCTGATTTAAGAAACAACCCTGAACCAAGTGAACTCTGAACTGAAAGGCCTGTGTTTCCCTCTGTTAACTAAAACATTTTTCTCCATTTAGCAGCTCTGATTAATGTCTGATTTCTCAAAAGATTCTCTGGACCACAGTCACGCTTCATCAGCACCCAAACAATCTGCACCCCAGAACACAATACTCAATTAACTGTGGGAACATCTAATGAAGTCAGCAGGCCAGCAAGACTCCAACAGCATAAACTTCGAGACCTTTTACAGTGGCAACAAATAATGACTTTTGAGTTAAAAAAGTCTTTCTTTGATCTAAACCATTGTACTGTAGCTCTGGCTGTATATTTAGGGTCATTGTCCTGCTGGACGGTGAATCTACATTGCAGTCTCAAGTCTTGTGCAGCCTTCAGCTGGGTTTCTTTCAGGTCTGTCCTGTATTTAGCTCCACCCATCTTCCCATCAACACTGACTAGCTTCCCTATCCCCTCCTGAAGAAAAGCATCCACACAGCATGATGCTGCCACCACCATGCTTCACAGGGAAGATGGTGATGAGCGGTGTCTTACTTATGTCTTTCTTTCAATAATGGTTTTCTTCTTGCTATTCTTCCTAGAAATCAAATCTATGAAGTGTCTGGCTTACAGTTGTCTTGTGGACAGATTCTCCCACCTGAGCTGTGGATTTCTGCAGCTCCTCCAGGGTGATCATGGGCCTCTTTCCTGCTTCTCTGACTAGTGCTCTCCTGGCTCGATCTGTCAGTTTAGGTGGGCGGTTATGTCTTGGTAAGTTTGCAGTTGTAGAATACTTTATCCATGTTTGGATGATGGAATGAACAGTGCGTATTGGGATGCTCCAAGCTTGTGATATGTTTGTATCTTATCTTAGCTGAAGCTTAATTCTTAGCTAGATAACTAGATAGCTAGGCCTAGATAGCTAGGCAAAGGAACAGGAGGCAAAGGATCAAAGGCATTGCCAATATTTTTGTAGTTTTGTAACTTTTTTAGTTCATTATGTAAACTGTAGCGTTTGTTCTTGGTTTAACTCAGTTTCTTGCATGGATTAGTATTTTTCCAGGCTGTTCTAGCAGCACTTTATCTCACCCAGAACCCAGTCCAACAAATCCTCCTCCAGCTTTAACAACCAGAACAATAAGCCGGTAAATCACATTTTTATGACTGGCCTCTGCAGACCATGATTTCAGAGAGATATCTCGGCCGCCCTGCAGGTTCTGACTTTAAATGTCCCCCCCACCCCCATTCTACTTCCACCACCACCTCCTTCCTCACAGGGATCGAACCACAAGCCCTTTGACATTTCTGAATTGAAATATTGGGGGGGGGGGGATAAATGTGAGCCTTCCCATCTCCTCTGTGGATTATGATATGACTCACAGTGCTTTGTCTGTTGTCAGAATACGACGTCCACTGTGAGATCACATTGGTTGCTCTTCTGTCCACAGGAAGTGTGGGATTAGCCTCTTCATGCTTAGATGAGTCTTCAGGCTGAGCTCCAGAGCTTTCCGTCCAGCATTTATTCAGTTGAGTCTGGAAAATTGGGCCTAGCAGGTGTTCGATCAGCTGGGAAATGAAATTGGTGGCAGTTCATGCTTCTAATAACCCAAAACAGCAGAAATTGATATACTTTAACGCTAACAAACATATATTAGAACCTGTTCAAGCCTGCCATCGACTTCTGTCTCAAATGATCTGAACACAAGTGGACAGTCAGAGATAAATCTGTTTAGACGTGGCCTTTCCACGGCTTGTTGTACACATCAGATCAATAAGACTTGTTAAGACAGTTAGTTCAGATTTCAGGTGCCAACATAGTTCTTCATTTTCTTTCTTTCAACTTCATTTTATTTGTTAAAGGGGACATATTATACCTTTTTACACAAATAGGTCTGTGGGTTGTACAAAACACGTTCATGAAGCTCTTTCCACAAAGTCACTCTTACCACCTCTATTCTTGCCACAGTCAGTCCTTCCAGAATGATTAGTTTAAGTTTAGCTCTGTCACATTTATGCAAATATGCTGTTGCTTATACGCTGAGCATTTACTAGACGTTTGTCTACCACAAAAGACCAAACAAGTTAGTTATGCTTTAACTGTGAGAGAGGCACAAAACTCATTATTGGAATGTACTTACATCTCCCTCATCTGATGATTTTCCATGTACAGTGGGTACAGATCCCTCCCTCAGAAAAAGTCTGCTGTAAACTGTGGTGAGGTTCTCAACCAAAATGGATGATCTTCAACTAGTCTAGTGGGTGGAACTCTTTTGGGGGTTGATGGTGATGGGTGATGTCACAATAAGGCAGCCATTTAAACGGCTCTTAGAAGCAAATGATTCCTGACTTTAAACTCTTTCAGCTGATTTACAGAAAATTGATAGATGGGTTTTTTAAGACCTGAGTGGACAAAAGGTGAGTTGCATAATATGTCCCCTTTATTTTGCATATATTCCTGCATTTCAGGCCTGAGAAACATTCCAAACATGTTGGTAAGGTAAAGTATTTACCAATAGTGTTACTCCGCAATTAAGAAGTACAGTTACCCAATCCCTCACTACTTTCACTACTAATGCCCCCAACACTAGGAGGGTGAGAATGAACATGTGGCTCCTATTATACATGTGAAATCAGACCCCACCCCCTTTTCGATCTGCTGCCAATAATGGAGCATCACTAGGCAGCATCACAACACACTCAGAGGAAAGCGCTGGATCTTCAGCTCCAAACCATCAGCCAACAGATGCCTGTGCTGATGACCAGCATCACAACTAACAACTGGGACTAATGTGGGAGAGAGCGCCATCTACCCACCAAAAGAGAGCATGGCCATTCATGCTCTTTCGGACTCCAGCTGCTGATTGTAAAGCAGCATGATTCCAGATTCAAACTGCCGAGTCTCAGATCATAACGACAGCACCTTAGTCCACCAGACCTCTTCTTGCAAAACTTAAAGGTCTCATTCCTTCATTTTTTATTCATTTTAAAATGTCTAGTTATGGTCTCGGATATGAATGAATGCCATGTGAGCCATGTTTCTGTATAACCCCGCTTTAGTTCACTGGATTAGTGGACTCTGAAGAAGGACAGGATTTCGGCTCTTGCTCATGAATGTTCATACATGCAAACATGTGGCCCCTGATTGGCTAACAGCACTGCAGCAGAGAACACTACCTGACTTCTCCCCACAGTCAATTTTTCAGCCCTAAAACTCAAAGGACAAAATGTCTTTAGAGATACAGCCTTAGTTTTAAAGATATAGCATTGAGTGCTAGATAAATTTAACCCTCTTATTGTCACTTGGAGACTTTCAAAACATGTTAAGGCACCAAGCATACTAAGTGATAAAGCATTTCAGGCACTCATTTTGTTCCATTCTTCCTGTAATAATGTCCAAAAGTACAGGATTGCCGTTGTCCCATTTTATTTTTATTTAAATTTCTCCACACAACCACTCTCTATGTAGTCGGTCCCTTCCCTTAACTTTGTAATGTGTGCAGCTGCATGTGATTTTGCATTATATTATGTTGCTGAGGAATGCATAAACATCCCCAGAAAAGATGTCATCTTAAAGGCAGATCTCAAGGTACTTTACTGCATTAATTCTGCATCACAGAAGTGTACTACTGCACCTCCACACCATGACAGACCCTTCTTTTGGACTTGTTGATCTTTTCATGTCGTGAGTGTATTATTTTAATGCTATAGTGAGACTCACCAGGAAGACCACCAGAGTGAAAGCTATGATAAACCAAATAGAAGGTAAATACAGCCAGCAGACAGATCACACATCCCACAACTATTTCTAATATCAAACCACACAAATGCTTTTACTGATAAGCGAGAGCCAGTAAAAGGCCAGATAAAGTAAAGACCAGTAAAAGGAGTGCGGACCAATGTGAAGAAGTCTGAATCAGAGCAGGAATTTTATCTGTTTTGCCCAATCTCATTCTTGAGACCTCCCCTGCTGTCTGCTCTCCAACACATACCTGAACTCCGCTCATCTGTTCATTATCAAACTGAGTCAAACTCAAGCTCTACCTACTTTTACCACTGACTTTTGTTTGGGTCAGTGCGAGTAACATTGTCTCATTTGCACTGAAGTGACTCAATATTTACCACATGTCTATGAAACTATTATGCATCATGCTATATTGTTGGTGGGTGTGTGTCTGAATACAAACCAGCAATGTTTGTTGCGTAACACAGGACATAACTGCTATAACTGCTGGATTAAAGCAGAAAATCCATTGGTGCTGTTGTTTCACACAATGATGCCAGAACACGATATATATATAAACTGTAGAGTCTTTAAAAGGGTAACTAAACCCCTTGATTTTTGGTGGCTCCATCCTTAGCTCAAATGTGAAAAATGCTAGTAAATCTAAGAAGTAGTTTGGAAGAGCACTGGGTGATGTATGGGTTTAGGGGAGGGGCAGGAGGGAAGGAGAGCTGACTGGACTGAGCTGCAGCTGCAGCAGTGTACCTCTGATAGAGGTGAGACGGAGATGGTTGGACATTACCAACGGGTCGAAATTATTGATTGACTAATTTGCATATTGTGAGTGTGAATGTACCAAAGTACACAGAAACATCATCCTCACCTATAGCATAGTTAAACCTGTGAGGGCACTACAGAAGCGGAAATGACCGCAATAAAAACATGTTTTAAAACTTAGGAATTGTTAAAAATTTTAATTTAAGCAGGACTGGTATGTTTTATTACCAACAGATCTGTCAACAGACTTGTTAATCAATCAGTCAATCAATCAATCAATCAAACAAACAAACCGACCAATAAACACTGTACAATTGCTCCAAGGGTTTAAAAAGATAGTGGTGTAGAGCTTCCAAAAACGTTCAGCACCATTTAGAAACCTCCACATTTGAGCTATTAATGAAAAAAAATATGGCTTGGGGTTTAGTGGCTCTTTCAAAAAAAAGTGTATATTTTAAAACTGTGTTGACAATATGAACGGTTCTATAGTCCAGCAATGACAATGAGCGCTTTTGCACCAAAAGAGCCCAGGTTCTTGAACAAGTTCCATTCCGGCTTATAGGAACTTTGGTGCTTTTAAATGAACCAGTTTGCGTTTTCAGCAGTTTTAGTGGAACCATGAAAAAGTCACATTATATATCATTAACAGAGGGCCATTGCACAGCGGTGGTAAAAATTAGTGGTCATGGTTCACACTGAAGAACCTAGTATTCTTCATATCCTGCTGCGAATGAACGCTTCTGGTTCTGGAACCTACATTTGTTGGTGGAAACACGACAAACGGTTAAAATTAGGTTGGCAAACCAAAGCGTTGCTGGTTCAGTGGGAAAGCGCTAACTAAGGTGTTTAAAAACTCCAGCAGCACTGCTGTGTCTAATCCATCCAAAGCAGCACAACACATTACTAACACACCACCACCATCCAGTGTATCTGCTCTGTGGTGGTCTCATTCTTCTGTAGGGTCCTGACCATTCATTGAAAAACAGGGTAAAATGAGGATAATAAAGTATCGTATTCAGAGAAACAGATTACAGGACTACAGTCTGAAGTCATAGAACTACAAAGTAATGTCCAACAGTAAATGAAGAGTGGAGCTGGAAAAGTAATGGGATAATATGTGTAGAAACTAGGAAGGTGTCCAAATGTTATGCATGATTGCCGTACCTTCATTTGCGTAATTGGGATGCAGCCAAAATTCAGATTAGATTTGAATACTGGGTTCTATGGCATTTCTCAAAGAACCAGTGTAGCAGCGTAGAACTCTTTTTGTCACCTTAGTTTTTTTTCTGAGAGGATCACGCAGAATAAACAAAGCATATTTATGTGAACATAAGCAGATGTTTGCCTGACTAATTGGGTGTCTTCCCTTATCTCCACGGCTTCGGTTTCTGGCGTCATCGTGTGCGAGGCAGGAGACATGCCTGGCTCAGGGAAGTCAAGGATGCTCTCCTGCTGCGTCTGTGTAATGATCATCATCCTGAGGATGTCTCATCCCTCTCCGCAACTCATCTGAACTTATCAACGGGAGCACTGGCTCCATATGGCCCCTATTCACGCTCCAGTCGCTCTCAGGCACAATGGGAAATGTGGGGCTCGCCAGGTCGCCCAGCTGTGATTGAGGGTCCGGAAAAACTGCCAGGATGGGACCACAATGCTAACTGCTCAACGTTTCACAATGAAAATGGACTCATCTCAACCCTACAGTCTGGAGCTCCAGCTGTGAATAGCAACACCTGCAATGTGAACCCCTGTTTACAGGTGTGTTATGTAACTATTACTCTACTTTTTTGAGTTAGGTGAACATTTGTGGTCGCTTTATACATTCAAATGAGATCTTTGATAAGTTGAATCATCTTATAATACCCCGAGATTAGTCTGTTGAGATATTCTTTTTCTGAAATTATGTGCTAGTTTTATGCCAGATGTAACCGGAAACTCACCTTCCGAACACTTCCACTGTTGTCTCCTCAGTCCACAAACGAGACAAACCGAAATCTGGGAGTCATTAAGATGTTTTCTGGCAAATCATTACCACTGACCTGACTGCAGTTTTTAAATGTTGTTCTGGGTTCTTTTGGGACCTCTTGGATGAGTTGTCCATGACCTTTTGGAGTAATTTTGGTTGGCCAGTGACTCGGGGGATCTTTTCTCCATTTGTAAATAATGGCTTTTACTGTGGTCCGCCGGAGTCCCAAACCTTAGAAATTACTTTGAAACATTTCCAGATTTTCATCTTTTCTTGAACTTATTCAGATCAGGGCATAAGGTGTTGCATTCTGAGATATTTTTTCTGCTTCACGTGGTGAGACAGGTTCTATAAGTCTGGCAGTTTTCAGGCATTGTAGTGGCTAGGAAAGGTTTGTTTGGAGAGCTTAATAAATAAAATCATAAAATCAGCTTTTTGTATTTACTCAGGTCATCGTTGTCTGATATTAAAGTTTGTTTGATAATCTGAAAAATGTATGTGTGACAAAAAACAAAAACAAAAGAAATTTGCAAGGGACAAATACTTTTTAATGGCAATGTGCTTCTGTTTATTCTTAAGACAATAAAGAAGGAAGAATAGTAGTGGAGAGTCAGGTGTGCCTCACAGAGTTCAGGCGCCTTATCAGAATTTTATTTTAGATCCCAGAGAAGTCCATACCAGCTGGGTATCTAATGTCTTTCCACTAAATAATAAAACCATATTTTAAAATTCATACTTTGTGTTTATTTCTGCACTGTAATACAACAACAAAAAAGTCTTCTAATTTTCTATGAATATTTCAAATCAGTATTTTAGATGAAATACAATATAAAACTAAATACAAATCGGTTTTATTAGGCGTATCCACTGACTGATGTGCATACTTGGCTGGCAGGTCTGTGATGTTTTTTCTCAAAAAGAAGTGACAAAAGAGCGAGAGATGTCAGTGAGAGAACAATGAGAAATGACTGACATTTTTCTGCCCTTTTCCCAATCGCACATTTACACCAGACGGGATTCTCTCAATGCCTTTCCCTCCATTATCTCTTCTCTCAGCTTCTCGGCTTTGTGTTTTCTCTCCGTATGGAGAACAGCCCTATTTTCTTCACTAATGAACTTGGACACATGTCTGATCACATTTCGGCTCCTTCAGTCAGTGGGATATCTCCTTCCTCTGCACCACGACGAATGCATGGCCTTCAGAGCTCTACACAGGTTCTTCAGTCCCCCCGTCAATATCAATAGCTTCTATTGAAAGATGTGGTTTTGTATAAATAAACACAACAAGTAGAACATATAAAGCTAACACCTTGCATTATGCAACCTATGACAATGTTAATTGTTGAGGCCATCATTTATTGGAACCAATTGAAGATGACTCCAAGGCTGTGTTTCTCAAATCAGATCTATTGAGATGACTGTTCACATTGTTACTGTACATACAAATGGTCAGATTGCGTTTATGCATCTGTATCTACATTAGTTGCTGTGGTAATAAGATCGGCGTCAGTAAATAGTAACCTCTTGGCACTTTTCTTGGATTCCCGCACTTCCCCCGGAGCGTCACTCTGGATTTGATGAGGTCATTGTTTGTTGTAGGTGTGAACACAAATTTTCACATCACTTGTTCCAGCAAGACTACGTCCAGAAACTTTTGGGAAGGAGGAGGAGGAATGAAAAGAAGGGGCCAATCAAAATGCTCGCTTTAAGCGCACCCTAATACTACCCAGCCAATCACAGCTGCAAACAGATAGCAAATGTATATATGATCATTCTTTTAATTGTTTTAATTGTGTTAAAACTATGCATTGCAGAAAAAATAAAGAAATCTAAAATTTCAGGAAATATTTGCCAATAAAATAAAGGAGGAAGCATTTTTTATTTTTTGATAACGAATTAACAGTCATACACTGTAAACCACATTTAAAGTATTACACTGGTTTAAACACAGTCAGTTACTAAAATAAATGTTGTTTTTTTAAATAAACTTTTGTTGTTTCACAAGTTTGACTGATTTCTTGAAATCTTGACGCCTATATTTTAATATGAGCAAGATAAGAGCTGGAGATATACAGCTCTCAAAAAAAACTCTGTTGAAATCTGAAAAGGTCACCCAAAAGCAGCATGAAAGACTGGTGGAGAGCAGAAACTGCCAAGACGCATGTAAGTCTTGATTATAAATCAAGGTTCTTCCACCATATGTTGATTTATGAACTCTTAAAACAGTTAAAATAATAGTATTGTTGTTGTTTCTAAATGAATATGAACTTTTTTTTTTTGCATTATTTGAGGTCTGTACGCACTGCATCTTTTTCTGTTCATTTGATTAAATAAATGCTTCATATACAATATTTTTATTTGGATTTGGGTGAAATTTTGGCAGTAGTTATTTATAAAACATTTTTTTTCTCTCAGACATATAGGTATACATATTAAAATAAGAGAAACTAATATTTTTTTAGTATTTTTTCGTGTTAAAAAGAGTAAGATGAAACATGATTGAATTGAGGTATACACCCTACACCCAAGGAAAACTTGACTTATTGTCATTGTATATTTTGCACCCTGAATGAGCCCATGTGTGAAAAAAAGATCATCAGTGTGTGCATGTGTGACACTGTGGTTTCTCATATAATTTTTTCGAGAGGTCTGCATGTCGTTTTTTTAGGTGAATAAATGTACATCAGACTATCAAAACATTACATTTTATATGTGAAGTTATATGTATGTCAGACAGGGGTTCATTTAGAGTTGTGTTTAAACCTTGTCTACTGGATAGCAGTGTTAATACTGAGACGTCTTTAGATTCCACTTTTCTGATTGGATAAAAAGTCAACTTTTCTTTTAATCAGTTTTATGCTTATGGTGGTGTTTTTTATACCATGTCAGAATGTTTCCTAAATAAATACTCGTACTGTGTTTTACCTTAGTTGTTAAAGTTAATAAAAACAATTCTAATGGCCAAATAAAGCAGTATTTCAGTACAGGAAACCGTGTATAGTACTCATTTGTAGAGTATGTGATGACACAGGTCATGACGTTCTTGACAAAAGCCTACACTCACCAGTCTGAGAATCCATTTCAAAAGCTCCTGCAGTACAAACATCATATGAGGTCATCGGGGGGTTTGAGCAAAGAACATGTGGTGGTCTAGAACAGTCGGCAGTGGGCACACAGTGAGGTGAGTTTTTAAACAGGAATGTGTGCTCCGAGATGTATCACCAAAGTGTGGTTCTCTCTCCGGGCTCTAGTCCCTCAGCTGCCTCAGAGGTCTTCTGGGTCACTAACCATTTGGCTGGCTTACCGTTTTCTCTCAGACCAGTGTTACCAGCAGCACGGCACTGAGTCATAGGCTCAGTCCCAATTTTGAAATCCTCTTCCTAAGAAAAAGGATAAGATCCAGATACATCATCCAAGTAAATAAATAAATTAATAAATAAGAACACTGCTATTATTACCAGGCTGTTGGCAGCACAGATGAAGAATTAGCAACAGCTCGGCTGATGTATGGCATCATAGACTAAGACTCTGCATCGGCCATGAAGAATTGGGCCAAATGTAGTTTATAGTCTGCTGGTGTTTCGAAAAAAGCAGTTCCCGTATTATACTTGGCAACCAGGGTATTGGCACAAGCGGTGTGAGGCGATTGTTGTATTATACTCAGAATCAGGACATGATACCACTCTTTTTTCCCAACAAGAATCGGAACACTCATTCCCTCTATCTCAACAAGAATCTGGACACCATATTCCTCTATCCCAACAAGAATCAGGACACCCTACACCTCTATCACCACAAAACTCGGGATACCATATTCCTTTATCCCAACAAGAATCAGGACACCCTACACCTCTATCACCACAAAACTCGGGACACCATATTCCTCTATCCCAACAGGAATCAAGATACCCTACCCCCTATCCCAAAAAGAATCACAACACCCTATACCTCTAACCCAAAAAGATTTAGGACACCCTACCCCTCTATCCCAAAATGAATCAGGACACCCTACTGCTCTATTCCAAAAAGAATCAGGACACCCTGCTCATCTATTCCAAAAAGAATCAGAACACTCTACACCTCTATCCCAAAAAGAATCAGGACAACCTACCCATTTTCTTTTCCAAGGATCAGTTTATTCTAGCCATCTTTTATCCCAACATGAATCAGGACACCCTACACCTCTATCCCAAAAAGAATTGGGACACCCTACCCCTCTATCCCAACAAGAATCAACACACCCTACCCCTCTATCCCAAAAAGAATTGGGACACCCTACCCCTCTATCCCAACAAGAATCAACACACCCTACCCCTCTATCCCAAAAAGAATTGGGACAACCTGCTCCTCTATTCCAAAAAGAATTGGGACACTCTGCCCCTCTTTTATCCCAGTAAGAATCAGAACACCCTACCTCTCTATCCCAACAAAAATCAAGATATCCTACCCCTCTATGCCAACAAGAATCGGGTCACCTTACCCCTCTATCTCAAAAAGAATTGGGACACCCTACCCATAATTTATCCCAAACAAGTATTGGGACACCCTACATCTCTCTGTCTCAACAAGAATCAGGACACCCTTCACCTCTATCCCAAAAAGAAGCGGGATACCCTGCCCCTCCATCTTAAAAAGAATCCTGACACCCTGCCCCTTTTTATCCCAACAAAGATTGGTGCACGCTACCCATCTTTTTTCCCAATAAAAATCAGGACACTTTACGCCTCTTTTATCCCTACCCCTCTATCCCAATAAGAATCAGGACACCCTACTTTTTTCTGTCCCAATAAAAATCAGGACACCATACTCCTTTCTGTCCCATAAAGAATAAATACACACTAATCCTCTTTTATCTTAGTAAAAATCAGTACACCCTATCCCTCTTTTATAAATAAATATATCCTACACCTCTATCTCAAACAAAAAAATTATCTCAACAAGAATCAAGATACCCTACCCCTCTATCCTAACAAGAATAAATATATCCTACACCTCTATCCCAAACAAGAATTGGGACATCCTGCCCCTCTATCCTAAACAAGAATCAGGACACCCTACTCCTCTTTTATCCCAACAAGAATCAAGATACCCTACCCCTCTATCCCAATCAAAAATTGGGACAGGTACAAATGAGAAATGGAATTGAGCCTAATGCAGTTCTTTTCCCTTCTAGCTTTTCAACAGTCTAACATGCTCCATCTATTTTCTCAGAGAAGTTTAGTCTCATTGATTCATGCCAATAATGCACCATTACACTCGCAATATCCTGTGTAGGAGGCAAGATTTGGAAGAGGCCTTTGGGACGGAACAACATCCTGTGTAGGACATGAGATTTAGAAAAAGCATTTCTGTTTGAAGAGCGTTGCCTTTATGGCAGCACATTTCTTTGTTAAGAATGACTGGCATAAGAACCCTCTCTTGTGGTTTTTAGCATGAACTCTGAGGAATCTGCCTTCACTATGTGTTTCACGATATACTAACCACAGCCACCAGCGCCTTTGCAGTTTAGCTCTGGGAGGCTAAATTAAGAGCGAGGTGTAAAGCAGCTGTGAAAAGATCATGAGTAAACAATCTCAAGTTGTAATGGTGTGAATATCTCAAGAAATGTGGAACGACATACACAGTAAAATAATAAAAGTTAAATAATATTAATAATAAGAATTTTCACCAGAATTATGCAAAAATATGTATTTGTTTCTCCTTGGAGCAATAATACAGGATTTTACACTAATATGACTGTTCAAAGCCAGTAATATGAATTTTGAAGCTGCTGTTTTTAAGGTAAATGTTTTTTAAATGCTGTATTTTTTATAGCATTAAGAGATGAGCACATTCAGTAACACACTCATTTAAAAGGATGCAGAGGAATACGTTAATATATGTTATTTAAAATAGCAGAGAAAAAAAACAGTAGAAATGGGTAATAGCTTGAGAAAGGCTTCCTGCAGAGGAGCTAATGAACCAACACTACTAATCAGTACAGTGTGAGTGTGTGCTATTTCATTCTGGATTTTTGAAACAATAGTTTTGGTTTTATGGTTCTGTATTGTGGTGTACTATAACATGGGCCTGCTCTGTCATGTGTACAGTTTATTAAAAAATTCTGGTACAGAGACTCTTTTTTGAGTGTGATTCTTATCAGAGCATTAGTAAGACTGATATGGCAGGTAAACAGCACATATTAAACACATGCTCTGTTTACCCATTCTTATTTATATTTAACTGTGGTGAATTACACTGTACAGCTCAATGCAAACAGTACTTTATGAAACTCCTAATGTCACTGCTGTTGCACTTTCACTGTTAGGACACTCCCACTTTCCCTTTTTCAGAGATATGAGACTCTTGCTTCCACTCTTTCTTCCAATCTATCTATTTGTCTGTCTACAGTATATTGATATATACAGTACCAGTCAAAAGTTTGGACTCATTCAGTATTTATTATTTTATTTTCTACCTTGTGGAATACTATTAAACACACATATAAAAAAATAACAAAAAAGAGTTTGTCCTCCGCAATCCCCTGATCTAAACCCAACTGAGGTGGGTGGTTTGTGATGAGCTGGAGCACAAAGATAAAAACAGCAGTTATTGTTCAGAACCTCCAGGAACTCATGAAGACACTGAGAGTGCGGAGATCTGTCCTCAGCTAAATGTGATACTTAGAAGAATATAAAACATATCCTGGTTTGTTTAACATATACTGGTTTGTTTACATACTATATAAAATAATTCCACAGCTGCTCTTGTATAGCTTTAATGCATTCAGTACTAAATTTACAATGTGAAAATTCATAAAAATAAATAAAACACATTGAATAAAAGGATGTTTGTCCAAACTTTTGTATATTGGTACTGTGTATGAATCTATACTATATAAAGCTATGTTGGAAATGTAAAAAAAATCTGAATTCAAATACAGTTTCATTTCAACTAAATTAACCAAAAAAACGAATTAATCATCAGTGTGTTTTTACACCTGTATTCCGAAATAATACCCGCCTTTCTGCTCTATTACTGGCTAGTAACAGCTCAGCTGCTGCGCTGTGATTGGCTAAGAGTTTCCTCGAGGGCTGAACGGCTCTGAGTGGCTCTTATTGGCGGAATACTGATCAGCTTCTTCGGCAAGTAGCGAATCGTAGCGCGTCGGGGGCGTAGCCTGCACGAAAACGGGTGGGAAACTCAGTGATGGGGAGCTCCAGATTTGAAACAGCGCTCACGTTGAGTCACAGTGAGTCAGTTTGGCTCGGGCGCG
Organism: Astyanax mexicanus; assembly: GCF_023375975.1. Classification (NCBI taxonomy): domain Eukaryota; kingdom Metazoa; phylum Chordata; class Actinopteri; order Characiformes; family Acestrorhamphidae; genus Astyanax; species Astyanax mexicanus. The sequence goes on from NC_064431.1 coordinate 21,874,855, forward strand.
CGCGTGCATCGTGTTTGCTCGCTCGCTCGCTCGTTAGCGTGCGCTACGATTTTTGTTTGAAGTTGTAGCGTCGTGGAGTCGCAATCATGGATGTATCGTTACGCGTTTGCGGGCGCGAGTCGGCGGCGTTAGTGGCGGGACTGGACTGAGCTGAGCTGGACCGGGCAGACAAGCCAGACGTGGCGGGAATTGAAAGTATGGTTTGCAGGTTTCCAGATCGGTTCGTTTGGGTTTGCATGTTCTGTTCACCTCATTCCTCACCATGAAGGACCACCCCGATCTCCACACTGCTGGATCTTTTCAGGAACGCTCAATGAAGAAGTGACGGGAATTAGAAAGTGAGGGAAGTTTTGGAGACTAACTACCACCCCCAGGTTTTAAAGATGCCCGATGCCCTGCCACCTGCCCTGTACATGGTAATGGAAGTGGCCATCGCCATCTCCTCGGTCATGGGCAACGTGATGGTGGTCTGGGCGGTGAGGATGAACCGCTCTCTGCGGGACACGACCTTCTACTTCATTGTCAGCCTGGCTCTGGCCGACATCGCGGTGGGCGCACTGGTCATACCGCTGGCCATCACCATCAGCATCGGGCTCACCACTCACTTCTACAGCTGCTTACTGGTGGCGTGCACCGTGCTGGTCCTGACGCAGAGCTCCATCCTGGCGCTCCTCGCCATAGCCATTGACCGCTACTTGAGGGTCAAGATCCCCATGAGGTAATGCAAAATCATGCCACCTTTTCAATAGCCTGGATTTTAGTCTGTAGCCTAATGTCTTTTTTATTGACTGATTATCTGTCTGTGCACGTGGTGCACATACTGTATCTACTGCAGTGTCCTCTAAGTGTCCAGGGACTGGACTGTTTTTTGTTTGGGCATATCCTCCCCTTGCCCAGACCTGCCATAGATAGCAGCTATAGAGACCATTCTTACAAACTGTGGCTGCCACTAATCACTGACCACTTATTGCTGAGATAAACGTGTTACTTACTAGTGTAACTCTTGCAGAGATTTCCAGTGAACAATTCCAATGGTGAATTCTCAAAAGACCCAATTAAACCCAATCAAGTTTTTCCCCCCCAAGGCTTTCAGGCTTGTTTTGGCTAGGACAAATTAGCCTTATTTACAAGTAATAGTTTCTGATTAGGAATAATCTGATTCAATCTTCAAATGTAAACAAAGGCTCTTGAAAAGGCTTTTTACCTTTTCTCAGTTTCCTAAACCCATCCTTCAAGGTCACAAGGAGAAAGAAAAAGTATATATTGTTGTATATTTTTAAATCTGAAAACTTGTGTTGAAACAAGTTGAAAATTAGAAGTGAAACGTTTGGCCATAGACTGATTAACAAATACCAAACGAATACCAAACAGTTTTGTAGTTCGTTAATTTTTGCCATTTGTCACAGTTGCATAAATCAAATACAGTGACTGTATTTTTGTCTTGTTTTCCAAAAAAAGAAAAAGGCAAGACCACCATTAAAATATTAATTGAACGTTAGACATTTTTAACATCCCATCAGACATACTAACAAAACATAATATCGCTCAGTAAAAATTATTCTGTCTTTTCACTTCACTGCACAGTTATATCAGAATCATATAGGTATTGTTTGGTCAACATTACGGGTTATTTTCAGGAACGCTTAATGAAGACGTGACAGGAATTAGAAAGTGAGGAAATGTTTAGAGACTAACTACCACCACCAAGTTTAAAAGATACTTAAAAAACTGCCACCTGCCCAGTGCAGGGTAATGGAAGTGGCCATTGCTATCTTCTCGGTCATGGACAATTATTTCATAATCAAACAGGTATTGTTTAAGGGTGTAACACTACACACATAACACTTGGATAACACTATTGGATTCACCACAATTCACAAGTTTATTCTGATCCACATTTTATTAAAGAATGATAAAAACGCACTATGAGCCTTCAACTGGTCAGCAGAATGATTACTGTCTATGACATGAAATACATTAGATTGGATTAGAGTTGAGTGGATTGGATTGGTTTGAATTGGATTGTTGATTGATACTGGTTTCTCACAGATAATGTCAATATTTAGAAGAGATTTGTTTGGCACCTAGTGGTGAGAATTATTTCAATGATTTTAGTCCTGTCCAAATCTGCCAAGCCAATCATATTAATGTACAGCACACTCCCTCATCAGTAAAGTAGAGGGCAACTGAAGTCCCAGCACCTTTACCTTCCACCAACAATCCAAATTACAACCTTAGGTTATATTATTTCTGATGAAGAACATATAATCAGAGAAAATGTAGAATCTGATATTTTGCAATCTGACATTTAACATGTGATACTGATAACCCCATATACACACAGCATCACACAGCAAGTATAAATTGGCCCAAATCCAAATTAATTTTTGTCTTATGTGACTGTGTAATCTGTGTTAATGTGAAATGGCAAAAACACTGAATCAAAATCTTAATATATACGAAAAGTTTATATATCCAACATATCCAATACATATATGTGGTAATACGTCTCAGTTTGAACAGCCAAATTAGTTTTTTTTTTTTTTTTAATTCAGTGTGTTGTCATATCTCCAGGAGTATAGTTATCACAAAATACCATGAAATATTGTGATTTTTTAGGGTCATATCGTCCACCCCTAATGAACAGCCTAAAAACTTTGAAAAGCTGCTTTGTGAAAATAGCCACAATAAACCAATAAAATGGGCAGATCATGAGGATGTTTAGGATACGAAACATCTGTTTAAGGGAGCAAAAGCATCACATATTCATGGTCATCATTCTGGAATGTTGACAACAGTCCAAAGATCTTTTTAGTAGTTAATTAATGGTATTATTATGAAGTGCTTTGGTACAACCATCACTGCAGAGTTTAATATATTCATTGTATAGACAGAGTGGTCTGGTAGGTTTATTGGATATAATTGCTCCTCTACATTTTGACAGATTTGGTGCATGAACAAAAGACCAAAACAAAACACAGAATTTCACAAACATTTTTTTTGTTGATGTTTCTTTCATTTACATATTCTTACTAGAATATTTAGATGTCTCTAAATCCCCAAATGCCCAAACCTTACACACTGTCGCTTTAAACACATCATCAATATCGGTGTGAATTGTTGGTCACATGTAAACTCCTGTGAATTGCCAATATTTTTATGTTCGCAATAACTCTAATGCCCTGGGGACCTAAATCTGGCCTGGAGTTCATGACCCCTGATCTACCATCTATCAAACTGACATGTCTGATTGGCCAATCCCACTCTTAGTGTTTTCAGGGTCTGTAAAACCTGTCTATCCCACAGGCATTCAGGCATATTTTTACTCTTGGGAACAAACTGTGATGCGGCATCCTGGCCAACCGTGATCATGCGTTCTCAGAAACAGGCGAGTAAGGATGACTGGCCTCTGTGGGTTTTCAAGCAGCTGGATTTGATTGGCTTTAAAAACCTGCACTTTTAAATTAAAGACAGAGGTACTGGTTCTTGAACCATTTGTTAATACATCCTCTGGGGGAGTGGAACCCAAACCTGACCCTGGAACATTCCTGCTTGTATGTTTTAGTAGGCTGTGTTCACATTACAACCCTCATTAATTGGATCTTTACAGTTAACATAAGATCCTCCATCATAAGATCCTCCATTACTAGAAACACAAAATGGTATATTTATTGGTAACATTGTCCCAGGTTAGCAATGCTAGCAATACCCATTGTTAATAAAATATTATACAGTATTTTGCACATCTAAACAAGCATCTAAACACGTCCATATAGAGAAGTTGGACAGTACTGTGTGTGAGAGACACTAATAGGTAGAAATTGGGGTGAGCGATATGGCCCTAAAATAATATTACGTTTTTTCAATGTATTTTCACAATAGATATTCTTGTTGATATGACAAAACACTGAATTAATAAAAATATTTCAAAAATACACTAATGCAACAAAATGAAAATAAAATTTTATTATTGCATACGACATGATATGAAACACCCCTAACTGAGATATTAAAAAATACAAGAATTTTATCAGATTTGTAAGAGAAGTCAATGATCCAGAATGTCATGAGTCTATAATAATGCACTCCAAATATCTCCATATATCCAGGATTAAAGTAAAATAAATGAGACTGGACAGATATAATCTGTTTCTAAAATATATGTATAATGGGAAATGAGAACATTGTGAATTTTTCTTTTTGCTAAAAACAGCACTACCCTGTAGTCTCCTGATGTGATGATGGTTGGTGAGTCTCTCAGGACACTGTGAATAGGAATTCCCACTTCTAGGAGCGTTCCAGTTAAAATTTCCTAATATTAAACAACTTTCATCTGTTACAGGCAAAAAGATGTTTTAATAATGTTTAATATTTCACATTCAAATTTCATTATGATTAAAACCTCTATCCTTAAATAGATCTGCCAGTTGAGGAGTAGTGTAATAGTTGTACTAGATAAGATGATAAGATGACTTAAAATAGCTACAAAAAGTATTATTACACATTATTATTTGCATAAATATAATTCCATTTTTTTATTCTATCATATTTCAGAATTAGATATTTGCACCAAATATAGCTTTAATTCACTTTTCAGAATATGTTCAGTGTGTAAAAAAGCATTTTTTTTAAATGTTCTTAAATATATTGAAGAAAATGTAGTGTAACAATATACAGTAGATGTCAACTTTGTCATAAAAATTGGTATTAAAATACAGCAATGAAAAGATGAGTTTTTATTTTTGTAAAGTTACAGTTTTGGAAACACTTCTTTTGGGCAGCTATGGTATGGTATGCATATTGTAGACCCATGTAGATGTATAATGAATTTTTAACATTTATGTATAGGTTGTCTGACCAGGGGAGGTTGGGTCCCCCCTTATATATTAGCCTTGATAGTACAGGGTACAAGGTACAACGTTTCTTCTTACTTGAGCTCTGAGGGAGTTTTTTCTTGATACTGTTGCTCACTGGAGGTTCTGTGTTGTATTTTCTGTGTTTTGCCTGATTCTTTGTCCAGCTACAACTAGTGGTGGGCGATATGGCTCTAAAATAATATCACGATATTTCAGGGTATTTTTGCGATAACGATATACTTGGCGATATAGGAAAACAGAAAAATAATTAATTAATTTCAGGAATACAGTGTAAGAGTATAACAGCATAATCATAATGTGGCAAAATAAATAATATAGCATAAAATAATATAATGCAGCAAATAATATTGCAGAATATTTAGTGCATGCATATAAACTGCAAACTAAAACAATTATACAATAAATAAACCTAAAGCTTCACAGTAAATAATAGACTACTTTTAAGACAGAACAGCCCTGTTATCACGATATGGATTTTTAATATCACGATATTTCTGTCTTACGATATATTGTATACGATATAATATTGCCCACCCCTAGCTACAACAATTCTGTTATAGTTGTAAAAAGCTGTATAGAAACATTAGATTTGATTTAATTATTGGCTTGATGTAGGGGTGGGCAATATTATATCGTATACAATATATCGTGACAGAAATATTGTGATATCAAAAATCCATATTGTGAGTATAGAGATGTTCTGTCTTAAAAGTAGTCTATTATTTACTGTGAAGCTTTAGGTGTATTTATTGTATAATTGTTTTAGTTTGCAGTTTATATGCATGCACTAAATATTAGGGGTGGGAATCGTTTACTATCTCTCGATTCGATTCCGATTTTGGGGGCCACGATTCGATTCAAAATCGATTTTTGATTCAAAACGATTTGAATTATAAAAATTTCTGCTTCTGGCTTATGAATCTTATTGAAAAAAAACCCTCCATAATATACACTGGTCCTGGAGCAAGTAATGTGTTACAAAAACAATAAAATGTGCAGGAATGTGGGTCCTCAGTGACAGAGAAATCACTGGGATATCACAATGACGTTAATGAACAATAAATAAATAATAAATAACACTGCTTTATTACCAGGCTACTAGCGGTGGTGTGTAGGTGACGCTGCTGGGCTGATGTGATGATAGCAGTGAAGCGCTAAAGTTCAGGAGCAGCTGCTGATTAACTAGTTAACTTTAAGGTCGTTGTATTTCTTCAGAAAGGGGGCAGGAGGTGGAGAAATTAATTCATATTGTCCATTCCTTAATTCCTCTGTGATGAGGAGCTGAAATTAGCTCTGATTAGCTTATTGTTATTTTTCCGTTCCGCCTTAAATGCTGCAGCCCGCTGCCACCTGTAGCGTTATTTAAGGTGGAACTGGAAAGTTAGCTAGTTAGCTAGCTAACAGTTACTGAAACTAACTACTAGCGATCTTTTTTATGCTTGTTATGAAGCATTCTGCCATAAAACATTGAAACTACACGTTAATCTAAGGTAATATAGTGCTTGTTCTGCCATCTTACCGGTGATTCTCAAACACCTACGCTCTGTGTGTGTCTGGAAGATCTCCGTTTGAAGGGACAAGCCCTATCCCCAGGGTTGCCAGGTCCAACAAAAATACCCAGCCCAAAATCAGTCTAAAACCCGCCCCTCAGAATCGATTTTGGGACATTTTAAATCGATTCTGAATCGTAGTAAATGAGAATCAAGATTCTTATGTGAATCGATTTTTTGGCACACCTCTACTAAATATTCTGCAATATTTTTTGCTGCATTATATTATTTTATGCTAAACTATTTATTTTGCCGCATTATGATTATGCTGTTATACTCTTATACTATATTCCTGAAATTAATTCATTCTTTTTCTGTTTTCCTATATCGGCAAGTATATCGTTATCGCAAAAATACCCTGAAATATAGTGATATTATTTTAGAGCCATATCGCCCACCCCTAGTTTGATGCTTTATAATAACAGTGGCATTAGGGTGTGAGGAGTAGCTTTGGAATGGAGACATACTGTAGTTTGGTGTGTTAATCAGTGATTGATGACTTCTAGGTTAATAGTTACTCAATTTTTGGCCCAAATTGTATTATATGTTTTTATTGGCAGAATTCCTGGAATATATGTTCACAGCCTTCCACAGTTACACCTGCCAGTGTGAGAACACACTCCCTGTTATTGCTTTATTCTTGTAAATCAGGTCTATTGGCAAAAGTTCAAAGAAAGTGCTGTGATTTCTGTGGAAATTGAGCTGGTGCCACACCTTTGAACCTGTTAGAATGTATTTGTTACACTGTGTGAATGATTGATTAGATTTAGTTTCACTCTGCAGTTTGGGGACTAAGCACAGTGTATGACTTTATTACATCATGTCGTCATCACATGCGAGAGCTGTATCTCCGTATACTTCACATCGATTGGGTTATATGATGTTGTCAGTTTGGCAATACCCGATAGTCCTATATTAGGAATGACAGTGACACATTTCCCATCAGATTTCTGTTCATAAATAAGGGTTAATCTACAGTTACAGTAGATACAGTAATCACCAGCATAATCTGATGTGACAATACTATAGCGACTATAATGTCTTTACACCAAGGGGAGACGGATTTCAGCACCCCTACTTTTTCTTCTTCTATTGTTTAATGAATGACCATAGCCTTCCTCAACTTGTAATTTGTCAGACTCCCTTCAAGTGCATGTGCATCCCACAGCAGAATCGGCATAACAGATTCAACTCAGATTTATTTTATTCTGTTTCTAAATAAGAGTTAATGTACAGTTAAAGTAGATACAGGAGCCACCAGCATCTTCTGTTGTACCCATACTGCATGAACAACAGGAGATAGATTTGAGCAAAACACCACTTCTTTTTCTTCTTCTGTTGTTTAATGAATGACCATAGCCTTTCTCAAGTCTAAACTCAGATTTCTTTTATTTCTGCTTATAAATAAGGGTTAATCTACAGTTACAGTAGATATAGTAATCACTAGCATAATTTGTTTGACCAGTACTGTAGTGTGACATGTCTTTACACACAGATTTCAGCACACCACCACTTCTTTTTCTTCTTCTATTGTTTAACAAATGACCATAGCCCTCCTCAACTTCTTGTAATTGGTCATGCTCCCTTTGAGTGTAGACCTCCTGCAGCAAAATAAACGTAACAGATTGAACTCTGATTAATTTTTATTTACAGTAGCTACAGGAATCACCAGCATCATCTGTTGTACCCATACTGCATGACCAAGGGGAGACAGATTTCAGCACAACACCACTACTTTTTAGAGTCATATCGTCCACCCCTATCACAGAGGACCCCTCATAAAAGAGAAAATTACCCCAGGACCCCCTGAGAAACTAACCCTGTCCAAATAGAGCTTTATTCCCGTCCGGGCGCACATCTGAGTTTCGTCACCTCGTGTTTAATAAAATATCTATCGGCCCACATTTCCGCGGAGATCCACTTAAACACAGCAGCGAGTGGAAATGGAGGAGCTACTGAACACGAGGTCATGTGACCAAGAAAGCCAAAAAACTCATTGGTTCTCCTGTTTTTTCAGTCGCTGTCCGAAAGCAAAGAGTTATATCACTAAATAGAAGTGTGAAATATTTTTCACAGACGTCCCTCTGAGAAACTCATCCCGTCCGGATAGGGCTTTAGCCTATTTTTAAAGGCAAGGCTACTTAAGATGCAAGTGAACAGTTATTTAAAATAACTGGAGATTAAATGACAAGATCTTAACTGGCCTGTAGTTGGCTTTAAAGGTTTTGGCTTTAAAGGTTAAGTTTTATTGGGTTTCTCCCAGACTTTGCTGAGGTAAGTGCTGCTAGGTGCTTGTTTTACTGGGGTAATTTAATGGCTGCGTGAGTAGCGTGCTCCAGTGCTCACGGTTTGTATTGTGTGAAGATGAATGGTGAAAGTGGAGGGAAAGTATATGGAGAACGGGACTCAAACTGAGGTTAGACATGCTGAATTACAGCATGGACTGCATACAGTGTAGAGCTGCACTGGAGTAATTGAATTAGGAACACTAACATCCAGTGTTAATGCATTGTAATGTACTGTAATGAAGTGATTGGTTAGAATTGGCAGTCGTATCTAAGTGTAGGGCCAGTATACATAGTATATCGTATCTATAGTATAGGGCCAGTGTCACACTAAAGACTGTATGTTTACATTGTACATTCTATTTTTTATTTTTTTATTTGATTGTATTTATATGTATCTTTATATTTTATATATTTTATTTTGTAAGTTTGTGTATTCATCTATCTATCTATCTATCTATCTATCTATCTATCTATCTATCTATCTATCTATCTATCTATCTATCTATCTATCTATCTATCTATCTATCTATCTATCGTATTGATGCGAGTTTTCATTGCATAACTTAAATAGTCTAAAGGTATTTCGTCTTTTTTTTTTATTCAAAGAAAACAATAGAACTACAGTTTAAAAATTATAATTGGATATTTTGAACATTCTGTCAGACAGACCAACAAATCAAAATATGTCTTAATCATCAAAAAAATTGTTCAGTATAAGTTATTCAGTCTTTTTACCTCTTTGCCATTTCTGTGCAAATAAATTTTGGAATTATTTTCCCTTTCTCACTACTCAAGTGCATGTAAACATGATTAAATTAACTCAGATTTTCTGCTGTTATCTGATTATTAAGTGAACTTGAAAACTTACTCAGTGTTATCTTTTAAAAACAACTAGGGCATCCTCTAAATCGAATATTCTTCACAACGTAAAAAAGAAAATCAAATAGTGAAAATCTCAAAAGTAGCATTCCAATTTGGAGCAAGATTTTATATTTTTGATTGTACAATATATCAATATTCATCTATTCTTCCATAGTTTTAAATGCAAAGTGCTCTAACTCTTGTTCTGATCTTTTCTTTTCCATATCCTCCTTTGTATTCTGCAGCTACAAGCGAGTGGTGACTCCGAAACGAGCCGGGACAGCAGTGGTGGTGTGCTGGACAGTGGCCATCGTTGTGGGCCTGACCCCCATGCTGGGCTGGAACAACCTGGAGAGGCTAAAAGAGACGACGGACACTCTGAACAAAAGCCTCCTCATCACCTGTCAGTTCGAGACGGTCATCAGCATGGAGTACATGGTCTACTTCAACTTCTTCGGCTGGGTGCTGCCACCGCTGGTGGTCATGCTGCTCATATACGCCGAGATCTTCTACATGATCCACAAACAGCTTAATAAGAAAGTCACGGCCAGCCAGACTGACCCCAGCCGTTACTACGGCAAGGAGCTGAAACTGGCCAAATCCCTGGCGCTTGTGCTCTTTCTGTTTGCCATCAGCTGGCTGCCTCTGCACGTCCTGAACTGCATCACGCTCTTCAGCCCAAAGTTTGAGAAAAAGATCCTCATCTACGTGGCCATCTTGCTGAGTCACGGCAACTCGGCCGTCAACCCGGTCGTGTACGCCTTCCGCATCAAGAAGTTCCGCAACTCTTTCCTGAAGATCTGGAAGCAGTACTTCTGCTGCCGGGAAGTGTCCCGGCAGGTCGAGCGAGGCAGCCAGCGACGGGAGAGCCAGGAGAAGAGAGTGAGGCGTCACTACGAGATTTGAACTCGTTGAGTTTGAGCCCAGACTGGAGACTTGGGGTACTCCCTTGAGAAGTAGGAGCGGATTATTTATGGTGGACCTTTTGGGAATTGGAATGGGAATGGGAATGAAAAGGCAATGACGTGTGGGGGAGCTGCTGCCAATAAATCAACATCTAGGCTAATGACCCTGTGATGTTTTTGACCCCTACACTTGGAAATCAAATAATTCGTTCCTTTTTTCCTTTTCCCTTTTTTCCTTTAAAGAGGGGGGAAAAAGGTTCCATTTTCAAGATCCCCTGCCAGCAGAACCGTCTGCCCGAAATGTTCACTAAGGCACATGTTCATGAAGTCAATGATGCAGGAACATTGACGCAGTCGACCATCTGCGAGGACCCATTAAATAAATGAAAACTGCCTGTTTTAGTGAACTCGCCAGCCAATCCATACGGCACACTCTTGGCACTCTCATTTTTTTGAAAAGTGTTCGCTTTGATGCGGCTAACTACTGTGAATCGCTTCAAGCCAAGACAGGCCTTGACGTGGGTATGTAACATACCAGAGTTGGCTTGAGGAAGTGCCAAGAAGCCACTGAAGCTACTGATCTGGTTCCTTTCCGTCATCTTTGTTCTGAATTAGTGGGAAGAGGCAGTATTAAAAAGACCCGGTTCACACCTGGCATTTAACTCTCCTTAAGGAAGGATACAGATGAAAGACACAACAAATGAAATGAATCGCTGATTCACTGAATCACTTTGGAAGGTGACTCGGTTTCCCAACAGTAATCAGCTGTGCAATGAATGACTTTCAGAGTGTTGGTTCACATTGATTCTATCGTTCATTCACAAACGTGCAGTCAAGTCGACTGCTTCCTTTGCCTTAAAGAGAATTTGGATCTGCTCGATCAGTTCCTTTTTGCTGCTTGACATCGGATTTCAGTTGTGTTTTAGAGTTTTTATGTCTGTTTATTTGTTTGTTTGTTTGATTTAATCTGATGGAATGTTTCTTTATTACGATACAAAAAGGTTTACTCATCTCATGTGTTTTACAGCTGTGACAGAAGTAACCACTGGAAGATGAATTAGAATACCTTTTATGAATGTAGTCTTTTTCATATCTTCTTGCCTTTAAGGTTGCGTTCACACTGCAGGTAGAAGTGGCCCAAAATCAGATTTCTTTTAACATATTTAAGGTGCGACAGGTGGATGGGCTACATTTTATTTATTTATTTTTATTTTTTTATTTATATCCCGTTTTCTCCCCAATTTACATGGACAATTACCCAACCCACTTATTAGGACTCCCTCTATCACTAGTGATGCCCCAACACCAGGAGGATGAAGAGGGTGAAGCACATGCCTCCTCCAACACATGTGAAGTCAGACTCTGCCTCTTTTTGAACTGCTGCTGATGTAGCATTACCGAGTAGTATCACAGCGCACTTCTGCTTATTGACATTACCCTTTGGAGTGATGTTGGGAGAGAGCGCCGTCTACCCACCCATAGAGAGAGCAAAGCCAATTGTGCTCTCTCAGGAATCTGGTAGACGATGGCAAGCTACATGAACAGGTGCTGGACCACTCCATTTTTAACATTTGGTATAAAAATTTGGATACATGTATCTGGTCTGTGGTATTATAATTCAAGGTTGATTGACACTTTTGTGTTAAATTAAAGCTGCAGATACTACTGTTGAGCTTTCTCAAGTGGCCTTCACCATTGTGAGTCTTTATACTTGTGCATTGGTGTGTAGGCTTAGCAGACCATCACATGTGACATTTAGCTTTGGGGGTTTTCACACGTTTGTTTCTGTGGTCCAAAATAGCTAACAAGTTTGTTTACTTTGAGCATTTTCTCCTTGATTTGGTTTTGCCTTTACACAAGAAAAATCGCAAGTGGAACAAAATGTATTGCAACAATCTACGTGAACATGTTCCCTCTGCCAATTGGTGAGAGCTATCTGGGACAGGAGCAAGAAAGTAAATACAGGAAGGTCCTGTGTTCCAGACCAGCACATACTGTATATTTGTGCAGTGGAAAGTTTGGTTAACTATATGTGCAGTGCAGTCACATATGTTTTTTGTAAAGCTCCATGCAGTCTTTCCAGTGCTAAACAAAGTTGTGTGGAAGTGAGTGAGTGAGAGTGGTGAGCGCTGCAATAACTTTGCTCAGTGTGAAAACTGTTCAGCATGTTTGAGGTAATAAATCAGGTTAAACTGCACCTGAACAAATTTGATGATTGTGTTGAATCGAGGATGTTCTCACCACAAACAAACTACTTCAGATTTCTCGGTGTGGTTGTTTTGGTCCACACCTGAGTGAGATTACTCACTCGATTTAACACCTGTTGAAATAAAGCACATCAAGGGCATAAATAGTGCTGGTGTGAAAACATTCTTAGTTACAGGCTTAGGTGCAACCGCTCCATGTTTCTGAAGTGAAAACTAAACATGTAGTTTACAGAATTAAAGGACACAAAATACGGCTTGTGCCTCAACAGCATTTTCGGCATCAACCGAAACTTTATGTGAAGCAATACTCTTTTGCTAATATGTGTAAGTTTACAGTTAGTTATTTCTAAATTGAGTAAATCTGATTTGGGTCACCTTACCTGCTGTGTGAACGTAGCCTTAGTGTCCAACAGTCCAAGTCCAACAAACTACCTTATTGTGATGTATTGGATAAACATCAAGTGACCACATCACTTTTGCACGATTATCTCTCAGCGGCTAAACTGTCGTGTGAACCCGTGAAGTGTTCAGTATCATGCTCAGTATCAGACAATGCTTTGAGCCGGAGAACCGAGAAATAAGTGTGCCACAATGGACAAAGACAGAACCATCAATAAATCTAGTGTAAAAAAACACAAACAAAGACCTGGTGTTGTGTTTCTGCTCAGAATAGAATGTAGGTTTGCACATTCTATCACTTCAGCATTATTATTGCAGTGTGTGCAGGACGTACAATATCACATGAGCCACATTAATTCATTCACTACATGCTGCAAACTGAAATGCTCCAGTGGAAACTGCTTATCTGGACGAATTCTAAACTTTTACCTATGATTTTGGCTGTGATTTACTGTAACCTAATCTGTGAGTGGAAACTTTTTAGAGAAACCGTGACACTATGTATCCGTTTGTTTGTGGACATACATGATCATCAATGCGCTCAACTGCTTTAAGTTACACCTTTTGGAAAATACTGTAAGGAGCAAAAGTATTAGGACACCGGCTCTTTATTATTTCTTCTAAAGTTTAATAAAGAGAGTTTATTCTGCTTTTGTTGAAGCAACTGTCCCTACTGTCCAGAGAAAAGAGGCTTTCTATAAGGTTTTGGACCACATCTTTAGAATGTCACATTTTGGGTGAGACTTTTAAAAAATATATTGATATTTGATGCCACATAATGATAATGTATTGCAATATCAGTATTTTGTAGGCAATTCTGTATGTTTAATATACTGTATGTTTTTGCACTATAAAGCGCATTGGATTATAAGACGCACTATCAATGAACATCTATTTTCTGGTCTATTTTCATACATATAGTTCACCATATTATAAGGCGAATTATGTGACCCTAGTAAGGAACAGGGGTGTCACCATGTTTCCCTTCTAATTCAGCAGGTCTTGTTGCTTTGTGGTAGTAGGGTGATACCTAAGTTAAGTAACGGTAATCTAAGCTGTTATTCTTAAAAAAAACGAGCACTGGATGTTAATCTACACAGATTTCTCTCCTGAAAACTGTTTATTTGGATGAGTAAAGCACCTCTGTTTATTTACAGTAAGCTTAAATTTCCTGATTTCTCCAGCACTAAGGCTGGAGCATTTGCATTAGCCACTAACCGACAGCGCTACACTAAGAAATCCTAAGTGTTCTGTTTAGCCAGGGTGATATCAGCTAGTGGTTTCTTCCCACATAGGTTGTTTTAACATGGTATAAGTGCTGATTACAGCCCAATATACTCACTCACCTTTGAATGTTAGAAAGAGTTAGTGCTTATCGTGGTTAGCAGCTAATGCTAATTCTGTTCCAGCAGTGCTAGATGGGGTTAGCAGCAGGCTACAGTTTAATAATACTCACCTCTGAACAGGGAAAGAGCTATTAGCAGCTATAGCAAATAGTGCTCCAGCCTCGGTCCTGGAGAATCTGAAACTCTTTTATAACGCTGTACTTCAGCGGAGTGGCTTTACTGATCCTTGTAACTTAACTGGTAAAATAAGATGCACTGACGATTTTTGGGAAAAAGTCTTTTAAGTCTGCCTTATAGTGCAGAAAATATGGTACATAACCCAGACCTATGAAATCATCACTAAAATCAACAGTAAAAAAATATCCAAACATTTTGTGACCTTAAAACTAAATTTAGAGATTTAAAAAGATACTTTAAGCATCTGCAGAAACCTTCTCATTCACATGATTGATTGATACCACCATGAACCAACACTACACACCTGAGGGCACACTTTAGAGTTTGGAACCGTATCCTTTACTCTTTGCTGTGACAAGCAGGCATTTTATAAAATGTCTGAGATTGGAAAGGACAGATGTCAGGCAGCTCCCAAACTTTGCATTTGACGATGCTTTGCTTGTTTACCTCAACCCAACTTACTCTCAGAACAGTGTGCCAGATGTATCGGATATATCTTCTATATCATCAGCTCAGATAATGTCTGTTATTAATCACAGCTATGATTGGTCTATTAATCCAAACCATAGCTTCGGTCTATTTGCATCATGAAGATGTGCATGTCCTCTATCTCTATTGTTTTAAGCAGCCCCAGATGTACATAAGTATCCTCTTGTTGGCTATGGAAACCTCTCACAGTGAGGGCTAGCCAGGCTCAATACAGCCTCCATACCGTGGGGTTAGTAAGTCTAATGGCAGGCATGGGCTAGAGGGTCATAAACCTTCCCTCAGACACGGAGCTGTGGAGTAGTGGAAGAACTGTGTTCTCTGGAATTATCATTCAACATCTTGACTTACATAATAGCCTTTATTGTTGAATGCAAACAAATCCCCACAGCTCTGCTCCAGAATCTACTAGAAAGACCCAATCGGTTTGTCCAAATAGTGTTAACTTTTGGTGTGGTGCAGTGGATAACACCACTACCTGCCAGTGAGCTAACCACCACATTGTGGAGTTCAATTCCCAACCTGGGTGATAAATGCTGCGCTACACCAATAAGATTCCTTGGGCTAGACTCCAAAAACTACATCGGCCCACCTTTATAATGGGAATAACCTTGTAAGTCGCTGTGGATAAGAGCGTCAGCTAAATGCCGTAAATGTTTTTTCCCTGATGAACATTTATTTAAATTGATTAAACCCAGTTGAATAGTTTTTTTTTTTGCTACCATATGAATGAAGATTTGAGTGAACTGTAGCCATAATCCACATATCATATCAAACTACAGAACCTACTAATCTAACCAGCACACCGTTTTTAAAAACGGTGATTAATTTAACTCAAAAAGACAGTCAGCAGCGCCGGTTAGCTGTTAGCCATTTTTGCTAATCACTATTGTGAGTTTCAAGAGTCCTCAGATCAGCTTGTATATTTTTACTTCGATACCAAAAATAATTAAGAACATCCAATTCATTTTATTTAATTTAGACTTTACTAAGTTAACTTTTGACCACTAAGCGCTAGCCTGCTGCTAACCCTAGCTACCACCTTTTGGAACACCATTCGCGTTAGTCGCTAATCGCACAAAGTGCTAGCTCTTTCTCTGTTCAGAGGTAAGTATATCGGACTGTAGCCTGCATGTTAACTTTGTTAAAACAAGCTATGCGGGACTAACCGCTAGCTAATATCTCCCTGGTTTACTGAAACACACTGGGTCTTTCAGTGTAGTGCTGTCAGGCAGCATTAGCCGCTAACCACGGCTAGCCGTATTGAAAATCTGGAAATCTAAGCTTACTGTAAATAAAAGGAAGCACTTTACTCATCAAAATAAACGGTTTTCAGGAGATAACATCCAGCGCTCGTTAGATTTTAAAAGATTTTTATTTTAAGAATTACAGTTTTGTTTACTTATCTTAGCTTTACAGGTCACACCACCCAGAAGTCAGACCTGGCAACACCCCTGTTCCTTACTAGTGTCGCATAATGCGCCTTATAATCCGGTGCACCTTGTGTATGAAAATACACCAGAAATTAAACATTTATTGACTGTTTGCCTTATAATACATGGTGCCTTATAGTGCGAAAAATACAGTAATATTTGCATCTCATTTTTAAGCATTTAAAGCTGTCGCACCAGTGCAAAAAGTAGAAAAATGAGTCTAGAGCCCTGTTTTACATGGAGCACAAATGAGACATTAGAAAGAATACCCGCACACGGTTTAGCTGCAGGAGGGGGAGCTCGTTATCATGCAGGGGAAGTATTTCTGTAATATCCTGTTAACAGCGTCTCAGCTGAAGTGGAATTTGGTGCGGATCACAGGGACCGTGCCTGACTGGGGCTTTGCTTGCTCTCCTAATGCGAAAGCTGATAAGGTTTAATCTTCTGGCTGCTTTTGAATTCAGATTTGTGTGTCCTGCTGTTCCTGAAGCCCGAGTGAGGCAGGAGGTCATTCACGCCGACTGCTCATCTGATTATCCACCCAAGCGTAGCTGGATCTGCACCAGCCGAAATACCGGAATTTCAATAACTAATAGAGTCCGGTTGGCATAATCCGGAATAAAGATGATTCATACCGGTAAAAGCGGCTGGACGGTCATTTTTTTGTGTATGCAAATTAGTTTCTCTATGATAATATTTAGTGTTGGGTAAGATTTAAAAAAAAAAAACTACATGGGTACAAAGGCCCATCCCATTTCACCCCTTACCCCTTGGAACAGAGTTTCATGGGGAAGGGGTAAAATCCTCCACCCTAATAATTGGAACAACCCTTCAAGCACTGGCTACATCACGAGGAGCGCTAAAGTTCAGTAATCTAGCTGCTAACTAGCAAATTTTATTTAAATTGTATGTCTTCAGAAACGGGGGAGATGGTTCAGAAATTATTTAATATTGTCCATTACTTTATTTCTCTGTGATGGGGAGTACAAACATCAGTACAAACATGGACAATAAAACCAAACATCAACTAAACTATAATCAAAACTGATTATAGCAGACACACAATCTCAATAATAATAATAATATAATAATAAAATTATATAATTATAATATTATTATAGTATATATAATTATATAAAATTAATAATAAACTGTATGTCAGATCCTGAAAGATCCATTGTGTAGGGCTAAATTACTGAATTAACTCTGAGCTTAAATATCTGTTAGCTCAAAATAGATTTTCTCCATCGATAAACTGAAACACAAAGATTTGTAGACCAAATTTCCATGACTTTTTCTAAACTTTCTGGATGTTTTATTATTTTTTTTTTTTACATTTTTTCCAAAAGGTTTGGAAATTGCTATTTTCAAATTCCATGACTTTCCTAGGTTTTTCATGACCGTACGAATGCTGGCATTTCAAACCACCTACAACTAATGCTTTGGATTTGCAAACAAATTCAGATTTCATGTGGTTTCTGGCTCAAATCAATCTTCATTCAATTGAACGTACAAAAAAAATCTGATTTGGTTGCCATAACTATACATGCTAAATTTCTGATTGATATTGTGAATGATGAATGTAACTAATTCTCAGGCCTCAGGAGCAGATTGAGGCTTCCATACTGGTATCAGCTGGAAATATTCAGTGTGGTGCTGCCCTCTTCTGGTAGCAAAAAAAAAAATCTTCATCTTCTGTTACATTCAGTGACGAGTCTCACACAATAGAGTTTAAAACAATGTTTTTTTTTCTCCGTCTTCTTCCTCATTTGGAAAAGAAACAAAGTTCTACAGCAATGATGAGAGAAATACAGCACCTTCTGGTTCTTAAAGTTCTCAGTGATTCAATAAAACAACACCAACCACAAGAGGAGAGCATGACACAAACTTCACTGACACACCACACACCACACTGACACAAATGGTATTATCTTTCTGTGGACACATATACATATTGATATGTATATGCTCAGAAGGATGGCCAATATGATTCATATACAATTCACCTATTATCGTATTGCCAACATGTACCTTTAGTTATCCAATTGTACTTCTATTTAATTTAAATGATTTAACAAAAACCCAAAATGTCAGAGCTTGTGTGCTGCTCTCCCCTGATCCTTCAACTGACCTCCTGTAGTGGCATACATACAGTACCATACACACCACAAAGATAGATATCATGACTGTAGGGATGCATTAACACAACATATTGTATTAGTTGGCTTGTGGCTAGTGCATCAATTTGAAGCTAACACATTAGTTACAGCATTAGGAAGTAAGGGTGGACGATATTTCCCTTTTTTTTTTTAAATACCACAATATTTCAGGGTATTTTTGCAATAACAATAGAAAAGTCCTGGCGGTACAAAACATTCCCTTTTAAAAATTAATGATAATAATAGTTTAAAGAATATACTACTGCAGCAGTGAACTTCAAACATATAGGATGATAATTTGAGAAAGAATTGTTGACATCTCAAACAAGGACGAAATGGCGGACAGTTTAATTGCTTGAGCTACCACATCAAAATAGGATGTAGGATGCTTGCTGTTTTGAGGAGGTTATAATAGATGAAACGCATGAAAATTGACACATTGGCACGAGTTTAGGGACATCTTTTGGTCTGACATCTGGTCTGAATTCTGTATTGAGGTTTATAGAGTTTATACAGTGGCTCTATAGTGCTATCTATGCTTTACATGTAAATTTGGTAATTTAGATAAAGGTGTGATTGTCACAAGCTTTGTCTACATAGATGTTGAACATAGATATTATGTTGCCATTTGTCGGACATTTTGGAATTATTGCATTTCTTACATTTTTTTTTTATTCATTTGATATTTGTCAGTAATAAACGTACTGTATTTTTCACACTATAAGGCGCACTTAAAATTTTATTTGAACTTTAAATTTCCAAAAAATCGTCAGTGCGCCTTATAATCCCGCGCACCATATGTATAAATTTACCAGTCAGGTTGTAAAGAGCAGTAAAGCCACTCCACTGAAGTACAGCGTTATACAGGAGTTTCAGTTTAGTTCTCCTGCAGTATTAACATTAGCCGCTAACCGCGCTAAGCACTAGCTCTTTGGCCGCCGTATTCAGGAGAGAAATCTGTGTAGATTAACATTCAGCCCTAGTTTAACTTCTTTGACTTTTCTGAAACTTTTTTTTTTACTGTTTACTGTTTTGTTTACTTAGCTTAGCTTAGCTTTACAGGTCTCGCCACCCAGGGGCACCCTGTTCCTATTACTAGTTAATAGTGTCACATAAAATGCGCCTTATGTAGAAAAATAGACCAGAAAATAGTTGTTTATTGATAGTGCACCTTATAATCTGGTTCGCCTTATAGTGTGAAAAATACAGTACCTGATAATAAGGTAGGCATTACATGAGATTTTGTATTTGTCAGAATGTAAATGTGCACAATATATGTTTCATATTTGGTTCCAACTTTCACCAGTTTTCTCGGTTTGGCTCGACATGACTTGCAACAGGGGGATTCCTCAAGAGTATTTTTTTTTAAATAACAATATCCAAAGTGTTGCAGATCTTATTGAGTACAATACGATATGACACACCCCTACTAGGAAGCCCAGATTTTGATAAAAAAAAAAGTACTTTTAAATTTCCATATCAATATTTGCTGTAATGATTTCTCACCTATTTCTTTTCTACTTAAAAACATGGCTAAGAAAAATGAGGCACCGTCATATTATTATTTTATAGTGCATCCTGCAGTCTGCGATTTGATACACCCCTACTTATTTGTCTAAATGGCTTCATAAATCATACAATCACACAGTGCTGAACACTGAAAACAACACAACAAAAGTTTAAGACACCATGATTTAAACTGGCATGATTCAGTGCTGGCTGTGATAAAAAGAATAGGAGATTTTCATGATTTTACAAAACATTAAAAAATTGTATAAACTAAAAAAAAAAAAAAAAACCTACACATGCTCACCACCCAATGCACTCACATTCATTCACTCAGCACACTGTTTGTCTGTAAGAGTCTTAAACAATAAAAACAGTTTTTGTATGTCACAGATTTGTGTCTTTATCCGGTTTCAAAGGAATTCCTGAGGAGGGTGTGGTGGCTTCTGCTGTTCAACAGTTCAGGAGGTGAAAGGTGAATCTCAGCAGGAAGAGGCTTGCTCCTGCAAAACAAATCAAAGAAAAAAAAAAGAAATAGAGCTTTATTTAACAGTATTTAACTATATGAAGCTAAAATAAAACACTTCTTAGGCCTGTCACAATAATAACATTATTATGCTAGTATATTATCTTTATAAAAATGGCAGAAATTGTTCTTATTATGACAACAATACAATTGATTTGGACAGTATAATCCAATATAATATAATCGTCCAATAAAATAAGTTATTATGGCCTTTCAATAACTTTCAATAAGATTTTAAACACGGGACCTTTCTTTTTTTTGGAAAAAAGCAATCATCACAAGTATGTATTAAATAATCTAGATTATCCAGATGTTTCTGAGCAAGAAACTAATTCGGCACACCCAGTCCAGACAGGTCCTGTGGTCTGTACATTATGAGGAAGTGGCTGTGGATAAAAAATGACTCAGCCTGTTCTGTGAACAATGTTTTCAATGGAATTAGAAAGACACTTTTTCTTTCAGTTTCGTTTTACAAGAAACTTCCAGCTGACTTCCCTTCACAAACCTTACCTGTTGGCATCAAAACTACCATAAAATCACAATTATTTAACCCACTGATCGGCCTGGAGGATGAACTGAATTAACCAAATTGGTCAGCTGGACAACCAGAAATGTGGTGATTTTTACAATTCAGTGTCTTTTGCTACTTTGGTGTTGATCACAGTATTTTTTAAAGTGAAATTTTGAACAATATACAGTCCAAACTGAAAGTATTGGAGCTGTGAGACTCTTTCTTTTTGCTGTAGAAACTGAAAACTTTTGGGTTTGACATTAAAAGATGTCAACATTTTAGCTTTTATTTCCAAGTATATATTTTGGGATCTGTTACACACCTTTAATTTGAACCCATCCATTTTTCTGGTGAGCAAAAGTATTGGAACATTTGACGGTCATGTGTGTTTTGTTTTCCAGGGTTGTCCTGGAACACACTGATTATTCAAAAACTATGTTTAGTTTCTACAGATGTTCTACATATGTTCTGTGTTGAGTTTTAGATTTGAGTTTTGTCTGTGCAGACTGTGCATTTAGTTAGAGGAGTAACCAACATGGAAACTGGAGAGCTGTCTATGAGTGAGAAACAGGCAATTGTGAAGCTGGGAGAAGATGGAAAATCAATCAGAACCATTTCACAAATATTGACTATTGTTTAGAACGTCCTGAAGAAGAAAGTCATCACTAGTGTACTAAGTCAATTTAAGAAAGGGTGCAACCAAAATGACTTTTTTTTGGAGGAAAGTTGTCTGGTCAGATGAAACAAAGATGAAAGAACAGACATATATTTAGAGGTGAGGCATTCACACAATACCATCGCAATCTGTTAAGCATGGTGGTGGGAACCTTAAGATCCACAGGCAAATCGATCTGATAAATGATAAAATTGGGTTGTGTTTTGTGCTTTCTTACAGACTCATTGTGTTATATTAAACTGAGTATAAAGTAGGCCGGCCAATCTAATGATAAAGATAAGTCTATGAGTCCTTTTTTTTTTTTTTTTTTTACAATACAATACAATACAAATACCAGCAAAAATAACTCATGTCATGTTATTACACGATAAATCAATTATGTAATTGTCGTGACAGACCTACTATGAAGCCCTAAAATGATTTGTTGTCTAATTCAAACAGCCTAACAGGACTCACCCAGCCGCCCTGCTGAATGATCCAGTTGGCCAGTCGGTTGTTGATGAAGCTGTTCATGGCGGACTGGACGGTTCTGGTCATGTCGGGACAGTTCTTCTTCATGTAAAGTGCCAGAGTGATGGAGGCCTTCAGGAGCTGCTTCTCAGATGCGACCTCCGGTCTCTCCGCCACCCATGTTTTACACAAGGTCTCCACACTGTTACTGAAAGCAGTCAGCACCTGAAAACACAGCAAACAAATAGCAGTGTTTATGAGCTATACTTGACAGATTGGTTCAGTGTTTTAAAAACAAGACGTTTCTTTGTAGAGTTATCTGCAGTGTTTTCTTAGTTATATTTTAATTCTATAGTTAATTGAGATATGAATAAAAAAGTCAAAGGTTTACTGGTGATGCACAGAATTTTTCAGAAATGACGGAAACTAAATTTTTTTTGGTAAAAATGGCAAAAACACACTTCTGTTTGTGGTTTAATGCCTTATTTCTGCAGTAGACTGAAAGCATTTAGGTTTGACATTAAAAGGTGAATATAAAGACAAAATATCAAATATCAGCTTTTATCCAGGTATTTCCTTTTTTTTTTTTGTAAACAAGAGTATTGGAACAGATACACCTAAAGCAGTTATACTGAATAAGGCTTAATATTTAGTTATAATTTTTATAATTAGTTATAATTATTTGCTTAAAATACCTGCCTCAAGCCGATATTCTGCTGAAACTAACTTTCGCATTTTTCTTTTGTGATGCTTTTTACAGGCACTTTTCTAAAACATTCGACTTTTCTACTAAAAATGTACAGTGCATTTTAGAGACTGCTGAATTATTTTTGTTCAATTTATTTCACTACTTAAGAAATTAAACAGCGTAAAAAACCTATTTAGAAAAGTTTGTTTGTAATTTTTAATGCCTATTTAAGACAAAATAGGTTTACGCTATTTAATTTAACTACTTAATAAATAAGTTGACCAAAAATAATTCAGCAATCTTTAAACACACAATCACTGTCACAATCACTGTACATTCTTAGTAAAAAAGAAATAGAAAGTTTTAGAAAAGCGAAAAGTTTTAGAAAACTATTACTTAAAAAAAAGAAATACTAGTTTTAGATACATTTTTACAAATGACAGAGATTCATGGAGACATTGTACCCCAAATAAATAAATATATACATAAATACCTTCTACACTTAAATAAAATATCAATGTTTTATCATACATCTTCATTACGTGCAAGGAAAAAACTGTTCTGTTTTGTAAATAAAGCAGCTGAAGTGCTGTAGACATTGTGGACCCAAGATCCTATCACCACCACCACCCACCAGTGGTGCTTATGGTTTGCATTTCCTCATACAGATATAAACGAGTTTTACATGTGATTTTTAGACATTTCATTTTATTTTGCTCAGAAAAAATATTATGTCATGTGAAACACATGTGACACATCATGTGAAGCTGCACATATGATTACATGTGATCTTGTGTATATTTGTGGTTGGGTGATTTTTAGATCCTTTACATTTTGAGATCTGATTTTTTG
The DNA here is from genome assembly GCF_023375975.1 of Astyanax mexicanus. Classification (NCBI taxonomy): domain Eukaryota; kingdom Metazoa; phylum Chordata; class Actinopteri; order Characiformes; family Acestrorhamphidae; genus Astyanax; species Astyanax mexicanus. Next base: position 21,898,752 of record NC_064431.1, read on the forward strand.
AAGACATCAGAGGTGAAATATAGGCCTGTAGAAATATACAGGGCCCAAAGTATAAAAGTAGAAAAATATATATATATATTTAGACATTAAGTATTTGTTACATTGTGCACTGTGCATTTAGTCTGGTTAGTTTTTGTTTCACACAGCAGTTTAGTTACTGTGCACAGTGAAGTACTTTACATCCTGCTGTCATTGTCACCTACATAACAGGGACTCTCTATACTTGACACTCATTGGTTTATGGAAGGGTGTGCACCAGACGGTGGAATGTTGTCGGTAAAGCAAGATGCCTTTGCAGGTGTTGTGCTGAATTCCATCTGCCTGCCAGAATCTGTCACATAGCAGAATGAGCGTAACATATTTACATATTACTGTTCATAAATAAGGGCTAACCTACAGTTACAGTAGATGCAGAAATCATTAGCATAATCTGCTGCACCCACACTGCTGCGTGACGCACCTGTGTGCCAAAAGAAGTCCGATTTTTTTTCTTCTATTGTTTAATGGCTGATTTTTACAATGCAGATGAACAGGAGGACCTCCTCTTCTGATTAGACCAAATGTTGATTCTTTGGTGGGCGATATGGCTCTAAAATAATATCATGATATTTCAGGATATTTTTGCGATAACGATATACTTGGCGATATAGGAAAACTACAATAATTCATTCATTTCAGGAATATAGTATAATAGTATAACAGTATAATCATAATGTGGCAAAATAAATAACATAGCATAAAATAATATAATGCAGCAAATAATATTGCAGAATATTTAGTGCATGCATATAAACTGCAAACTAAAACAATTAAACAATAAATACACCTAAAGCTTCACAGTAAATAATAGACTACTTTTAACACAGAACAGCCCTATTGTCCCAATATGGATTTTTAATATCATGATATTTCTGTGTCACGATATATTGTATACAATATAATATTGCCCACCCCTAGTCCAGAGTGTGGTTCACTACACATTTCACTATTAACATTGTTGCTCAGCAAACTCCACAGGTCTGGACCAAACAAGGCAAAGTGTGAATACACCCTTTTAAAGTGAATGCTCCCTCTAGGGGTGGGCGATGTGGCCCTAAAATAATATCACGATATTTTATGGTTCTTTTGCGATAACGATACTCTAAATTAAATTAATAATTGAAGAATGCACTACTGTAACAAAATGAAAATGATTTTTTTTATAATGTATTTATTCATTTACTTTATTTTTGGAACTCCCTAGGAGAGTATGAATCAGACCAAATCAGTAAAAAGTTAACAAACATGACGAGTGTATGGTGTACAAATAATGAGATCAAGAGATAAGTAGATCATGTGAGAGATTAAGACTATATAAGGGCCTACCTGATCCTTGGCGGCTGACTGCACTTCTTTAATCAGTGGCTGGATCACAGTCTCATCGTAGTGATCTCCCAGCTCTCTGAGTTTAGCAGCTATCCGCGCTGCGTCAGAGTCATCTGATAATGGTAAACCACAGGGGGGGATAAATACAAAGTGTAGGAAAAGTGTGAGAAAAATAACAGAACCACAACAGTAGTTTCATATGGGCAAAAAAGCTGAAATAGACCAAAGTATGAACGGATTAGAATGTGGCTGTTCACTCACCCTTTGCTCTAAAGACCTGCCAACTCCCTAGCTGGCTATCTAACTGGATAGTGCACTTTTGGACCTAGCCAGCTGGTTAACAAGATTCCTTGCCGAAACATCCAGTTCATAACCAGTTAGACTGTTAATGACTGTGCACAGTGTATGTTTTTTTTTCTTCATTCTAGTCATCCTTAGCCATGCTAGCTAGTCCTTCTTGTGGACTAGCTTGGTCTTCATACCATGAAGATTTAATTAAACATTTAATTAAAAGCATGTCAAAAGTTAAATGGTTGGAACAGAACTGTAGAAACCAAAGATACACTTGTAAAAGGATTAAGTTGTATGTTTAGCACTACCCCAACACTCCTACATTATGTAAATATGGCGAGATGAACAAACACACATTTATTGTCATGTAATGCTCTCAGGATGTTTAGTACCAGCTTGGAGACTTCATGAATTAAAATTACAAAGAAAGTGCTATGAGGAACCTCCCACAACTTTTAAAGCGTTTGTGACACATGTCAGCAATGGGCTCAACATTTCCTGCTAAAAAAAATCCAGCTCAATAGCAGCTGGGTCTGTCACAATATATACTAATAAGATAGCTGGTTAACCATATATTGAATAGCATGGTGAAGTCTATGTTTTTTCTTCATTTTGGTCAGCCTTGGCCATGCTCCCTAGACATACTTGTGGACTAGCTTGGTATTTCTGGTAAACTAGCAAAGACAAGCTTGATAATATTGGTATTTTCGCTAGCTAGGGTTAGCTAACTAACTAGCCTTATTAGGTTTATCATGTTTGTAGAGCTAGCTAACTAGTTAGCTAGTTAATCTGGTCAACCAGCTAGGACTGGCCATTTCTCACAAGGGTTGGCTTTAGTAGCTCAGTAGGTGTTTAGTTAACTTATTAACAAATTAGCTTTTGGGTAATTGCAGTTTTATTGACTGGATACAAAAGGTTTTGTCAGTGTTTTTTTTTTTTTTTTTTTTTTTTTTACAAATGAAAGTCTGGACCAATGTTTTTCACACCTTCTACTTATAGCTAGTTGTATAACATCATTCCCTGCTGAAGAATCCAGCTCAAGAACAGCTGGGTCTGTCACACTATATACTGTAGGTTAGCTAGATAACTACATTACTTTTTTTGTTCATTTTGGTAATTCTTGGCCATGCTAGCTAGCTAAACATTCTTGTGGACTAGCTTGGTGTTCCTGTTCAACCAGCATGGACAAGCTTGATAATACTGGTTATTTAGTTTAGGCCAGGTTCACCAAGCTAACCTAACTAACTAAACCATAAACCTCAAACTAAAACTTAACTTAAGCTGGTAAAGAGCTTATTAATCTGGTATACCAGTATTATTAGCTTAACCTGTTTGTGCTGGTAATTTTTCACCAGGGTTGGCATTAGTAGGTCAGTAGGTATTTAGTTTGTATGGTAATTTGTGAACATTTGGTCTAGTTAGTTTTGGTTTCACACTGCAGTTTAGTGGCAGGGCCCTTTTCACACCTGCTACTTTAGGGGACCAAAGTGAAAAGTCTGAATGTCCAGACCAAAAAAAGATAGCTAGTTAACAACATTTCCTGCTGAAAAATCCAGCTCAAGACCAGCTGGGTCTGTCACAATATATAATGTAGCTACATTACTAAATCAATAATGGTATTCTAACTAACCAGCTAGCTAGCTGGTTAACCACCATGACTTAACGTACTTGAACAGTAAATTATGGTGTGGCTTATGTTTTTTATATTATATTATTTTCTTATGGATAATGGCAGTTTTATTGACTGGATTGAAACTAATTTCATCTGACATAGCTAGCTAAATAACCAAGCTAGCTTAGCACAACTGACATTATTACACCCAGTTTAAGTCAATAACTTACGAACCTAGGACTGATAGCATATGTTTTCTAACGTTAGCCAACCTAACCTAGGTTATTTAATGTGAGCTGTCTTACATTAACGTTATTTATCTAAAACAACATATTCCGAAGATGTTACTAAATATGTATAGCTAGCCTTAACTGTTATATAGAGACTATATACACGTCCCTTAACTCTTTAACGTTTTCGTTAGGTAAGTTAGTTAACTAACTTACTTAACGTAGCTTAGCTGCGTTTAATTAATTCTTAATCTTACTACTGTTTTTAAGCTGTTTTAAAGCTAGAACGCTAGCTAACCTAGCTAACTTAGTGGTCGACAAGCAGGGTTTTTGTTTATCTAAAATAGTTATTTAGCTTACCGTCCTCAGGACCATCAGTCTCTAAGAAGGTGTCCCTCTCGTCCTGAAATAAACAGCTTATAATTATAAATGTCTCCTCCTCAAAATCGCGAGGAGCCATCTCCTGATCCAGAAAAGAAGCTATCAAAAAAAGACCTGAGCTGATCTGAGAACAGCTGCGCCTGCTCTCTCTCTCTCTCTCTCTCTCTCTCTCTCTCTCAGCGTCTCTCAGCTGTTCTTACAGAAAATCTCTGGTTTTGACAGCCTGAAAAAAGAGCTGTTCATATATATACTCAAGTATCCAGCGTAGTTTCCGCGATTTTTGTGACTCAACAGCACGACATATCAGCTATCTGCTCATTCAAAGCCAGCCCACGATCAGATCCGCCCCGCTCTGTTGCTATGCTGTAATGTGTGTTTATCCTAAGTGGCCTGTTGAGCTGCGTTTCCTCCAGCAGGACAGTAGAGGTCGCTGCTGCAGCAGAAATCAGGAGACCCGATTCCACAGGGGACCCAATCCCTGCACCACACCCTTATTTACAGTGTGATGGAGATGTGGACAGTAGCTTAAAAAAACCTTAACAGTCCAGGATTTTTGTCAATTGTCTGCCTGACATTACCCAACTAAATCTTAAGGATTCAAGCATTACATAAAAAGCTTCCATGTTTGATAAGGAACTAAATAATAATTGTAATTGTAATAGAAGCTATATAAAAAAAATATAAGCAAATCTGCTGGTGTCAAAATATTAATAAAATCCTAAAATTGGCTTTTTCCTAAACTTATTTTTTTTATATAATTCTCTTATAATTTTTTGTAAAATTGTGAATTTTGAAAAACACCATCAAAAGCACAAAATCAGAAATAATGATGCAGATTAAAGATGGTACAAAAATAGCAACAACAAAACACAAACAATAATAATAATAATAATAATAATAATAATAATAATAATAATAATAATAATAATAATAATAATAATAATAAAAACATTAACCCCATTGAATGAGAAAGAAAGAAAGAAAGAAGGGCAGAAAAAGATAGGTAAAATAAAATAAATCAATTATTTAAGGGGGAATGATGGAGGGGGAGGTGAGGGGGGAAGGGAAGGTCTTAGGGAGGGAGAACTAGGTTGAGAACTCCAAGCCTTTCTTTTCTTTTTTGTTTGTCTAGTTTTTACGTCTATTTTCAAACATGCAGAATTTGGATTGATTCCTGTTACTGATCTGGGATTATTAAGTGAAGTAGAGAGTGAACAGGCAGCTTCTGCAGCCCAAGTGTCCTGTAGGAGATTTCAAATCCCTCAATATTTTTTTCAGAATATAAATAAGTTATTTTACTGCAGAAAAAAGTGTTTTTCTATATCACCTACACCTGTAGCCTGTATACAGGACAAGGCATTTCAAGGGGTTAACCCTTTCATACAGTATTTAAAAAAAACTGATCATATCCAACAAAACCTTATTAACTGTGTGTAGCATTTGGTTTAATAATGCACAAACAATAGCTTGTTTTGGTTACTGCAAAAATAGACTTTCTGCCTCCACACGAAGCTGATTAGATCTCTCATTAAATGGCCTTTTATCCGTAAATCTATAATATATTCCATTACGGGCATTACAAGAAATCCAATTCATACTGTCTTTAAACCAAATGGTCTCTTAATTAACAGAAATTCAACATTTTAAGAAGAGCTCCCTGCCCCATATTCTACATATTCCAGGGTCAGTATGTATTTAATTACTGTATTGCCTTTTAGAATAGGATAGAACCCCCTGGAGCAGAGAGGGTTAGGACTTGGGTATCAAACCCACAACCTTGTTATCAAAGACCCAGAGCTCTAACAAGTCCCCACTGCCTTTGAAGATCCATTAGAGTAGGAGCAGAAACTCCCTGGAGCAGAAAAACATAAACATATAGGCTATTGCCACTGGTTGAGGTGACACATAAAAAATTAATTCAAGCTGAACAATGATAACAAAAAAGATGAATGTACTGTATAACACGATGTCCAGCCATTCCTTTGATGCCTTGTAACATCAAAACGAAACAAACCCGAAATAAACCCTTGCAAACAGACACACCCACGACAGCATGAGAACCAGCTGGACCTGTGTAAAGCTGTCCAGAACGGAACATTTCTTCTTGTACATTATTTATGTACTGCTTATCCCAGCTCCAGAACAGGCGATCCCTCCGTCAGCCCTCCATTTCTGTGTGTGGTCTTTCTGATAGAGCAGGTTTCACAGACGTTAAATGGATCAGTAGAAGCAGCAGAGGCAGTGGAGGCAGGTGAGCTACCGTGTATAATTTAAAAGACAGGCAGCAAAAAGTTATATCTGTTTGCATATATTGCATAAACCATTTCTGTCATGGTGGTGAGACAAACCTAGAAAAAATGCATGCACTGGGGATGCAGAGGGGACGGTTTTGAAGCATGTGGGGATGGGATGGGCATGGTGTGAGGTAATAAGATACAGAGTAAGGTTCTGTGGGTATAGAGTGGGGACATAATGGGTAATGGGTCTATAGGGTAGGGATATGATTGGTAATGGGGTATTGGATAGGAATATGATTGGTAATGGGGTATAGAGTGTGACATGGGTAATGGGTCTATAGGGTAGAGATGTGATTGAGAATGGGTTATAGGGTAGACACATTATGGGTAATAGGACTGTAGGGTAGGGATATGATTGATAATAGGGGCTATAGTGTATGGATATGATTGGTAATGGGACTATAGGGTAGGGATATGATTGGGGATGGGGTATAGAGTAGTGACATTATGGGTAATCGGACTATACAGTAGGAAAATAATTGGTAATGGGGCTATAGGCTAAGGATATGATTGGAAATAGAACAGTATTATAGGGAAATGATTGGTAATGAGGCTATAGGGTAGCGATATGATTGATAATGGGGTATAGAGTAGTGACGTTATAGGTAATGGGGGATATAGGGTAGGGATATGATTGGTAATGGGACTATATGGTAGGTATATGATTGGTAATGGGACTATAGGGTAGGTATATGATTGGTAATAGGACTATAGGGTAGGTATATGATTGGTAATGGGACTAAAGGTTAGGTATATGATTGGTAATGGGACTATAGGTTAGGTATATGATAGGTAATAGGACTATAGGGTAGGTATATGATTGGTAATGGGACTATAGGGTAGGTATATGATAGGTAATAGGACTATAGGGTAGGTATATGATTGGTAATGGGACTATAGGGTAGGTATATGATTGGTAATAGGACTATATGGTAGGTATATGATTGGTAATGGGACTATAGGGTAGGTATATGATTGGTAATAGGACTATAGGGTAGGTATATGATTGGTAATGGGACTATAGGTTAGGTATATGATAGGTAATGGGACTATAGGGTAGGTATATGATTGGTAATGGGACTATAGGGTAGGTATATGATAGGTAATAGGACTATAGGGTAGGTATATGATTGGTAATGGGACTATAGGGTAGGTATATGATTGGTAATGGGACTATAGTGTAGGTATATGATTGGTAATGGGACTATAGGGTAGGTATATGATTGGTAATGGGACTATATGGTAGGTATATGATTGGTAATGGGACTATAGGGTAGGTATATGATTGGTAATGGGACTACATGGTAGGTATATGATTGGTAATGGGACTATAGGGTAGGTATATGATTGGTAATAGGACTATATGGTAGGTATATGATTGGTAATGGGACTATATGGTAGGTATATGATAGGTAATGGGACTATAGGGTAGGTATATGATTGGTAATGGGACTATAGTGTAGGTATATGATTGGTAATGGGACTATAGGGTAGGTATATGATTGGTAATGGGACTATATGGTAGGTATATGATTGGTAATGGGACTATAGGGTAGGTATATGATTGGTAATGGGACTATATGGTAGGTATATGATTGGTAATGGGACTATAGGGTAGGTATATGATTGGTAATAGGACTATATGGTAGGTATATGATTGGTAATGGGACTATATGGTAGGTATATGATTGGTAATGGGACTATAGGGTAGGTATATGATTGGTAATGGGACTATATGGTAGGTATATGATTGGTAATGGGACTATAGGGTAGGTATATGATTGGTAATAGGACTATATGGTAGGTATATGATTGGTAATGGGACTATAGGGTAGGTATATGATTGGTAATGGGACTATAGGGTATGGTTATTATAGTTAATGGAGTGTAGGGTAGTGACATTATGGGTAATGGGACTATAGGTTAGGAATATGATTGTAATGGGGCTATAGGGTAGACACATTATGGGTAATGGGACTATAATGGGTGGATATGATGGGTAATGAGGTAAAGGATGTGGACATGATGGGTAATAGGGCAATAGGGCTATATTGTGGAATACTGGGATGTAAAGTGAAACATGTTGGGTAATAAGTTTATAATCTGTGGACATGATAGGTAGTGGGCATATAGAGTAGGGACATAATGGGTAATGGGGCATAAAGTAGGGCAATGTCATGAGGTTGCAGATTGTGTTGGGTAATTGGGGTTTAAGTTAGGGACATGATGAGTAATGTGGGTATATTGTGGGTACATATGCTAGATCTAATTATATAGTTTCATTAATAAAATTCTGTCCATATCGTGCAGCCCTACACCGCTGTGACACAGGAATTGACTAAGCCACACCACTGCCTCTGCTCAGTCTAGCCTGCGTTCTTATGAGAGCAGGTTTATAATTGTGCCGGAGCAGAGGAGGCCATCAAGCGGCCGATCTCAAAGCAGATTTGAGGCTGTGACAGCTGCTCGTGTCCCTCAGGTGGCCCGATCCATCCTCAGAAAAGCCTCTCATTATAAAAAAAAAGTGTGCGAGGGACAAAGACAGAAAGCCAAAAAAGTCTGAAAACCAGATAGAGAAGTAGAGAAAGTTGGTAGAGAAAGAGGAAAGTCCTCCTGTGAACTCGCCGTTCCCAGATGTCACTCATAAATAACACATGCGAGAGCAGAGCCTCCAAAATGGCAGTTCACATATAATGGCGAACACAACCAAAGCGTGTGACTAATTGTCCACCCAACAGAATTTCAGACCTCACCCACAAGAGGATTTCGCAATGTTTTGTCAAAGCTGACACGAGCACACAGGCAGGGCTTAATTTCTCATTTCCCTCAGTCGCATCCCGGTTCGGAATATTTTCCGCTGTCAATGGAATGTGCCCTTTTTTGCATGCAAAACAAGGTGAATCATGTTGAGCTGGGTTTTAATGTTCCTGCAGCTGCATACTGGAAGTTCCTTGGTTTGGCATTGGCTAGATTAAAAGATAACATTTGCAATCATAGCCTTTGGCTGGCAGGTTTATCCAGAGCAAGTCTCATTTAAATCATTTTACACAGTAGAGTTAAGCATCTTGCCCAAGGACTCTTAATGAAGAAGTGTGATGTATACAACCTCGCACCAGACTTCTTAAAAACTCGCCATGCAGTTATGTCTAAGGTAAATATGTAAATAATTACAGGTGAGGGCTGGGGTAGTGTACCTCTTGATGAGAGATCGTAAACTGTTAGCTATGCCTCTGCTGTATTTTGAGCAATTGACAGACTTTAAGAGAGGCACATCTTTGCACTGAGTGAAGCAGGATGGTCTTTTTACTAATTGCCTGCAAACAAAGCCATCCATTTGCTAGAAAACAATCTTTTATAGACAATTCCAAGTTCTATTTGGGGTCCAATGGAATTTGGCTCAAAGTAAAGAGGTCTCATATTGAGTGCGTCAAGCCTGCATTTCCTGAGTAGCGACACATTGCTCCACATGCTGGTGTGATTGCTGATCTGTGGGGCTATCACATACAACAATTGGTCATCGTTAGTAGTGATACAAGGGACACTAACTAAGAGCCCAGCGATATGTACAAGACTTTTGCAGTCTCACGTAAGGCTGTTTAACGGCATTTGAAGGTTCCAAGCAAAATGGACCCCATTACACCATTTGAACAAGACATGTAAGCCTAATTTATTCAATGTAAATGATCACTAACTGCTGTCTTGTTTTTTTTTTTTTTTACTTTTTGTTCACTTCTCTCCTTTCTTTGTTGGCTTCATGGTTGCTGAAATTTCATATTTTGCCAGCTGCAGGAATCACGAACCTGGCTTTCTGCTGCTTACTGAGGGAGGTTCCTGTAATGGTGTAGTTGTACTTTCCTGCATTGACCATCACAGAATTTAAAGATGTATTAAAGGAGAACTCTGGTGTAAAGTGGACTTTTGGTGTAGTAAAACATAATAAAAAGTACTTACCTCAGATGAATACCACACAGCGTTCCGAGTTTGAGAATTTCTTGACAATTTGTCCAAACACCCTTCAGACTGGGTGATACAGGGCATAATTTGCCCTTATTCAGGCTCAAAGTAGCTCCACACCTTCTTGCTAGAATCCGGAGAGCTAAAGCTATCATTATGGGATGTAAACAGTGGTTTTAAAGGTGTGGAGCTACTCTGGAAAACGGTGGAAAAAGCGATTTATCAGGGCAAATTATGCCCCGTGTCACCCAGTCTGAAGGGTGTTTGGACAAACTGTTAAAATTTCTGGATCTTGGAACACTGTGGGAGAACGGAGGTGTGCTATTCATCAAAGGTTAGAACTTTTTATAATGTTTTACTACAACAAAAGTCCATTTTACACCAGAGTTCTCCTTTAAATTCATAACCAGACGATTTCTGAGAGCCCTAGGCAATTGATTGATTTGCTTGCCTGGTTGCAATGGGCCTGGCTACATGTGTTGCCTCTTGTGTTTCAGCAGAATTGCGCTTGCCCACACACAGCAAGTGGTTCCCAGGTATGTTTCACCTGGATTGCAACACCTCTTTGCACGGACATAATTTGGTGGGGGGGCGGGGGACATGTCCCCTGCACTTTTTCAAAAGCCAGTTTTGGTCCCCTGCAGTTTTTACCGTTAAAACCCAATGTCATGCTATATTAAATAGAGACGGATGAAGCGCTAGAACCAAGCAGAAAACGACCGCTCAAGGAAGCCAATTTCCCCTTAGACCACCCACAAGCTCATGTACTGGCTCTTCAGTTTCTTGCTAACGTGTCATTGGTCACCACAGCTGTCACTCTAACCCCAATCCCCCATCCCCCCGTGCCAAACCATTTGTGTCTCCCACCTCTGAAGTCAAAATTTCTCCCATGCCTTTTTGACCACCCCGGTCACACCAAACTAATCAAGCACTTCTGGAACCTCTGAGTATACAGGATCTACAGGTCCAGCTGCAATACCTTAGGGCAAATGTCCCGTAGGATGTAATATGAAACTTTTATACCTTAATACCGTACCTCATATTGTATCCAGGCTAGAGGCACCCAACTGGGTATAATACTAGGGCCTCCTTTTATTAGCATAGTTTTTTCTTGTAATCTCTTGTAAACTATTGTAATCACTTACATAACACCTCACAACTTATACAGGTGTGAAAAGGTCACTTAGTTCAGGCTTGTAACAACAAGCAGAGTCTTTTTCAGTTTAAAACACTCAGAAACTGTTCTATTACACTGATTCCTATTAGCTACAGAAAGCTTAAGCCGTGCAATTTGACATTTGACTGTTTGTCATGGTTATAAATGAGTAATGGAGTCGGAACTGTTTAATTATATTCACATGTGAATTTAATTTAATCTCTGCTATGCAGTTTGTTCTTCATTTCTCTGCTTCAACACATTTGCTTTGGTACATTTATAGTTTATTTTATTTTAATTAACGAGAGCTCGGTAAAACAGGAAGCTGCTGGAAAAGAAATTTCATTTGTCGTTCATAATGCAGGCCGATCATTATCAGTTTCTCGGAACGGCGTCTTTGCTTCTCAGGAACGGCTGTGTTATTTCGGCCTGTTCATTAGCTAACAGCAGGAGGCGAGGGGGAAACTCAGCAGTTACTCAGACCAGACTGTGGACTGGTTTGTGGTAAGACAATGCAGAAGTCAGAGGTCAGCTGTGAAGTGTATGATAGGGAGTCTGAGAGCTTTAAAACAGATTATTTGCTGTTTTTGAGGTCACGGCTGTGGCATCGAGAGATTCACTGTAAGGAAAAAAAAAAAGCCAGACTTTTGTTCTGCAAAAGGACAACTTTGACCAGAGTGTAGGAGTTCTGAGGAGTCCAGGACATCGAGGGGGTGGAAAGAAGTTAATGGGTTTTAAGGGACAAGAAAGTCTGAAGTTTCAAAATTAGACCTGAGTCAGCACAGATACATCCAAGAGTCCAGCCCTGAACTTCCTCTTCTAGAAAAAAGTAGGTTTTCCATCGACCAAATTGTAAAAAAAAAAAAAGCCCAAATAGAAAAAAGAAAAGCAAAATGATAGCAATTGTAATTATCCTTAATGTAGTTTAACTTCCTTGTACTGGTTTTAAGTTATTTCATCTACTAATCTACTAAGTTTTTCATTGTATTGGAAGATAATTCAAGAAAGAATGCACAGAAGCATGTGGCCATAGATTGGGAACATAGTTTAAAATGAATGTACTCTATTTATTTTTGGACATAGGCCTACAGGAAGTATAAAAAAGGTCCAGAAGACTAAAGCGCTGTCGCTATGGCTCGAGGATTGCTGGTTTGAGTTTTAAATCATTCTGCTTGGCATCAGCAGCCAGAGTCTGAGAGAGAACAGTTGGCCATGCTCTGTTCCTTCATGTATCAGAGCTGGGAATACTTTGCAGATGCTTTTCTCAGAGCGTGTTGGCTGTCTCGTGATGCTGCAGTTGATTGGTGGCAGTTGGAAAAGAGGCGGGTTCTAACTTTGAATGCTTCAGAGGAGGTGAAGTTAATATAATGAGAATTGGATAACTGGTCTTCATAATTGGGTTGATGATTGGGTAAAACGTTGGTCATCTCAGATGAAAAACAAACTTTAGTAAAAGAATTAATCTTTATTCATTTTTCAATTAAGGCAATCCAATACAAAGCATTTCACAACCCACCGTTATGACAACAATCATGTACAATATAGTTCATTTGGGGGTTAAAAAAACATGCTAATGAAAATAATTGTTTATAATAAAATAAACAAACGAAACCAACAAATAATGTCTGAACAAACGCGTGAAAATAATAAAAGCATAAAAACAAACGTTATTCGTGACATGCTGCGTGGCTGTCTGTTCCCAGATTGAACACGTATAAATCACAAACGAGTAGAACAGAAGTACAGATGCAGCAATAATTCAAATAATAAATCAGAAAAATAAAATCACAGTTCGCTAAACCTGCTGTTATATTTGGCACTTACATGCACGATTAATCCGCTGAATCTCTACAGTATGTTACAGACGTTGGCACTGAATGTCCAGTATGTATATATTCTATACAGCTCCTGTCTGACCAGGGTAAAATGGGTATTATTATCAGGATAAAATAATAAAACGCTTTAGACAACATAAACGTATATCAAAATCTTATTAATATTCTAAATATAAGCATAGTTTTTTTATAAGAGTCATCATATACAGACGGGCAGTGGTTAAGGAACGACATCTTTGCAATAAAGTGCTTCCTTACATGTGTCAAGAGAAATTAATTTTTTATATTTATTACTTATTACTAAAAACCACACACACCCCCAGAGAAGACTGTAGGTCCATGCCACATGAAGAAAGAGAGAGAGAAAGATAGAGAGAGAGAGACAATAAGATATGTTACCTGTACTTTATGTGTATTGTCACTGAGTTGTTATTTATTTATTAAGAAACATCCTTTAGTTTAGTTCATTTTCTAAGTAAAAATCCACTTTCAAAAAATTAAAGTACTGCAAAGAGTTTATTTGTAACAGTGATTAATCATTTGTGGCTCCAAAAGTGGATCATTATGTTCACAAATCATCTACAGAAAAGAAACATGTTATTCTTCAAGAATTTTGTATGCCATTTCTTTTTTTTATTTGAATTTAACATGTCAAGCAATAAAACCGTGTTCACATTAGCAGGTTAAAATGAATCAAACCAGATTTTTTTTTGCATTAGGCTGTGTTCAGACTGCAGGCAAATCGGATTAGTTTCTCAAATCAGATCTGATGAATTTAAGACTGTTTATCCCATTACTAACTAGGATCATGTACCATGACAATTACCAAGCTAAAAATTGCTGTAATGATATAGTACGGGGGTCGGCAATTAAGTTTGTCTACGGGCCAGATATTGTCCAAGCCATTATGGGGCAGGACACAAAAAAGAGTTCTGTTTTTGAAAGTGAAGTGTAATGGGATGGAGTGCTACAGAATCTCCAGCACAGAAGGTTGTTGAACCCAATGGCAGAACAGTTGATCTTAAAGCAGGTAAACCCAAGAAGAAAGGAGAAAAAAATAAAAATAATCACACCGTTCCTCACGCGAGATTGAACCGGTGTCGTCAGGGTCGCGATCCAATACACTACCGCTTCCCTGGCTAGTGAATTGGGACACGGCTGGGGAAAAAAATGCCCTTATAAGGAGATAGGGAGCACAAGAACAGGTGGAAACTAAAGTCACGCTGAGTGCGACAGAGAGAGACAGGGGAGGAATGTAAACAAAAGCTCACCAGAGAAGCATTTTATTTTTCATTATTTCATTATTATTTTTCATTATAGTTCGAACACGGGCCCAACTCCTACATTGAATATGGACGTGGCATGGACAACTGTAGCCAGACACTGCCAGTCACGATCATTACCAACCCCTGCGCTTTCCAGTGTGTGTGATAAAATTAGTAAAAAGCCTTCTATGTGGTATTTCCAGAACATATGTGATGCTATGGATTGAGAAATAACTAACTAATTAACTAGAATGTTTTATCCATCTGGCACCCACTATCAGGCCTCCCTCTATGAAGATCTCTCTACGCTCTACTGTTCTTGAGCTAATCTGAAGACCACATGAGTTTCTTTCATGCCCAGTCGCTTTCACTGTGTTATAATATCACTGACAGTTGACTGTGGAATATTTAGTAGTGAGGATCATTTTAATTTGTTCAAACTCACTCACAAGAGAACACCTCACAAGGTATTCCCAAGCCAGCCATCCCCCTAAGGTAACACTACCACTACATAATGTCCCATGACTTTAGGCATGTCTGTGTAGTCATGTCTTGCACTGTCCAATGTCCAAAAGTTTCTGTAGACACCCAACGATTCTTCATGTTACTTAAATAAAGATATTAACATGGAGTTATAAAGCTATAGAGCTATAGAAACTACCTCTACTTTTATGAGAATGCTTCACATTGGTTGTCGAATCATAGCTGTGAGGATTTGATTGCATTCATGTGTGAGAATCTGCTGATTTTCAGGCTTTTTCACGTTTGGAAACTGTATGATTGGCAGTGCTTTTCTGTGGAGCTCTATAGAGCTGGAATTAGTCATTAAAATTGGTGTCTCAATACTTTTGGAAACATGATGTGTGGCTAGCTGTTACAACGGAATGCTTTTATAGGAAAGGCGATAATGCTCCAAGGCCAATTTCGTGTCATTGTATCATAACCCGGCCTGCATAATGCATAATGTCAGAATTCAGTATTACTGGGACACTATTACATAGCAGATAAAATCACATGAATGCTCTGCTGAAGAAAAAAACAAAAAAATGTTTTGAAATGAACATTATGAAACAAAATTGCAACCGCAAATGAGAAAAGAGAATACAAATAATAAAATAAAAAGCTCAGTGTTTTTAATATTTATTATGCCTTTTTCATTGTTGACAAGCCTGCAGCACATTCCCAAATATCATGGAAATCATGGAAACCTATTTTATGAAGATCTCTACACTTTGGAGTTTGGAGGTCTGTAGTGATTGCCTCATTCAGGGTTCCTGCAGGTCCTTAAAAAGTCTTAAAATATCTTAAATTAAAATCTTGATAATCAAGGTCTTAAATTGTCTTAAATTTACTGCAAATTTGCTGTAGGTATTACAGTTTTAGATGGTGCATTAGCTAATGTTACTGGGCAGAGAACTAAGGTTAATGGAGTTAACATTAGCGGAGAGCTAGCTAACACTACTGAGGAGAGAATTAAGGTTAGTGGAGGGCTAGCTAAAATTAGCTAATGTTACTGGGGAGAGAACTAAGGTTAGCAGAGGGCTGGCTAACATTAGCTGCGAGCTAGCTAACATTACTGAGGAAAGAACTAAGGTTAGCGGAGACCTAGCTTAAATTAGCTGCGAGCTAGCTAACATTACTGAGGAGAGGACTAAGGTTAGTGGAGGGCTAGCTAAAATTAGCTAATGTTACTGGGGAGAGAACTAAGGTTAATGGAGTTAACATTAGCGGCGAGCTAGCTAACACTACTGAGGAGAGAATTAAGGTTAGTGGAGGGCTAGCTAACATTAGCTAATGTTACCTGGGAGAGAACTAAGGTTAGCAGAGGGCTGGCTAACATTAGCTGCGAGCTAGCTAACGTTGCTGAGGAGAGAACTAAGGAAAACTAAGGAGAGCTAGCTAACATTAGCTAATGTTACTGGGGAGAGAACTAAGGTTAGCGGAGAACTAGCTTAAATTAGATGCGAGCTAGCTAACGTTGCTGAGGAGAGAACTAAGGAAAACTAAGGAGAGCTAGCTAACATTAGCTAATGTTACTGGGGAGAGAACTAAGGTTAGTGGAGTTAACATTAGCGCTGAGCTAGCTAACATTACTGAGGAGAGGACTAAGGTTAGTGGAGTTAACATTAGCGGCGAGCTAGCTAACATTACTGAGGAGAGAACTAAGGTTTGCGGAGGGCTGGTTAACATTAGCTAATCTTACTGGGGAGAGAACTAAGGTTAGTGGCGTTAACATTAGCGGTGAGCTAGCTAACATTACTGTGGAGAGAATTAAGGTTAGTGGAGGGCTAGCTAACATTAGCTAATGTTACTGGGGAGAAAACTAAGGTTAGTGGAGTTAACATTAGCGGCGAGCTAGCTAACATTACTGAGGAGAGAACTAAGGTTAGCGGAGGGCTAGCTAACATTAGCTAATGTTACTGGGGAGAGAACTAAGGTTAGCGGAGGGCTAGCTAACATTAGCTAATGTTACTGGGGAGAGAACTAAGGTTAGCGGAGGGCTGGCTAACATTAGCTGCGAGCTAGCTTACATTACTGAAGAGGGACCTAAGGTTAGCGGAGACCTAGCTTATATTAGCGACAAGCTAGCTAACATACTAATGTTTTCGAAGAGTTATCTACATTACTGGGGAGAAAACTAGGGTTAGCGGAGAGCTAGCTAACATTGGTTCAGCATCACAATGGAACAAAATTTTAAAAGAAAATTGATAAATGGGAAACGCTGATTTAACGTCAAGAGAGTTGCTTTCGTTCCTAGTCGCTTCCACTTTACTATAATAGCACTGACAGTTGGCTGGGAAATATTTAGTAGTGAGGAAATTTCACGACTGTACTTGTTGCACAGGTGCTGCATCCTATCACGGTACCAAGCTCCTGAGAGTGACCCATTCTTTCACTAATGTTTGTAAAAGCAGTCTTCACACATGCCGATCTGCGCTGGAGTGCGGTCTGCAATCATGTAATAAATGTTAGAAACACTGTGTATTTTTGTGATGTGTAATCTGATCTGAGATTGTAACAAAAGAACGAAACTACCTACAGAAATCGCCTCAAATTAGGGGAAAACAATACACATCTGCTAAGTAAAAATTACTCCATAAAAGCACCAAAATTGCATTGAAAGCCAAACAGAGTCAGATGTTCGAAATCTAAATCTAGGAAAGCTTGTTTGCATTGTTGGTTTGAAAGGACTGCATTAGACGGTCAAACAAAAGCGCTAACACAATTACACAGCTTAAAATCGTGGGTGCATTTTAATTAACCACAATTAACCATCTGTTTCATTGTTACGGCGACTCATCGCTGTATTGTTACCGTGAGCTCAGCCGTATGGGTGTAGTAGGCCATGAATCAGTGGACCTGTAGCGAATGGAAAACCACCCGTTAAACATTTCTGGAGCTGGAATAAACCTCAGTATTGTGAAAACTAACAACACCTGGGCTTGTCTGGCTACATTTGGGCTGCCTGATTTGGATATAAAAGGTGGAATAAAATTCTAAGCATGTTTTCACACCTGTAGTTGGTTTCTCTGGTCCAAATCAATGAATTTTTATGAATTTGTTGTTTATTTAGAGGGTTTTCTTCCTTGTTTTGGTTTGTTTTCACACAGGCACAAAACTTAACACAACAAAATGTGCCCCAACATACCCTACAAGAATGTTGTCTCCTCTGATTGGTCAGAGCTGTCTGGCATGTGAGCAAGAAGGTAAATACAGGAAGAAGGTTCTGTGTTCCAGACCAGGGCGTATATAATATCTGTGCAGTGTAAAGCTGCTTAAATACTAGGGGTGTCACAATTTCGATAATAAATTGAAATTGATCGAAATTAAAGTCTTATTTTTCATGTTTAACTGTTATAGTAGGATAGAGTTCAATTTGTTAAGGCTCTAATTGTTCTATTATTTTGTACATGACTGTTCTTGTATTTTTTTATTATTTATTTTAATATGTGGCACATTGCTGTTTTAATAGTGCACACTGCTTCAACCAAAAAAAGCTACTAGATGGCATTACATATATATCTTAATTAAATTATTGAAATTTGACAATTAGTGCCTAATGTGGTGTATTACAGATCACTTGTATCACTTTGCATCCCTTATATCAAGCCCACCATTTGAAATAAGATATTGTAAATGGATGAATCAAACCAATGACTGACCATAGACTAATCTAAAACTGGCATAAGCCTCTCTGCTGTAAAAAAAAAAAAGAAAATTTGAGAATCAAATCGAATCGTGACCCTAAAATAAAATCGAATCGAGGATTTAGAGAATCGTGACACCCCTATTAAATACTTTATGTTGAAACTTACAAGCTGCTGCACTTACAAGCAGTGTTTTCAATGGGATGTCCGCCTTATACAGTAAGTGAAGTTGCGAAGTTTCTTGGACGTTACCGAGTGAGTGAGTGCTGCACATACAGCATTTGGTGTGTAAACAGCTAAGCATGGAGCAGCAGCAGAGGCAGTGTTTGTTCATAGCTATAGTAATTATCTGGCTAATATATCAGGTTACACTGCACCTGAACAGCAGTTTTGATCTCACAAAAAACGAATCGTTCCAGAGTTTGTTGGAACGGAACCGGGACCACCTCTTCTTCTTGGTCTTGGTGTGGTTGTTTTACGTTTAAGTTCATCTGCTCCAGAGAGTCCTATTCTATTAACTAATGTAACATACAAAGGTGCAACTTAAATGAGAAGAGGTGTCCACAAATACTTCCAAAAATAAGGTTAAATAATAATAATAATAATAATAATAAAAATAACCAAGGATTTCATATAGCCTAACAGCTCTAGTGTGACTCAAAGCCATAATGTACTTAACTTAACTGGAACCTGTAGGTCATTGTGTTCATTTGTTTGAAAGAGAAGAATAGAGGCAAAAGAGAAAGAAAGAGAAAGAACAAGAGAGTGAGTGAGAAATACTGATACTGGCAGTGACAATTAAGTCTTATTCAGGAGTAAATAAGACTAGTTACTACTTATCTTGGTCCAGGTGGCATGTTGATGGTTGGGGGTATATGAAAATATATGATCTAAATCTATCATTCTTGTTGTTTTTTTTTTACCTATATCAGTATTTATGATGATCCAGCAAATAATTCCCTCCACTTTTCACATTATATGCTTTTTCTCCTGATGGCCACTGTTTAGGGCCATGAAAACACATTTGCACCCTTTCAGATTTTTTCTATTAGTGCCTATTTGTCACAGTGAAATATTATCATTATTCCATTTATTTATGGAGCAAAGTTATCTAAAATGTAAATCAAGCATGTAGAATACAAGAACTGGCTCTTACATTTTGTGGAGAAATTTAATCCCATTTATATCACAGCACTGATTTAATTTATTACTTTCAGACTAAAATCCAGCTTGGCTTCATTCATTTTGTTTCCTTGCAGCCATTCTGAAAAAAAGATTTTAACTTTTTGCATGTTTGCATTTTGAATACCTGTTTATCAGCTTTAGCTGTTGGACAGATGGACAAATGAAAAAAGAGGTATCTGATAACAAACCATTACATTCATCACATTCTCTGATACAACCACCACCATGTTTGAATGTTGTAAGCTGGTATGGTGGTCTAACAATAAAGGCAGGTTTACCTTTTAATTTCATTCAAAAGCAAGAGAGAGTTCTACGTTCTCAGTATGTTAAATTAAATCAATTAAATAAAATCTTAAATTACATAATTAATGGTTTAGTTTGCTTTTGTTAATGTGTATTTCCCCTCGGGGATCAATAAAGTATCTATCTGTCATCTATCTAATATGACCTTCAATATGGGTTTATGTTCCCAAACCCTGTGCATTACCCCACACAGCAAAAACTGAAGAGTTGAAATTTTAGCTTAAACAGTAGAAAAAAAGACTGGATGATGAAGAGGGATGTTTTCTCCAGTATTAAGAAAGGACAAATGTTGGTTACATTTATTAAATAATGTTCAAATAAATTTTTTACCTCTTTTTAGTGTTAGTTTAACAATTTAGGCTGTTAAACAGGAACTCTGGCAAGGTGTTAAATGTTAAACGATTCCATAGACCCTAACACAGAACCCTCTGGGACTCCACAAGATATGCAAAACGATTCAGTTTGTTGTAGTTTCTTCATTATGCTTAATATCACATCTGTGAACCTAATGTTTAAAGGTTAAAGATCTAAAATGATTCATTGTGACAAATATGCATTACTAGAGAAAAGGAAAAACTGGATAAATATTTGGGCGCAGATTTGTATATATAAAGAAACCTAGATCGCTTGGCTCTGGGGGCTTGGCTATGGGGGTCTTGGTTCTGAGGTATTGTCTTTGCTGCTTAGCTCTGGGGTCTTGGGGGCCTTGGCTCTGGGGTATTGGCTGTAGTATCTTGGCTATGGGGTCTTGGTTCTGAGGTCTTGGCTTTGGGTCTTGGTTCTGAGGTCTTGGCTTTGGGTCTTGGATATGGGGTCTTTGTTCTGAGGTCATGGCTCTGGAGTCTTGGATATAGGGTATTGGTACTGAGATCTTGGCTCTAGGGTCTTGGGTCAGGGGTCTTGGTTCTGAGGTCCTGGCTCAGGGGTCTAGGCTTTGGGTCTTGGATATGGGATCTTGGTTCTCAGTTATTGGCTCTAGAGTCTTGGTCATGAGGTCTTGGCTCTAGGATCTTGGCTATGGGTTATTGATTGTGAGGTCTTGGCTTTGGGTCTTGGATATGGTATCTTTGTTCTGAGGTCATGGCTCTGGAGTCTTGGATATAGGGTATTGGTACTGAGATCTTGGCTCTAGGTTATTGGATATTGGGTCTTGGTTCTGAGGTCTTGACTTTAGGGTCTTGGCTATAGGGTCTTGGTTCTGGCGTCTTGGCTATGAGAGTTTTGGTTTTGAGGTCTTGGTCTTGGGGTCTTGATTTTGGGTCTTGGCTATGGGGTCTTGGTTCTGAGGTCTTGGCTATAGGGCCTTGGTTCTGCGGTCTTGGCTCTAGGGTATTGGCTATGGGGTATTGATTCTGAGGTCTTGATTCTAGGGTCTTGGCTATGGGGTCTTGGTTCTGGCGTCTTGGCTATGAGAGTTTTGGTTTTGAGGTCTTGGTCTTGGGGTCTTGATTTTGGGTCTTGGATATGGGGTCTTGGTTCTGAGGTCTTGGCTATAGGGCCTTGGTTCTGCGGTCTTGGCTCTAGGGTATTGGCTATGGGGTATTGATTCTGAGGTCTTGATTCTAGGGTCTTGGCTATGGGGTCTTGGCTCCTTCCAGCATGCTTTCAGGAACATAAATGGCTTTCGACAGAATCAAGATTTACAAAGGTAATGCAAGTGGTGTGCAAAAGTGAGAAACCGAATGCACACAAAAGTCTCAATCCAAACTGAACGCCACTGAGATAGGAATCTAAAAACATCACCTGAATAATGTACATACGCTAATACATCGATGCAGAGCAAGGTCAAAAGGTCGGAGCACGGCACCCTTGTCCTGGTACACTGAGATGACCACAGACAGGCACGAGCTGAAACCACAAACATCATCCTCCTCCTTGTCCTTTACCACGTCCTCCCCAAATAAAGAACTGAGAACAGTCACAGGCCAAGATATTTTGTTGTTGTTGTTGTTGTTGTTTTTGTTAGCTTTTCATTTTTTGACAAAAAACAGACAAAACTCGACTGGAGTCCATTTCTCGGATTGTGCCGTCTCCCCGGCATGAAAAACAGGCAGGAAATGTACGAACGACGTACGAAAAAGACGCACGAACAAAAATGTCTCTGCACTTCGGAAGTGTCCCGGCGAGTCCGTACACACATCAACGCAACCAGGGAGCCTAAACTGTCCCCTGCTTCATCAGACCTGTCCCATCTGATATCCTAAGGGAGGCTGATGTCATCTCCAGCTGGCCACCGATTGGCCAGGAGCCTCAGATCTGGGTGTGGTGTGTATGTCCCGGGGGCGTGTATGGAGGGGGTGCCGGGTTGGGCTTGATGCCCCGACTCTTCATATAGGAGATGAACTGGTCAGGGATCTCGGCAAGGACGTCTTTGGCCAGTCGGGCCATGCTTAAGACGTGGTTTCCTGTGCGGTCCATGTAGTCCCGGAATGGCACGAACTGCAAACACCAAAAAGATAACATTAATTTGTAGGATCGTTCATTTGGAAGCTTATTTCGGAAAATCCATTTCCGGTTTTCAGAAAATTTACAAAACATTTTCAGCCTAATATCTGCAGCCTTCAACAAAAGCGAATACACTCCTCAACTTTCTGCAAATATTGTATTAGAGTAGTCTACAGAGTAGAGTAGAGTAGAGTAGTTTACAGCTTGTATAGCAGTATAGATTTACTGACATCTGAAAATAACTCAAAATACACCAATAACTGCTGTATGACCAGGGTGTTAGCAATCTTCTTATATCTTTTTGTTGCCATCTTTGTGGAGAGCAACAATTCTATTTCTCAGATCCTCAGAGAGTTCACAATTGGAAGATGTTCACCGTGAGGGATACTGTACTCACTTGTGTTGCCAGCTATTCAAATATTAATGTCTGTGTGTTGAGTTATTTTAAGAAGATAGCAAATCTATACAGAAACTATACAGAAGCTGTACCCTGGCTGATCTAGGTAATATAAAAGTTTTATTTCTATATTGTTGTCCCATGATGAGAAATAAAATATTTGACTAAATTTGAGGGATGTACTCACTTTTGTTAGAAACTGTAACTGATCTATATATAGAACATTCAGTTGCAGATTAGTAGGGAGCAAATCAGAGGCTTTTCTGCTAAGTACCTTGCTATGATCACCAGAGGGTTCATCAAATAACAGTAATTAATCAAGATCATATCTCCAAAACAGCAACTTTACACGCGACAGATCAGAACCTTCATAACTTTAAATGGAAGTAAATGTAAAAAAAATATTTTGGAGAATTTCTATTGGTCCAATCAACAATAAATGCAAATTTGAGATTTCTATTGCGCCTTAGCGCCTGGTTTTTGGGCTTATTTGCTATAGAAGCAGATTTTGTCATCCAACAATTAAGACAATTAAGTAATGTTGCTTTTCATTTATCCTAAAGTCAAATATCAGAGCTGGAAATGTGCAGTCCGGTCAAATATTTTAATAATTTAACAAATTTCCACTTAGCTTAAGTTAGAGTTTAGAGTTTACCACCACTAGATTGACAATTATGCATACTAGTGTTTTTTATTTTTAAATTTACCCAAACTATATGTCTTATCCTAATATATTTGCAGTGCTAATAAGCTGTATACCTACTACTACAACTGCTAATGGTGATGTGCGAGGCAGCCATCTTGGATTCTGAACTTGGAGTTGGTGAGGTTTTCGAGATCCTTTAAGAAGGAAATCCAATTTTTGGCGACATTCCAGGTGAAATTTGCTACTTATTTCCAATATCTGAGTTGTACCAGAACGCAGAATAAATCAGTGAAAATTAGTGATTTACTGAGCGTCCACGTACAGGGACACACGTCCCGTAGAGATTAGGCTGAAAGCTGCTAGATTATTCCTTTAAATGTGAATATGAATAAAAAGGTGAATATTTATGATGCTAATGAATAATAAATTCCTCCATGCTTATCCTTGTCATTGTTAATGGCACAATTTACAATTCATTATTAATAACACAACAAACGCCTTGAGGCATTTCAGAAATTCAGTGACAAGCCCTTTTAATAATTGCTTTTAATAATTGTAAAACGACTGCAGACCAAGTGCCTAAAGCACAGGACAAAAATAATAAAATATAAATGATATGAAAATAGAGAAAAAGAGAAAAGGAGACATAGAAAAAGAGAGAGACAGAGAGAAACTGAGAGAGAGAAATAGAGGGAGAATAACAGTAATTCCACTCACTGAAAGGTTAATGTAACCTGAGTTTGATAGTAGCACAAACAGCTATTGGCCAATTAGCCCATTCCACGCAGAAGGCTTTAATTAGTGTAATATGGACTGTGTGTTAAAGCTTGTCACCTGGACAATATCCCGTTCTGCTAGTTTCCCTCGTGAGGAGATTCTTATGTCGTCACCATCCAGCTCCACCATGGCTGAGAGAAAAGACAGGTAACATTTAGTTAATATTCCATATTCAGAACGTTTTTTTAAACATCACTGTCCTACTTATAGCCTTATAATCACTGCCTATAATAATATAATTGTTATTATATATTCACACATTTCAAACATTTTGGATTAAATGTCTTTTTTAACTATTAAACATCAAAAGGCAGACAATAACTTGAAGCAACTCTTTAGCTTACTTATAAAAAATCTTAATAAGGAATATCAGTCGGAATTACTAACTGATTATAACAGTAAGTATACCACAGTTAGTTCTGACCTTGCAATGTGATTGGCTGAGAGGTGTTCTCTGAGTGGCATTATCAGCCGGTAACGCACCATAACCGAGGCTCTCCATGTATTACTCTGTATTACGCCACACACAGGTAACCTAGCAACGTTGCAGCGCTTACAAACCAAACAGCGCAGCAACAAACAAAGCAGCAATGGAAATATTTTATGTTGCGGAGTGTTTATAACCAAACAGATCATATTTTCTTGTCCTCTTTAACTCAATCTTTCTTTTAATCTCAAATCTTTCAATAAACAGCGATAATAGAATTGTGGTATAATCGCAAAAATAATCTCGAGGTTCGTGCTATAACATGGCACTGCCAATATTGCAAGTTATAGCACTCCCTCTCGTGTTACATTGCTTAAGTGTCCAAAAAACCATAAACCTTTAAAAAAAACTGTTGTGTCCTCTGTAACCAAAAAAACTAAGCTGTAAATCAATTCCAAAACACCCAAAACTGTGATGTAACAAACTTCATTCATTATATAATTACTACCAAAAGTATTTGATCACCCATTTAAAACATTGTATTGTTCCAATCACCTTCATGGCCACAGGTATAAAAATCAAGCACCTATGCATGCAGATTACTTCTACAAACATTAGTGAAATACTGTATGTACTGTATTCTCTTCCCTGTCTGGTAATCCGGTGGACTGACGTGACTAAATTATGTCAAGTGTAAAGTTTGGTGGAGGGTGGATTATGTTGCGGGGGTTCCTTTTCAGAAGTTGCGTGTTTTGACTAGCTGCTGTGGAAGTCGATAAAGCTAGTTATGTGCATGTGCTACAAATAGCCGCTGTTAAAGTCAGTGAGACTAAGTTAGTTATGTGCTATGTATGACTAGCCACTATGGAAGCTGATGAAGCTAACTTGATGTTGGAATTAATGAAGCTAGCTGAATGCTATGTCTAGCTCGCTGTGTGTAAGCTAAAATCTAACCCAGCTGCACTTTGTTTAGAATTAAAGTTGTGCAACAATGAGGACAACATCTTACTATATTGGGAGTATTTGTTTTGAGAGGAATTTGGAAGTAAATATTTTGTGAATAAAGTTATAAAGTGTGATTTAAGGCTATTAAGATGGTATTGCTACCAGGAAAAGTCTATATTCTAAAAATATTATGACCAAAGATCATGGATTTATGATTAAAATGTGATTATATTCAAAGATTTTTTTTTTACATTTTTAGTGACCCTAAAACAACAGGGTTGTAAATGGGCTTGTAAAAATGTATCTTAGCGTGATTTTACACACTTACTATACACTTACTTTTTATACTATTTCGTTTTTTTTTTTTTTCTTTTGCACAACTGGGGATTCATATGACTGAGTTAATTATATTCAGAGAGTTTGCGACCACCTAACCCGCTGCTCCCCCCCACAGGAAATCAAGGCTATAGCCCATAGAGTGAAGTGTATTTAAACTGCTGTGCATAAAATGACAGGTAACAGGAGACACCAAGCCCATTACTGCCTTAATCACCGCTTATTGCTTTGGTGCTTGTATGGAAGGTAATTGGCCCCCAGAATGAAGGAGCAGACCGAATTTTATTACTGGATTAAGAACAGCAGCCCCCCCCCCGCTGCGTGACCCGTCCGTCATCCGCAGCCAATCATATCCGGTAAGGCCTGGGTGTGAGGAGGACATGGGGTTGGTTATTCTGGGCCTGGGTTTTGTATAGCCCCTCAGTGGGGCAGATAAGAGTGGGTGGTTTAGTCTTATTAGTGACCAGAGCCTTCAACTCCTCGACTCCAGCGTCCGGCTCTCGGCTGGACCGGGCACGATGCGGCCCCGACGAGACGGCTCGCGCCCATTAACCGGATGCTACGTGCTAATTACGGCAGGACGCGTGATTAGACTGCGGCTTTCTAAAAGACGCTCCCCGTGACCCGCCTTCGCCCGCACTTGCTCTGCCCAAGCAAATGAGCTGGTAATTGCTTCTGGAACATCCCGTCTGGCTAATTACCAGTAATGAGCATAGCAGAGCTTACCTGTGTTTTAGAGCACAGCCATTGAATTATTGATTTGTTTTTCCATTCAGAGCTTTTGGATGGTGCGCTGAGAGAGAGTGCTGTGAGCGGGGGTGGGGGTGGGAGTGCGGGTGGGATATGGTGGTGGAGGGGGGTTGCTGTTATTAAAAAGACCGGGTTAAAGAAACACATTATAGTATTTGTTGTTTCTTTGCTGCTTTAAGCCGCCAAAACCTTTCCTTACAAAAGGATAAAAGAATACAATGTTGAAATTTTATAGCTATGCCAGTGTTCTCAAGTCTCACGCTTTGAGCGTGTGACGCACGCACCTCAGCGAGTTCACACGCTCACATGCCACACATGGTATATCTCACGCTTGCCAATCCATCGGCTGTATATTATAATGTACTCTCGTTGAGCCAATCAGAATATAGATCGCTCTGTTGTTAGGCAGACCTAGTCAAAGAGGGTGGAGTTTCAGCCAGAGTGTCAGGCGCGAAGAACAACTGAAGAAGAACTGCACGCATCCAACCCCCACCCCCACCCCACCTTGGTACAACAGCCAATCTCACTCCCACCAAACTTCAAAACTTGAGAGCCCTGGCTATGCTATACATTTCTGTTTACCCTCCTGTTATGTTCTGTGTCAAATTGACCTGTTTTAAAGTTTGAACATCTAGGAAAAATAGTAAAAAGTAAGTATATTTTTTATTTAACCTCTTTTGATTCTGCTTGCCTTAATTAGCGTAATCAACATATAATATGAAAATGGTTCGTCTCGCATATTCGCAACAATCACCTCCTTCAAAAACAAAAACTCAAACAAAATTGCAATGTCATGTTTAACGTTTTGTAAATCTATTGTGTTTTATATGTTGATCTTATGTTGGGAAAAAAAAAAAGTAGTGAACCATTACCTTTAAGAGGTAAGGAACACCACTGCACTATTATAAATATTGATAGAATAATTTGCAATGAAGTAAGTAAATAAATATTTACACTGCATGTTAAGATTTTTTTTTATTGCATAATTAAACTGAAACAAATCAAAATCAAACTGACCCAGGAACATAACAGAAGGTAAATTAATACTGAAGACATCCAGACTACGAAGGAACACATAAGTAACCATGTCGTAACATGCAGTGTTTAAACAAACCAATATACGCAAAAAAATGTGAAGCAGCATTTGTAGATTGGATTGACCTTCATTTCTTAAAGTAATTTTATTTATTTACTTAGTTAAATTATTAGTTTAGTTATAGAACATTACTCAAATAAGGCTATTCACTGTATAGCTGTAACTCTACCTCTTCATAACTTGCTCTTCTTAAAGCTCCACTAGGTAGGATTGGGATTTTGTGCTCGCGGGCTCCTCCTACAGTTGTAGAGTGTAATAAATGTTTCAGGCGGATTAGTTTCTCTTTCTCGTTTTCTGGCTTTCACAGACATATTCGGTCTCTTTCCAGCTTCTGCTAGAGTGTCTGTGTGTTAGTTTGTAAAGAATGAACCAGTAGGCCTTGTAGAACTGTTAGAACTAAAGGTCGGAAAGCAGGTCGCAGTTCTCGCGAGCGTTGGTCGCGGCCGCCTCGAAAAAATACAGAGTCTGGTTTGAGCTCAGAGGAGCTCCGGCACAGACACGAGAGGACGGCTATTCCTCCTATTACACCTCAATGCAGCGCTGCAGTGAGTTTCAAGCTGTAATTTTACTTCTTTAAAAAAGATCAAAAATCAAGGAAATCCTACCTAGTGCTGCTTTAACTGATGCTCTCAAACACATTAAGAGAGCAAGAAGTTCAAGTTCAGCACAGCTGTTAACTGAAAGCTTACACTCCAGGTGACTCTACCTCATAAAGCAGACTGAGAAAATCCAGCCAAGATGTGCAAAGCTATCTGTATCTAAGAAAGAGGTGCTAATTTGAAAAATCTAAAATATGAAACATATTCTGGTTTGTTTAGCATGTTTACTAATTAATTGCGTATGTTTTTCTTCATATTTTGGATGATTTTAGTATTAATCTATTCTATATCTAATTTTTTAAGCTGTTGATTCTGTGCTGGCTGTGTACTATAGTGTTCAGTCAATAGCATTTTTACCATCTTACCATCAAACTCTGCCTGGCCCACTCCGACAATGATGATTGACATGGGCAGCTTGGCACCCTGTGGGTGAAAAAGGGGTCTTTACTTCTATGATGGCAACAGTACTGTTTTATGAAGTCAATAAGCTATAAAAACACATGAAATATTATGCAATGTGATACATGGGTTCATTGACAGTAAACCTTTTTGTAACACTTTACTTGGATGGTCCATTTGATGGCCTCTTTAATGCTCAACTGACATTCAACTAACATTCAACTACATGTCTATTACATGCAAATGAACTAAAAGGTGAAAGTAAATGATTCTCTATTGAATATAACCCTACATTCAACTCTAATCCAAACGCTTATCTTAATATTTTAGGATTGGGTTTAGGGTTAGATTTTAAGCTTAGGTTAAGGTAAGGGTAAGGGTTAGGTGTAGGGTTAGATTTTAGGGTTGATTAAGGGTAAAGGTTAGGGATAGGTATACGGTTAGGTTCTATTTTGAATCATTTACATTCAACATAGGGTTAAGTTAAATTGAATGCACATTCAATTCATTGTTAATTGAATGTCAGTTGAGCATCAACAAGGCCATAAAATGGACCATCCAAGTAAAGTGTTTACAAACTTTTTTGATATAGCAAAAATACAGATAAAGATAACAACATCATGGCAAAATAACCAAAAGAGATTAACCATCAACATGAAAATAAAGTGACAGAATAATCACCCAATCACGTTTTGATTTACAGTGATTCATATGAATGTGAGGTCCAAAAAATATGCATCAGATATCTTCACAAGGCTTTAAATTATTTTATTTAAATGATATTATTTTTATTATCTTATTGTCTTTAAGGATGTCCACATTTTCACTCCACTCCCAAACACAAAACACAGGAATGGAGCAAAAAATGTGTACTGTGTGAGAATCCAGAAAACCGGACTGACACTTGTGAATCAAGACTTATAGTGACTGAAGTGTTAAAAACCTCCAGCAGCACTGCTGTGTCTGATCCGCTCAAACCAGCACAACAAACTCTACTAATACACCACCACCATCATTCGGCCAATCAGTGTCACTGCAGTGCTGAGAACGAGCCACCACCCAAATAACACCCGCTCTGTGCTGTGGATCCTGAAGGGCCCTGATCATTAAAGAACAGGGTGAAATGGCTACAGTCTGCAACTAGTTTGCAGCAGAAACTGGTTGCTATAGTGTTGCTATATTGATACTAAGGTGATGCTAAGGTGTTGCTAGGTGGTTGCTAAGGTGTTGCTGTGGTGTCTGTGGCGGTAGTTATGGTGTTGCTGGGCGGCTGCTAAGGTGTTACTAGGTGATTGCTATGGTTTTGCTATGGTGTCTGTGGTAATTGCTATGATGTTGCCATGGTATCTGTGGTGGTTGCTGTGATGTTGCTAAGTTGTTGCTAGGTGGTTGCTAAGGCATTGCAATGGTGTCTGGTGGCTACTATAGTGTTGCTATATTGGAACTAAAGTGATGCTAGGTGGTTGCTATGGTGTTGCTAGGTGTCTGCAAATGTGTTGCTATGGTGTCTGTGGTGGTTGCTGTGATGTTGCTAAGTTGTTGCTAGGTGGCTGTAAAGGTGTTGCAATAGTGTCCATGGTGATTGCCCAGGTGTTGCAAGGTAGCTGCTACGGTGTTGCAATGATGTCCATGGTGATTGCTCTTGTGTTGCTAGGTGGCTGCTAAGACATTGCTATGGTGTCTGTGGTGGTTGCTTTGGTGTTGTTAAATGGTTCGAAAGGGGTTGCTAAGGTGTTACTAGGTGGTAGCTAAGGGGTTGTTATGATGTCTGTGGTGTACATGGTGGTTCCTACATGGTGGCTAGAGTGTTACTAGGTGGTAGCTAAGGGGTTGTCATGATACCTGTGGTGTACATGGTGGTTCCTACGTGGTGGCTAAAGTGTTACTAGGTGGTAGCTGAGGGGTTGTCATAATATCTTTGATGTCCATGGTGGTTGCTGTATTGTTGCTATGGTGTCCTTGGTAAATGTTAAAGTGTTGCTATGGTATCCTTGGTGGTTGCTACATGGTGGCTAGAGTGGTTACAACAAGGTTGCTAAGGTGTTACTAGGTGGTAGCTAAGGGGTTGTTATGATATATGTGGTGTACACGTTGGTTCCTACGTGCATGGTGGCTAGAGTGTTACTAGGTGGTAGCTGAGGGGTTGTCATAATATCTATGGTGTCCGTGGTGTTTGCTGTATTGTTGCTATGGTGTCCTTGGTGGTTGCTACGTGGTGGCTAGAGTGGTTAGTACATGGTTGCAAAGGTGTTACTAGGTGGTAGCTAAGGGGTTGTTATGATATCTGTGGTGTACACGGTGGTTTCTACGTGGTGGCTAGAGTGTTACTAGGTGGTAGCTGAGGGGCTGTTATGATATCTGTGGTGTCCATGGTGGTTGCTGTATTGTTGCTATGGTGTCCTTAGTAAATGTTAAAGTGTTGCTATGATATCCTTGGTGGTTGCTATGGGGTGACTAGAGTGGTTACTACATGGTTGCTAAGGTGTTACTAGGTGGTAGCTAAGGGGTTGTCATGATACCTGTGGTGTACGTGGTGGTTCCTACGTGGTGGCTAGAGTGTTACTAGGTGGTAGCTGAGGGGTTGTCATAATATCTGTGGTGTTTGCTGTATTGTTGCTATGGTGTCCTTGGTAAATGTTAAAGTGTTGCTATGGTATCCTTGGTGGTTACTACATGGTTGCTAGAGTGGTTACTACATGGTTGCTAGAGTGTTACTAGGTGGTAGCTGGGGGGTTGTTATGATATCTGTGGTGTACGTGGTAGTTCCTACCTGGTGGCTAAAGTGTTACTAGGTGGTAGCTGAGGGGTTGTCATAATATCTGTGGTGTCTGTGGTGTTTGCTGTATATCTGCTAATGTGTTACTAACTGGTTGCTAAAGTGTTACTATGGTATCCATAGTGGTTGCTAGGTGGTTGCTAAGGTGATGCTAGGTGGTTGCTAAGTAGATGCTCCTATATGTTCAGTATAGCTGAAACGATGGACAGTAAATGCATAAAAAATAAAGTAGCCATGATAAAGTAGTCTAATAGGAGATTTTGTTAATATGTGAAAATAGATAGAAACATAAATATCCATCAAAATTCTACAAAGCAGCAATTAAAACCCCCATATTGTTCACAAGAAATATCTGAGGGTTCATCCAATCATAGACAGCCCAGATCAGAGCAGCCGTCCACTAAACACACAGCACTCTGATCAACGCCGCCGTGTGACTGTGAGCTTAAGTCAGCCAAAGCCCATTCATTCAGCATTAATCACGCCGCCTCCTGCTGGGCTGGAGACCACAGATCTCGGGGCCACTCTGATGTTTGCGTGTGATGCAGAAGAGATGGCAGGATATGTAAGACAGTTCTGACTCATCCTGATGATGAGAGTAAATTGTCTGTCAAAACAGCTCTAATCACACTGCTGAGAGGTGAGTCAGTATTCTGGACACGGACAGAGTGCCGAGGGTTTAATGGAACAGACTGCGGACCCTCAGCTGACCTGAGAAAATGCGTTGTGATGTTCGAGGTTTAAAGAGAAAAGACTGATTGCTTTGTGAATATTATTTTTTTTGTGTGTCATTGATGTTGGAAATTATAGACAATACTCTAAATAATATGAGGCTCAAAAAGAGTTAAAATGAAGTAATCTCTGATAAGAACTACACTGTTAAATGTTTAGTACATTACCAGTGATAAAAGACTGGACACAATTGACTGAACGTACAATTTATAGACCTTTATAAATAGTAGAATGAGCAAAAAATGTTTTGAATATGTTTAAAATGACCTAAATTACCAAACTAAATACTAAAATGTAGTATTTTCCATGATAATCCTTTTTAGATATGTTGGACAAGCAATCCAAGCTGCATCAAACATACTGTAAAAGGGTCTACAGTAGACAGTGATTTGGGATGAGCTGGAGCTTCACAACATGAAGGAAGAGCAGCAACTATTGTTCAGCACCTCCAGGAACTCCTTCAAAAAGCTGAGACTTTATGTGTTCCAGTATATTGTTAATATACTGCTCTGGAAAAAAATAAGAGACCACTTAAACATAATGAGTTTCTTTGATTTTACTAAATTGAAAACCTCTGGAATATAATCAAGAGGAATATGGATGATCACAAGTCATCAAACCAAACTGAACTGCTTCAATTTTTGCACCAGGAGAGGCATAAAGTTATCCAAAAGCAGTGTGTAAGACTGGTGGAGGAGAACATGCCAAGATGCATGAAAACTGTGATTAAAAAACAGGGTTATTCCACTAAATATTGATTTCTGAACCCTTAAAACTTTATGAATATGGACTAGCTGAGGTCTGAAAGCTCTGCATCTTTTTTTTGGGTATTTTAGCCATTTTTCATTTTCTGCAAATAAATGCTTAATGACAATATTTTTGTTTGGAATTTGGGAGAAGTGTTGTCCGTAGTTTATAGAATAAAACAACAATGTTCAATTTACTCAAACATATACCTATAAATAGTTAAATCAGAGAAACTGATGGGATATCTTATTTTTTAATTCACAATGTAAAAAAAATAATATAAAGTAAGAAAAGGCATTGAATGAGAAGAGGTGTATCAAAACGTTTGACTTGTACAGTGTATCTTAAAACTGATCTGCTACAAATTGATTTCAAATTGATACCTAAGTGAGAATCAAATACAACAGACCATGTGCAGAAACCAGGAAGTAGCTATAATAATAGTCTGATATGACAGGGTGTTATTATTAATTAATATTTGAAAGAAAGCTGCTGCACACTGCAGAGACAACAAGACAACAGGATGAAGGGGCGGAGTCTAGTTCAATCACTGTCACACCTGGAGCACCAGCAACCTAGCAGCCTTCCCACTTCCTACTTCCTTTCTGAGAAGCTGAGGAGCACGGATGCTAGAACAATTCCCTTCCCACGTTAGCATACGAACATCACCTCAGCCGAGAAGATCGTTTGATCTTGCGCTTCGTTCCTTACGCAATCCTGCTCGGAAATGACAGACGCGTTTCAAGATTCATGAGGTTTTATATAACAGTCTGTCCTCAGGCTTCGTCAGGTCTTGTCAGGGAGCTGCTCTGCTTTTGTTTTTTGTGTTTAGTTTTTTTTTTTTTGTTTACCGACTTCCAAATTTTTCCAGGCCGGGAAAGAAACAAAGCTGGAGACGGAATCCCCTGACAGAGTGATGGAAAGTTGTTTCTTCCACACTTCTAAATTATCTGTGCAACTCTGGTGACAGGCTGTGCCATGAGTGCGTGTCAGGAGCATCCATGGATAATTGAGCTCCATTGCCCCATTTGTGCCATTATCTCTGGCGTTTGATTGACGGGACGGATCCGGAATAATGAAAAAACAAAACAGCCTGTCAGTTCACAGTAGCCGCCTTGACAATGCCGGGGAAACTGCACATCCGTAGCACATGGACGGTCATACCCCTACTCATAAACCCACACAAAAACACACACAAAAACTCATATAATGAAAAGAACTCCAGGTACATATTGTCATACTGCCACATAAACTGTCAGGTTCCCAGAGTGCAACTTGTTTTCCACCTTTTATTACATATTCAAATAGCAACGGCTCAGTCAGTTGCGCCAACCCAGGTGGTTTACATATCCTTTCGAGAGCTGTTCTCAAGAAGATAGTAAAAAAAAATAGTGGAAACCTTCAACCACATGACAATGAAAAATGCATAGAGTTGAATGTGACGGTTTTTCCATATTTGGCACAATTTCATATACAGGGGTTGGACAATGAAATTGAAACACCTGTCATTTTAATGCGGGAGGTTTCATTGCTAAATTGAACCAGCCTGGTGGCCAATCTTCATTAATTGCACATTGCACCAGTAAGAGCAGAGTGTGAAGGTTTAATTAGCAGGGTAAGAGCACAGTTTTGCTCAAAATATTGCAATGCACACAACATTATGGGTGACATACCAGAGTTCAAAAGAGGACAAATTGTTGGTGCACGTCTTGCTGGCGCATCTGTGATCAAGACAGCAAGTCTTTGTGATGTTTTAAGAGCCACGGTATCCAGGGTGATGTCAGCATACCACCAAGAAGGACCAACCACATCCAACAGGATTAACTGTGGACGCAAGAGGAAGCTGTCTGAAAGGGATGTTCAAGAGCTAACCCGGATTGTATCCAAA
This sequence comes from Astyanax mexicanus, assembly GCF_023375975.1. NCBI lineage: Eukaryota > Metazoa > Chordata > Actinopteri > Characiformes > Acestrorhamphidae > Astyanax > Astyanax mexicanus. The sequence goes on from NC_064431.1 coordinate 21,933,734, forward strand.
AAAAATAAAACGACGGCTGCCCAAATCACGGCAGAATTCAATGTGCCCAACTAAAGTAGGGCTCCAAGATTTGCCTTAAAATCAGTCTAAATTTGACTGAATTTCCTTTCAAATAGCAAATGACAAGTGACACGCTGATTGGTTTATTTCACGCTACGTCCAAAACACACCAACCCATAATTAATTAAGAGAATTAGTACATGCCTTTGCATGTTTTGAGAGGCGGAACGCATACTCTTCCTGTCATTATGATAGCAAAGACATACTGACATGCCTTAAATCAAGCTGTGTGTTGCACAGTTTACAACTAAATATTGCTAAAATTGGGCCCCAAGATTTGCCTCAAATCAGCCTTAATTTGTAATAATTTATTGTTCCTAGTTACTTTCCTTTTCCTAACAAAATACATTGCAATTCCACACTTCTTCTTCTTCTGGATGCAACTCTTTCTTTTTGACTCTTTGACGAAGAGTGCACTGTATATGAAGCAGGAGAAAGCTAATTCAGATACATATTGTCATACTGTCACTTAAAGTGTCAGAGTCCCAGAGTGCTACTTGTTTTTCACCCCCTTTATTACGCATTCAAATAGCAACAGCTCAGTCAGTTGCGGCAGCCCAGATGGTTTATGTGGCGTCTTTATTGAGCCACACAGCTGCACTCGAGGCTGAGACTGGTGATTTTTGGTGACAAAGGTATTGTTAGCGAACACAAGATGACTGGCGAATGCGGAAAAAGCCTGCTTTGTGCGTAAAGCCCTCGATTGCCGGGTCCCTCTGCCTAATTCCTATCCTTGTGCCCTGTAATTGGGGAGGGAAGTACACTGTGTAGACTGTCACTTAGTGCTGTAACTGACAGCTCGGGGCTGAACTAATGATGTTCCAGCTGTAATGAAGGCGAGACGAAGCGGCGAGTAGCCCAAGTTTCTGCGCTGTGTAGGCGAAGATCCATCATAACTTCAGACAGGAGCTTAAGTCAATTCCATTTAAGCTTATCATCAGTCACTGGCTGAGTGGGTGGTTTGATGTGTCTGTCCGATTCCGCCTCCCGCCCATTACGCTGACGATGACGTCTGATTGGCCTGCGAACGAAGACTGTTCACATATCTGAGCGTGTAGCTCAGCTAATGCAAAAACTGCAGCCTGTCCACCATGACAAATGAGTGAGCAGCTGATGTTGTTTATTCTTATCTTCCGCAAATGAGCCCCCGCTCATACCTGTTGTTTTTCGCTAATCAGCAGGTGCATTAACGTGCCAGTGTCAGAACCGTGGCAGAAGCGTGTTGTTATCATGCTAGCAGCTTGTTTAGCGTGTTAAATGAAAGCCATTGTCAGGAATGGATGCCCTTTGTAAAGATGAAAAAGTGGCAAACATTCAGCTTACAACCCCGTTGTAACCCATTCAAAAATGTCATGGGGTTGAACGTGAAGGAGTTGTAGGTTTTGTACTAAAATGGGCAATGCATTTCTATGCAAGCAAAGAAAAAAAAACTAAATTGCATGAAATGTTGTTTTAACATCATATACTGTATTTATGTGCTTGTAGAAATGGGACAGATCCAATATAATAGCAATATAATATAAGGGCTGATATTGAAGTAATAAACTTATTAATAGACAAAGCAAAAGACAAACTCCACATTTTGATCCAGATTCCAATCCACAGCTTTCATTGTTTACCATGAATCTTTTTCAAATTCTTAATTCTTATTATAAGCACATACAGCGTGTCTGAGTTTACGTATATATTGTGTCTAGTCTTTGCTAATACATTTTTGGAGTGTGACTAAGCAAGTTAATGAAATTTGTTGTTTTAAGTAAAATATTGCTTGTTTGGAGATATTTAGTCTGGAAAAGCACCCCAAGTGTAATCTGTTCATAATAAATTCCTCTGTAATGCATTTATATTTAGTGTATTTGAGTATATGTTTTGCTTTTGTAATAATACATACTGTCATCTATTTCAACATAATGATGTGGCCTTATAACACACATTAAATATACTAAATAAACGTTAGATAAGTAACAATCTGAATTGGTATTTTTATTAGTAGTTTTGTATCGAAATCAGATTATAACTGAAAAAAAATGTTTATTTTTTATTTTTTAGTAGTAACATATTTAAAACATTAAGCTTAACAAGCTTAAGCTGGAAGTAAAAAAGAAAATCTTACCATTATTTACATGAAAAAAAATGGGCTATGCAACTTATTATTATTATTATTATTATTATTATTATTATTATTACTTAAATTATCTCAGAAAGAGCATACAACAGAAAATGGTGCTATATTTAGAAAACAATCATCATTATGTTAGTAAAGATAAAAATATTCTCTAAAATCACACATTAAAGCCATTTTTAAACTATTATGTAATGTAAAGTCACATATAAAGTCTCATATAAATTATTTTTTTAAACTAATAACATAAACCAAGTGTCAGAAATGGACAACAACTGCTGATAATTCATTAATTATGATTTTAAATCCTGCTTAAGGGTCTAATAGTTCTAAATAATTAATTTGACCATTAAGCATTTTTTCAGAGCTTATATCAACGCTCCTTTCACTCTGCCCAGAGTTTAGTGGATTCTTCTGAAAGTAATTCTCCATCTAGGTAATTTACAGTGTGAAGAGTCTGGTTTTGCTGAAACTGCAGGTCTGTAAAATATAACCAGATGAAGAATAGCCAGTTCAGCATAATTTGGAGCTTGTTAATGTCTTCTCTTTAGCGGATATAACTACCGTTTATTCAGTATGCTCTGTTACTGCCCTCACTAGTGACTCATAGCAAAGTTAGCACATAGCTAATGGGCTGACAGGCTGCTTCAGTAATATTAAATATTCAAACACACTGCTTTCAGGAATAATTAGAGCAAAACTGGAGAAAATCTAGGAAAAAATTTGACCTAAATGCTTTTTTTTTGCCTATGGTTTAAAACAGAATTAGCTTTAGCATGTGCTTAAACAAAAGCACTAACACTAACTTGCTAGCTTGGCGCTAACAACAAACTAAATTTGTGTGAGGAAAATAACACTCATTTCCGGGTGATTTGCAGCAGTAAAATAGCACTGAAGAGTCAAAGAGAGAGAGAGAGAGAGAGAGAGAGAGAGAGAGAGAGAGAGAGAGAGAGAGAGAGAGAGGTATGAAGAATATATTATTTAACAGTAAACTGTATTATTAACTACCTTTCTGTTACTTTACTATTAATTATAGGTTAGGTAAACTAGCCATTATGCTAACCGCTAAGTTAGCTTCTCAGCTGAAAGAATCTCCACAGCAGCTTTATGGTAACATGTTAGTTATGTAGCCCAGTGTACTATAGTGAGTATGTAATGATGTGGTATATTTATGCTCATTTTTGTATTTTATTATTTGTCTTAACAGAGTTACATTAGCAAACTATCATGCTAATTATTTAAGCTGCACATATGTAAAATAAATCAGTGTAAATTGTATTTAATGTAAATGCATTTGAAAATTTACAGAAATTGGCCAAAAGAAGTTTTCTTAAGATTTCTTAATGTACTACAATTGTTCGAAATATATGTTTGATTTAAATTAAAATATATTAAAATATATTGTATCTCACACATACTAAAACTGCCTCAAATATTTTTTTCAATCTGGAAAGATCTCAAAACTAGATATATGGTTTAATACATTTAATAAAGAAGGTTTAAATATTTAAAAAATATTATTAACATTCTAAATAATGGAATAATATTTAAATAAAGTAGGTATTCATTCAGGTATGTATTATATATTTCTGGAGTATCAATTTCTGCTCCTAATACTAAGAAAAATACTATATTATTTAAAAACTGATCTCAACTCCGACATGAGGTTTAAATCATTAAAGTTACAAAAGCTAAAATAAACTTCTGGAAAAATTAAATGATGCTATTGTTCCCAGGGGCGGATGTGGAACTTCTGGGGCCCTAAGCAATGTTTTTCGGGGGCCCTGATTAAATGGATTATTTTGTATGGCAAAATGCAATACTGACAACCTAGCTGTATCAGGTTTCTCATCCTCGTCAGACGATTCATTTCTTGCTGCTGCAAAAAAATTGGTGAGCTTTGTTAAGATTTCTGTGCTGGACTTCCTTTCCTTAATTTTCTTTTTTTTTTGGGGGGCACCACTGGGATAAGACCGTTTCATGGTTGTGCTGAAGCTACGTTAGTCTACCTCGCCTAGCTTAACTTGCATGTACAAAAAAGAAAAAAAAAATGTTTTCGTTTTTTGGCCAGAAGGGGGCCCCCTGATTCCTGGGGCCCCAAGCAATTGCGTAGTTTGCGTGGTGGTAAAATCCGCCCCTGATTGTTCCATATACAACTCTGAAAAAAATAAGAGACCACTTAAAAATGACGAGTTTCTTTGATTTTACCAAATTGAAAATATCTGGAATATAATCAAGAGGAAGATGGATGATCACGAGCCATCAAACCAAGTTGAACTGCTTGAAGTTTTGCACCAGGAGTAGCATAAGTTATCCAAAAGCAGTGTGTAAGACTGGTGGAGGAGAACATTCCAAGATGCATAAAACTAGGGTTATTCCACCAAATGTTGATTTCTGATCTCTTAAAACTTTATGAATATGAACTTGTTTTCTTTGCATGTTTTGAAGTCTGAAATCTCTGAAATTGTTTTATTATTCCAGCTATTTCTAATTTTCTGCAAATAAATGCTCTAAATGACAATATTTTCATTTGGAATTTCGGAGAAATAGTAGTTTATAGAATAAAACAACAATGTTCAATAAGAACTGTGAAACTTCATAGGCTCTGTAACACTGCTGAAATTGCACCCGACAAACGAACTGATATTGATGCATAAAACATCAGCAGTGCAGCGCGGCAGCGAGACTATTGTCAGCTTGCGTTGGAAGTGTCGAAACACAGCTAGTTCCAAATGGCCTCCTGCGGGGCTGAGCCCATTTCCCCATGACCTGCTTTAAAACGACAAGCGGTCAGAACCCGAGCAGCTGCTTACGGTAACAGCGCTTCCTTATGAATGATACATGTGCCCCTCCCCTTCACTCACCACCCCACTACCCAACAAACACTGTGAGAAGTGGGTCAGCGTTCCTCAAAGGGCTCCAACAGAACATCCTACGCACTTTAGAAGGCTGGGTGTGCAGCAGCATGCATTATGTTCTGTAGACCCACACTTCCAGCTCAGTAAAATCTGGCGTGCACTGTTTGATTTTTAGCTCAATTTTTACCCTGATTTTTTTCCCTTCTGAAAAATTTGCAATCGATTGCTGCAGAGATAATACGGTAGACTGAGGGCATAAACAAAAGTCAATACTAAACCTTTAAATCGAGCTTCCAAGCTGGTAATGTTATCATTACTTTGCCTAAAAATAGCTGAGATTTTTTCCTTTCTTGCTAACAGAAATAAACGACCAATAAAGATGATACTTTTAATAGTAAATGATAATATAATCAGGAGGTGTCATCAGATATGATATTAAGAAAACATGCAAAGTTCAAGCACTGTCACCTCTTGTCGCCTTGGCACAGTAATGAGTATGCTGAAAAAATATGTCAGAAACAGAACGTTAGACTTTATATTTGTTAGATTCCTTACATCTATAAAAATGGCCATTCCCAGCAACTAGCTAGTAATTTAGCTATATTTTTTTTTGTTTATTCTGTAAAATACAGTTAATATAACACTAGATAGCTGTTTGGTAGAAATTACTGAACTCATCTTGCAATTGTTCATGTAGGATGAGTGTCCTCAGCCTGGCAACTCGAGTGAGCTTGGCATATTGTCTGCTGGCCCTATGCAGCTACTATCACTACTACAGCATTAGTAGCCGTACATTGGCATCACCTTGTGCAACTACTGTGGCAATAGTTCTGATGTCTACAATATTAATCTACAATGTAGAAAATATCCAATATACAAATGTCCAAACCTTTGACTGGTACTGTATTGTACATAAATTTTGTATTTAATTCTGTATTTACAGGAGTTGGACAATGAAACTGAAACACCTGACATTTTAGTGTGGGAGGTTTCATCATGGCTAAATTGGAGCAGCCTGGTGGCCAATCTTCATTAATTGCACATTGCACCAGAAACAGCAGAGTGCGAAGGTTCAATTAGCAGGGTAAGAGCACAGTTTTGCTCAAAATATTGCAATGCACACAACATTATGGGTGACATACCAGAGTTCAAAAAAGGATAAATTGTTGGTGCACATCTTGCTGGAGCATCTTTGACCAAGATAGCAAATCTTTGTGATGCATCAAGAGCTACGGTATCCAGAGTAATGTCAGCATACCACCAAGAAGAACCAACCACATCCAACAGGATTAACTGTGGGCGCTGTAAAAGGAAGCTGTGTGAAAGGGATGTTCGGGTGCTAACCCGGATTGTATCCAACAAAAACATAATACACGACTGCCCAAATCACGGCAGAACTCAATGTGCACATCAACTCTCCTGTTTCCACTAGAACTGTAAGTCAGGACAATAAATTATTGTGGTTTAAATCCAGGTGTTTCAGTTTCTTTGTCCAACCCCTATATATTCTGAGCTCAGCAGTAAGGTAATTTAGCATTGCTACCACACTGTATGCATCACTACTACAGTGTTGGCCTCGCTAACATGTCGGTAACACAGTCAGCATTCCCACCAAATCTTTTTTTGTGTTGTTATTGTGTTACTATCGCTTATTGTTCTGTTTATAACGTCCACTTATTGGTTATGCATAATATCTATGTGACAGTTTTTATGAGCCGAGACTAAATTATTGGAACATCTAAATCAGACACTGAATCAAGGGATCGCAAACCCCAAGAAGGTCCTGCAAAATATTTTGAATGCTAAAAAATGGTTAAAAAAAAGGGTGAAAACCTCTGCACTCCAACGACTGAGTTGATAGGAGTTTTGCTGCAACTCTAGCAAAGAAAACTCTAGCATGATGTCTTGCATATCTTTACTCGTTGACTTTGGAAATTTGTCTGCGATGGTGAAAAATAGCATGAAAAGTCATTTGGTTTAAGAACGCCATAAGTGTGTGTGAGCACGAGCAACAGTACCGAACCTACGGAAAGACTCCATCTGGGTTTGTTAGCTGATTTTCAACACTGATTTGAAGAGTCCTCTTTTGGAATGACTTTAATGCAGGCAGACATCTGCCATCTTTCAAGCTCGAGCGCAGGAAGTGAAGATGGGAAAAATCGGTTTAGCTACGCTCTTCATTTCCGACACCTTCGCCAGGAACCAGCGCAGCAGGAGTCCGCATATTTTAGGTGACACCCTGTGTTAGAATGTGCTCTTCCGTCAAATCAAAACATTGACTCATTAAACATGACTAATTGTGGTTAAAAAAAAATTACATTACCAGTCAAAAGTTTGGGCACACATTCTCATTAAGATTTGTTATTTACTTGCGGTATTTATTATATTGTAGATTCAAATTAAAAAGTTAAAATTTTAAAACTATGAAAGAACACATATGCAGAGTTAGGTAGTAGAAAAAAATGGTTTGGCCTTCAAAAGCACGTTTGAGTCAGAGAAGAGTAGAGTGAAGGAAAAGTAGTTAACAATTGCTCAGCACCTCTAGGAACTCCTTTAAAGGAGAACTCCGGTGTAAAATGCACTTTTGGTGTAGTAAAACATGCTAAAAAGTAGCTACCTTTAATGAATAGCACACCTCTGTTCTCCCACAGTGCACGGAGCTAAAGCTAGCATTGTAGGATGTAAACAGAGGTTTTTAATAAACTTCTTGTGCACTTTTTAAGTTATTAATGCCTCGTTTTAAATGTCAGGGCTCTACGGATTCTATCAAGGAGGTGTGGAGCTACTTTAAGCCTGAATAACAGTGGAAAAAGCAAATTATGCCCCGTATCACCCAGTCTGAAGGGTGTTTGGACGAACTGTTAAAATTTCTGGATCTCTGAACACTGTGGGGGAACGAAGGTGTGCTATTCATCAAAGGTAAGTACTTTTATCATGTTTTACTACAACAAAAGCCCATTTTACACCGGAGTTCTCCTTTAAGACAGTTGGAGAGCCAATCCTCATTCTTTCAACTTCATGAACTCAACTGGGAGAATCAGCCAAGAGTAGAATTGAAACTAGAATTGAAGCAAAAGGTGCTAATTTGCAGAATCAAATGTATAGAAAACATATTTTAGCTTGTTTAACACTTTTTTGTTGATTTCACAATTGCTCTGAAGTGTTCCTTCGTAGTTCTGAAGTCTACAATATTGATCTGCCATGTAGAAAATAATAAGAATAAAGACAAAAAACACATTAAATGAGAACGAGTGTGTCCAACCTTTTGACTTATACTGTATTGTACATAAATTCTGTATTTATTTACAGTTTTGGCTTCCAGTTTCCACGTCCATGTTTTAGTCCAAAATCACATTTAGAAAAAAACTGATATACAAGAGACTTGATGTATTGGAAACTTTTTTTTACATGTAAATCTTTTGAATATCTGAGATCTGATGTTAAGTTTGAGATTTTTTTTTTTTTTTTCCATTTTCTCCCCAATTTACACAGCCAATACATTAGGACTCATTAGGACTCACCCTATCACTAGTGATACCCCAACACACCAGGAGGGTGAAGACTAACACATGCTTCCTCCGATACATGTGAAGCCAGCCACCGCTTCTTTTCGAGCATTACCGAGCAGCCAGCGCGCTCAGAGGAAAGCGCAGCGGCTCGGCTCCGGTACATCAGCTCACAGACGCCCTGTGCTGCAGACATCACCCTAGGAGTGATGTGGGGAGAGAGCGCCATCTACCCACCCAGAGGGAGCAGGGCCAATTTTGCTCCCTCTGAGCGCCGGCAGCTTGATGGCAAAGCTGCGTGAGCGCGGGTTCGAACCTGAGACCTCCTGCTCATCAATGCTTCGCCAGAAACGAGCCCAGCAGCATCTCAGAATGTGCTTATTAAACATGCTTAATAGTGGTAAACTCGACCAATTAACTGTGCTTATTCCAATGTTTGGCCTAATTCTGCTCTGCTTGGTAGGATTGCGAGTCACCTGCTCCGATATAACTGATGTTTTTTAATGCAGAATTCATAACCATTCATATCCCAAAGAGCAATTTCGACCGTCACTCTGAAGCTCAAGCTGAAGCTGTTTTGATTAATAATGCAGCAGACAGAAACAGCTGGAGGCTCAGAATTACATGAAACCACACTTGCTCTACAGGAGAGTGCTGCTGGTTGGCACAGTGTTCCAGTGTTCCGGGTCAGGTGTGAACACATTTACACACGTTTACCATCTTTAACATAGTTGTCCTCTAGTGTAACAAGACATCTGAAAACACTCTCTTTTGGTAGAGACAGAAAGTGCTGAAGTAAATGTACTGTTCATCTTATCAGCTTCACTGAGCGTTTCTTGTATAGGACATTCTTTTTGTATTTAATTGTAGTCTATAATTACACACTGTAGTCCTGTATCTGTGTCCCTGCATACTTTATTATCCTCCTTTTCCCCTATACTTCCATGACCTGGATCCCACATGACCACCACAGGGCAGATATACATTTTTTTGGGTGGTGGCATGACTTAGCATGAATAAGAATAGAAATGTTGTAGCTGGGCCCGTAGATTCTGCACACCCATAGTTTGCTGAATCTAGCTTCCCAGCTGGTCCCATAAAAGCTTGACTGGCAAAAAATCTGGTGATCAGAGAGGAAAAGAAGTGTTGCAATGTGGCAAAGACATTCCTGGGAAACCTATGCTGTGTGTGGACGAGCTTTATTCTGCTGAAAAATACCAGTTGGAAGCCCCATCATGGGAGGCAACCCAGGATGTCCAGCACGTCTTTATCTGACCATTTTTGTCAATGAGTGTATATTACACAGTTAAGATCCTAAATTTAGCAATTTCCTAGATTCCCTAGCAGCCATACATGCCAAAACAAGCCATAAGAGTAATATTTAACTACTTATAGACCTGAATTTAAGCTGTCCAATAAAAAAACAAGTATTTTCAATGTAAAAGAGTTTATTTCAGGTTATTTTGGAGAATTTCTGTTGGTGCATTCATCGAAAAATTCTGACACAGTGTAAGGGAGAGTTGTAGCTGTAGTTGTAATAATAATTATTATTATTATTAAACTATCTGGTGAACTAAAAATACTATGGCGTCACATCAATGAAAAAAATTAACCAGCGTGTTTTAACATTTTGCGTGTGTAAAATTTGCCTCCTCTTGGGTGATAATCTTCCAAAAAAAAAAAAAAACAGCCTGCACTCTGACGCTGTTATCCCGGGTTTAGTGTCCGTAGTGACCGGCTGTCTCGTTCAGCGGCTAGAGCGACCGGCCCTCCCGTGCTGTCTGCCCGGGTTGAGTGCCCGGCTGTCTCGTTCAGTGGCTAGAGCGACCGACCCTCCGACGCAGTCTGCCTGGGTTTAGTGCCCAGAGTGTCCTGCTGTCTCGTTCAGTGGCTAGAGCAACCGACCCTCCGACGCAGTTTGCCCGGGTTTAGTGTCCGGAGTGACCAGCTGTCTCGTTCAGCAGCTAGAGCGACCGACTCTCCTATGCAGTCTGCCCGGGTTTAGCGCCCAGAGTGACCTGCTATCTCGTTCAGTGGCTAGAGCGACCGACCCTGCCCGGGTTTAGTGCCTGGAGCAGCCGACTCTCTCATTTAGTGTCTGGAGCGACCGACGCTGAACAAGATAGCCGGTCACTCTGGGCACTAAACCCGGGCAAACTGCGTCGGAGGGTCGGTCGCTCTAGCTGCTGAACGAAACAGCCGGTCACTCCGGACACTAAACCCGGGGTAACAGCTCCAGAGCGCAGGCTGTTTGGATTTTAGCATAGCCAGTTAGCTTACTCTCCTCCCGTCCTTCATGCTCCGCCCCCCACAAACCCTGGAAATATCAGACAATAGTATTCGCTGAAGGATGCGACCTGACCCCGAACCCAAACTGTCAAAACCACCCCTTTCAAAACTCGAGCGCAAAAAAAGCCTCGCTCGAGCAAAAATGAAGCCTTTTTCACCTGGTATGTTTGCGCCCCCGACTTTTGACATTAATGTGACGCCAAAAAATACTTGTTTTTATTGGACAGCGACAATATGCACAAAATAGTTTTCAAAATATTTAAAATATGTTCAAATTGCATAATTTCGGCATGTTTAGGCTATAAAATCACTTGTTGTTTGTTTCTACTGTTTCCTGTATTTGTTTAAACACTTTCATCACACTTTAACTCTACATAATTGCAAAATATAGCATTCTTTGAGAGATTTTGAACTTTCTCTTGAATGAAAAGCATTACTACTAACCCACCTCTTCTGAGCTTTACAGTAGCTTTTAAACATTGCAGTTAGTACAGGAAGTACATACATTTTAGCATTAGCTGATGTCCACTGATGTGTTTTTTATTCTCTACCAGCAGGCAGAAGATGGAGGAGATTCCGGGTGTGGAGGAAGGGAGGTGGAGGAGGAAGGCCGTGTGAGAACGAGCAGCAGGCAAGATCTTAAAAGGAAGGTGTGGCTGTTCTAATGGTTTGACTAACAGTCGCAAATTCCCTTTAAATCCAGTCTGCTGGGAAGTCAGGCCTTTAGGATGACTCCAGTTTTCCAATGGAGAGCTGGACAGTTACCTGAAGGACCTTGAAGTAGCCCATTAAAACCACAGTAGAAAGAACTGTTGATCTGACATACAGAAACTAGTGATGTGCAGTAAAAGCTCTGATAAATACAGCAGTGAATTTTTTGGATGGTACTCACGTTCACAATGGCCTCTTTGGTCTGGGACATGTCTGATATGACGCCGTCTGTGATGATGAGGAGGACAAAGTACTGCGAGCCGTCCTGCACAGCTGCTGCATACCTGCAGAAAGAGCGAACAGGTGGATTGATGTGAGGAAAGGAATTATGAGGATTTATATTCTTACAGCCATCCAGAAAGAATTGGGACCCTCATTATTCATAATTATGAATGCAATATTCTGAATCGGACAAATCGTTGTTTCTGAGGTTCTTAGGCTGACGTCTTACATTTCTGGCAACCTTCTTGCTTTGCGTGGGTGAACATTATCCACAAGCGCACACACAGAGAACACAAACTTTATTCCCCCAATTGTGTGAAGGAAGGAGCATATTCATGAAAGAGTCTTTGAGTCAGCCAATCAGTTTTTATTGTGGGTGGGAAGTGTTTTTTCCCGCCCTCCTGGATGGAATGCGTTCAAGAGCATCATGGCTCCCATTAAAACTCATTTCACCTCTAAATTCTCTAAAGGTAATAAGTGAATCCCCATATATAATGGTATATAATGGTGGTATCCAAGTCCAGGTCCGGGGGTACCTCCCTGAAATTAATTTTTGCAACCTAATATCATTCACTTTTCTGCCTGAGAGATACAACTGCATAGGTGCGTTATTTGTTAGCAATATTAGCCTAGCCTATCTTTTTTTTCTGAACCAAAGAAACAAACTTCAGATGCTAAACTTACCTCGGAGGTTTAACAGCCTCTGAGGTAAGTGATCAAGCATTCTGATTAGATGCTTTCCTGCACTATTCGTTTGAAAGCACATAATGAAAATATTTCGTCCCAAAAGAAATGAGTGTTTACGAACTTTCTGAAAAGCTCGGTATCCCCCAAGGAAGCTACAAACAGTGTATTTTATGGGTTTTTCTCACAGCAAAACAGCAGCCTCTTCATGTTCCTGGAAAGCTGTGCTTTGCCTAAGTGTCTGGATTTTATTCCACATTTATTTCCCTCCATAACTCCCATTCTCAAACCAACCTATTTGAATGTAAATGACCCAGCGCCGTGTGGATTTGTAGCACCGATGTGTGTCTCTTGTATTTGTTTAAGCATAATCAAGCTCCGTGGGTACCCGCCTCTCTCAGTGCCAGGGCTCTGGGTGGCACATCACGCTTTAATTAAGCAAGTCTAATTCAAGTCTATGGAGATGGCGTTTTTAATTACTGTGGAGAGGAGGCATAATCAGATTGAAGAAAGATTTGCTCGTGAGATGCTGAGGAATGAGCGGAGGCTGCGGAGAGACTTCACACAATCATTTACGCTTGCCTCCTTTATTGGATACACCCTCCCTGCGCTGAGAATTGGTCACACTGGGAATACCGACGTGCATGGAATAGCATGCAGCTGGCTAAGATGGACACAGAACACTGTACTTCATTAGTTTGGGGTGTGGGCTGATTATTTAGACGCATATGAGATTTGAGGTTTTTCACAATTAACATGGATTTTTTGTCAGGCTATTTACAGCTCTGAAAAAAAAGAGATTTAAGAAGTCACTTAAAAATTATGAGTTTCTTTGATTTTACCAAACTGAAAACCTCTGGAATATAATCAAGAGGAAGATGGATGATCACAAGCCATCAAAACAAGCTGAACTGCTTGAATTGTGGCACCAGGATTAAAGGCATAAAGCTATCTAAAAGCAGTGTGTAAGACTGGTGGAGGAGAACATGCCAAGATGCATAAAAAATGTGATTAAAAACCAGGGTTATTACACCAAATATTGATTTATAAACTCTTAAAACTTCAGGAGTATGGACTTACTTTCTTCGCATTATTTCAGGTCTGAAAGCTCTGTCTCTTTTTTGTTATTTCTAATTTTCTATGCTCTAAATGACAATATTCTTATTTGGAATTTGGGAGAAAGGTTGTCTGTAGTTTATAGACTAAAACAACAATGTTCATTTTACTCAAAGATATACATATAAATAGCAAAATCAGAGAAAAGCTGTTGAAATATTACCTTTCCAAATTGTTGAATGTGGAATATGGAGCTTGCATTTGTTTATTCAAATTAAAGCTCTCAAATTTTTTGGTCCCCCTCCAAAAAATACAGAGAAATACCAGCATCTTAAATGTTTTAATCATGATTTTAATTTAAGATGAATCATTAAACACGGTTGTGATTAATAAAATTATTTTATTAGCCGATTGACACTACTAATATAAATATAATTTCATTTTGTCAATCCAGCATTATTTAGCGTTATTTAATTTATATTCATACACACAAGCTTATTCTTAAGAAGAAGAACATGAGCGATGAATTGTCTTTTCGTTCAATCTTCTCTCTTCTCTCGTTTTTTTCTTTCTTTTTTTGAAAATTTCATTGTAAATTTAATACCGAAGACTAGATTAAACTTATACAGGAACACATGCAAAATTGTTATGTTTATTTTATATTTTAGATATTTTTTCTTCAGATTCTTAATGAAGTAAAACCTGGATTAGTTCTCTAGCTGTCTTAAAGGAGTTTACAGCCTTTTGTTTTCAAAGACATTATTAATCCATGAAACCAATCAACAGGGAGGTCCTTTTAAAAAATCCCAAAAATAGTTAAGTATACTCAACTTTTACACTTTTATCTGCTTGTTATCATCTGATTGTACATGTTCTCGTCAGCAGAAGAAAAAAAAGGCTTAAATGCTTATCCCAGAAACCACCGAGTGTGAACAAGCTCTGAGGTCCTAAAGTGATACAGTGTACAACAGTCAATTTGAGCAGCTTGAAGAAACATCTCTCCCCCGTTTTAATGCCCATCTTCTGCAGAGCGCTGGGCCGTGGTGTGCCGCTGATGGTTCTGATTCTGAGCGCCGGTGTGAGGTGTAAGTGCTTTCTTTAGATTCACGCCGCAAATTCAGACTCTATTATACAGTCAAAAGGGGGCATACGGTGTGAAGAAGAGGCATGACGGACAGAGAGGTGGAGTGTGATGGAATTCTGCAGGGAGAGGAGCACACAATGCTGGAAGCTGCTGGAATCATTTTGTGTATCTTTGTGCCGCGGCGGGCTTGTGATAAGACGCTCAATTTTCCATATTTCCAGTTTACTCTGATTTTAGATTGATAAAAGATTGGGTCAAAAGCATGGTGGGATTGTTTGAATGAATAAAAAATGCCTTTTTTTCAACATTCTTTTGGTATTTTTATTTATGATGCTTGTGTGGGTTTAAACTTTGCACCGATCAGCCATATCATTAGCACCACCATCCTAATATTGAGGCATTAATTCCACAACAAGACCTCTGAAGGTGTTCTGTAATATTTGATACCAGAACAAAGGCCATTTTCACACCTTAAGTTTGTTTTCCTGGTCTAAATTAGTTGATAAGTTGGTTTATGTAAAGCGTTTTCACCCTTGGTTTGGTTTGTTTTCACACAGGCAATCCAAAACCTAAATGCAACAAAATGCATCCCAACAAACCCTGCGAGCATCATGTTGTATTCTCTGATTGGTCAAAGCTGTTTGGTGCAGGAGCGAAAAAAAAAAAGTAAATACAGAAAGAAGGCTCTGTTTTCCAGACCAACACATTTATATTCATGCAGTGCGAAGCTGCTTAAACACTGAACGCAGCACATTCAAACACAGGGTTTTCAATGGTTGCGGAGCTGCGTTGGTGTGAGCAGCAAATGCTGTACATACGACGTTCAGTGTGAAAACAGCTTAGCATGGAGCAGCAGCAGAGACAGCGTTTGTTCATACCTGTTGTAATTACAGTACTGAGTAATTGAAGTTAAACTGCAACTGAACAGCAGTTTAGCTACAAAATGAGGAGTATATTTGATATACTCCTGTGGGTCTCGGTGGAGTTGTTTTGATTCACTTCTAAGTGCGATTACTGTGTTCACACCTGCCCAAATGAACTGAACTGCAGCAAGGATATAAAAAAGAATAACCAGAGTCTGTTTTAAACTTACCGAATAATGTTGGTGTGAAAAAGCCCTTAGGTTACACCAGATTGTTCGATAAAATATAATTGCTGTCACCTCTCAGGAGATGGCTTGGTAAACATGCACACCTTCATACAGTATGTTTTGAGGTGTTATCTTGTGAGTGTGGCGGAAGACTGGTTCTAGGTGCTCATGGCAAGGTGATGTGAATTATGGGAGTTGAAGCAAGGCCTAATAGAGGGTCTAGTGCAGACTTCTAGTATATTGTTGCCAGATACCACAGGTATCTCTACAGGTTCCAGCTGTTGTGGTGCCAGTATGGGATCTAAACAAGATTTTCCAGGTGTTTTACATGTTTGGCTGGTTGGTGCCGGTGTTCACAATGCAGCAAACCTGGCAAAAGGCCTCTTTAGCATGTCTATGGTGAAAAAAATAGTATTCAACCTGGCATTACATGTGAAAACAAAGACCATTAAACACCTTTTGTACTTGGTCAGTGGCCAAATTATACCAGACAAAACTATGCAGAGACCTGCTGAGGGTACCTGAAGAATGTGGACGTGGAGGCTGTACAGTCACTGCGGGTGGGAACACTTAGAAAATGACGTTCATGTTTGACACTTCCTGATTTTCTTTTAATTATAACTCAGTAAAGCTTATTTGAGGCTGTTTTTTGTTCTGTTTTAGAAAAAAATGATGCCCACACTGAGAAAAAAGCCATCTACCAAGTATCACACAGCTTGATTTAGGGCAGCGGTGTGTCTTTGCTTTGCTGGTGCAGTGTCCATGTGAGCATAACAAGCAGGGGTGTAAGTGCGCTGGGCATGCACTTGTATTGACAATTCATTGCCAAGATAGCAATAAACATCTGACTGTTGAATTCTACCTAGGTTTTTTTTTTTTTTCAGTCATTGGCGCACCTGTGTTTTCCGTTGCCAAGATAGAAATACACTAGAAATGTACCTGAACGCACCTCAGTTTGAGACCCCCACTCCCATTGGTGCAGATACTTTATATTACTGTATACAAGAGCTGTTGATATTTAAACAACGCAGACGGAAGGTGTGAAAAGACTGTTTTGGGGGTGAGATAGCAATGAGCCTCACAATATGATACAATTATAAAAACAGAGCCTTCAAAATGCTCTGACTTTGAAAGATTTACAAAACATTTTTATTTTTAAGTAACAAGAACAGCATATTTGTATGGATGGGAGGCCAAAATGCAGATGAAAATCTACATTTTGTAAACAATATCTGGTTACTATTAGACAGGGCCTCAGTGTACAGTGGCAAAGCAGTTTTCTTTGTCATATATGTATCCACAATGGTAGAATAAGTGACCTGTAAAACATACCTGGCCACATGGTTGACGACTGGAGCGAAGTTTGTGGGCCCATAAAGCTGGACTGTCTTTAAGCTCTGATGGTACGCCTCCAGAATCCCTTCGATTCCATTGCAGTAGGGGTTTTCAATATTACCATTCTGTAATAAAGAAATTAGAAAGTATAGCTTTTAAGAAAAGACATTAGATAATCCTTAAGGGCAGAAAAAAATAAGTGTCAGGAAATATCTATAAGTATATATAGATAGCAAACCAGTGGATGTACTGTATGTAAGCCATTGTTTGTACACTTAAAGGTCTCATTCCATGGTTCTTAAGTTCATTTTAAAATGCCTAGTTGTGGTCTGTAGTATGAATGAATGCCGTCTGAGCTGTTTTTAGAGAAAAGGTCTCTGAAGAAAGACAGGACTTGGCTCTTGCTCATGAATATTCATACATGCAAATATATCACCTCTGATTGGCTAACAGCATTGCAGCAGAGAACGCATACCTGTCTTCCGCCTCAACAGTCAATTTTACAGCTCAAAAACTCAAAGGACAAAATATTTTCAGAAATATAGGCTTAGTTAAAGATAAAGATACATGAAAATTAAATTGTGAATGCACAATCGTGAATAGTAAATCCCATGATGAGCAGAGTGCATCGTTTCACCCCTACTGGTTAGATTATTGGGTTAATGATTAAATGGTTGAGGGTTTGATACCCATTCTCACCAAGCCATCTGCCACTGTTGGGACCTTGATTAAGGCACCAATGTACCACCCTAGGCATTTATGTATTAAATGTGCCCTCACAATGATTGTGATGATGATGTATGAAAGGCGGAGACAAAATTCCAACACTAGTATGGTGAACAAGGCTATCATTTCCTTCGTCTTTTTGTTTTGTAGGCCGTTGCCATGGATTTGAAGTTACAGGAAGCCAATAAAGAGAGCACAGTACAGTGATAAAGTGACATGGCTGAGCTTAAGAAGATTAAAGACATGTCTCGCCACTGTCTTCTGGATCAGCTGAAGGGCATGATGAGTCCTATAGGAAGAACAGCCAACAGGGGATGCTCAGTAGTCAAGATTTGACATGCTGGTGGACTAAAGGAGCCTTTATCTGGCCTCTCTACAGAGAAAGGGTTGAGCTCTCCAGATGCTGTAGAGGAGAAATCTGCATAAACTATTCAAGGTCATGTTCAACCTTGTTGAGAGTTGTGATAAGTGATAACCAGTCAATCAGAGAATAGCAGTGTGTGCACTTACAGGGGTTGGACAATGAAACTGAAACACCTGGTTGTAGTAGACCACAATAATTTTCACATTGAATTCTGCCTTGATTTGAACAGCCGCGGTTTTATGTTTTTTGCATACAATCTGGGTTAGCACACAAACATCCCTTTAAGACAGCTTCTTCTTACAGCGTCCACAGTTAATCCTGTTGGATGTGGTTGGTCCTTCTTTGTGGTACGCTGACATTACCCTGGATACCGTGGCTCTTGATACATCACAAAGACTTGCTGTCTCGGTCACAGATGCTCCAGCAAGACGTGCACCAACAGTTTGTCCTCTTTTGAACTCTGCTATGTCACCCATAATGTTGTGTGCATTGCAATATTTTGAGCAAATATGTGCTCTTACCCTGCTAATTGAACCTTCACACTCTGCTCCCGCACTAAAATGACAGGTGTTTCAGTTTCACAATGTAAATGAATACTAAAATCATCCAGACTATGAAGGAACACATAAGGAATCATGTAGTATCTTAAAAGTGTTAAAAGTGTTAAACAAACCAAAATAATCTGTGAAGAATTTAGGTGGCTCTTATCTGGGGTGCTCTTAACTTAAGTTTCTGAGTCTGGTCTCTCTGATGAACTTTTGATCTTGTTCAACAGTGTTAACTCTTGGTCTTCCTTTCCTGTGGCGGTCCTGATGAGTGCCAGTTTCATCATAACGTTGTTGATGGGTTTTTTTTCAACTGCACTTCAGAACTACTTGCAAAGTTTTTTTTTTAATTTCTTAAAATCTTATTTTTTTCTTTACTTAGTTGAGTAGTTCCTGCCATAATATGGATTAGAACGTTACTCAAATACGGCTATTTACTCTATACCTGTAACTCTACCTCTTCATAACTTTACAACTGATGCTCTCAAACAAATTAAGAGGCGAGACATCCAAGTAATTAACTCCATTCCCGATGATTCTACCTCATAAAGTTGACTTGAGGGTAACACTTCACTTGGATGGTCCATTTGATGGCCTTGTTGATGCTCAACTGATATGCAACTAACGTTCAACTGAATGTCTATTAACTCTTATTTAACCATGTGTTGAATGTAAATGATTGAAAATAAAATATAATCCTACACCTAACCCTAACCTTAACCTTTAATCAACCCTAAAAATCTAACCCTACACTTAACCCTAACCTTAACCTTTAATCAACCCTAACTAAACTTTAAATCTAATTCTAAATCCAATGCTAAAATGTTAAGATTAAAGTTTGGGTTAGAGTTGGATGAAGGTTTACATTCAATAGAGAATCATTTACTTTCACTTTTCAGTTCAATTGCATTTAATAGACATACAGTTGAATGTCAGTTGAGCATCATCAAATGGACCATCCAAGTAAAGTGTTACCTATAAAACATATTCTGGTTTGTTAATTAATGATTTATATATGTTTTTCTTCATAGTTTAGATGACTCAAGTACTAGTCTACAATGGAGACCATTTGAAAATCATGAAAAACCACACAATTTTAGATGTATCCAACCTTTTAACTGGTACTGTATATAAAGGAAATAAAAGCAGGAGTGTAGAGGGGTTTATCACGAGCCGACAGACAGTGGAAATTCTGGAAGTAGCAGAGAGTGGGTTGAGAAAGACTGAGAGAGAGAGAGAAAGAAAAAAAGAGAGAGACAGCCAGAGCAGCTCTGATCAATTTAGGCTTCCCCGAGTTTTCATGGGCCTACAGAGAGAACTCAAATCCATAATCCCTCTCTGAGCAAGCATTACTCACTGGGAGAAATTCAATTTCCACATCATAACAAACACACGCAGCCACGCCACCTCCATTGTCGAAGCGGGTGTAGTTTTTGATCATCCGACATAGCGGGGATGAGGAGCGAGGATGTTTCTTTTTGATAAGGAGGAAGAAGGCAAGATATTGGGAACATGACCTACATTCTGTCTGAGAAAGATCCTTATTCTGGTTTCTGAATAAAAGATGCAGCAGCTGGGATGGCTCAGGTAGGTTTGTAAACTCACCAGCGGAAACTCGTGAGACACCCGTCCATCAGGGGGCAGTTTGGCTCCGAAGCCCAGCGCCGGAAACATCTTGTCGCTGTCGTAATCCTGGATGATCTCCCCGACGGCTTTCAGTGCCATGGCGTAGGCGTTCATCTGGTATGGGTTCATGTAGTGGAGAGACGTGGACTGGGATGGGTTACCTAGAGATAAACAGAGTAGGAGGGAACAATTAGAGAACAACAGCTAAAGGTTTAGAACAAAAAAACATTTTTACCTACATTTTGACATACAGGGGTTGGACAATGAAACTGAAACACCTGGTTTTAGAGCACAAAAATGTATTGTCCAGACAGACAGTTCTGGTGGAAACAGAAGAGTTGAGGTGCACATTGAATTCTGCCGTGATTTGAGCATCCCTTTCAGACAGCTTCCTCTTACAGAGTCCACAGTTAATCTTGTTGGAAGTGGTTCATCCTTCTTGGTGGTATGTTGACATTACCCTGGATAACGTGGCTCTTGATACATCACAAAGACTTGCTGTCTTGGTCACAGATGCGCCAGCAAGACGTGCGCCAACAATTTGTCCTCTTTTGAACTCTGGTATGTCACCCATAATGTTGTGTGCATTGCAATATTTTGAGCAGAACTGTGCTCTTACCCTGCTAATTGAACCTTCACACTCTTACAGCTCTTACTGGTGCAATGTGCAATTAATGAAGATTGGCCACCAGGCTGCTCCAATTTAGCCATGATGAAACCTCCCACACTAAAATGACAGGTGTTTCAGTTTCATTGTCCAACCCCTGTAAGTATTGGCTCAACTTCCTTTGCATGCATATGAACTTAAGTGACATCCCATTCTTCCATAGGAATTCATAGGGTTAAATACAATGTCAGCCTACCCTCTGCAGCTATAACAGATTAAACTCTTCTCAAAAGGCTTTCCTCAAGGTTTAGGAGTGTGTTTATGAAGCGCATTTGTGAGGTCAGGCACTGATGTTGGACGAGAAGGCAAGTGCAGGCCAGGCAAGTCAAGGTCACTAAATTGAATCTCAGCAAGTTTCCACCTCCTTGCCAGAATCTGACTGCCTTCGACTGCTGGATGTACAGTTACAGTAGATACAAAGGAATCACTCCAATCACACACAACAGTCCTTTTTCGTCTTCTATTGTTTAATGCCCGGATCAGACTACACGATTTTAGCACGATTTTGTCGGCGCCGACACATTGCTTGCGTCGGATCCGAATTTCAGTGTCGCGAGTGAAAAAGGTCTGTGTAGTGTGACACAGGCAAAGAGCAGTAATTTGACGTGAGCAACGCTGTCGGAGCGTCCGACGGAAAGACTAGCATGTTAGAATTTTTTGTATTTTATCGCCTAGTTTGACATGCTCCCTGACTCTGACCAATAGGAAGCCAGAGCGTTCTGTGGCGCACAGATATAAACACGGGAAAAGAAAGCAGGGCGGTGCTCCTGAAGTTCGCAGGGCCAGAGAAACAGAAGAATAATCTAATAATCATCTAATAATCTACTTCATCCATCAGATATTCTGTTTACATCTACTGAAACCTAAGTAGCTACATCTTTACCATACCTTAACTTCTCTCTGGAGTACAAAAATCAGGTAATGTCCATTTTAGGTCACCCAGGAACCCAGGAGCCCACAGTCGCTTTTACGCTTTTTAATTTTTCTTTCAGCACAAAAGCGCTTCCATCACGCAAATAGCTTCTGTAGCCATGATTCTCAGATTCTATGCTTCTCCACCGCGATGACCTACGAACTCACGCGAGGACGCGGATGATGATTGGTCTGTGACTAACGTGTAGTGTTGCCAGTCCCCCGAGAACGACGCAAAACGACAATAACTGCTTAATCTGACATGGTGAACATTGTGAGGGACAAAAATGTTGTGTAGTCTGAGCTTGGCATAAGGAGTGACGATAGCCTGACTCTAACTTCTTGTAATTGATCTGAAAGGATCTACGAATGTGTTTCACACTGCAAACGAAACATTGGCCCTTGGTTCTCTTTAGTGATTGAACCAAATTTTTGGACAGAGCTGTAGTTTATGGCACATTTTACACCTGCTAATTTGATTAGAACTAAACAGAAATGTCCAACAGAAAGGTCCAATCCAGAGAAGGTAGGTGGAGAAGTCCTTTAAAACATGCAGGCTGTTAAGCTTAAAGCTGTTTAAACAGCCTGTCAGATTTACTCAACTACTCAACACTTTCATAAGACTTTACCGAGGTATTTTCTGAAACATAATCAAACAATGCCATTCTTCTCCGTTCAGAACACAACGTTATTGCACAACTTTTCGGAAGCCCCCTGGGCCGCTCGTTGGAAGGCTACTGATGTGTTCCCCACTGCGCTGTTGAAATTGAAGCAGCCCGAACAGTTGAAAGGCATCTAAACAGCCTGGGAGCATTGTTTACCGTGTTTGTTCGGCTGTTACAAACAAACTCGGAATAGCAATCCGGCACCGTAGGCAGCGCTCCACAACAAATCCCTGCGAACGGAGCCGCGCGTTTCCTCATATCTCCACGCTCGCCAACACCGCGTCTTGGCCGGGCTACATTAGCACTGAATTATTACTGCGGCTTCTCTTTGTCTTAGCGGCAGCAGCTACTTTCGCAAGTACAATAATTACTAGTAATTGCAGTAAGTGCAGCCTTTCGAGCCGCAGGGGGGGGACCATTCATGGGGAGTGGGTGTACTGTAGCCATTCGACAGCCTATTCTCTACCCGGCCCCCCGCAGGATCCGGCCAGGCTCCCCGCCTGGTGTTCTGTTCAGCCTGGCAGAGCAGGGGGTTGCCCATTCACAGCCATTATAGCGCTATCGAACGCCAGTGACACGACGTTTAGCTGCTCTGCTGAGCGGAGGACTGGTTAAGGAGTTTGTAAGAAAAAAAAATAACTATTTTTTTTTTTTACAAATTCTTATTGCATAACTGTAAAATCAATGAATTACTTACCATTCGAAGCTGTGAAGTCAATGGCCACGGTGAAATTTATTTGGGTCCTGGAAAAAAAGGTAAAGAGAAGAGAAGAGTAATTAAATGTCAGAAGAATTACGCTATCGCCAAAAAAAAAAAAAAAAAAAAAAAGAACTAGAAATACAAGGGTTAAATACATATTTTGCGACATATAAAAAGGAATATAAAAAGTCCATACACCAGTATGTTATACCTATACTAAGAACTATAAAAAGAAAAAGAAAAAAACATATGTTTTACATTATATTTAGTATATGTTGTATACATACTAAACCATCCTCAAAGTCATGCAAAACCAAAAATTCTGAAGAAAATTAGGACAAAAAATGAGCAGGCTTATTTAGGTCCTATTTTTTTCACATAGTATATTATATTGTGGGTATACACTAAACTGTCCATACAGATTTGTGAAAAATAGGCAAAGAAAAGGGGTGTGGTCATTATATAAAAATTAATTTGGGTCCTGAGGAAAAATGCAAAGAGATATAAAAGAAATATCAGCAAAATCATGCTATCCCCAAAAAAAGTCTAGAAATGTAAGGGTTAAATACATATTTTGGGGCATTTAAAAAGGTCCTATTTTATTCACATAATATATTATATAGTGGGTATATACTAAACTGTCCTTAAAGCAATGTGAAAAAAAAACAGGTGAAAAAATTTAAATAAGGGGTGTGGTCCTAATTTGAAATTGATTTGGGTCCTGCAAAGAAAAATGCAAAGAGATATAAAAGGATTATCAGCAAAATCACCAAAAAAAGCCTAGAAACATAAGGGTTAAATACATATTTTGGGGCATATAAACAGGAAGACATGTCCATGCACTAGTATTTTATGCTATGTTATACAATGTATTATAAAAGAAAAATTCAATTATTGTTCTACATTATGTTTAGTATATGTCATATACATACCAAACCATCCCCAAAGTCATTTAAAACAATTAGGACAATATATTAGGAAGAAAATTAGGACACAAATTTAGAAGGCTTGGCAGAGGTCCTAATTTTTTCGTATAATATATTATATAGTGGGTATATACTAAACTGTCCTGTGAAATAAATAGGCCAAAAAATGGAAAATGAGAGAATTGGTCCTAATTTGTTCACTTTAAATAGTAAATAGTACTAAACTATAAACAGCTCTGGAAAAAAATTAATTATTTAAAAATTATGATTTTTTTTTTTTTGGAATATAATCAAGAGCAAGATGGATGATCACAAGCCAATGGATAATCAAACCAAGCTGAACTGCTTGAAAGTACCAGGAGTGGCATAAACTTATCCAAAAGCAGTGTGTAAGACTGGTGGAGGAGAACAAGCCAAGATACATAAAACCGTGATTAAAAAACAGGCTTATTCGACTCAATATTGATTTCTGAACTCTTAAATCTTTATGAATAATGAACTTGTTTTCTTTGATTTATTTGAGATCTAAAAGCTCTGCATCTTTTTTGTTATTTCAGCCATTTCTCATTTTCTGCAAATAAATGCTCTAAATGACAATATTTTTATTTGGAATTTGGGAGAAACGTTGTCTGTAGTTTATATAATAAAACAACAATGCTCATTTTACTCAAACATATATCTATAAATAGCAAAATCAGAGAAACTGATTCAGAAACTGAAGTGGTCTCTTTTTATTTTTTTTCAGAGCTGTATACAATGTATGTTTGTAAGGTGTCCCAATTTCTGATTTATTGCTGTGCAAATGTACAAACACAGCTTGTCTAGTTTCGGCAGTAGAAAAGTATTGCCAGTAGACTAGAACTCTCTGAAGCAGATAAATAAATATGGGAATATTAGAGGGGTATTAAAACCATGTGTTCTGAATTGTGGGATTTTGAGTATTTGAGAAACAATGAATAAGCAGATATCTTAAACGAACACTGTCTTAAATCAACATTTTTCAGGTATCTAGAAATTTTGCCACTTTGCTGCAAATGTAGTACATTTTGGCTTTCTAAGAATCCAAACTGGAATCTTTTGCAAACGGTCTGTTATTGATTCGTTTTGTTGATTTAAATTGTTTGGCTTTATTTTATTTATTTATTTTTTAACGATTTCTCCATTATTCATTAAAATAATCAAGTTCACTATAATAAGTAGTGACAGCCTGAAAACACATGCTGAGACATGCAATATCCACAACCCCCCAACACACACACACACACCACACACACACCACACACACACACACACGGCCACTCCAGCTGCACAGTCTGATTAGAATAGATGGAACGGGCAATTACGCTAAACTCTCATTACGAGTTTTATTGAGCCTCAGCAGCAGCAGCAACACTCCAGACTCTGGTCAGCCTCTGTCTGTTTCAGCATCAGCTCATTATTTCTGTAATACACTGACATACCAAAAACTAATATCTGTCTATCTACCTACCTACCCTAACACTAGCTAAGTTAGCTTAGCTTAGCTTAGAAGGCTTGCATTGCTCTCTGTGCAATTTATTACAATATATCTGGTGCTTACTACTTACTATCTGATGCTCACTACATAGTATGTGGTGCTCACTACCTAATATGTGGTGCTCAGCACCTTTTTTATGTAAAAAAAACCCCACAACGTCCCGTAGTATATAGCAGATAGCAGTGAGCGCAAAGAAAAAAAAAAGAATGTGATCCTATGAGGGGAAAAAGGATGAAAAATAAAAAGTGTAGCAATAGCATAGCAGCTGAACAGGTGCACATATACAAAAGCTGTAGACAAGCATATCTTGCACCATAAGGCCAAACAAACTGGAGTTGGAATGTTGCCAAAATGCAGAGATGTATAATACCGAAGTAGAACTACTTCACTACTCTACAGTTATTATTTATTATATATTTATTATATATTAGTCTTCGCCCTCCTGGTGTGTTGGGGAATTACTAGTGATAGGGGGAGTCCTAATGAGTGGGTTGCCTAATTGGCTGCGTAAATTGGGGAGAAAATGAAAAAAAAAAAAAAAAGTATGATGCTTAAGAAACACTTCTAATTCTACTCAAGTCACTTTTTTTGATAGATTACTTGTACTTTTAAGTCTGGATCTCTAGTACTTTATACATGTCTGCTAATACGTCAAAAGCTGCATTACAAGTTACGCAGCAAATTGCGTAATTGCGTAAAAAAATTTAATCAACTCCAAACTCTTCCATCTCTTTTAGGCTCTTGTCTCCATTCTGGCTCTTCTCCAACCAGGAATACTTGATGATAATCCACGCTGAATTTAAAATGAGGAGATGTTGGATCTTCTCAGGCTTGTGTTTGTATAGGTGTTAAGGTTAAGCTGCATTATAATGCGAGTCACGTCTCGCCCAGATCCCCACGAAAGCCGGAGTGTTATATGAACACGAGCATCAGGGATTTCTTTTAAATGAGTCATTTTTTCTTTTAGGGAAGCAAACATGGATTATTGTCACTTTCCTTTTCTCAGTACATTTTCGCATTAAAGCATGCGCCTTTTCTATTATTAAGAATTGAAATGACATGCTTTCCAGACTATATCTGTTTTTTCCCCCCTTTTAACGAGACCCCAATGCAACGGCGCAATTAATATGATAGAGCACTTAAGAGAGAACCGTAATCCCATTTTCTGAAATTATGAAAGCATTATTCTCGCTTATTAGTCATGCAGTCGGCAACTTATGGGAAAAAAAAGGAGAATAAGATAGTGCACCCTAAGGGATTCAAAGGGCAGGAACAGAAAAAAAAGAAAATAAATTCATAATAAAAAGGAGAGAAAATGACATTAACCTTTCAATTCCTTGGCTAATACTAAGACTCTTGCCCATTTGTAACCTGGACAGTAATTATCCCCTTTATTAATTCATGGAAAGCCATGTGACTTGTGGAGGCCGGTTCTCTTTAATGCATTCAATGCATCATGCATGCATTAAAACACAAGCCCCATAATTCAATATTGTAGGGGACGGCGGGGTCAGACCTGTACGCCAAATAACTGAAGGTGCAGAGAGAAGGGGGGGGGGGGCTTAGTGGGATTAGTGACCTTTAAAAGGAGGCACAAATGTTCCTATAGTACTAATGCAGATAAACACACATTTACACTGATATAGAAGTGATATAAATAATGGTTACAGGGTTCACTTAACTGTATCAATTACAATGGACATCATGTAGGGTTTTTTTTGTTGTGGTCCAATAGAAAAGATCATAAACCAGCCAATGAAACTGTAGCTTAGCCCCGCCCACTGCACCGAACAAAAATAAATAAATAAATAAATACAAATTATCAACTTAGACATTAGGGCATGTCAGCACTAAAGAACAAATGAGGCGAAGTAATAAAGTAATACAAGCTCATGTTTATTCATTCTTTATTATTTAGAACACCTTTTATCATGTTTAGGAATAAAAAAAGTATTAATTTGATTTATTTTATGTAGATTTAATATTTTGTCTGCATTACAGACAGAAAACAGCCTTCTCATATTTTCCCATCCCTGAAACATAATTCAGTTCTAAAAGGGTTTAAGCGGCAGTCTGTAAGTTTTGAAGATTTTGGGATTTAGAGACCTCTCTGGTGAGAAGGTGTAATTGCACAGGGTATGTGGAAGAGAACTTTTAATGCAGCATAAATTGTTAATTGA
Source organism: Astyanax mexicanus (assembly GCF_023375975.1). Taxonomy (NCBI): domain Eukaryota; kingdom Metazoa; phylum Chordata; class Actinopteri; order Characiformes; family Acestrorhamphidae; genus Astyanax; species Astyanax mexicanus. The sequence continues at coordinate 21,961,578 of NC_064431.1, forward strand.
GAATATTATATAATTCATTTTGTTCATTATGTTCAAAAACCTTCAATATATAGAAAACAGTTACAGCTAGCAAAAAAAAAAACCCTTTCAGACAGCTTCCTCTTACAGCGTCCACAGTTAATCCTGTTGGATGTGGTTCGTCCTTCTTGGTAGTATTCTGACATTACCCTGGATACCGTGGCTTTTGATACATCACAAAGACTTGCTGTCTTGGGCACAGATGTGCCAGCAAGACGTGCACCAACAATTTGTCCTCTTTTGAACTCTAGTGTATGTCACCCATAATGTTGTGTGCATTGCAATATTTTGAGCAAAACTGTGCTCCTACTCTGCTAATTGAACCTTCACACTCTTACACTCTTACTGCTCTTACTGGTGCAATGTGCAATTAATGAAGATCGGCCACCAGGCTGCTCCAATTTAGCCATGAAACCTCCCACACTAAAATGATGACAGGTGTTTCAGTTTCATTGTCCAACCCCTGTAAATTTTATATAAAGAAGAAAAATATACAAATCACAAAGGCAGCAGAACGAATGGCCCACATGCATGGTGTACTTTTCCTGTGGTTACGATAGCAAAGACACACTGACTGACATGCCCTAAATCAAGCAGTACTGAGCACTGAGTTGGCAGCTTGCCTACATAGATCACTAAACTAGGGCCCAATCATGTTTAAATCATGTCAGTTCCCAGCGTCGCACTTGTCCGTGGCCCTGTAACCCACTAAAGATCTGTCACACTGGGGACTGGGGACACTGCAGTGAGCCATGGGTGAGCCTTCTTGACTATAGAGGAGGCTGATGAGGATGGGCATAAGGACAAGAGCACTGATTGGTGGGTAGGCGGAGGCTCTTGTCACTAAGTATCGGGCCCTCATTTATCAGGCACTGTGCTGAAGATATGTCTGCAATGCTGCAGAAGATGCGACAGCTTCAACTACAGCAGCCCAATTACATCAGAGAGAGCTAAGAGCAGCTATTCACACTCGGAGCATTCAACTGGACTGACACGTACAGCACATCCACACACACACACATATACACTTCATACAGAAACATATATATATATATATATATATATATATATATATATATATACACACACACTTCAAAAAACTCTATTTTAGGCCCCATAACTGCCCCCTGATAGAGCCTCTACAAGGATATAGACTCTATAGCTGAGGGCTATAATCTTCCATAATGGTGAATAGTTTTGTTGTTTCCTCTTCATGTCTTGGCCTCATTAAATCCGCGCCGTGGTCAAGGTGACGGGGGCTCCTAGGCTCTAATAAAAATGTCAGGCCCGGGTCCGGAGGTGCTTCTGCAGGCTGTCTGCCACTCAGCCATCAGGAACGAGCCCCCGTGGAGGTAAAGGTCAGTTTTTAATCAGAGTGCATACTCGCTCGGTCAGCGGGAGTGCTCGTTTCAGAGCTCTGCATGAGTATGCCTGAGTGTGTGTGTGTGTGATGGGGGGGGGGGGTGTAGAAGGGAAGGTGTGTGTATTTGTGTGCAAGTGAAAGAGCAAGTGCTCACTTTAGTATGCCTGTATGCACACATGTACGTGTGCGATGGAGAGAAAAAGAAAGAGAGAGAGAGAGAGAGAGGGAGTGAGAGTAGAAAAAGTCAGAGAAAAGAGAGAAAGCGAAAGTCTGGTCAGTGTGACACTTATTTTATTTATTTAAATAGACTTTTTTTTAGCTTCCTGAATTCTATGCTAGCTTTTTTAATTTAGTGTGAAACAGCTATACTAGATTTTTGAATTTAGGTTGGAATAACTAGCTAGATTTTACATAGCTATGCTAGCATTTTGAATTTAGTGTGGAAAAGCTATGCTAGATTTTCGAATTTAGTGTGGAAAAGCTATGCTAGCATTTTGAATTTAGTGTGGAAAAGCTATGCTAGCATTTTGAATTTAGTGTGGAAAAGCTATGCTAGCATTTTGAATTTAGTGTGGAAAAGCTATGCTAGCATTTTTAATTTTAGTGTGGAAAAGCTATGCTAGCATTTTGAATTTAGTGTGGAAAAGCTATGCTAGCGTGTGGAAAAGCTATGGTAGCATTTTGAATTTAGTGTGGAAAAGCTATGCTAGCATTTTGAATTTAGTGTGGAAAAGCTATGCTAGCTTTTTGAATTTAATGTGGAAAAGCTATGCTAGCTTTTAAATAGCTATGCTAGATTTTTTTATTTAGTGTGAAGTAGCTATGCTAGATTTTACATAGCTATGCTAGCTTTTTGAATTTAGTGTGGAAAAGCTATGTTAGATTTTTAAATTTAGTGTGGAATAGCTATGCTAGCTTTTAAATAGCTATGCTAGATTTTTTAATTTAGTGTGAAGTAGCTATGCTATATTTTTCATAGCTATGTTAGCTTTTTTTAATTTAGTGTGGAATAACTATGATTGGTTTTTGAATTTAGTGTGGAATAGCCATGCTAGATTGTAAAAAGCTATGCTAGATTTTTTTTATTTATTGTGAAGTAGCTATGCTAGATTTTACATAGCTATGCTAGCATTTTTGAATTTAGTGTGGAACAGCTATGCTAGCATTTTGCATGTAGTGTGGGAAAGCTATGCTAGATTTTTGAATGTACTGTGGAATAGCTATGCTAGCTTTCTATATGCTAGCTTTATGAATTCTGTGTGGAACATATGCTAGCTGTTTAAAGTCTGTGTGGTATAGCTACACTAGCTTTTTGTATTCTGTGTAGAATATCTACCCTAGCTTTGTGGCTAGCTTTGTAGCCACAAAAGCCTTCTGCATTTTGTGTGGAATATCTATGCAAGATTTTTTAATTTAGTTTACAGAATTCTGAAATTAAAATAGCATATAAATTTAGAAAGCAATGCTATTTTTTTAATCTGTGTGGAACAACTGCATTGTACCTGACAGTGCTATGCTAGCTTTCTGCATTCTGTGTGGAAGTACTCTGCATTCTGTGTAGCATAGCTATGCTAGATTTCCGAATTTAGTGTGGAATAGCTATGCTAGCATTGTACTTGATATAGCTATGGTAGCTTTTTTAATTATGTGTGGAACACATATGCTAGCTGCTGAACTTCTGTGTGGTATAGCCACACTAGCTTCCTGTATTCTGTGCTGTATATCTCTGCTAGCATTAGCTTGTTGCATTCTGTGTGGAATAGCTATTCTAGCTTCTTGCATTGTACCTGACATAGCTATGCTAGCTTTCTGCATTCTGTGTGGAACACATATGCTAGATTTGGGAATTCTGTGTGGTATACAGGAGCTACACAAAATTTCTGTATTCTGTGTAGAATATCAACCCTAGCTTTGTGCATTTTGTGTGGTATAGCTATGCTATCGTTCTATGTTCTGTGTGGTAATGGAGTGCTAGCACACTAAATCCTGAGTGGAAAAGCTATGCTATCTTTCTGAATTCTGTGTGTTATGGCTACGCTAGCTAGAATAAGAGAGAAACATCAAAAGAAAAAGAGAAATAGAGAGAGGTATAACCCAACCTGTGTGTTTATGTGTGTGTAGCTGTCATGGGGGCTCCACACTTTGAGGCTAATAAAAGGCTGAGCTGTTCCTCCTCTGTTTTATTACTGTTTGACTGCTTCTGTTCCCGCTCCTCTACTCCGCCACCGCGCCTCCCAAATCACAATTGATTTCTATCAGAGCTGCTGCTCCACTGCAGGACATCTTTAACCCACTGCAGAGCGCCCATCCCTTCCCCACAACCCCCACACACACACACATTCTGATTGCACCTCTCTACCGCTCTACACTCTAATAACGGCCTGCTATTGCTGTGCCTTCTTGCTCTGCCATCGCTGTAGAGGGTGCAGAGGGTGCTTGAAGCTGAAGAGGCAATTTCCTCTTTTCATTTGGGCACGAGCTAATCAATTTATAGTATGTCAGCACACTAGGATTACTCACATAAACAGAATAGCATTGCCCAAGAAGCAAACATTGCAAAAACACACACACAGAACTCATGAGTGCGCACTGTTTCTAAAAGAGGGTGAGCTGTGCTAATATTGTTAAAAATTGTTATCGGTTCTAAAATTGGTTGAGATGATTTCTTTTGGGGTGTATGATAAACACTGTCAAACCTTAAATTAGGGGAGCAGTGATATCTGTATTTGCACCAAAGCATCATAGTAGGTGGGGCCATGGCTCGACGGGTGCCATCACTGTGTACATTACATTACATTACATTTGGCAGACGCTTTTGTCCAAAGCGACTTACAATAGTCTAGTACAAAAGTAATAGAAATTAAGATTAACCATTTTATAGATAGGGCTTAAAGGAGGTTGAAGGAAAATAAAGGGATAGAGAACTGAAGGAGGTGAAGAAGGAAATGAGGTTAGAAGTAGTTAGTGTGTTAGAGGTGTTAAGAGAGTAAGTGCTCTTTGAAGAGCTCTGTCTTCAGGAGTTTATTTAAGATAGTGAGAGATTCTTCTGATCTGGTAGTGGAGGGTAGTTTGTTCCACCATTGGGGAACTCTGTATGAGAACAGTATGGATTGCTTTGTGTGAGTGTTTGTTTGGTAAAGCGAGGTGACGTTCATTGGAGGAGAGCAGCGGGTGGGAGGTAGCGTAAGCCTTCAGGAGTGAGTGCAGGTAGGAAGGAGCTGTTCTGTCATCACCTTGTAGGCGATTGTGTAGATAACACAGATAACACAATAAACACTATTATTGTAACTATTAGGGTAAATTTGGCAACTTTACAGCCATGTATGACACCTGGTAATATATAACCATGGATTTGTATGATACTCACAAAAGTGAGTGCACAGCTCACATTTTTATATATATTTTATTATATCTTTTCATAGAACAAGACTGAAGACATGACACTTTCATATAATTATGTAGTTTTGTACTCAAGACCAAGACTGGGACTTGTCAATTGGCAATGTCTATGGTGAGCGGTCCAGAGGACTAAGGTGCTGGCACTGTGACCACAAGGTCGCTGGTTCGAATCTTGTTTATGTAGCTTGCCATCGGCTACCGGAGCCCCGAGAGAGCACAATTGGCCTTGCTCTCTCTGGGTGGGTAAATGGAACTCTTTCCCCTCATCACTCCCAAGGGTGATGTTGATCAGCACAAGCTGCGTCTGTGGGCTGATGTATCAGAACCGAGTCGCTGCGCTTTCCTCTGAGTGCGCTGTGATGCTACTCAGCAATACTGCATCAGCAGCAGTTCAAAAAGAGGCAAAGTCTGACTTTACATGTATCAGAGGAGGCATGTGCTAGTCTTCACCCTCCTGGTGTGTTGGAGCATCACTAGTGATAGGGGGAGTCCTAATGAGTGGATTGGGTAATTGGCTAGAAATTAATTGTGTAGAAAATGGTATAAAAATTAGAATTAAACTTAAAAAATATATAGAAAAACTACTACTATAAGACTACTACATTTTATTTATTACAATTTTTATTATTATATTAATTTATTCTTCATTCATTTTTTACATTGTTTCTGTTATGCTCTTGTTTTGCTCTCCGTTGGCGACCACAGGTGAATGAGTTCCCCTTTTGAGTCTTTTATTCCCTCAAGGTGTCTTCCTTTTGCCTGAGGGAGTTCTTCCCTGTCACTGTCGCCTGTGGCGTTCTCACTACAGCGGCCTGAATTCAGAGTTTGCAAAGCTGCTTTGTGCTGCAAAAGGCGCCATATAAATAAACTTGACCTACATCTACTTCTACATTTTTGATAGCACTGACAGCATTCCTAAATGGAACAGAGCTATTTTACAACGTATCCAGCTCCTCAGAAGCTCAGAAGCTCAGAAATGTAATATGGTTTGAGCATTACATAGAATTAGAGCTTAGATTCTTTACCCGAACCCAACCCGTCCACATGCCTCGGATAGGGTCGGATCGGGTTCTAGAAAATAGTCTTAGATGTAGGCATCTGTTTTTTTTAATGCTATTTTTATTGTATATAAAGCTCTAGCGTGATAATCACAATATAATCATAAGTAACCAAGTTTTATTGTTAACGGAAACAAATGAAATAACTAAAACTGAAAGTGAAAAAAAAAACATTTTGGTTAACTAAAACTAATAAAAACTGTAATTAAAAGAAAAAAGGACTAAAAACTAACTGGAAACTGGTATTGAGATTTTTTAAAACTAACTAAAACAAACTGAAATTACTGATAGAATACCCTTTGTTGTCTTATTTGTTAATTTATTTATAAGCCCTGTTTCCACTCCAGCAGTTTTACAGCGGGTGGTGTTGTGCCAATTCTGCTTGTGAAGGGAAGCCGAATTCTGCGGGGGTCAGATTTCGGCACGACAGCGCAGCGTGCGGCACCTCACGGTCCGTGGCGTTAGTTCTTGTTTACAACGACACTGAGAAAACACTGAGGAAACTGACGAATTCTGTATGGGATTAGAATATGAGCGCGAGGGAGATAAAAGCTCTGTCTCTTATAGTTGATCATTTTGGTGAAAATTTGTGAAAACTGTAGAATTTATTGTGTTTTTGTGTTTGTTTATGTGTTTCTCAGATTGATCTCTCTGATATGATGTGTAAAAACTAATAAAAACTAGCAAACCTACAGAATTAAAGCTAAATTAAAGCTAAAGTTTTTTTTAGCAAAAAATTAAATTAATCTATAATAAATAAGTCAAAACTATTATAACCTTGTAAGTAACAAATCAAACTGTCTAAAAATAGTTGCACCAATTAGAATGTTATAATCACGCAGATCTGGGGCACTCGTGAGTTCTGAGTGTAGCTGTTCTTAATAAATATTTTTATTAAATAATATTTCTGCGCTTCTTCAGTGTTGCAGTGTTCATTAACATCATTCTAAACAGATTTCGCTCATTTAAAGAGCCTGAAAACAGGCAGTTCATTGGTCGGGTCGGGTCAGGCTCGGGCTGATAATATCAGTTTATTGGTTGGGTTTGCGCCATATACATGAAGAATTTCACTATTTTCACTATAATTTGTTGACATATTGCTTCTGTCTATTTTCTTGTTTTGTACTTTCTTGTACACTCGAGTCTTGCACTACTGTAGTATGTCACGTTTTCTGACATGGCCTCACGTCGGACCTTTCCGATGTTTACACGACCCCGTGGCTACCGTGGTTCTCCTGGCAGCATGACCCCCACAACACCGGCAGGCCTCCTGCCCTCACAGCCCAGTCAGGTCTACCCGTACCTGGCCACTCAGCCGCATCATTTTCCCTTCATCTTTCTGCCACCGGATTCACCCTGCTGTCACTCCACATTACGGTCAAGACCTACACGCCACTCAGCAGCCCAGACCACAGATTATATTAACATCTGCCTGGAGGGGACAGCTGTACATTATGTGCTAACGTGTGCTACGCTAAGCTAGCTCTGCTGTGCGAATTTCACAAACTCACTCTGGGGACTCTGTTTTATTCACTTCTTGCTGCATAAGGTACAGTACCAGTCACTTTCTCATTCACTGTTTTGACCTACATTGACCTACATTGTAAATAAACACTAAAGTCATTCAGACTATGAACAAATGCATAAGGAATCATTTAGTAACTTAAAAGTGTTAAACAAACTAAAATACTCTGTGAAGCACTTAGTTGGTTCTTATCTTGGGGTGCTGTTAACTTGCGGTTTCTGTTGTTGGTAGTTGGTAACTCTCTTGGTCTTTCTTTTTTTGGCGGTCCTGATAAGAGCCAATTTCATCATATTGATGAGAGACAATTTTATCATATTGGAAGGAGGCTCAGAAGCTTGAAGACCAGAACCAGCCGGTTCTGAGACAGCTTTTTCCCCCAGGCGACCAGGCTGTGAAACAGCCAGTAGAACAGTGTTCTGCCCAACCCACCCCACTGACACCAATACAACTCTGGCCCCTGCACTTCCCACTTTCTTGATGGTCTTTGTGACTTTCGCAGATTTTTTCAGACTGTCTGATCCTTATTTCTTAAAGTACTTGTTTCTTTATTTAGTTGAGTAGTTCTTGTCATAATATGGATTAGAACATTAATCAAATAGAGCTATTCAGTGTGTTCAATCTCTATAACAAAACTAAAGCTCTCAAACACATTAAAAGGGCAAGAAATTCAAGCAAAAAACTCTTGACAAGTTCAGCACAGCTGTTCACTTAAAGCTTACGTTCCAGGTGACTCTATCTCATAAAGCTGATTGAGAAAATCCAGCGCGTTTTTACGCCCGTTCTTGGGCTCCCTATCTCTATATAAGGGCGTTTTTTTCCCGGCCGTGTCCCAATTCACTAGCTGGGGCAGCGATAGTGTATTGGACCGCGACCCTGATGACACGGTTCGATCCCACGCGAGGAGTGGTGTGTTTATTTATTTATTTATTTTTTCCTTTCTTCTTGGGTTTACCTGCTTTGAGATCAACTGTTCTGCAATTGGGTTCAACAACCCTCTGGGCTGGAGAGCTACTAGGCTGTAGCAATCCATCCCATTATACTTCATTTTCCAAAAAAATAGTTTTTTGTGGCTTTTTTACGTGTAATGGCTTGGAAAATATCTGGCCCGTGGCCAAACTTAATTGCCAACTCCTGGTCTATGGGATAGGCACTTTGACACTTTGACTCAATGTTGCATTATAATTAGTACGATCTAACAAGTATAAAAACTAAACTTTCTTTTTTGCAACGAAAAAACAAATCTCCTCAAATTTGTGCAGTAGTTTATTTTTTTTTACATTTAAAAATGATCCTTGCCATTTGGGATCACAAGGACCCAATTAGTGCAAAAACTAAATTTTAAAACTAAAGTTTTCTACAGTAAGCTAAATAAATAAATAAACTAGTTTTAAACATAAAATTAAATGAGAGTTTTTGTCTGGACTGGCTGTAGAAAGGTTTGACTGGGATTCCCGCCATCCTGTTTTCAATCAATTGAGTTTAATGTTGTCATGTGGCCACTAGATGTTATGGGCATTGTCTCGACATGTGACTAATGGTTCAACTTTTTCAAAAATGAAGTATCATGGTGCAGAGAAGCAGAAATCCATCTCAAGAGGATTGCCTTTTGAAAACCACAGATACTATTCCATGGTCAGCTGCATGTTATTGGATACCAGCATCACCCACTACCGTCCTCTACTGCAAAACACGAGATGTATGTGATGGATTGTCACAGGACGCCATTAGGAACCTCTACAACTCAGTTTGGCAGCATTACAAAGTTTGGCAGCATTACACATTATATTTCTGTATGTGTAGCTAAATAAATATTCTGCAATGAATCTAAATGTTTTAATTCTTTATTGTTCCTGGTAATTTTTATCATCTTTCCAAGTATCAAAGCAATTCAACACTCCATTCTGAAGTTCTGGAAGTTCTACAGTTACTGTATACATGTCATTATTTCTATGCGGTCAATGACTTTCTAACAGACTGTTTTGAGAAAGTTTAGAGAATTTTGATCCTTTTTTTTTCAGAAGCCTCAGAATCAGAGTCTCCAAGGGCAGCTCTGAAGGTGACCCCTCTCCCTCTGGAGGGAAGAATATCAGACTGAAGGAGCATTTAAAAAAAGCGCTGGAACCATTTCAAATCATATCTGTCACACAATAGCCAGTCTGAGTGGGTTCCTTAAAAAAAAATCTCGCCAAAATAGATCTGGGTTTGGGAAAGGGCGTCTAATGCTCGCTCATGCGGGCCTGGACGCGCCGGCGGCGCTCTGATTCATTCAGGGGGATGACAGCGGAGTCCGCCCCGTCCGCCCGGTGAAATGTCAGAGCGTTTAAAAGACTAGCCAATCACGGCCTGCCCTTGTTTTTCACCACGCTGCTCTTTATCTTCAGATAAAAGGAAGCCCTGATTGCCAGGACTGATATAAAAGGACCCAGAAAAACAATTTTTTACAGTCATACATTACATGTCCAAAAGTTTGTGGACACTAGGGGTGTCACGATTTCTATATTTCGAAATTGTGTCAGTTTGTTAAGGCTCTAATTGTTCTATTATTTTGTACATGACTGTTCCTGTATTTTTTATTATTTATTTTGTTATGTTGCACATTACTGTTTTAATAGTGCACACTGCTGCTACCAAAAAAAAAGCCACTAGATGGCATTACATATATATCTTAATTAAATTATTTAAATTTGACCATTAGTGCCTAATGTGGTGTATTACAGATCACTTGTATCACTTTGCATCACTTATATCAAGCCCACCATTTGAAATAAGATATTGTAAATTTGATGAATCAAACCAATGACTGACCATAGACTAATCTAAAACTGGCATAAGCCTCTCTGCTGTAAAAAAAAGAAAATCAGAAATAAAATCGAATCGAGGATTTAGAGAATTGAGACACCCCTAGTGGACACCCCTTCTAGTGTCGCAGTATTGCCAATAGAATAGGACTTTCTGGAGCAGATGAACTTGATGAACATATTGGCACCACGCTTAATCTAATGGCAGTCTTGGCGTGGACTAGCTAGAGATTTATGAAGCCCCCACCATTGCAGGATAAAAGAAAAGCAGAATAAACTCTTTTTTATAGCCTTATAGATTTCAGAATTAACTATGAAAACTCTGAAACTTGGGGGACACATCCAAGTACATAGAAATTTCTGCAGTCCATTAAAGGCTCAACAGGAAGTAGCAGGGGGTGCATGCAAGACACACAACTTCATATCTTCAGGTCTTCCTTATTTACTCACCCTCCTTTAATGTAATCGAGGAAAGTGAATTCGGATTCCACCGAGAAAGACAGCAGCGTCACCTGAGTAAAAGTAAAAAAAAAACGTATTAGATAAAAATCTTATTTTAGCGTAAAGCTGAGTTGAGCACAATAGAAAATTCTGCTAATATTAATGTTTAATAAGTGAACAATTACATCATCAGCATAACAATTTGAGTAAAAAGTAAAATACTCTTTTATTTTATTATAACCATTTTTTTAAATAAAATAAAAAATCTTGCTGTGTGTGGGCGAGCATTATCCTGTTAAAAAAATGTCAGTTGGAAGCCAGTAGGAGTGAAACGATTACTCGAGTAAATCGAGTTACTCGATTACAAAAAAATCGAGTAATTTTCTTGATTTATTATCATTTTATTTCATTAAAAAACTCAGAGCACGGTATTCAGCACTGATTACTTTTATTGTGGCAAAACACACTTAGTGTTACGTCACCTACGCACAGGAAGAAGGAGGAGGAGGTGGGGGAGGTTTTTAGTTGAGAAGCAACAATTTATGAAAAAAAGCATTCAATATTTGGTGGAATAACTCTTTTTCATGCATCTTGGCATGTTCTCCTCCACCAGTCTTACACACTGCTTTTGGATAACGTTATGCTTTACACTCCTGGTGCAATAATTAAAGCAGCTTGAATTCAGCTTGATTTAATGGCTTGTGATCATCCATCTTCCTCTTGATTATATTCCAGATGTTTTCAATTTGGTAAAATCAAAGAAACTCATCATCTTTAAGTGGTCTCTTATTACGTCTAAATCATAACAGGATGTATTTTTGCTTGCAATAACAATGTTTAATAAGGGAATTTAAATAGAGTTCAGTAATGGTCTCACTTTTCTTTTTTTATTTTGCTCACTCTCTCTTTCTCTCTCTCTCTACATTTCTTTCTCTTTCACTAGCTCTTTCTCTCTCTACATCTCTCACTATTTTGCTTACTCTCTCTCTCTTTCTCTAGCTCTTTCTCTGTCTGTACACATATTTCACTATTTTGCTCACTCTCTCTTTCTTACCCTCCCTACATTTCTCTCTCTCTTTCACTTTTTTGCTCACTTTGCATCTATCTCTAGCTTTCTCTCTCTTTCTCTGTCTTTACAGTTTATTCTCTCTTTCTCTATTTTCCTGACTCTCTCTTTTTCTCACTCTCTTTATATTTCTATTTCTCTCTCACTATATTGCTCTCCCTCTCTTTCACTAGCTTTCTCTGTCTTTCTCTGCCTCTATATTTCTTTCTCTCTTTCTCTCTGATTTACTTTCTCTATCTTTTTCTACATGCCTCTCTCTCCTCATCTCTGTTTAGCCATCTCTGTCTCTCTATCATCTTTCTACGTTTTTTTATTTCTCTGTCACTATTTTGCTCTCTCTCTCTCTTTTTTTATCTAGCTTTCTCTCTCATTCTCTACCTCTCTTTCTTTCTTTCTTTCTCTCTCGTTCTCTGTTTATTTAGCCCCCTCTTTCTCTCTATAATCATTTCTTTACATTTCTCTCTTTCACTATTTTGCGCACTTTCTCTCTGTCTCTAGCTTTCTCTCTCTTTCTCTGTCTTTTTCTTTATGAATAACATGTATTAAATTATTTTTCTACGTCTCAATATGGAAGTTCTCTGCATTGTGAATCTCAATGCAGCATTTTGTAAAGCGTATAGAGCTGAGTGGATTTATGCTGGCTGTCTGGTGAATTAGTGAGCTGCAGAGTGTAAATTGCGAGCGCTATTAATATCCTATTAGTAGTTCAGGCTCGGCACAGGCAGCATATGTTCCGTCTGCAGCGGAGAATCTCAGGCCTTTCCTCAAACGGATTAACAGATTATGTTCTCATATCTAAACCTGCCGCCGAATCCCCTGCCCTGCGCTCTGAATGAGACAGGGACTGATGATGGCAGGCGGAGGAGCCGGAGTTGGCGGATGTTGCCGGGCTGAGTTTGTAATGCAGCAGGAAACGAGGGGCATCGGCTCAGCCATCAGTCTGCGTAAAACACTCACGCCACATTAGCTCTCCTGAGCTACAAATGCCTGCTTTCATATCCACATATCCACTTTCACATCCTCCATTCGCCCACTCGCCTCTCTCTCTCTCTCCCTTTCTCTCTCTCACACTCTCACTCTCTTTCTGTTTATATATATATATATATGTGCGCGTGTCTGTATCTTTCACTCTCTATCCCTCTCTCTTTCTCTTTCTGTATGTGTGTTCCTCTCTTTCTCTCTCTATATATAGCTCTCAATTTTGTTCACTCTCTCTTTTTCTACATTTCTCTCTCTCTCTCTATTTCTCTAGCTCTTTCTCTGTCTCTACATATCTCTGACTATTTGTCTTACTCTCTCTTTCTCACTCTACATTTCTCTCTCTCTTTCACCATTTTGATCACCCTTTCTCTCTTTCTCTCTTTCTCTGTCTCTACATATCTCTCACTATTTTGCTCACTCTTTCTCACTCTCTCTACATTTCTCTCTCTTTCACTGTTTTGATCACTTTCTCTGTCTCTACATATCTCTCACTATTTTGCTCACTCTCTCTTTCTCACTCTCTCTACATTTCTCTCTCTCACTATTTTGCTCACTCTCTCTCCCTTTTTCTAGCTTTTCTCTGTCTCTCTACATATCTCTCACTATTTTGCTCACTCTCTCTTTTTCTCACTCTCTCTACATTTCTATTTCTGTCTTTCTTTCACTATTTTGCTCACTTTGCCTCTGTCTCTAGCTTTCTCTCTCTCTTTCTCTGTCTTTACAGTTTAATCGTTTCTATTTCTCTCTTATTATTTTGCTCACTTTCTCTTTCTCTAGCTTATTCTCTCTTTCTCTCTCACTATTTTGCTCTCTCACTTTATCTAGCTTTCTTTCTCTTTCACTACCTCTCTCTCTTTCTTTCTTTATTTCTTTCTTTCTTTCTCTCTCTTTCTCTGTTTATTTAGCCCCCTCTCTCTCTATAATCATTTCTCTCTTTCAGTATTTTGCACACTCACTTTCTCTTGCCTTTTCTCTCTTTTTCTCTACATTACTGTCTCTCTTACTCTATTTTGCTCACTTTCTCCTTCTCACTCTCTCTACATTTCTCTCTCACTACTTTGTTCACTCTCTCTCTCTCAAGCTTTCTTTCTCTGTCTCTTCATTTCTCTCTGTTTCTCTATTTTGCTCTCTATCTCTCACTTCTCTCTGTCTCTTTCTCCAGCTTTCTCTTTCTTTCTCTGTCTCTACATTTCTCTCTCTTGCTTTATTTTGCTCTCTTTGTCTCTTTCTCTCTAGCTTTCTCTTTCTTTCTCTCTTTCTACATTTATCTCTTTCTTTATTTTGCTCACTCTCTATTTCTTTTTCTCTCTCATTTACACAATCTTTTTCTATATGCCTCTCTCTCCTCATCTCTCTGTGTATTTAGCCCTCTCTATCTATTATTTCTCTACATTTCTCTTTTTCACTATGTTGCTCACTGTCTCTTACTGTATTTCTCTTTCTCTAGCTCTTTTCTTTCTCTTTACATTTCTATCTCTCTTTCTTCATTTTGCTCTCTCTTTCAAACTCTCTTTATCTAGGTTGCTCTCGTTCTTACTCTCTACAGTTCTCTCTCACTATTTTGCTCACTCTCTCTTTCTCTAGCTTTCTTTCTGTCGCTACATTTCTCTCTCTTTCTCCCTCTCTCTCTATTTTTCCAGCTTTCTCTTTCTTTCTGTCTCTACATTTCTATCTTTCTCTGTTTTGCTCTCTTTCTCTCTCTCTCAAACTCTCTTTGTCTAGCTTGCTTTCTTTCTCTGTGGCTACATTTCTCTCTTTCTCTATCTCTATTTACTCAGCTTTCTCTTTCTTTCTGTCTCTACATTTCTCTCTTTCTCTCTTTCGTTCTCTCTCATTCACTCTCACTATCCTTTTCTATTTCTCTCCTATTCTGTTTCGTTACCATTCTATTTCTGTTTCGCTTATAAATATATATATTACACCCACTCTCTCTCTCTCTCTCTCTTTCTTTCAGTCACTCTCTCTTTTTATCTTTATATCTCTCCCTCTTCACTTTTCAGCCAAGGCTACTAGTGGCCTTTAACCCTCACCATCTGCTGAAAACAATGCACAGTAGTGCTCTCAGACTCTCGTACGAGACTCGTGCGACTCTGGCTCTGTCTCAGTGCAGCTGTGAATAGAAGTGTCCAGTGCTTATTATGATTGTTTTTTTAATCTGGTTTAATTAGTCTGAATATAAAAGGATAAAGTAATTAAAGCCTGTGTGCTGTTGCTGGTAGAAGCTGCATGCCATCACTTTGTTTCACTGCTGGTATGAACAAATGACTGTCATAATTAAAGACTGCAGACTGATCTGAGGACAGTCTTGGTCATATTTATTGAGCTACATGTACAAAAGTAGCGCATGTAAATCAACATTGCAAAATTGAGTTGTAGAGGTTCCTAATGGCGTCCAATAGAATCTCAGTCAGAGATTTTCAGTCAGAGATCAGTCTGGTTATGTTTTTTGCCATGGATCTTGAGACGGCAGCAGCATGTGACTGAGCATTGTCTTGTTGGAACAGCACACCAGAGAGTGAGTTCAGAAAAGATTGGTTCCTAATGGTGTCCAAATAGAATGTCACACCTTTTCAGTCAAAGATCAGTCTGGCAATGTTTTTTTGCCATGGCATAGCATTAGTTTCAGTTTAAGTTAGGATCTTGAGACATCAGCAGTATGTGGACGAGCATTGTCCTGTTGGACCAGCGCACCAGAGTGTGAGTTCAGAAAAGGTAGGGTACTGGTTTCAGGACCTTATTGACGTAACACTGGACTGTTAAAGTGCCTGTAATAAAGACCAAAGGTGGTCTGACATTGTTCGAAATTGTACAATTCATGCCTCCAGACCTTTCTTAGTGCTGATACTCGTTTACAATGCTTTGTTGGTCGTCTCAACTAAGAAAAAAGAGTCTCATCAAAACACAAAAGACTCATCACTCAACACAGAGATGACCCACTGCCATTCTGGTTTTGTGTTGGTTGAGATTTGCAGCAGAACCATGTGTTGAGGCAATGTGGTCAGCACCAACATTTGTTATTTGTTGTTGTCTATTTTTCTTTTGTCATCATGGTGTGGGGTACAATTTCGAATGATGCCATATCACCTTTAGTCTTCATTTCATGACATTTCTTGACAGACCAATGTTACGTTAAAGAGGTCATGCTTCTAATAACCTTATGTTTTTCTGAACACCTATTTTTCTGGGCGCTATTCCAACAGGACAATGCTCGTCCACATGCTGCTGCCGTCTTAAGAGCATGCCTCGAAGGACATATGTTATACTGAGGTCAGCCTCACCACATTATGACAGAATGATTCAGAATATACTGTATTTTTCGGACAATACATTTTTTAATTTTCCCAAAAATCGACAGTTTGCCTTATAAACCAGTCCGCCTTATGTATGAATTTTACCAGTTAGTTATTAAGAAGCGAAAAAGCCACTCCGCTGAAGTACAGCATTATAAGGGTGAGTTTTCAGTGAAGTTTCTCCAGCACTAAGGCTGGGTGCAGCAGCATTAGCATTAGCCGCTAACCACCGCGCTAGTTCTTTCTCAGTTCAATGGCAAGTATATTGGACTGTAGTCTGCATGTTTGCCATGTTAAAACAAGCTTCGTGGGACGAACCGCTAGCTGATATCTGCCTGGGTTACCAGAACACTCAGGGTTCATCAGGCTAGCATCTAGCAAAATACTGGAAATCTAAGCTTACTGTACATAAACGAAAGTGCTTTACTTACCCAAATAAACAGTTTTCAGAAGAGAAATCATGTCTATAATGTGTAGATTAACATCCAGCTTTTGTTTGACTTTGAAAGAAAATGTTTTTTTTTTTTTAAGAATTACAGTTATGTTTACTTAAGCACTTCCTCCAGCTTCTCCATTAGAAGGAAAATATGGTGACACACTTGCTCACTTCGATGTAGGCATCCTAACTAGTGTCGCTTTATGCTTATGTATGAAAATATACCAAAAAAAAAACATTCATAATCTGAAAATCTGAAAACCATGTGGAATAATGAAGCAGTAACTTAGAAATTCAAAAAAAAAAAAAAAAAGATATTTAACACTAAGTATTGATACAATATATCGTAATATCGATATACTGTCCCACCTCTAGTGTCCCACAACCTACAGTGTGTACATACTGTATGTATATGCTTGTGACTGTGTAGGCCTTTATGTGTGTGTGTGTGTGTGTGTGTGTGTGTGTGTGTGTGTGTGTGTGTATAAAACTGTGTGATTTCACAGCTCGACTCACCGTGCCCGAATTGACGTATTTCTTCTTCTTCATCTTCTTCTTCGGATTCACCACCTACAAACCAGCAGAAGATTGGCTTCAGGACCGGAATGTAAATAAGCTCCCACAGATCAGATTGTGTGGAAACGAGATACGGACTTGTTAAGTGCATAACAAACAGCTCTTTTGTTCACAGCGGGGAGTCCTGGAAAAGAAATCAATTAATGATTAATCTGGAAGCCGCCTCCATCTGTAGGGGATGGAGCTCTGATGATGAACCAGTGGCCCCCACAAAACTGCAGGCGAATGTGGTGTCACATGGAATTCTCCACTTACCGCCCGAGACGCGAGCAGCATTACAGCGCCACATCCAATAATAATCTCACTGTTGTGTTCTCTCAATTCTCTATGCCTTTGCCTTGTTTTACTCTTTTTCTTCCACCTCCTGATGCTTTTCATTTCCACTGAAGAAATGAAGAAAAGCACCTGAAGGAGCAGCAAGGCGCCAAAATGGTTCTTTATAGCAATACCATGGATGAACCAAAGAAGCTATGAGGCTAAACCAGTTCTGTGTCTGTTAGCATTGTGGATCCAACTCTGCTAAGACCAGCTGTTAGCATAGCGACTAACCCGATCCAACCTTGCAGAGCCTGGCTGCTGTATGTTACCATTTTGGCCTTAACCCTGCTAAAGCCGGCTGTTAGCATTGCCGCTAACCTGCTCCAACCTTTCAGATCTCTGCTGCTGTGTCTGTTAGCATTGTAGCTCTTAAGGTGCTAAAACAGTTCTTTGGAGCTATACCATGGATAAACCAAAGAAGCATGACTGCTGTGTCTGTTAGCACAGTGGCTATAACTTTGCTAAGGCCTGCTATTAGCATAGTGACTAACCCAAGCCGTCCATTCATCCTAATAAACCGTGAAGAGCTTGGCTGCTGTCGCCTGGTAGCATCACCTCTATCTCTGTCAACATTGTGGCTTTAACCCTGCTGAGCTGGCAGTTAGCATAGTGACTAACCCAAATCCAACCTTGCAGAACCTGGCTTCTGTGCCTGTTAGCATTGTGGATCCAACTCTGCCAAGACCAGCTGTTAGCATGGTGAGTAACCTGATCCAACCTTGCAGAGCCTGGCTGCTGTATGTTACCATTGTGGTTTTAACCCTGCTGAGGCCGGCTGTTAGCATTGCGGCTAACCTTCTCCAACCTTTCAGATCTCTGCTGCTGTGTCTTTTAGCATTGTAGCTCCAACTCTGCTAAGTTCTGCTGTTAGCATCAGAACCCTACCCGATAAAAGTAATTCCTGGGAGTTTGTTGACGGCGAATGATGAACTAATGGCCCCCACAAAGCGTTACAGCGTCACAACTCTCAATTCTCTGCCTTTGCCTTGTTTTACTTGTTTTTTTTTCATTTCCACTGAAGGAACAAAAGCACCTGAAAGAGCAGCAAGGTGCTTTTGAAACAATACCATGGATGAACCAAAGAAGCATTGTGGCTAAACCAGTCCAAACCTTCTTAACCTGATGTGTCTGTTAGCACCTTGGTCCTAAATCTGCTAAGACCAGCTATTAGCATAGTGACTAACCCGAGCCTGGCTGCAGTGTCTGTTAGCATAACATCCTCAAGTCTTCTGAGGCTTGCTGTTAGCATTCCTAAACCTGTCCAAACCTTCAGAAAAAGCTTTTGTGTCTGTTAGTACAGCTCTAGCTCTAACCAGTAGATGAGAATTTACAACCCCAACATCTCACCAACAAAAACAAATGTTTCGTATTTAGTCAGGTCTCTCCTTTCTTCCATTTATCCTAATCAACCTTGCAGGTATTGGTTTCTGTGTCTGTTTGCATTGTGGATCCAACTCTGCCAAGACCAGCTGTTATCATGGTGAGTAACCTGATCCAACCTTGTGGAGCCTGGCTGCTGTATGTTAGCATTGTAGCTTTAACCCTTCTGAGGCTGGATGTTAGCATTGCAGCTAACCTTCTTCAAACTTTCAGATCTCTGCTGAAGTGTCTGTTAGCATTGTAGCTCCAAAAGATTGCAGATTGCGACACTTTTTGATGACGGAGGGTTGAGACCACGGCCCAATTTGTTGCCGGGGGCAGATTGCGACACTATTTGATGCAAGGGGTTGAGACCATGGCACTATTTGTTGACAGGGGAGATTGCCGTACTATCTGTTGAAGGGGGGAGATTGTAATATAGGAGCAAAAAACCTAGATGAACGTATTGGGACCATGGCTAATGCTGTAGGATGTGGGATAGACAGAGGGGTATAAAGCCTCCGAGCACTGAAAATTGCAGACAGTGAAATTGTGTTCTCTGGTATGATGGCATTAGTTGTTCTGAGAGTACATCCTTTAAAGAACCATCTAGTAAAAAAACGTTCCTCCGGGAACTGAACACACGTACTGCAGTTCTTTTAAGTTCTTTTATGGCATGCTCCAAAGAACCTCTTCACATACGTTCGAGATGAATCAGCTTCAGCTTCAGCAGTGGAAGCACAAAGGGGTGAAAGTGGGATGGAACAGATGCAGAAGATTGAAGTGTAAAGAATGGAAAGGCAGAGCGTAGCGACGCACACACTGCTGGCATTTGACTCCATGTGCTCTCTGGCACTGGGTAAGATAGTCCAGGCCAGCAGCAGCAGCAGCAGCGGGGTCATCCATATTATTGACAAAGTAGAGCGAGGAAGATGGATGCAGGCAGGGCCGCTGTCTGCGCTCTCACAGAGCGAGAGACGGGCAAAGTGCTGATACCCACACAAAGCCACCGCGGCCACCTGCTAGCAACCTGCAGCCGGTGGCGGAGGAGAAAAGACCACTAACTCAGGGCGATTCTTCAGAACCGTGCCCGATCGATCGTTCAAATGGGCTCTATTATCCGTGAGTCAAGGTTAGCTGCTGTAATAGAAAAGCTGAACTTTCAGGCCTTGACTTATTAATTCCTACCATGTCCCGCATCCGTTCAGCAGGCGGGTAAACAGCAGAGCAGCAGGAAGGGGGCTATAGAGTTTAGTTCAGTTTACTGAATGAATTTATAAAGAAGATGCGCTGTCCATTTGTCACCATTTGCCTCAATCCTGTAGCCCTTTATCGGCCTTCGGAACAAGAGCCATGTTAGGACAAGTAAGAGCCATTACCATTGTCGTTAGCATGACAAAAAAGTCAGAGCCCTGCTGTAAAATCTGTGCTACTTTCTGAAAACATTTTTGAAAATATTTTTTTATTTATAATTTTTTATCCCATTTTCTGCCCAGTTTACACAGCCAACTACCCAACCCACTGATTCTCTCCTCCTCCTAACACTAGTGATGCCTCAACTCATAAGGAGGGCGAAGACTAACACACGCCTCCTCCGACACATGTGAAGTCAGCCACTATCTCTTTTTGAACTGCTGCTGTTGATGCAGCATTGCCGAGTAGCATCACAGCGCTAACGCTCGGAGGACTCCGTTCCGATACAACAGCTCACAGACGCCCTGTGCTGATCATTTTTTTTACTGTGTAGACCCCTTACCAGCATAAGCAGCACCACTAACATCACCAAACACAGCTTTTAAAACTATCTACACTAGCCAAAGCTGTACTGGTGCCAGCAGCAAGTCTCTGCAGGGTTGAGAGTGGCCCACCACAGCTCAACTAATATCAGTTTAGGAGGGATACTGCAGTCAGGAAATGATGAATGGCGTAGAGGACGGCTGACAAATTGGCAACAGATGGGCCTGTAATTGTACTAATGCAGACTATTATAAACATAGCCCCCAAACGCATTTCCAGATTGAATGTTCCAGTTCCACCCACTGTGATAACCACTATAAACACATCATGTACTGAATGAGGTGGATAAAAAAAAATTTAACTTTCAAACAGTCCGTATTATTTTGTTTCTAAACTGAAAGCAGAAGCATTTCTAAGTGAAGAAGGGACAAAATGTTGTGTTTAATGGTACCAGTGTGCTGGAATGACCATCCATGCTAAGTGTAATCTATTCGTTCTAAAAACTGGGATGTTGGGTCGCTTTTTGAGGGAGTTCTTCTGGCCACGTTACGCGTCTTTACGTACTTATGTCATGTTCTGCATGTCCTTCTGCTAAAATCCACTTTTTCTTGTTCTTTGTGAAATACTATAGGTCTCTTTGAGTTGTAGATGCATGCTGCAGATGAAACTCTTTCTCAGCCTCCATTGTCTGCAGTATCTGGTAAACGAAAAAATGTTTAGAAGAGGTTTAAGTCAATCAGAAAAAAGCACTGTCTCTACGTCAACTTGTGAATTCATTGCCTCGTCCACCCGGGAGCATTTTTACTTCTGGACCTGGACTCTAAACCTCTGTGTGTAAGTATTACATCATATATCATAGGTTTGCATAGGATCTCCGGTGGATTTGACATTTTACAGAGACTCTAAGACTTTACACTTTGTTATTAGTGTAAAAATGTCTTTATTTTAAAAACGTTTTTAACTGTTGTCTGTCTCGCTGTATACGACACCAGGAAACAGCGAGACGGACAACAGTTAAAAACGTCTTTAAAATAAAGACATTTTTACACTAATAACAAAGTGTAAAGTCTTAGAGTCTCTGTAAAACGTCAAATCCACCGGAGATCCTATGCAAACCTATGATATATGATGTAATACTTACACACAGAGGTGGAGAGTTGAAATGTCAGAGTTCAAAAACAGGAGAGTTGAAATGTCAGAGTTGATTTTCACTCTCAAAGTGTAATTTTAACTCTTTCAGATTTAAATGGTGTTCAGTGTTGGAGTTATTTGACAGAGTTGAATATTTCAGTGTTAATCCCACTAAACCCAATAAATACTGACCAACTCCACAGAGATTTAATTAAACTCCTCCCAGTTAAACACGTTATTTGATAATGGGTGTGTCCCCCAGATCCTAACTTACAATCAGTGTGAAATCTTGCCCACCAGGGCTACCTTCCATTGGGTATAGTGTTATATTTTGTTTAATGGTTGTTTATCTAGCCAATATATTGTAGGCTATAAGAGCAAGTTACCATCCTTTGTACATTAAATTGTGTTAAAGTGTTGGTAATGCTCTAAGAAATACAATGGAAAATTACACACTAATCTGTCCTGAATAATAATTAAATAATAAAAAGTCATATCAGTTGACTAATCTTCTTTTCATTTATATATTTTTAAAACTCTTACCAGTGTTAGTGTAACAATTTAGGAAGTTAAAGACATACAAATGTGAGTTAAAAAGAAACTCTGGCAAGGTGTTAAATGTTTGACTATTTTGAATGTGTTGATTTAACTCCAAAGAGTGTGGACCTATATAAACCCTGAAAAAGAGTTAAAATCAACTCTGTGGGAGTTAATTTAACACTCGCCTTTTTGCTGTGCTGTTAGCCAATCAGTGGCAATATGTTTGCATGTATGAATATTCATGAGCAAGAGCTCATTCTACCCACCAAATTTTATTTTTTTTATCTCAGGTAGAGGTGTAACATAAATCATATGCAATAATAAAATGAAATTTTCATTTTGTTGCAGTAGTGTATTCTTGAAAAAAAAAAAAAATAAATAATTTATATCGCCAAGAGTATCGTTATTGCGATAATAACATGAAATATCGTTATATTATTTTAGTGAATTCATTGCCTTGTCCACCCAGGAGGAATTTTTACCTCTGGACCTGGAGTCTAAACCTCTGTGTGTAAGTATTACATCATATATCATAGGTTTGCATAGGATCTCCGGTGGATTTGACGTTTTACAGAGACTCTAAGACTTTACACAAGTTGTAACGCAACAAAAGACATTTTAAAGACGTTTTTAAACTGTTGTCCATCTCACTGTTTCTTGGTGCTGGCGCAGTGCTGTTAGCCAATCAGTGGCTATATGTTTGCATGTATGAATATTCATGAGCAAGAGCTCCTCCACTGGACTAAAACAGGGTTATACTGGAAAAACAGCTCACACAAAACTAAAAAACAGCTCACATGGCGTTCACTCATTCTAGAGACCACAACTAGACATATAAAATGAATAAAAAAATGATGGATTAAGACGTTTAAGAAAAAAAAATTCATGTCAGGTTTTTTTTCTGCTTTTCTTGTTGATGACCTGAATAGAGATGATATATATTACACACACATACACACACATATATGATCCACTACTATACATAGTGTAAATTAATCTGCATGAAAATGATTGTATATATTTTTTGCCTCTCTATTCTCTAGTCCTTCTGTCACTCCGACAATCTAAAGCTATAAGCGCGTCACGATCGGATCTCAATGCTCTCGACAATCTTGGTGGCGCTTCTATAAGTCAGCGGTTAATCTGACGTGATTGCAGACTCGGGACTGACAGCAATATCAGGAGAAGTCCCGTGGGGCGGGAACGGCTGTGTAATAACTCAATCCCCGCCACGTTCTTACGGTAATCCCTTTTCACACTGCTTTCTAATGGCTGCGCTCGCTGTACGGCCCGGGCGATTACCACCATATAAACAAACTCCACCTCACAGGAGCGAGAGCGCCAACAAAACCTATTTTCCGGAATCATCAGGGGAAGAAAAATAACGTAAAAAAAAAAAAAAAGAGCAAAACGAGTCGACAGTATTACTAATGCATGGAATAATTTAGCGCTGCAGGGGTAAGTATGTGAGATCATTGTTAAAGTAGTGAAAAGTCGAGGTGCGGGAGAGAGGAGAGCGCTCAGCAGATCAGCACGTCTGACAGAGTTTTAATGACTTCCTCTAAAAAACAAAAGCGATTGGCAGTACAGCAGTGAAGAGCCGCACTCCAGCGACAGGAATCAGGAATCAGGGGTTCGGTTCACTTAGCGCAGTCCCCCTCGCCATACAGGAGGAATTATGTGATGGCCTGAGGTGTGTGTGTAGTGCAGCTCACCTCGTACACGTTGAACTGGCTCTGTCCCCGGGCGAGCTCGCGGTAACTGGTGGTGAATTCACCGATGAAATCGTGGCTGAATGAGGAAAAAAATAAACAAAATCAGAGAAATGCAGCAGAATCACATATCTATCACAATCTACAATGCATAACAATCCATTAATTATAACCGTCCATAATCTATAACAATCATTAATCTATAACAATTCATAAATTATAACAGTTCATAATCTATAACAATCATTAATCTATAACAATTCATAAATTATAACAGTTCATAATCTATAACAATCCATAATTTATAACAGTTCATAATCTATAACAATCCACAATCCATAACAATCCATAATTTATAACAGTCCATAATCCATAACAATCATTAATCTATAGCAATCCATAATCCATAACAATCCATAACAGTCCATAATCTATAACAATCCATAATTTATAACAGTCCATAACCCATAACAATCTGTCATCTATACAATCTATCATCTATAACAATCTATCATTTATAACAGTCCATAACCCATAACAATCTATCATCTATAACAATCTATCATTTATAACAGTCCATAACCCATAACAATCTATCATCTATAACAATCTATCATCTATAACAATCTATCATTTATAACAATCTATCATTTATAACAGTCCATAACCCATAACAATCTATCATCTATAACAATCTATCATTTATAACAATCTATCATTTATAACAGTCCATAACCCATAACAATCTATCATCTATAACAATCTATCATTTATAACAGTCCATAATCTATAACAATCCATAATCTATAACAATCCATAACCCATAACAATCCATAACCCATAACAATCCATACCGTATATGATTTACTTATTCATTTTGGAACAAGACTACTGAAACATTTTGTTCATTTTTTATAGATAAATTTTGTTGATTTGTAAACTAAACTACTAATACATTTTGTCAATTTGTGAACGAGAGTACTGAAACGTTTTGTTAAATTTTGCACAAGAGTACTGAAATATTTTATTAATTTTTGATCTAAACTACTGATTCTTTTCTAAATATGAAACTAAACTTCGGATACATGGTATTGCTTTTCCGAACTAGACTCCTACAACATTTTGTTAATTTGTGAACTAGTCTACTGATTCATTTGTTAAATTTTTGCACAAGAGTACTGAAACATTATGTTGATCTTTTATCAAAACTACTACTTCATTTTTTAAATGTAAAACTAAACTACTGACATATGCTAATTTTTTTTCCAAACTAGACTACTGAATAATTTAAATTTTTGATCTAAACTGCTGATTCATTTTGCAAATTTGAAACCAAACTTATGATACACTTTGTATTCCTTATCTGAGCTAGACTACTGAAACATTTTGTTAATTTGTGAATTAGACTACTAATACATTATGTCAGCTTTTGTCCTAGACTACTGAAACCTTTTGTTCATTTTTTAACTCGACTCCTGACTTGTTTGTTTTAAACTGAACTACTGATAGTGAAATGTATCACTTAATATCTATTAAAAATGAATAAAAAACTAAAACTGAAGCTAAATGGTGTACACATATATGGCTAGGGCTGATATGGCTGAAGAAAATAAAACACCTGGATATATATATATATATATATTTATCAGGTTTCAGTTACTAACCTTCCATCTCGGTCCCAGTCATACACCTCCACCTTGATAGTCCTGCAAGAAAAACATGAACGAATAATGGAATCAGAGAATCCACAGAGAAATATATCAACATTTATACAGAAAGAGTCAAATATGAGCAGAAACTAGAGTCTTGATCTGCAGCTTAACTGCTGACCTTGACTCGTCATTCATTTCCTGTCAGAACTCGTGAGAAGAAGAAGGTTTGGATTGAATGTCAGCGTGTTTTAATTGGCTTGTTTGCGGCTCGATTGTGAATTGAGTCATCAGTCACGTTGGCACGGATGACGGGGGGCTGGATTTACATCCCTCAGCAGGTGTTTCGCTCCGTAGCGTACAGCAGCCGGATCGGCGAGGGGGGAAAAAGAACGGGAGCTTGTGGTCTTATTAATGAAGACGAAATGCAGGTTCTCCTCGAACAGCCTCATTAGTTTAACCGCGGCTTTGTCTGAAAGGACGTTTCTTAGAAAGCGGCATCAAAAAACGTTCGTACGGGATTCCGCCTCGTTTCAGGCTCTTCTGGTCGCAGGCGAAGCAGAACGAGCTCACGAATCATTAGGGCTGTTTATGAGAAACGCCGCTAATTGCGACCATTTTATTTTATTTCATTTTTTTTTTTTCTGCTTTGGCAAAGTCGGCGTGACGGTCGTGCCAAGAACTGAGCCAGCTCAAAGATAAGAGAAGAGAAGAGAAGAGAGGAGAAGAGAGGAGAAGTCAAGAAAGCTGGAAATAAAAGGCCTCGAGTTCTCGTTTTCAGTTAAAAGCGAGGCGCTCAGAGGGCAGCTTGGAAGACCTCGCCAGTGTTTACGAAATTTTACCGCTAAATAAGCCTGATTAAAAGGGTGCTGATTTGTTCCATGACCTCCGCCCTGTCAAATCCATTGAGTTAGCAGTAGGTTCAGTAGGTTAAAACAAGAAAAAGCAATAAACTCCATCACTTTACCAGAGAAAGAAAATCGCGACTGCTGGGTGATTTCTAAGAAAACCTTCTCTACTACTTGTACTACTTGGTTCCACAAGCTGACAAGAACATTTTAGCCCATATTCCCAACATTACATCACAATAATGATGATAATGATGATGAAGAAACACCTACAATGGTGTGGAAAAGCGTTTGTCTCCTTCATGATTTCTTTTTTTTGCACATTTGTCACTCTTAAATGTTTTAGAGCATCAAACTAATTCAAATATTAGTTAAAGACAAAACAAAATGTAGTTTTGTAGGGGTAAAAAAAGGCCTGATTACTGCCACAACTGCACTGAAAAAAAATAAATCTGAGCGTTAGTAAATGTAACGTAATTAAATCTGTGTTATTAACAACATCAAAAAAATATGTTTCTACCTTTACATGAATATATCTAGTTTTTAATTACTCCACATTCGTTCAAAATACAAGACATTGTGTATTTTTTCCTTAATATAATTTATTTATGTAATCCCAACAAATCTTTTTAGGTACACAAGAAACCTGCACAACAAACTAAAATCCTGTTATATTTACTAGGGTTTTTGTCACTACCTGTGTCAATGCCCTTTCTACGGTGTTGGTTCATGCAGCTTTCCTATAGGCTCCTGGCACCATATATTTAAATATTGGGTGTGGCCTCTCCCTTACTTACCATCTTTGTGTTGTCTGTTGCCCAAAGCTACCTGATCCTGGGCGTGTGTCAGTGTAATATATGTGTTGGTTGCCAGACGTCAGAATTATAGGCTGTAGGAGCAAGTTACCTTTATTCTGTGTTCCTAGTGATCACAGTATGCTGGCTTAGAGTTGCAGAGTTTGGTGTTTACAGAGTTCACTCTTATGCTGCTCCAGTATTATGCTGTCTGTATTAGCAGGTCTATAAAAAATGTGAAATATGCTGAGAATAACTATATATATATTAAGTTAACTGAATTATTTAAGCCTGCTGTACTTGAAAAATGCTGTTGCGCTAATCAAACTATTGTTGTGTGAACAAAACTCAGTTAAGTTGGATAAACTTAAAATGTAATATATTTATAACTTAACTAATCAAAGCAAAATGATGACTTTATCGAGTTAAGTTAAGCCAATTATTTTTTTTCTATATATCTATAAAAATTGTTTAGTTTAGTAGTGTGTTTTTCTTTTTTACTGTTGACATGTACAACAAACACCTCTGAGTTTGTTAATCTAACTAAAATGTTTTTAGTAGCAACTCATTTCAACATATTTTTTAGTTGGCAAGCCTAGCATACATTTTTCAGTTCCCTCGACTAAATATATTAATTGAAGTGATTCAATAATTTAAGTTTAGCTAATATTTAAGACATGTTAGGTCAATTTAATTTTGTAAGTGCAGAGAACAAATGAGCCATAAAGTTGTACTAACTTAAAAAAGGCCACACAGCAAACTTTCTGGAGTTGGAAAACCTGGAGTTAAACAAAAGTGTGTGAAAGTGTGTGAAAGTGTGTGAAAGTGTGTGAAAGTGCGTGAGTTTATTCTCCATCTTTAACTACAAGTTGAGTTGAGGGGAACTCTTTGGTGGTGTAGTATTTCTGAGTTTATTCCAAGGTGTTGAGGGGCGTGACTGAACTCTCTAATGGGTGTGTCCCAATCCTAGCTCACCATCATTGTGAAGTCTTGCCCACCAGGGCTACCTTTCATTGGGTTTATTAATTATATTCTATGTAATGGTTGTTTGCTTGGCTGATGTGTAGTTAGCTATAAAAGCAAGTTACCATCTTCTCCATTGTTCAGTATGACAAAGTGCTGGCAATGCAATAAAAAAAGCTATACTGTGTACACTTGATGAGTATCTCCAGTAACTCCAGCTGAGATCTGTGTTTTACTCTAGATGGGATAAATATTTTAACTCCCACAACAGTTCAGATTTAACTGCTGAACAGGAACAGGTTAAAAGGACAACTCCCAGAAAAGAGTTACTTTAACTCTGTTATAGAGTGTATTCGATGTTCACGCATGTACACTTAAAATGAGTTTTTTCCAAAAAAAACAGAATTTGCTGTGCAGGAAATTAGCTGCTTTTAAGTTGATTTTAAGTTGAAGTGAAAGAAATGCGCACTCTCTCCGCTTTTAGACTCTTTGCCCTGTTTTTCTGCGCTAGAAATGCGCACCCTCTCCGCTTTTAGACTCTTTGCCCTGTTTTTCTGAGCTAGAAATGCGCACCCTCTCTGCTTTTAGACTCTTTGGCCCGTTTTTCTGCACTAGAAATGTGCAGCCTCTCCGCTTTTAGACTCTTTGACCCGTTGTTCTGCGCTAGAAATGCGCACTCTCTGCGCTTTTAGACTCTTTGGCCCGTTTTTCTGCGCTAGAAATGTGCACCCTCTTCGCTTTTAGACTCTTTGGCCCGTTTTTCTGCGCTAGAAATGCGCACTCTCTCCGCTTTTAGACTCTTTGCGCTGTTTTTCTGCACTAGAAATGCGCACCCTCTCCGCTTTTAGACTCTTTGGCCCGTTTTTCTGCGCTAGAAATGCGCACCCTCTCCACTTTTAGACTCTTTGGCCCGTTTTTCTGCGCTAGAAATGCGCACCCGCTCCGCTTTTAGACTCTTTGGCCTGTTTCTGACACCTAGCGTTCAAACTTTGAATCTCACATTATAAAAACCTGCTTAACAGCAAACCAACTTTCATTCTATTTCTAAAATACCCCCGTAGTTTGGACACCCCTGCCCTATATGTTCGTTCATTTCTCATTCATAGGAACTCGTATTAAAATCTACAAAATTTCTGCCTCGTCATGCAGGACTCCTTTTCTGTCACAACAGGCTTAATAGCAGTGTTTCCAGGATCACACCATTCAGAGGGAAGAGTCGTTTAAAAGGCAGAAAAAGCGATTTCCTCTTCCTGAAAAAAGAACAAACGGCCTTAGGAAGAGGCGCTCAGATGGCGGCGAGGAAAGATCCGAGAGATAATCCTGTGAGAAATGTTTGTACGTCTGCGAGAAAAGTGCTGAGAAAGATCAAAAGAGGTCAGGAGAGTGGAATTAAAAACAGCTCAGGATTGTGTGCCAGCGGGTCGACATCCCTCCAATCCACTTTATTCTCTCGTTTTTTTTTCCCCCTCCTTCCTTATTCGGTTCTGCTTCTTCCTCTTGCTCTGGAAGGGTTCAGAAGGTTTCTATTCCTGTTCCTCCGCTGTGATCGCTGATTGACAGCTGCCCGCAGGCACGACTTGACAACAAGTCTCTCTTGGTGTCAGAAAAGCACGGCGTTCAGGTGACTGAGGCTTTATAAAGGTGCTGACTCACTACCTTGAAGATAACGAACGGCGGAGGACACTGGCGCCCACGCATCCGGCGGGGGAGGGGCCGGCAGATGGAAGGTGCACTTTATTTTTGGCGCCGTTTCTTCTTCTCGGCGGTTGTGTGATGTTCTCGCTGTCTTTTGGGTGGGGGGTTCTGCAGTTCTGTGATGTGGTGCTGGCACTGTGTGCTAGAACGTTCTTGACAGCTTGCGGAAGGAAGAACTGCGGAAAGTTTTCCGCGCAAAGCAGAACAGGCAAAGGAAAAGCAAGCCATTCATCTTCTTCAGGAGGTGGTGATGTGGATAAGAGTTTCTTTAGGTGTTTTTTTTTTGTACCCTACTGCTAAATGAATAGTTTTGCAGGGCAGAGGTAACAAAACAAAACAACGGTCAACCCTTCGATCAGACGTATTTAATGGTAACATTTCGTACAACCTGCTGACACCTGCTAATCCACGCCCTACTGAAGAACTTGTGAAGAACTCGTGAAGAACTCGCCCATAACTTCTAAACCTTGTGGCTTTATATTACATTCTCTTTTTGCGTTGGCTACGTTCTAGACAAAAAAAAAGTTTGCAATGACCTGTTTGAAACTCTTTAAGTGCATGAAATATAAAATCTATCCCTCTGAACACTGCAACACTTAACAATAAAGACAACAGTATCTTGCTCTTACAGCCAACAGCAGTGCATATAACCGTTAAGCCACAACATATAACTATAACACTTAGTATCTAAGAGAAGATACCCTGAGGGGAACAACTTCACAATGATGGTGAGGGAGGAGGCCACGCCCTTTACGTGTAATAGTGGTGACGGGAACCAATAGGAAGAGAGTGAGACTGACTGACAGAAAGACTTCAGGAGGAATGATCTGATGTGATGATGTCATAACCTCTGAAATGCAGTAAAAAATATGATTTGAGGTTAAATTATTTATTTTACGTTGTTTAAAACTTACCAGCCAGTACAACTCAATAAAATGAGTTCAGAGAACTTTAACCTGAAAACTTAAAAATGCTTTCTTTGCCAATGAAAAAAAAGAAAGTGATTTCAACCAACTTTTAGTTAGACTACATGTGTCAAGGCTCTTTCTACAGTGTTGTTTCATACAGCTTTCCCATTGGCTCCTGACACCATATATTTGCATATTGGGTGTGGCCTCTCCCTTACTTACCATCTTTGTGTTGACTGTTGCCCAACGCTGCCTTATCCTACTCATGGGCGTGTTTGGGTTATATTATGTTTATAGTTATTGCTGCCAAAAATCTCTATTAAATGTAGTTCCATTCTTTTAATAAAAGGACACCATCATAAGAAGTGCTTTCAGTGGAAAACTGATTTTTGTTTTTTTGTAAATAACTGTGATTCCATAAATGTTTTTCTAAGTCACTATAGGGTGGGCTTTGATTCATTTTAGCAAATGTGCCCCCCCCCCCCCATTTACAGCAAAATGATAACTTGACTGAGTTAAATTGAACCAATAATTAGTTAATTTTTTCAGTGAATCAGAAATGAAAACCATGGCGACGCGTTGGCGATGGATGAGTCCTGCTATCTTCTTCAGCTGGAAATAGCCGCCACTGATGCACTCCGACAGGTCTGCTGATAACCATGAGGCTGATTTTAAATTTTTACTATGTTAGTAAATGGCAACCCCCCTCAACCCCCTCAACAAACCCCCTTACCAACCCCCGCCCCTCAACCCCCTCAACAAACCCCCTTACCAACCCCAGCACCTTCCTCCACAGAGCTGTATTTACAGGAAATGCCCCTCTGGAGCAGCGTGTGATTTTAGCTTTGCTCTATTACCATCAGAAGTGGAATGTGCATTGCCCTCAACATCCTCACACTTTACTACACCTCTATGACGACCAGGACCTCGCTGAGGACCTGAATGGCCGTTGTAATTCACCGTGCCAGAGTGCTCCCGCTGATGGAGCTCCGGCCTCCTGCCTGATGTGGCGAGATAGTGAATGCATCTGTAGATGCACTACATTAAAGAAGCTTCATAGAAATATATTTTGGGCACAGGCTTTAGCGAAGGAGAGGTTTTAATATAGCTAAAAAGGTTTTCAGTAAAAGGTCACGGTATTGTGTTCTTCCACGCATCTCCACCAGCCCCTTAGT
Organism: Astyanax mexicanus; assembly: GCF_023375975.1. Classification (NCBI taxonomy): domain Eukaryota; kingdom Metazoa; phylum Chordata; class Actinopteri; order Characiformes; family Acestrorhamphidae; genus Astyanax; species Astyanax mexicanus. The sequence continues at coordinate 21,993,358 of NC_064431.1, forward strand.
CTGGTGTTAAGCAGTTTATCGGTAAAATATTACACTGAAAAAAAAAATTATTTGCTCAATTTAACTCAGCCAAATTATCATTATGCTTTGACTAAGTAAGTGGTTAATATAACATTTTTGGTATATTTTTTGTAAAGGTTTATTCAACTGACTCAAGGACACATAGCCACCAAGACCAAACTGGTCATCCAGTATCACCTACACGACAGCCATGACCAGCATAGATAATCTTTTGGCCGTTATTGACTCAGATAAAAAAAAAAAAATAATAATATATATATATATATACATATATATATATATATATATATATATATATATACATATATATATATATATATATATATATGTATATATATATGTATATATATATATATATATATATATATATATATATATGTATATATATATATATATATATATGTAGATTGCGTACAATTAATGCATGTTTCTCACAGAGGAAAAATAATAAAGACTTCTAACACCATTAACCAGATGCTCCTCTTAAGAGTGCATCTGTCAGGCGATTCAGTTTTTTTTAAATTTGCCACCCATATAAAAACATACACTATATATACACACACTATATATATATCCTCAACATATTTAACATATTTCAAAAGAAATGCAAACAGAAAACAAAGCTGACTTGCTCTTACAACCTATAACACTGAAGCCTGGCAATTAAGACACATATAAAACTAAACCACCCTAGGATCAGGTAGCTTTGTGCAACAGACAACACAAAGATGGTAAGTAAGGGAGCGCCCACACCCAATATGCAAATATATGGTGCCAGGAGCCTATAAGAAAACAACCAACACTGTAGAAAGAGCATTGACACGTGTAGTTTACGTGTAAGTTGGTTCATATAAAAAAAAATTCCAATGGCTCAACAATTTCATTCATTTTATTGAGTTGAGTTCACTCAACTTGATATTAGTTCTTCTGACTAAAACACAAAATCACTTTTTAGAGTGTAGAAACCCCAAAGATTATGGGGATTATTGAGTTACTGTCGCTTATTATACAGAGTGATCGGGTATTCTCTTTTTTTTAATAATGGTATATATCTAGAAATAAATGTGGTAAAAGTTTGAAAGAGGTTATTGAGAGGGATGCTCATAAAGACATCATTTTACAGGCAACTATACCTCAGGTTTTACAAAGAACCAATAGTAGCTGTTCCAAAGAGCAGACTGGTCATCCAGCATGACCTACATGACAGCCGTCACCAGCATAGATCAATTTATTTTCGTTTTTAACTCAGACTTAAATATATTTGTAGATTATGTAAGACTAATGCATCTCACATATCACAGTGGAAAGATAATAAAGACTTTTAACACCGTTAACCAGATACCCCTCTTAAGAGTGCACTTTTCAGCCAATACAGTGAGTAGCTATTAGCAATGCAATGAAGTTTGTCTCAGCAAAACATGACGGGCACCAGCTCCCGCCGGGACACCTAAAAACACCCGGAGGGAGTGCGTGTATGTATGTGTGCACCACAACCGGACCTCCCACACCCGACCGAGCAGGGGTCGGCACCCTGTCAGAGCCAATCAGCCGCAGGAACCGGAACGGAATGTCAAGAGAAGGGCTTCTTCGAAAGCTATCGCCTGTTCTGCACCCTGGCCGCCCTCCCGGGGTAATCGCCCTGACAGCCAATAGATCTGCTGTACAGCACCCAAATGTGGTGTGTGCCATGTGATATCAAGCAAGGAAGCATGCCTTCAAAATTGCCCCCAGACCACTGTGGGTGGTCTGATCTGATGTTCACTGACCAGTGAACAATGGCAGCGTGACTACTATAGAGGAGGCTTTACTAAGAATACTATTTCATTTTCCTTTCAAAACATTTGATCTAGCAGTCTAAAGTGCTGCCACTATGATCAGGAGAAAGCACTGGTTTGAATCCCGGTCATGCAGCTTGCCATTAGCTGCCTAAAGCCCTGAAAAAGCACAATTGGCCTTGCTCTCTCTCTGAATGGGTGGATGGTGCTCTTTCCACTCATCACTCCAAAGGGTGATGTCGATTAGCACAAGGCATCTGTGAGCTGATGTATCGTAACCACCTTCAAATGTGCTGTGATGCTACTCTGCAATGTTTCAGTTCAAAAAGAGGCAGAGTCTGACTTCACATGTATCAGAGGAGGTATGTGCTAGTCTTCACCCTCCTTGTGCTGTGGCATCACTAGTAATTAGTATTGGCATCGCTAAATTATGGAGAAAAAAAGGATACTAAAGTATTTATCACTTAGTAATGTTTGCATTCCTTCTCACAACATTAAAAAAGATCTTTATACAAAATATGAATTGCAGTGTTTGAAGTGTTTCAGGTTTCAGTGTTTAATGATGAAACTGGCACTCATCAGGACGGCCCCAGGAAAGAAAGACCAAGGGTTATCTCTGTTGTACACAGTAAGTTCATTAAAGAGCTACCAGCCTCAGAAACAGAAACGCCAACTAAATGTTTCACAGAATTTTTTTTTTGTTTGTTTAAAAAAATAAAAGCATTAAATTAAAAGGTGTTTCCAAACTTTTGACTGGTACTGTTTCTCTTTGCAGTATGTGGGAATCTTACCGGTCGAAGTCTCCATTGCAGAGTGCTCTCACCGGGATAGTGAAAGACTGCCAGACGGGATTGAGTGTGTTCTTCACCACCTCTGTCTTGTGGCAGATGGTGAACCTTGACACAGGGGACAGATCAGAAGAAGTGTCACATTAATCAAGAATAATCCACATCTCAGGCAGCTGCTATCCACGTCCACACCTGACGAGCCATATGGGATGCACTACTATCAACATCTCAGTGTCTAATGTTTAATATCATTACTATCAACTGACAGCTGTCAGCGACTGCAGGTAGACTATACTGTATCTTATGTCTGAACATAGACTTATCTTTAGGAGAGTAGTTGCACCCAGAAGGAAATTTTACACTCGAAAATGTTACAGAAAAATGTTGCAAATGAAAAATGTGGATAAAAATATGGTATACTCAACATTCTCAAGGTCTACTCAATTTTCAAGATCTTTAATTGCTGACAAACACTGATAAATAGCAAAAAGAAAAAATAGCAGTAGAAGCACTGCAAAGTTACTGTATTGCAGTTTTTGGCCAGCATGAAGTTATGGTAACTTGCTCTTATGACCTACAACACAGACACAAGACAATCAACCAATAAATAAAAACAGCAACCAGAATACTCAAAGGAATGCTACTCCTGGTAAGCAAGAATCCACACTGAGTGGCGCCAAGTGGTCTAAAGTGCTGCCACTATGAGCAGGAGGTCGCAGGTTCGAACCCCTGCTCATGCAGCTTTGCCATCAAGCTGTTGGCGCTCAGAGGGAGCAAAATTGGCCCTGCTCCTTCTGGGTGGGTAATGGACATTATGCGAATAAATGGTTTCTGGGGCCAATAGGAAAGAGGTAACTTACGTTCCGTCTTCATTGCTTCTGTAGAACACCATGAAGGGGTCTGACTTGCCAAAGAAATCCTTTTTGTCCAGTTTGTTGGCACAAAACTGCATGGTGGCACTGTCCTGAAAATAAAAAAGTCACACGTCACAAAGGATGCAGGTGTTTAAAATAGGCTTGTAATATTTAGGCCCAATCCCATTTCACCCCTTGGTCCTATGACTTACCCCTACCCTATAGGTTTGCACGTGAACGCAAAGGGGTCGAGGGGTAGGGGGAGGGATAGGGCTTGTTAGCCCTTCAAACAGAGAATCGCTGGTAAGATGGCAACACAAAATGACGTTTAGCACCATTTTACCAGAGTTTAAGGAGTAGCTTCAATGTTTTATGGTCAAATTCTTCATAACAAGCATAAAAAACACTGTACACTGTAAAATGTGATAAGTTGATCTTGCTTAAAAAAAGAGGAATCTTGAAAAAGTTAAGCAATTATAACTTATTTTCAAGTTTAAACCTGCGACCTCCCGCTCGTAGTTGCAGCGCTTTAGACCGCTGGAGCACTCAGCACCCCTTAATTACGGTTTTTTTTTTAAAAGTTAGTTTTTTTAATTTAAAAAAAAAAAAAATCAATGCAATGGTTTGCAACAAACTTTGACTTGTGTCAACTTTTTGTAGAATTACATTGATCCAAAAAAGCATTTTATGTATGGAAAATTAGTTTTTCAGTTTTAGAAGAAAGCCTTTTTTAATAGCATGAACTTAGTAACTGTCATTATCAACAAATATTTTTATGTGAACTTCACAAAAAAATCTAACTATCTTTGCTAATATTATTTTAAAAATATTTAATGATGTTGGAAATTGTAATTTTAAGAGCACAGCCAGCACAAAGCCATGGCAGCTCAGGGAATAATGCTTGATCTTTAAGTGTTAATCAAAAAATATGATGCTTAAGTTTAGCTAAGGTAGCCCAGGGGGAATCACTACACACTGATGGTGAGTGTCTGTCAGAAACTGTTGGACACACCCAGTATGCAAATAGATTGTGCCAGAAGCCAATAGAAAAGAAGCTGCTAATGGCAACAGACTAAACTCAGTTATTATAAGTTGATTCAACTCAAAGATCTCAGTTTGAATGTTTATATGTCCCACAAATGTTCAACTAACTCAACATAGTTGAGTATTGTTTAGAAATATACACTTTTATGTAAAACAGACTTAATTAATTTGAGTTCCAACTACTTATAGGTTTACAGTGTATCCACCCCGATTCCCACTCCACATAGATAAGGACCCACAAGTAAATATATGTCTATATATATATACATACATATGATTCTAGCTTATATCTACACTAGCTTTTCCACGTTCCCCATCTCTGTGTATCAGAATAAAGTGCATTGTGTTGCTGCATTTTAATGACTACAACACAGTGGGAAAAAAAAATAAAGCTGGAGTCTTTTTATCTAATCCAACTGGGAGAAGTGGAGCCTCATTACTGTGAACCCAGACGCTTTTTCAGACTTTTGACAAACAGAGAAACAAAGTCTAATGAAGGCCTACAAACAGACTTCAGAATGAAGCCTGATCTGGAGTCAGCCCGGGTCTGAGTGTAGAACTGTACTGACTGCAATCTGAAATGCAAAAAAACATGTCCTTCCATACGTCTCAATATACAGCTCTGGAAAAAATGAAGAGACCACTTCAGTTACTGAATCAGTTTCTCTGATTTTGTTATTTATAGGTTTATGTTTGAGTAAAAATTAACATTGTTTTTTTATTCTATAAACTGCAGACAACATTTCTCCCAAATTCCAAACAAAAATATTGTCCTTTAGAGCATTTATTTGAAGAAAATGAGAAATGGCTGAAATAATAAAAAAAGATGCAGAGCTTTCAGACCTCGAATAATGTAAAGAAAACAAGTTCAGTTTTAGAAATCAATGTTTGGTGGAATAACCCTGGTTTTTAATCACAGGTTTCACATCATGGCATGTTCTCCTCCACTAGTCTTACACACTGCTTTTGGATAACTTTATGCCACTGTAAGTTGTTTTAATATGGAATGGATTTGCTTTCAGGCAACCTGAGAAAACAGGTTTAAACCAGAAATCATCCTTTTTTTATTAGACCAACACAAAAATGCACTTTAAATCAGTGTATATAACCATATTAACAAAGTTAATATGACTCTTTGTGTCCTCCCACCACTAACTCACCATCAGTGTGTAATCTTGTCAATAAGGGCTACCTTATCTTGGCTATTTGGTTTAAATAAACAAAGGAAAAGAAAAGAAAAGAACCATTGATTTTTTTTTGATTATATATGACATAGCTTGTGTTTTTGTTTCTCAATTAAGGATAAAAAAAGCTGTGCATCTTTTCTGCCAGACTACTTTCCCATTATATGGGAGAATTAATGCAGCTCAGAGTTCCTTTGTTGCAGCCAAGATGAAGTCTTAGTTCACAGTAAGAAAAATGGTAACTTGCTCTTATGTCTTATCTTATCTTATCTTATATCACTGTGGCCAGGCAGTTAACCATTATATAAAATTATATGCAACTAAAAAATAAATAAACTAACCAGTCCTTTGGTTATGTGTCCTGCATGTGATTCTTTCAGACCCAACCCACACAGTATCTGTATCTCTATTTCTAAAAACACAGGTTAAGAACTAAATGGATGGAGCTCCAGGTGCTCCAGTGATTAAGAGCACTGGTTCGAATCCCAGTCATGCAGCTTGCCATCAGCTGACAGAGTGCTGAGAGAGAGCACAATTGGCCTTGCTCTCTCTGGGTGGGTAGATGGTGGTCGTTCCCATCATCGTTCCTAGGGTGATGTCGATCAGCACAAGTCATCTGTGAGCTGATGTATCAGAACCGAGTTACTTGTGTGCTTTCCTCCCAATGTTTTCAACAACTAACAAAATACTCTATTTCTAAAAACATAGGTTAAGAACTAAATGGATGGAGCTCCGGGTGCTCCAGTGATTAAGAGCACTGGTTCGAATCCCAGTCATGCAGCTTGCCATTGGCCTTGCTCTCTCTGGGTGGGTAGATGGTGGTCGTTCCCATCATCGTTCCTAGGGTGATGTCAATCAGCACAAGTCATCTGTGAGCTGATGTATCAGAACCGAGTCACCTGTTGCGCTTTCCTCCCAATGTTTTCAATGACATAATCGAAATGCACAAGCTGCATGTTAAAGTAGAGTAGCCTGAGGGAAATGTCGACACACTGATGTTGAGACAGAGCAGAAACCGGGAGACACACCCAGTTTTTCTTAACCAATACACAGACACAACACACAGAAAGGAGTACCATGTCCCATGATTTTTGCCATTGAAACCATTAAAATGGTTAAGGAAATCTCAAAACTTCACTTTTAAGTCAAGGTTACGGCTGAAATAATTCCACTTTTTAAGAACTGAACAAAACTTATTCAGTACTTTTCAATTTATTCCTCTACCAATTAAGCTTATGCAATCAATTAAATGGTCATAACGGTTCCGTTTCACAACCCACCCGCAATTACCCAACTCATCCGCCTTCACGCTGATCTGAAAATGAAGCCGGTGTTGCTGTGGAGATGAAACAGTGGAGGTAGATTGTGTGGAGGTGATATTGATAATCATGTTATCATGTTTATCACCACAATGTAACCTAATTCCTACCTTCCACAGTTGGAAAGTGTGAAGGCTGTGGAGGCTGTGGTTACATATCCCTCTCCACATAACACTTACACAGACCTCTTCTTTGTGTTGGGAGGAGGAAGACCAAACACTGTAAGCCTGGATTAGCTGATTTTTAGTTATTATGTCTAAATGATACAGTAATTTATTTTCTTTGGTTATATCAGTTGCTCGGAACAATACTTTTATTTAGATTTTTATATCCAGGAAACCACAAACCAGATTCACACTTAATCCCATTTTTATGCCATTTATGTAAATTATATTATAGTTGTTGGCTCAAAAGACAATGCTTGCTCTCATAGCCTATAACAATAAGACCAGGCTATCCATACTAAAAGCAAAAAGCAAAAAAAAACTTAATTTTTACCTATGGTAGCCTGGGGGAAATGTCTACACACTGATGGTGCGAGAGATTAGAAACTGTTGGACACAAGTATGCAAATAGATTGTGTCAGAAGCTAATAGAGAAGAAGTGGTAAATGGGCAACAGACTTAACTCAGTTACTATAAGTTGATTGAACTCAAAGATTTCTAATTCTACTTAATGAAGGCATCTGGTCTGGCATTCAGACTTTGAGTGTTTCTAAAAGGTGATGGGAACCATGTTCTGGACCAAAGGACCAAAATCTGGAACCACTAAAAGAGATCAACAGAACTACAGTCTAGGTAATTTGCTGTGTGACAGTACTTTTTTGTGTTGTTTACATATTTAGATAAGTTACAAGAATTTGAGGCATCTTGTGCCGAAAGCAGGTATGCCACGCTACAGTGGGCGCTTTTCCACCGGCATGGTGCTGGTGCTGGTGCCAGGTTCCCAAACGGTTCTTTGCGTTTCCACCGCAGATTCACAGGTTCTGGGCCAGAAAAGCTGGTTCTGTTCTGGCCCCACAATCTTGCTGGTCTGGAACCAGCGAACCAAAGGGCGGGGCGTTAAAGCGTCTACGGGGCAAAGTTGTTTATAAACCACACCTCCATTCACAGCTAAGAGCAGCAGAAGCAGCTAAATGAATGAAAATGAATTAAAAGTGGTCCACCGAGGATAAAAGCACAAGTTTTAAAAGGAGCTCGGGTTCTGACATGTTGTTTTTAAATCGCCCCCGACTTCTGTTGACGCCAACATTCACATACATAGTGAGTGACTCCTTAGAGCAGTGGAAACACGGGCCGGTTCTTAAAAGGTTCACTGGCACCGGCGCCAGCACTTTTTGGTAGAAAAGAGGTAAGTGAGTGCTTTTCCACCGACGTGGAACCGGCACTGTTCTGGATTGCAAACCTAATTTTGAACTGTTTGCTGCATTCCCACCAACAAAAGTAGGTTCCAGAACCACAAATGTTCGTTCGCAGTGATAACCGAAGAAAACTAGGTTCTTCAGTGTGAACCGCAGGGTCGTGTCTGTTTGTACAGAAGCAAAATGCCTGTGTTGATGACGTAGGATGTGACTTTTGACGGTTCCAGTACAACTGGTGGAAACGCAGGTTGGTTTGCTGAAAAGCACTACGGTTCTTATAAGCCCAAAAAGAACTGGTTCAAGAACCAGAGTTCTTTTGGTGGAACTCTTAACACTTGCTAAGTATGGGTCAAACAGATTACATGGGTGACTCCTGTATCTACTGTAAGTGTATATTATTAACCCTTATTGATAAACAGAAATAAAAGGATTTTGAGAATAATACGTTATGCTCATTGGGCTTTGTAATGCTCCTGCACTCTTAGAGCACTTTTCCACCAAAAGAACTCTGGTTCTTAAACCAGTTCCCCTCAGGCTTATAAGAACTGTGCACAGGGGGAAAAATAACTGTAAAGTTGAAATTTCAGAGTTAAACAGCTGAGAGTTGATTTTAACTCACTCAGATGGTGAATGGTGTTTAATGTTGAAGTTATTTGACAGAGTTGAATATTTCAGTGTCAACCCAAACAAACCCAATAAATACTACCCAACTCCATTTTACTCCAACTCCAGATTTAAGTAAACCCAATTAAACATTTCATAATGGGCATGCCCCACCCCCCCAATCCTAACTTACCATTATTGTGTAGTCTTGCCAACCAGGGCTACCTTCTATTGGGTATTGCATTATTTTTTGTTTACTTAATTTGCTCAAATAAATTTTAAGTTCTTTTCAGAGTTGGCGTAACAATCTAGGAAGTTAAATACATACAACTGTGAGTTAAAAAGGTGAATTTTGAATGTTTAACTATTTTATAAAAAGTGTTGATTTAACTCCAAAGAGTGTGGAGTTTCATAAACCCTAGAAAAGAGTTGTGGGAACCAGCCCACGTTTCCACCAGTTTTAGAACGTTTCTGGTTCCAGAACTTACTTTTGTTGGTGGAAATGCGGCAAACAGTTCAAAATTAGGTTCAAAAACGAGAATGGTGCCGATTCCACGTCAGTGGAAAAGCATTATGAGCAAGTCACAATCAGGCAAGAAGAAGAAAGTTGTCGCAACACCAGGAAAAGCAACTCGCCAAACTGCTAACACGCTTAAACAACCTTAAAGCCCCCAGCATTTAACTCATTCATTACACTAATGCATGCCTAGGATAAGGTAGCTTTGGGCAACAGACAACACAAAGACGGTAAGTAAGGAAGAGGCCACACCCAATATGCAAATATATGGTGCCAGAAGCCTTATGGGAAAGCTGTATGAATCAACACTGTGGAAAGTACTAAAAGTTGGTTGAAATCATTTTTTTTTTCAGGTGGAAGTTCTCTAAACTTATTTTATTGAGTTGTACTGGGCGGTAAATTCACTCACCTTAATAATATATTAATAATATAGAACAAAATCACTTTTTAGAGTGTACCAACTGCAATGTTAAACCAAAACTATAATGAACTAAGGTTAGTATACAGTCTATAATTTATAGTATTAGTGGAGTGGAGTAGAAAATTGGGACACAGCCCCAAGACTCTAAAACACTCAGTATCAGCATGTTGGACTCTTCTGCACTCTCTTACATCCCAGGAAAGCTTTTGCTCAAAGTGTTCACGCTTCCTCTCCAGCTGCATCATCTCTCTGCTGCCTTACTGGCCTCCAATTTACAATCACACGCCACAGTTTACTCAGCGGGCGACTGTCGGAGTCCGCCGCTCGGATGACACCGCTCAATTGAAAACGTCTCTCTGAAATCTATTGTTCTCAGGAGCATTATTGTCCTGCGGGGCTCTGACAGTCAGTTTCCACATCTGTGGGCAAAAGCAACTACTGAGCGCCAGAAATCATCAGGAGACTCGTTTGTGTGTTTGTTTGGTTGGCTGATTGTTTGTTTGTTCAGTAATGGAAATAAGAAAGTTTTAGTACTTAAAAATAGCCAGAGGTTTGGAAAGAACTATACAATAAAAAGCCCATATTATAGTTTTTTGTCCGCTTTGAGGCTTAGTTATGACATCTGTGTGGATTTATGCACCAAAAACAGCCAAAGAATGTTGAAACCAATTCAATTTGATTAGATTCAGTCTGAAATTCTGATTGTGAGGTGAATGAAAAACCTAGAAATTGATGGCACTCATGCTTATATGTTATCTTCAGGATCTTTCTTTTTTGTTAGATGGATGCCAGTATTTCAGGGTGCATTCATGTCTGTGTTACCTTCTGGCTTTCTCCTGTTAACTAGAGGAAACCAGTGTTTTTGGTGGTTCTTATGTCTGTGTTACTTTCTGGCTCTCTCAGTTCACTTTTTCATTAGATTCTTATGGTCAAATTTGCTAGAGTCATTAGCCACACTTTGGCTGTGTTCACATTACCAGGCTGAAGTGACTCGAATCTGATATTTTGCTGAATGTGGCTTAGATCTGATTTTTTCAAAGTTGGGTGAACGTGCCAAATTCGATTTTTTCAAATCAGATTTGAGTTACTTCCATATGTAGTCCTAAATCGGATATGTATCCGATCCATGAACATGTGTCATGAATGTGAACAGTCAAATTGCTTCTCTCATGTAGCCACACTCTATCTCTTGGTGCAGCTGCAAAAACAGCAAAAGCAAACCACCTGGCTTTTTTTCACCTCCTCGACCTGAGCGTGTACTTCAGACCAACTGTTTGCTATTTCTTCACTCCATATATAACACATATGAGCTGCTAACACATCCATTTCCCTCTATAAAGCTACGAGTCGTCTCTCAAATATGAATGTATTTGTTGTTGGCGAAGAAGGCGACATTTATACACGTATCAATGTGCGCATGTGAGACGTTTTTTAGGGACAGATTTTTTCATGTTACACTGTAAACCTAGAAGTTGTTTGAACTCAAATAAATTAAGTCTGTTTTACATTAAAAAAAGGAGATTTCTAAACAATACTCAACTATTTTGAGTTAGATGAACATTCATGGGCACATATACACATTCAAACTGAGATCTTTGAGTTGAATCAACTTATAATAACTGAGTTTAATATGTTGCCATTAACAGCTTCTTTTCCATTGGCTTCTGTCACAATCTATTTGCATACTGGGTGTGTCCAACAGTTTCTGACTAGCACTCACCATCAGTGTGTAGTGATTCCCCCGGGGCTACCTTAGGTAAACTTGTAGATCACATATTATGATTAAATATTTGGCCTCTGTGTTGTTGGCTGTAGAACAAACATCATTTACTGAGCTGCAGTAACACTGTGTTCTCGCTGTGCTCTCAGTACTTTTAATTCTTTACTGTTTTCTTTCTTCTACTTTTCTGTGAGTACTTAATAAAATAGTTAAATGAAACCAGAAGGAAGACTAAATACATGTTCAGGAAAACATAAATTTTAAATATATGTATATGTATATGTTAAGTTGACTGTACTTAAAAATTGTATTACATGAACTTAAAATGTATTACGTAAAAAAAGTTTTGAGTTTAGCCAACTTATCGGGTTTTACAGTGTACATACAGATACAGGTAACTTACATTTGTGAATGTGAACCGTCAACATAGCCAAATCCGAGCTGAGCAATAAATCAGATTTGAGCAATCTGGCTTGTAATGTGAACTTAGCCATTGATGGTCTGTTTACATCTTAAAATCTAGGAAGATTTAAATAGACATAATCAGAAGAGCCTGACTTTGTGCTTTTTTTGAGTTCAAAACTTAAAATAAGGTGTACAAGTTCTAAACGAGACTAAATAATGATGTTGGTCTTAAAATCAAAAAGCAAAATAATCTTAGACCTGCAATGCTGGCCATGATAAAATCCTTGAATAAATAAAGTCAATGATTTATTGACTTGAAATTAGATCATTTCACAGTACCACTTTAAAATAAGACTACCTTTATAAAGCGTTTATAAATAGTTTACAATTTGTTTATTAATGGATACTAATTAGGTTGTAAATGCCTTAAAAATGCCTTAGTAATCAGGTATAACACATATGTAGAAAGGGCAACAATGACCTGTTGATTGCCAAATAGTGAACCCACAGCCATCAATATTGTTATGTGTTATAACTGAATATTAATGATTTTTAAGGCATTTACAACCTAGTTATTAATCATTAATAAACTAATAATAAACCATTTATAAACACTTTATAAAGGTAGTCTTATTTTAAAGTGGTACCCATTTCACTTTTTTTTAGTATGATAACTGATCTGGATCTAAAGTCCTCCCTTGAGTCTTTCTTGGGATTTCTTTCAATGTTTCTTTCTCTTTCTTCCTCTTGCCCCTGAGTTTATGTTTTATGTTTTGCTGATAAAAAAACATTAAAAAAGCTTTCTTACACAAGAACTTGATACAGGCAAAACTGATTTGAAAAAAGAAAGAGTAAATAAAACATACAACAAAAATCTAAGAAATTATCCCTTTTAATGAGCCTGTTTTCTGTCCTTTACATGAGTTCGCTTTCCTCCAACTTCATCTAAGCTTCAGGGTGCACTGGTTAAATGAGTTCCGCTGCCAAGTTTGGCCAAGTTTCGAAGGATTTCCACAGTAAGTGGTCTCGGGGGAAAATCCTGCTAAGTTATGCAGCCCGACTTGACAGACAAAATAAATAAGCAAGTGTTTTGCATTTGCTAAAGCTAAGAAACAAACGGCGCCGCAGTTAAATTCGGTTATGTTATCTGCAGATTCTTCCCCTCGTAGCCGTTACGGAGGCCTGTTCTCGTGCCGCCCTCGGCGAAGGCGTTTTCTGAGTGTTAAAACAAATCATACAGTGGCTCGGCAGAGTGCAGCATGTGGTCTACATCACATCCTCTTAGTGCAGTGGAGATTACAGGGACAGGAGCTGGCATGTCTGAGCTAACAGCTTCAGAATAATGGCTCTCTTATCTGGGACACACTTAGTCAACATCATGTAGTTGTTGGGATGTGTAATAAAGTTTTTTTTTATAATGGTATGCAGTGTGTGGGTTTATTAGTGTTCAGGGCTTGTAGAGAGGGTCCCCGAGGAGAGGTTTTTGGACCCTGTAACTGCAATTTTGGTTGTACAATAATCGTGCTTAGAGGGCCATATCAAAACTTTAAATCTTTAAATTTAATATAAAAAAGTAGATAAACAAGCTGTGAAGTGTCACCTCAGAGAACAGCATGGGAACACCCATACGTGTATAAGTTGTGAGGTGTTGAACAATGGCCAAAAAAATAATACCACTCAGGTTGTAAAGAGCTCTTTTGCTGTTCAGAGGTGAGTATTATCGGCTTAGTGCTAGAGGTTAGCTGGCTTTGCATGTAGACATGTGCAGGTCTTCACCCTCCTGGTGTGTTGGGGCATCACTAGTGATAGGTGGAGTCCTAATGAATGGGTTGGGTTTTTCTCTGAGCAAAATTGGGGAAAACATGGGGAAAAAATGAGAAATACAATTTTTGATAGTGTGCCTTATAATCTGGTGTGCCTCATAGTTGAGAAAAAAATATATATATATACAGAAAGTGGGTATAAGATGGATGGGACATGTTATTTGTGAAGTTCTGCCTACATCTAACATTCATCAATCCACAGTGTCACATGCAAATCGGGAATACATCATAGAACACATCGTTACACAGCTATGGTTAGCAACCTAACTGCAGCTCAGTGATTACCTGTTAATGCTTTGGGCTTGTGTTGTAGCCAGTGACACAATACCATTAGATTTATGAGTTGCCTTTCCTTATACTTGACTTTAATTGGTTTGTAGAATGGTAATTTTTTGGTTCAACAAGTTGCCTTTCCAGGTGTTGTGCCAAACACTGCCTCCCTGCCAGTATCTGACTTCCTTTGGGTGCAGTGTAAGAAATTCCTCATGGAATAGTCTACAGTTATAGTAGATATAGGAAGTAGCAGATTTCGGCACAGCAATGCTTTATATATTTATTCATTTATTGTTTAATACCTCCTGTGATTGGTCTGAAGGTCCGAACCATCCTAAACAGATTTTCCCAGAGTGAGACCACCTCTTTTGGTTGGACAAATTTTCTACCAAATTGAAGAGTCTGAAGGTTGGGACCAAACAAGCTTCTACTCAGCTTACCTTCTACTGAAAGCCTTAACAAGTTGAGACACTTGCTGAAGAGGTACCATTAGTTATTAGAAACAGTCCACCGACAGAATTTGGTTATTGGGACATCTCGGCTATCTGGGAAATCAGATATGGGAACTGATCCTGGAGGAGAAAAATGTTGGATAAGGTTATCTGCACATTTTGATTTTTATTAAATATATGGACAGGTCTCAGTGGAAGGGTAAGTTGTTCAGGAACGCTGCCACTGTAACTTATTCTGGAACTGTATGCTGGCCGATTTAATCAGTCCCGAAGTGCCTCATCTCCTCTACTGTTAAAACTATCCGAGCTTGTTACGACACCTCCGGCCTCGGCTTACAGGACAGGCCTGAAAAACATTGGCCTGGCGGGAGGACTCGTGCCAAACCCATCCGGCCTCCTGTACAACGTCCCGCGGTTAACGGCTCCTGTACTTAACAGCAAAGGGACCTTCTGGCAGCTGTCGAAGGAGCTCGGGTTTTACAGTTTAAGAGCAGCTTTAGACCAATCATGTCTTGCTTCTGGGCAGGAGGCCAGCGGAAGGCACATAAATGCCAGCCAAGGGCAGCACCAACAGCCAAGTGAGAGGGGGTAGGTTACATAGTAAGCACACGCGGACTGAAACGCGGCCAAGCCGCTACTAGCCAACCGGTGTAGTTCACGCTCCTCGCCGCTCTGTAGGCTTATTAAAAAAATTATAATTTCATGCAGCTCATGTCTTGCAAAAGCAACAGAAGCTTGACATTACAGCTCTGCCTCAGTAGGCAAATGTGGGCAGATATGCCCACGCTGCAACACACCCCGATCATGGTAAATGCCACGTTATTCTGCGAGATGTTAGCCGTTATGAATCATGGCGTGGGCTCTGGGGCAGAAATCCGATGTTAGATCGAGTCTGCCGAATACAAATAGAAGCGTAACAAACAGACTGGGGAAATTACAGGAGGAGGAGGAGGATCGGAATTTCAATAAGAGCAGGTAAAAACAGTCAAATCCTCACAGCAAAGACCTAAAATATATAACGGTATAGAACGTCTAGTAGAACGCCACTGCTGGAGAGTGGAGACAGCTACTCCAACAAAATAACAGGATGAACTATCTCTTTTAAATCTCTCTTAATGTGCCCTTGATGTGAGAAGAAACTACAAATAAGAAGGCATCTTAGCAGATTTTAGACTTAGTTTGGGTAGTGTGCCTTCTGGTGAGAGATCGTTGAGACATGCCTCTACTACACTGTAAGCCCGGATAAGTTAAATTTACTTAAAACATTTGAGGAAACCGGTTGCCTTAAAAAGTTAAGTAACGGGTAATGAAAACTTAAGTTAACATAACTTAGAACATCAAGTTATTACAACTAAAGGGGAAGTGGATTTAACTTTTTCATTTTTGTTATACTGTAAGACCGGATAAGTTGAGTTTACTTAACTTTTTTTGAGGCAGCCAGACTGCTCAGAAGTAACGTGGAACGAAAACTTGTGTAAGCATAAATTAAACCATGAAGTTACTACAACTAAAGAGGAAGTTGAGTTATTTCTAAGGTAGCCCAGGGGGGAATCACTACTACACACTGATGGTGAGTGTTAGTTATAAACTGTTGGACACACCCAGTATGCAAATAGATTGTGACAGAAGCCAATGGAAAAGAAGCTGCCAATGGCAACAGACTAAACTTCAACTAACTCAAAATAGTTGAGTATTGTATAGAAATATCCATAGAAATATTTGAGTTAAAACAACATATGGGTTTACAGTGTACAGACTCTACAAAGGACACTTTAGCAGTTAACAGACTTTGAAAGGGGATACCTAGGACTGACCAAGGACCATCCATCTTGGACAGCAGAGACAGTTACTCCAACAAATGTAGCACAAACTATTTTTACACAGCAAAAAATACATTGGAAATAGGAGACAAAATATATATAAATGGAGACCTCATAATTTTGCTTTGTTAATTTGTAAATATAAAGAAGTTTAGGTTCATTCAACTTAACAGAGTCAAGTTATCAATTTGATTTGACTCAATTTATATGGGTTTATTTACATAACTGCTTTCTTCAAGTATTGTGGGCTTTAGCTATTTATTTTATTTACAAAAATATACATATAGTTTTTTTTTTAATATTTAGCATATTTTTATGGAACTGCCAGTACTGAAAGCACAACACTACGACAACACACAAATTAATTCTGTAGCTCCAAACCAACATATTATAACAACTAGGAGCACAGAATAAAAGCTACTTGCTCTTATAGCCTACAACACTGAGATTTGGCAACAAACACATATACAATATTACACTAATGTCTGCCTAGGATCAGGTAGCTTTAGGCAACAGACAACACAAAGATGGTAAGTAAAGGAAAAAAACGCACCCAATATTCAAATATATGGTGCCAGGAGCATTATGGGAAAGCTATATGAACCAACGCTGTAGAAAGAGCATTGACACGTGCAGTTTACTAAAAAGTTGGTTGAAATTATGCTTATGTTAAGCAAAAAGACAATTATTAAACTGAGACTAATTTTTTTTTTTTTTTAAAAGCGAAATAATCTTACATTTACAGTGCACACCGAGACAAAGATTCTTATAGCAAGTTCTCTTATCTCTTGATGTTCATCCACTTATGTTGTGCGTATGGAAATGCTCTTACTTTCACTATTAAACATATCCTGCAATGATTATCCAATAAGAGGCTCCTTTAAATGTTTGCTTAGTTTAAATCCAGATGTGACTTTTTTTTTGAATAGGCAGTAAATGAAGTTTCATTTCATTCTAACAGTGAATTTCTTGGTTCATAATTTTATAATATATAAAGCTCTGGAAAAAAAAATTAAGAGACTAGCTATTTATAGGTATATGTTTGAGTAAAATTAACATTGTTACATTACTCTTACATTACAAATAAAACTATTGTCATTTAGAGCAATTTATTTGCAGAAAATGAGCAATGGCTGAAATAACAAAAAGTTGCAGAGCTGTTAGACCTCAAAAAATGCAAAGAAAACAAGTTTACATTCATAGTTTCAAGTTTTAAGGGTTTAGAAATCAGAATTTGGTGCAATAACCCTGGTTTTGATGTTTTCATGTATTTTGGCATGCTCTCCTCCACCAGTCTTACACACTGCTTTTGGAAAGCTTTATGCCACTCACTCCTGGTGCAACAATTCAGTCTTTTAAGCTTGTTTTAATGGCTGTGATCATCTATCTTCCTCTTGATTATATTCAAAAAAATTTTTATTGTTAAAATCAAGGAAAAACATCATTTCGCATAGTGTACCAGCATTTATAGATAATTCTCATAGAATCATAATAATAAGGCTTGAGAAAAAAGTATGTAATAATATCAGTGCAGTATTCCGTGTGATTGATTGCAGGCACTTCATTCCTAATCAGCCTCACACCAGGCCTCTCTCGGAGGAAAAAGCCGATATAAGAGGTTATCGTCCGCTGCGGGTTAGCAGTATGATACGTTTCAGGCCGTGTAGCTGGGAAAGACCTAGACCCACATCCAGCAGAGAAAAGAAATCAATGCTATCAGTGTTATCAGCCCTGCCGTTATTGAAGACAGAAGCCCCCTAAAGCCTCGCCGTGTGAGGGGCCGCAGATAATCATACAGCGCTCCGTGACGTTCACGCCGCTGCAGGACGAACCCTGACCTCAGGAACAGCATCCGGTTCCCGTCCCCAGCAGCCCTTTAAAAGCCCAGTTTGCTAAGTGCGGACCACGCCTTATAGAAGTAGAAAAGGAAGAAAAAGGGGAGGGAACTCGGGGAAATTTGGGCTGGAGTTCTGAACTGCATGCTGAAGAAGCGTGCAGTTATATCCCCCCCTTTTTATTTAATGAGAAGTGGAAGAGTAGAAAAAAGGGGGTTGTTGGGGAGGAGGTGGGTTGCGAAGTTTTCGTCACGAGAGATAGTTAGTTAGGGGAGGTATTTATAGGACGGTTGATTGATACGGGGTGGAGTTAGAACGTAGAGTTCGGGCGTGGTCCTTCTCCCAAACTTTTGTTATTACATAACATCATTTAAAGCTCAGTGAGCAGCTGGGGGTTTTATTACAGTTGGTATATATGTGTGTAGGGATTTATGATGTCAGAGATCCAGAGCAAAGATAAAAAAAAGAAATATATAAAAGAAAAGAGAAATGATTTGATGGCTGGTGGTGGAGAAACGTGTGGCTGCATGGTGAATGCAGGTGCGAGTGCAGTAAAGATTAGAGTGAAGATTAAATATAACTATATGAGACACTGACCACCCACACAACTTCTGTGATCCGCACCGGGGGCTGCAGGGTGTTATGCTGATATGAATAGAATAAAAATAATGCATCACTCTGAGGAGGACAACACAAGGGTGATTCTCTGAGACTAGTGTCTTTTAAAATCATATTTTTATGACAAAAAAAAATACGTCAAAACTTGTCATACCTTTGGGAATTTTTTTTCCCCAGTTTTTGTCTGTATACTTTTTTCAAGAATTACATATTATTATATGTATTTTTATTTAACATTCAGTTATAAACCTTTATCTCGATACACATTTATCTCATTTAATCAAAATATTAATAAAAAACAATCAAATAACAGGATTGAAATTGAATTTCATGTAAAAATCATTAACATAAAAATGTTATGAGGCTTTTATATTTTCTGACTGTTCCTTAAATAATACATGTAGTCCAATAAACATTTACAATTATTATTATTAGATACCAACCGTTGAGTGTGACAGAGTTTAGTGTGATGGGGTTTAGTGTGACAGGGTTGAGTGTGACTGGGTTTAATGTGATGGGGTTTAGTGTGAGGGGGCTGAATGTGAAAAGTATGAATGTAATGGGGATAATTGTGACAGGGTTGAATGTGACGGGGTTGAATGTGATGGGGTTGAATGTGGCGGGGTTGAATGGGACAGGATTGAATGTGACGGGGTTGAATGCGACGGGGATGAATGTGACAGGGATGAATGTGACAGGGTTGAATGTGACAGGGTTGAATATGACAGGGGTGAATGTGACGGGCATGAATGTGACGGGGTTGAATGTGACAGGGTTGATTGTAACGGGGTCTAATGTGACAGGTTTAAATTTGACAGGGCTGAAGGTGTCGGGGTTTAGTGTGACAGGGATGAATGTGACGGGGAAGAATGTGACTGGGATGAATGTGACGGGGTTGAATGCGACAGTGTTGAATGTGACGGGGATGACTGTGACGGGGTGAATGTGACGGGGTTGAATGCGACGGGGTTGAATGTGACGGGGAAGACTGTGACGGGGGTGAATGTGAAGGGGGTGAATGTGACAGGGTTGAATGTGACAGGGATGACTGTGACGGGGGTGAATGTGACAGGGATGAATGTGACAGGGTTGAATGCGACGGGGTTGAATGTGACGGGGATGACTGTGACGGGGGTGAATGTGAAGGGGGTGAATGTGACAGGGTTGAATGTGACGGGGATGACTGTGACGGGGGTGAATGTGACAGGGATGAATGTGACAGGGTTGAATGCGACGGGGTTGAATGTGATGGGGATGACTGTAACGAGGGTGAATGTGAAGGGGGTGAATGTGACAGGGTTGAATGTGACAGGGATGACTGTGACGGGGGTGAATGTGACAGGGATGAATGTGACAGGGTTGAATGCTACGGGGTTGAATGTGACGGGGATGACTGTGACGGGGGTGAATGTGAAGGGGGTGAATGTGACAGGGTTGAATGTGACGGGGATGACTGTGACGGGGGTGAATGTGACAGGGATGAATGTGACAGGGTTGAATGCGACGGGGTTGAATGTGACGGGGATGACTGTAACGAGGGTGAATGTGACGGGGTGAATGTGGCAGGGTTAAATGTGACGGGGTTGGACTAATTCCCTTTCCAATGATTCATAAATGAAAACAAATATCTATATGCAAAAAGTGGAAGGTGGATTTAGAATCTTTGTAGTGAAGTTGAATAAAAATTCATGTTACTAAAATGCAGTTGCTTCAGTTGCCCCTAGGCTGGCATCACTACCCACCCCACCCTCTCAAAACCCCATCAACTCCCCAAAGAAAAGCACAGCACAGAGTACAAGCCAAGCCTTTGCTGTGTCCTGGTGGCACAACAAAAACAGACAGCACTTTCACAGCAATCTCTCGCTGCGTGTCGACACACACTCACACGGCCGAGGCTGAATATCTCCCAGGGTGCCGCTTTGATCCTCAGTGAGAGCAGAAACTCCATGCCCTGAGCTACCCGAGCGATATTCAAGTCTAAATGTGCAAAACACAAACACACACTCATATTCCCATCCAAAAACATGATGGCGGACACACACTCATATGATATATATATACATATTTGCATATGCTCTGGGGTGAGTGGTGTACTCGTGAAAGGGGTATCTGATTAGTGTTCTGATACTCACTGTAGTAGGCTGAGTGATGTTCTCTCGAGAGGGGTACATTCATTGTACTGGACTGAGTGATGTACTCTTGAGAGGTGTATCGGGTTAGTGTTTTGATATTCACACTGTAGTAGGCTGACTGATGTACTCTAAAGAGGGCTATATTTACTGTAATGGCCTGAGCGATGTACTCTTGAAAGGGGTATCTGGTTAGAGTTCTGATACTCTTGACGAGGGTGAATGTGACGGGGTGAATGTGGCAGGGTTAAATGTGACGGGGTTGGACTAATTCCCTTTCCAATGATTCATAAATGAAAACAAATATCTATATGCAGAAAGTGGAAGGTGGATTCAGAATCTTTGTAGTGAAGTTGAATAAAAATTCATGTTACTAAAATGCAGTTGCTTCAGTTGCCCCTAGGCTGGCATCACTACTGGTTAGAGTTAGTATCTGGTTAGAGTTCTGATACTCACTGTAGTAGGCTGAGTGATGTTCTCTCGAGAGGAGTACACTCACTTTACAGGACTGAGCAATGTACTCTCGAGATGTGTATCTGGTTAGTGTGTTAATACTCTCTCTGATTGCTTGAGTGATGTACTCTTGAGAGGTGTATCTGGTTAGTGTTTTGATACTCACTGTAATGGCCTGAGTGATGTACTCTTGAGAGGTCTATCTGGTTAGTGTTTTGATACTCACTGTAATGGTCTGAGCGATGTACTCTTGAGAGGTGTATCTGGTTACTGTTTTGATACTTACTATAATAGCCTGAGTGATGTACTCTTAAGAGGTGTATCTGGTTAGTGGTTTGATACTTACTTTAATGGGCTTAGCGATGCACTCTTGAGAGGTGTATCTGGTTACTGTTTTGATACTTACTATAATAGCCTGAGTGATGTACTCTTGAAAGGTGTATCTGGTTAGTGTGTTAATACTCTCTCTAATGATGTTCTCTTGGGAGGTGCATCTGGTTAGTGTTTTGATACTTACTGTAATGGCCTGAGCAATGTACTCTTGAGAGGTCTATCTGGTTAGTGTTTTGAAACTCACTATAATAGCCTGAGTGATGTACTCTTGAAAGGTGTATCTGGTTAGTGTGTTAATACTCTCTCTAATTGCCTGAGCGATGTACTCTTGAGAGGTGCATCTTGTTAGTGTGTTAATACTCTCTCTAATTGCCTGAGCGATGTACTCTTGAGAGGTGCATCTGGTTACTGTTTTGATACTAACTGTAATGGCCTGAGTGATGTACTCTTGAAAGGTCTATCTGGTTAGTGTTTTGATACTCATTGTAATAGCCTGAGTGATGTACTCTTGAGAGATGTATCTGTTTAGTGTTTTGATACTCACTGTAATGGTCTGAGCAATGTACTCTAGAGAGGTGTATCTGGTTACTGTTTTGATACTTACTATAATAGCCTGAGTGATGTACTCTTGAGAGGTGTATCTGGTTAGTGTTTTGATACTCACTGTAATGGCCTGAGTGATGTACTCTTAAGAGGTGTATCTGGTTAGTGTTTTGATACTAACTTTAATGGCCTGAGTGATGTACTCTTGGGGGGTGTATCTGGTTAGTGTTTTGATACTCACTGTAATGGCCTGAGTGATGCACTCTTAAGAGGTGTATCTGGTTAGTGTTTTAATATTTACTGTAGTGGATTGAGTGATGTACTCTTGATAGGTGTATCTGCTTAGTGGTTTGATATTTACTGTAATGGCCTGAGTGATGTACTCTTAAGTTTATCTGGTTAGTGTGTGATAAATTACCTAAATTCTTAATCATCAATGACCTAATCGTTTCAGGAGGTTTTATTTTATCTTTATTTTTAACAATGTAACGTTTGAAATACTTGCAAATACTTTCTTAGCCAAAGCTCTCACTACATTCTGATCCACGGTCTTGAGATCTGATAGGCCGTTCAGATTGACCTACAGAGCATCAATAGCCAGGCTCCATTCCATAATCCATCTCACACTGGCTTCCATTGTGGAACATGAAAGGTTAAAAATCAAAGCCAGAGGAAGGCTGAATACCCAGTGAACCATTCAGGCCTCTGGGTCGCTATGGGAGGATCAGGAGAGGATACTGTAGATAACAGGATGTCGACACCACTGGATTGATGACTCCTGAGCGAGAGTGAAAGGTTTTTGTGTGTTAAATATGGGCAGCCGAGAAAAAAAAAGAACTACAAATGAGTTCTGGCATTGATCCAGGGAGCGGGGAGGCAACAGAAGTCCTTTTGATATTGTAATGAAGGAGCTTCAGTGGAATGGTGTCCACTGCCTGTCCGTATCACTGGCTGCTCAGAGAGAGATGATTGGGAGGGCGGAGCAAAGCTCAAAACTCTTTGGTTGGGAATATACACTGCATCCTAAATATATACAGTGCTGTGAAAAAAGTATTTGCCTCCCTACAGGTTTTTTTAGTTTTGTTTTGTTTGATCATACATACATTTATTACTTACATCAGACAGACAACACGAGAAAATTTAAATCGAGTAAATTGAGAGTACATTTCACAGCCTAGTACAGTGAGTATCAGAGCACTAACCAGATACCCCTCTCAAGAGTACATCACTCAACCCACTACAGTGAGTACCAAAACGCAAACACACACACAGCACTTCAGTACCCATTTTTATGTGGACTTACAACTGTTACATTCTTTGAAAACGTCGGAAAATAATTGCCCCATCCATGTGGCACCCACTATCAGACCTTACTCCATCTGCCATAATTCCACGAGCCATTCACTAAGGATACACCTAATACTCATTTCCGTAATATCCAATGACTTTTGAAATGTGAGGATATATGAAAAAAAAAAAAAAATATATATATATATATATATATATATATATAGTCAAGAGGAAGATGGATGATCACAAGCCATCAAACCAAACTGAACTGTTTAAATCTTTGCACCAGGAGTGGCATAAAGAAATGTTGTCCGTAGTTTATAGAATAAAACAACAATTTTCATTTTAATCAAATATATAATTACCTATAAAGAGCAAAATCAGAGAAACTGATTCAGAAACTGAAGTGGTCTCTTATTTTTTTTCCAGATCTGTATATTGTATTTGAATTTATTTGATTTAATCAGCGATTTAACTCAACTGTAACTGAATCAACTTTCTTTTGCAACTGAACTCACTCAAGTGGTTAAATGATTCATTTGTGATTTAAATCTGAATGAACTTTGACTCACACGGAGGGAATGTATGTAATGATTCTTCCACAACATTTCCCATCAATGTCTAGGAGGGAAATCATTCACTGGGATCTAACACACCCTGAGGAACCATCAGTTTAGATCCTGCCTGAGGCCATGCATTTAGCAAGGCTATAAATACTCGGCATGGTTATACTGGTTCTATAGTGGCCATAAGCTGCTTAATGATGGGGCTACGTGCCACGGCTGAGAAGTGACCAGTGAGGAGCCCTGGAGGTGGAAGCTAGCGGCATCAAGGTCAAATGATCTAACTTTTAACCAAGGCTCTTAAACAACATCCACCATATTTAATTCTGAGTAATTGGGAAGGAGGTTGAGTGGTTGAAACTATAGTGCCATATTTGACCTTTATAAACACCCCCAAAAATGACCAAAAACCTGTTAGACACTGGAGTTTGAGAAAATATCCATTTTACGATGAATCATCATCATGATTTGTGATGCATTATCGATTTGTGGCATCAAATATCGATGATATTTTTATGGAAATATAGGCGCTCTAAACTCCCTAAGACTCGCCCCCAATCTGACCTTGACTAAAGTTACTGCTCATTACTCATGGTGGCGCTAATCAAGTAAAATTGGTTGTTGAATTAATGTTAATGTTACTTTAATCTATTTGTTGTTACTTTATTTAAAAAAAAGGTCTGTTTAATATTTAGTGCAGTTTTCTGAGAACCCAGAGTCCCTGGGTGGTTTTACTTTTTCGCAATAATTTCTGAGACAATATATCGTCCTGAAAATGTTGTTATCATGACAGGCCTAGTTAAAAGTGTTAAACAAACCAAAATACTCTGTGAAGCATTTTTGCGGCTCTTATCTAGGGTGCTGCTAACTTGTAGTTTCTGAGGCCGGTAACTGAAGATGATGAACCTATCCTGTGCAACAAGACCTGACTATCGCTCTTCCTTTCCTGAGGTGGTCCTGATGAGTGCCAGTTCCATCATAATGTTTTTTTTAATGGTCTTTTTGCGACTGCGCTTGAGGATACTTTCATAATTCTTGAAAAGCATTTTTTTACTTTTTACTTTGTTGAGCAGTTCTTGCCATAATATGGATTAGAATATTACTTCACAAATGATGTTCTTAAACACATTAAGAGGCAAGAAATTCAAGTAATTAACTCTTAAAAAATTCAGCACGGCTGTTAACTTCATAAATATTTTCTCAGACATTTTTTGTTTACTAAATAATTCTAGTAATGTTCAGATGCCTTTAGCATTAAGCTTCAGTGTAGTACATTTTAAAATAATGGGAAAAAAAAACACTTTTGACTGGTCCTTTATATACGTTTTTTTATCCATCTATTCCAAAGATATGAGTGCATTCTGATCAATATTCCTTCCACACCCATGGGTTATTTCTCTCTCTACACTAACGTCTCGCACCAGTGGCTCCCAGTCACCAGAAATGTGTTCCCCATCCTCAGAACAGATCTGTGTACTCTAATGAGCTCGACAAGCTAAGATGCTGAAGGTGTGAAAATCACTGAAGGTGTGATTAATCACAATCCTTAAAAAAGAAAAACACACTGACAGTAAAAGAACATCAGTGTAGCAGATATGCTAACAATTTACTAAAAAGCCAGAATTCGTGAGCTAAAATGGACTATACGTCCAAATGCTTGCGGACATTCCTTTTGCGACATTCCCTTGTTTTCGGCTGCCTTTTTGTCCTCTTGGAACTTTCGCTAAGAATTGGAACAAACAATCAAGTACCTGATACAAATATAGCTATAGCTGTATAGCTTTAGTGGAGCCCTAAAGTTCAGCAACCTAGATGCTGCTGCTGGTTAAGTAGTTAACTTTAGGGCTTTATCTAAAGTCTTCAAAAGAGGGCAGGTGGTGCAGCAACTAATTACTATTGTCCATTCCTTCATTCCTCTGTGATGGAAAGCAGAAATGAGCTTTTAATAACTTTTACTTTATTTTATATTTCCGTTCCACATTAAATGCTGTAGCCTCTGCCTTCTGTTGCACCATTTAAGGTGGAATGGGAAAGTTAGATAGGTATCTAGCTAGCTACTGAGATGGACTACTAGTGATTTTTTAAGCTTGTTATGAAGAAAATGGCCATAAAACATTAAAATTACACATTAAACTATGGTGAGATAGTGGTTATCATAATTTGTAACAAGTTTCTTTGGACACTTGTTTAATAACTTGTTTATTTTGAAGGAGCCTCTGAGAAATCTCTGTTTGAAGGGCCATAAAGCCTCTCCAGCCTAACAAGAATCAGGGCACCCTACCTCTAGGCATAAACGCTCAAAACAGAGGTGCCAATGGGGTAAATGGGATTGGGCCAAAGTCTGACTTTTAAAAAATTAACCATTTGGCACCATAGGTATATAACTAGAGAGAAATAGTATTAGCCTCATCCCTAGTATTGAGCTGTGGAGCATTGAATGAACTGTGTTCTCTGGAAAGATGGAGCTCCATGTGATACATTTATATGGGATCAATTCAGAATAAGAGTTGAAGAGATTACCATCCAACATCATCCTGGCCTCACTAACTCTCAGCTCTTGTATCTGAAGCAATCAAATCCTCACAGCAAATGCTCTCCACGCAAAATCTTGTAGAAAACCTTTCTTCTTCTCTGGGCAGTATAGAAAACAGTTACTCCAACAAAAGCAGGATAAACTCTTTTTTTATAATTTTATTTGTAATTTTTTTCCCTCATTTTCTCCCATATTTACTCGGCCAATTACCCAACCAACTTATTAGGACTTCCCCTATCACTAGTGATGCCTCAACACCAGGAGCGTGAGGACTAGCACAAGCCTCCTCTGATACATGTGAAGTCAGCCAACACCTCTTTTCACACTGCTGCTGATGCACTATTGCCGAGTAGCATCACAGCGCTAACGCTCGGAGGAAAACGCAGCGTCTCGGTTCCGATACATCAGCTCACAGACGCCTTGTGCTGATCGACATCACACTTTGGAGTGATGAGGGGGGAAAAGCACCATCTACCCACCCAGAGAGAGAGCAAAGCCAATTGTGCTCTCTCAGGGCTCCGGTAGTCGATGGCAAGCTACATGAACAGGATTCGCTGGACCACTTGGAGCCCCCAAACTCTTTTTAATTCCCTTAAATGAGCAGGTGTCTCAAATACCGTCACACTTACCCTGCAGTTCCCGAGCTCCTCCGCTGACAGGATGATGGTCCCGCACTTCTTCCCGGGGATGCCCCTGCAACCGACAGCAAGTGTTAGCTCAGAGTGCTAAGTGACAATGGAACAGATGTAACACCAAACAGCATGGCAGCACGTCCAGAACCAAGGGCATAGAGTCTTTCCCTAAGTGCACTGTTCCTACTGTATTACATTACTTTACATTATATTACATTACATTACATTACATTACATTACATTACATTTAGGGGATGCTTTCATTTAAAGCGACTTGCAAAAATTTATGTACATTTAGTAATAGAAGACATAAAAGTTCAAGGCAAAAACATTTAAGACAGGACCTATAGGAGGCCAAAGGGAAATGAAGGAAATGAGGTTAGAAGTAGTCGTTAGTTTGTTAGAGGTGTTAGGAGAGTAAGTCGCTCTCTTAAGAGCTCTGTCTTCAAGAGGTTCTTAAAATTAGCGAGGGACGCTCCTGATCTGGAAGTGGAAGGTAATTTGTTCCACCATCCAACATGATCTTAAATAAAATACCTTTTTTGCTGGATGTTCTTGTGTTTTTATGTAACGTAACAAACATTTTCAAAACGTTCATATTCATCTAGCTGGTAATGTTATGCGTGAAAATTTCTAATAACGTTGTGGTGCTAACCATTATTAGATAAGTCACATGATTTCTGTAACGTCACAGGCTAAACTTTTTGATATTTTTTTTAAATAGTGCTAAACGTTCTTATAACGTTGTCTCTTAGATGTGGTAGCTGTGTTGTTCTTGGTAAATTTTACTTCTTTTTGGTGATGTTTCAGTGTTTGTAGAAAGTATAATGTAAAAATGAACTTAAACCTGCCGTTTGTCGGCCATCATTACGTCATTGTATAGCAGCTCACGGATATGCTTTTACGATATGCTATGCTATTGATGTTCATTTGCCAGCAGAGGGATTGTGGGCATTTGGCTCTATGATCAAGACCAGTATGATGCTCATACAGATATACATCACTATTAATAACTCATTAGCATCACATATTAGCCCCAAAAGGTGTCACAAAGGGTTTTATCTTTCTTTTACTGCCTTTGATCTCATGTTTCTTTTTTTCCCCTCAACTTTCTCTTTTTACTCGAGCTGTTTTAGTACTAACCATTAAGCCTGAGTACACAGGATTACGAACGGCCATTCAGAGCATGCTAATCTCTTCCCATCAGTGCTCAGCGTGTCAGTAAGAAGACAGGGAGTGGCTGGAGGCAGCGAGGCTAAAGGCTACAGAGCACACAGTTGAGTTTATAATATACTGAAGACTCCGGGGTCCGCCTCTCTTCGCGCAGGCTGCCCCCCAGTGTCAACAAATTGCGGCGGCCGCTACTCCGGTTGCATAACAATTTCATTAGCATCCGTTTCCTCCATATGGCTGGGAAGCCCGCTGGGGGCCCGAGGCGCTATCAGAGACAGATGCAGGCTATCTGGGTGGCAACGCTTCGCTCGTGCCGCGCTGCAGCTCGACCCAAATTTGTTTTGCTGGAGAAAACCTTAATGGCCCCACATGGTGAAAGTCTGCAAACAACCTGCTCACAGCCATTAGCTCTATCTCCATCTCTCTGCTGCACTTGCTTCTAAAGCCTCATCTTGCAACCAGGAAAGAGATTCAATTAAACCATAAAAACGTAACGGTTTCATTTCTTCTTCGTATCTCCTGGTAAAGTCAGCCACTGTTCACTTATACCCTTTAAACATGAACTGTAAACCCACAATATGTTTGAACACAAATAAACTAAAGCAATATCCGAAGGGGATTAGTTTCTCAGGGGAGTAGTTTCTCTGTGAAAAATATTTCACACTTCTACTTGTATCTGGACTGCAATTGAAAAAACAGGAGGACCAGTGAGGTTTTTTTTTTATTTGCTCCCCCGAAAAAGCGCGCTCAATCAAACCACATACATCAATTCAACACTGCCAAATATGCAGTATTTATTCACTATTATGCCCAGAAAACGTAGAACTGTGTTGTAATACACAAAATTATACATTGCACTTTGACACTGATAAAATACTTTGTTTAAAATGTTTAAAAAAATTAAACCAACCAGAATATGTTTTATACTTTAGATTTATCTTTGAGGACAGATCTGCACACTTTTGGTATTGTAATCTCCAGAGGTGGAAAAAGTACAGAAAAATTGTAATTAAGTAAAAGTACCTTTACTTTGCTAAAATTCTACTCAAGTAAAATTAAAAGTACCCATCTAAAAATCTACTCGAGTAAAAGTTAAAAAGTACTCAATTTAAAATTTACTTTGAGTAAAAGTTACATAGTTACTTTTAATTATTTGATGTAAAAAGGTACAAATCGTAAATTAAATAATTGTTAAATAATTTGGATCTTTCAGGCAGTATTTGTTCAGACCACCCTATAAAACATTTTCAAGAACAAGTGGCATAGGTTTCTATTATACATTTTTTTCTTTACTGTTTAAAATTATGGTTATATAGGCGACTATAAACTGTAATTTTATAGTTTTACAGGTAATTATAATTTTGTAAACTTGCCATTGCTATGCTTTAACTGCTATTCACATTACTTTATTTTTTTAAACATTCAAGCAGATTGTTGAATGTTTGCAATAATTTTAAATTTAAGGAATTATCATTAAAAACATGAAATCATACAAAAAAAACTGTTGGTCGGTGCATGCGCAGTGCCGTAAAGAAGCACATATTGATGGGTAGCATAACTCGACAGAACACCGTTTCCCCCGAGCACAGCTGATTTACACAGCGTCTCTCCTGCTTAACGTAAAAATAAACACTGCTGGGATAAGTTCAGCTGCGCGAACAATGAGAACAAAACTCAATTTTTTTTTTATTCAAACAATTATTTTTTTTTTTCCAGCATTTTATTTTTTACTCAGCAACGGGGAGTTTTCGTAGCGAAATAGATTACTTGTGTCAAAATGTACTTGAGTAAAAGTAAAATTACCTATTTTAAAAACTACTTTAAAAATGACAAATTACTCATAAAAACTACTCAATAACAGTAGTGTGAGTACATGCAATTCATTACTTTCCACCTCTGGTAATCTCAGTGTCTTCATGAGGTAGAGTCACCTGGAAGAATAATTCTATTCCTAAGCAATTCCAGCCACAGCTCATTTACTAATGTTTTACTGCATAAAACCTCTATATCTATTATTTTCCTCAAAGCACTTACAAATAAAACCTCGTCTAGTAAAGGATGGGAATAAAGATCAGAGCGGAAAGAAGCTTCCTCTGCTCGGCTATATCAGTGTAGATGTGTGTACATCTGTATCATCTCTAACCCTCAGAAAAGGTCAGTATATAAAAGCCACTAGTGCAGAGACGACTGGAACACACTGCAAGCAGGGATTAGAGGAGATGCATCAGGGAAAGGTCAGGCCTGCAGAGATACACCTGGGCTGTGTCAGCATTACCTGTATATATACGATCCGAAAGATAAAAAGAAAAAAAAACTTCTTTAAGAGACGTGTGGGTACAAACAGATATTGGTTCTGATTTTCAGATTTTTTTACCAAATCGTGTGTAAAGTGCAGTTCTTTTAGGCTGGATCTTACACTCCAACAACAGTTTCATGGCTTCGACCTGCTTTGTTTAAATGGCGACAGTGTTCAGGTAAATTTGTGGCATATTGCTATCTTGGCAACAGAAAAAACAGGCGCGCCACAGACTAAATACAACCTAGACAGATATCAACAGTCGTTGAACACCTTGACGTTCATTGCTATCTTGGCAACACAGGTGCACCGTGCATTCCCTACACAAGGACCTGACCGCTTTTTACGTGCAAAGCATACTTTTCCCGTCGTTACGACAGCAAAGTCACACGCTGTTTCTGAGGCTGGAAACTCTGGTGAACTTCTTCTGTGCAATAGAGGTAGCTCTTGCTGTTCCTTTCCTGGGGCGGTTCTGATGAGTGCCAGTTTCATCAGTAACATAATGTTCATGATGGTCTTTACAACTGCAATTATGGACATTTTTGTTACATTTTTCGGATTGAACGACCTTCATTTTATGCAACCGATGCTCTCAAACACATTAGGAAATTCAAGTAATTAACTCTTGACAGTTAAGTTCAGCACAGCTGTTGACTGAAAGCTCACGTTCCAGTTGACTCTACCTTATAAAGCTGACTAAGAAAAATCAAGATCTAAGCGGTGCCTACTTTTAAGAATATAACATACAAAACATCTGAATCTACATACATTTCTATTTTTGTTATGTATAGTAAGTAATTTCAATGCTTTAAACCGGCCCTACAGTCTAACTGCTACAGTCTAACTGCTAACTTTTAAATAACAAAAAATACTGTAACCGAATATAAGGTGTGTCCAAACTTTTTAAAGCAACACTTTGGCAGCCATCTACTGTAGCAACACCCCTGCAACCCTGTAGTATACCATAGTAACACCTCTGCAACCAACGCCTGAGACTCATAGTTCTATTTTGATGCATTTAATATTAATTGTGAATGTAAAACAATGATCATTATTACCAACAAAAATCACTGAATCTTAAAGGTTGGACCACATTTTTGGTTCTGTATATTTGCATTTAAGATCCTGAGGTAAATACTCCTTAATATCTCAGGCTTTATCTGAGATAAACTTTATAAACTGACTGTTATGCGATATCACTGACACTTTAATATCCCCACGTCAAGAATTATTGCCCCAGTAAAGCTCGGTTATGCATATTACTATCACATATATGACTCCAAGCATCTCAGAGAATCTCGTTACGTCCTTTTTTATTGACTGTGGCTTTAAAAAAGAAAAAGTCCCCGTTGGAGAATGCCTATTGGTTCATTATTCAAGCGTGATGTGCTCTCAGATCAACCAAAGGTCTGAACATTTTATTGTCACATTAGCACAACAATGCGGCATGAAGGGCAGCTACAAACACTTTCCTCTGCAGAAACGTCTGAGGCCGAGGCCTTGTCTGCTCACGGTTGATGTTATTTTTGATGTTACCAGGCCTGCCGCTGATCACAACCTCTAAAAATTGCAAAGGTTGGACTCCTTTGTTCCCCTGTTTTGTCACCTGACGGCTCAAGGCACTAATCTAAAATGATTTTTGGATACAACAACATTTAAAAAATTGATTTTGGGTCTTCAATGGAGCTTTTAGTGAATAGATGGTAAGAGTAAAAATCTTTTTATAGGTTTAATACAATTTTACTAATGATGTAAAAGTACCAATTAAAATGCTAATATCCTGCATAATACATTGGCTTGCAAAAGTATACATTCATACATTCATCATTTTTCAGTGGCAGGTTTCTGTCACAGAGCTGCTCTACAAACAGACTCAGGAGATTCTTTGTCCCGAGAGCCATCAGACTCTTCAACTCCTCTTTATGTTACATCCTGTACATTTACACTCCTAGATACTATTTACACATCTATCTATCTATCTATCTATCTATCTATCTATCTATCTATCTATCTATCTATCTATCTATCTATCTATCTATCTATCTATCTGTCTGTTTGTCTGTCTGTCTGTCCGTCCATCCGTAGACCAACATAAAGTATCACTCTGGAGGAGCTGCAGAAATGCTCAGCTCAGCTAGTAGAATCTGTCCACAGGACAACTATAAGTCAACTATAAGTGTTTCAGACTTTTTCTGTGGACACTTTCTAGTCGTTTACTGATATTATTTCGTTTCAAACATCGTATAAATATGTTTGAAGCACTAAAGGTAAATAATATTGGTTGGGGAAGGAGATCTCACTTTTTTAGGTGTTTTTCTCAACGGGTTTCTTGTAGATTTAGCTTTACCGCACTGGGATGTCATCGCTATTTTTAGAAAGAGTAAGTTCTGCCCTTTCTAACATTATATGGATTATGTTTATGTGTGAAGGGATTCCTGAGTAATTAAGCTGAGAACACAAGGTGCGATTTTGGACGGAAAATCCGTCCGTAGGGTTCTAAGGGTTAAATCTAAAAATTAGAAATAATAAAAACAATTAATAAATCTATACACTGAAGCCAAGAACCACTGAAGACTGATGCTACAAAAGCTAAAAGTGTATCCCTGCTGTGTCCCGGCCATTAAAATCTTCTGTTCCACTTTACGACAGTGTTGTATTGGTGTGGCAGCCCAGCTGACGGGCTGTCGATGAGTTTTGTATCATCCACAGCCGGTGTCTCCGAAGGGCAGCAGCAAGGAAACCAAAAGAGATCAATAAGGACCTCTCATGTGTTTGTCTAAGGAAAGGTCAAGCTTCCTCCAGCTCAGCTGCCCACCAGTCGCCGTCACATTCTAGCGAAAAAGAAAGCCTTCACTTTCGTCTTAGCTCTGCTATTGATGGGGGAAGAAAAAAATCTCCCAAAAAACAGCTGAAATAGCCTTTTTCCTTGCTTTTGATCACTATTGTAAACCTGATCTGCCCAGAAGAAACACTCTTCAGAAGGACACAGATACTTCATGACCTCACACCTCCTCCAAATCCAATTTCAGACCAAGCTGGAAAAGAACAAACACAATAAACCTTTTGAACCACTGGATTTCTGTGCTTTGCTGGCGAGCACACTCTCTTTGCTCACTTTGATTTTTAAAGCAAATTTATTTCAAAATTGATGGTGATGATGTACAGTCTGTTAGGCTTCAGATGATTGATGATTATGCAGCAGTTGGAAATCAAGATCAGAAAGGCAGAAAGGTTGAAATTACGCTTGTCGACGAAAAACCAAGGACTAGTTGGTGAAATGGAATGGAATGAAGCTTTAAACTTTAGGTGTAAATGTACTAATAATATATGATAAGCACAATATTTTTGGAGGAAAACAGAAATAGAATTGAATGGAGATTCTAGTACAGTCTAGTATACTCTCAGTCCAATGTTGCACCCCCTCTGAAAGGCTCCGTCCCATTTCTCTTTTGTACCCTACCTCTTCATTTTGAGTGGAACAACAGCCTAAAAAGAATCAGGACACCCTACCCCTATGCATGCACTCGCAAAATAGGGAAGTAGGGATCAGTGTTAGGGTCAAGGGGTGAAATGGGATTGAGCCAAAGTCTCTCAACTGGAAAAAACGTTTATGAGTGTATCATAGAGGCATGTCTATTGATAAACGATCTCTCACAATACATACACCAACCAAAAATAGCCTGTAACCTAGAATTTTTATATGGAAATGGGGGAAGCACTTTCAGGCCCTATTGTGGCAAGACCCAGTGTGTAATCAGACCAGTTCAGTTAAATTCATATTAATTTTATTTATATAAAACCTTTTACAACAAAAGTTGGCCCAAAGCAGCTTTACAGAGATACAGGTCAAAGCCTCTTATGAGTAAGTACCACAGTTATAATGGAAACAGTGGCAAGGAAAAACTTGCTTATATTTATGAAGGAACCTTGGGAGAAACCAAGACTACTCTTGTAACTATTGACATATCTGCCTGATACATATCTTCAACTGTTCGAATACAGGCTATTAGCTGTAGCATCTGCTTTAATTAACGTGTGCTTGCGAAGCTCCCACAACAGACCAGTGTTCCCAATAGACAATCGCACGAGCCAGGAAGCCGATCTGTCCAAGGCGAGCACTGTTGGAAGACTATAATCTCCACTACAATGCCAGTGAGAGCTTAAGGAATGGGGAGCAGATGATACATGAAGATCAATTTGCACCTGATTGCTTAATTAAAACCTTGGAAATGTTCTTAGGAATCTTCTCACACCTCATGTGGAACACACTTGGAAACAAACTAACAAAAACCCTATATTCCTCTAATTGAATATGAGAGTGTTCATAACTGTTATTTTTTTCTAATTTTAATTTTGCTGACTTTCCCAGAAAGCTCAGATGTGATATTGGCGCTAGTATTGATGTTCCGGCATGGATTCTGGAGGCTCCAAGCACCAGCTGGTTCAACGGTTCGGCTCATATTCTACTAAAACAGTTAGTATCAATGTTTTCATAGAACGATTGATGTTTAAAATGGAAGAGAAGAACTTATATTTCGTTACTGATCCACCCAACCATATGAGCAGTGATGGAGGAGCTGCTCTTTGAATATCTAGCTATCTATCTATATTTCATGACAGTAGAAAGCTTTGAGAAGCTCTGTGCACTGGGTTTTTATGGGATATTTTAAAAACACTGCTAAATAAACTGAAATCACCAAGCTGGTTGGTCAGCATAGGGTGGGCTTTTATTTGAGTTTTGATCTAACTTGACCAGTAAGACAAGCCTGACCAAGATAATTGACCTGTACAACCAGCTTGACTATGATGGTCCATCATTAAGACCATCTTGACCAAGTTGATTTAACTTTATGACCAAGATTTCCACATTGGCCAATCGGTAAGTCTAACATGTCCAAGTTGGTTAAACATCATGGTCTTTCTGATTGACCAGCATGCCCAAGTTGGCTGAACAGCATGACCAGCCTAACTAAACTGGTCAACTAGCATGTCCAATAGTACCATGTTCATCGACCAGCATGACCAACATAACCAGTAAGATGAATTTGACTATATTTATCATACTGGTTTAAACATGACCAGCATGACCAAGACTGATCATCATGACCAGCCTGTCTACAATGGTCCAACCAATAAGATCAGCTAGACTTACCTGGTTGAACAACCTGATCAACATGACCAAATTGGTTGAGCAGCATGAGCAAAACAATTGACCTATATGACTAAAATGGCCAAGCCGATTGACCTGCTTTACTATCAAGACCAATCTGATTGACCAACCTAAATATATGAAGGTCACCAATTAAGGCCAATGTAACCATGTTGGTTGAAGGGCAAGACCAAGACAGTTGACCCATACAACCAGCTTGAACATGATGGTCCACCAGTAAGACCATCTGGACTAAGCTGGTTAAAGAGCCTGACCAGCCTCACCATGATGGTTCACTAGCAACACCATCTTGGCCAAGTTGGTTCAACACAATAAGCAGCTTGATAAATTTGCTTGACGAGCACTACTTTTAAGACCAAGCTGATTGACCAACCTATCCATGAAGGTCCACAAGTAAGACTAATGTAACCACGTTGGTTGAACAGCATGACCAAGATAACTGACCTGTACAACCAGCTTGATTATGATGGTTCACCAATAAGACCATCTGGACTAAGCTAGTTAAAGAGACTGACCAGCCTAACCAGCCTGACCATGATGGTCCACCAGCAACACCATCATGGCCAAGCTGCTTCAACACCATACCAGCTTGATTTATTTGGTTGAAGAGCATTTCTAAAATGTATCGCCGAACATAATCAGCCTGTCCAGACTTGTCAACCAGCAACAAGACCACCAGCTTGACCTGCATGACCAAGATAACCAAGTTGGTCCACTAGTATGACTGACCAGCATGCATGGTATTGGGTACAATCATGCAATGTTAGATCACCATTGGTCTTTTAATTAAAGGCACTTTGAAAGCACAACTTTGCGTTAATGGCGCTCTGCCAATGGTTGCCTTAGCTTGTCTGAAGGCACACTTTGGTGCACTGTTCCAACAGGACGATGCTTGTCCACATGCTGCTGATGTCTCAAGAACTATACTTGAAGACACATGAGGAGACACTGCTGCTGGACACATTATCAACACTCTAAAAACATTTCCAAAAAGTACTTGTCTCAACCAGCACCTTGACCACCAGCCTGACCATGTTCCTTGACCTGCATGACCAAGATAACCAAGATGGTCCACTAGTATGACTGACCAGCATGACCAATCTCGATCTCAACTAAAGCTGTTTGAACCATACAACCAACATCCCCAAGCTGGTTAAACAGTAAAACAATGCTGAAGTAAATCCACAGTTAAAGTGTGGGCCACAATTGAACCATTACTAATTTGACACAACGCTCTATTGGCATCTATTTTAAGGATGGTTACAGTCTTAGTCCTTTTCAAGTGCTGGGAATTGTGCCATTGTTTCCCCTGGTAAATTAAATGCATGATATAAATCGGCAGATAACGATGATTCTGAAAAACACCAGGGCTTTACTAGGAATCCAGCAGACCTTAAATCACACTCCCAATAGTAGAAGCCAATCGGCAGTTACTTAGATAAGTGTGTGTTTTGAGTCAACAAATTTTCTCTACAGGGGAAATAACTGTGATAATCGACTGCATGACACAACGGCAGCAGGCAGTAGTGACTGTTCTGAAAGCAGTGTGTGGAGTATTATTTTAAATTCAGTGGTATCTAGCGGCGCAAACACCGTGTATAATTTATAAGGGGCGTTCAATTCACTCGTAGGCCTTGTTTAAACACAAGTGTGTGTTTTAAGCGTGACTCACACATTTATCAGACTCACTACTACCCTTCCCACCACCCCCCCTCCCGAGGCCTCCAGCCTGGTACACCAGCCTGGGCCTTGTTCTAATCTATATGGATGCGCTGCCTCCTCTAAACCCAAGAGCATGTAGCAGGTTGCCAGATAATCACTGCGCTAGCATCCCTCGCTCACACTTCTCCACTGCGGCAAGAGCCCTTAATTACGAAACTCTACAGAGAGAGAGAGAGAGAGAGAGAGAGAAAGAGAGAGAGCGAGAGTGAGAGAGATGGGGAAAACAAACAGACGCAGAAATAATGTAATGTAATGATGACAGGAATGAGCTACATATTCATCTCAGCTCATAAGATTTGGGTGGGGAACACAGAGGGGATTATTCTAAGGGTGAAAACCGAAGCTACTCTAGAAGAATAGTTGTAGATTCCAGAAGGAATCAACCGACAGGAGAGAAACTTGGTGGGTAGTCCTTCCAGACTGTCTTGATGTGACTCAGAAAGCCAGCAGATCATCTACATTGATGAGTTCAAATTTTGTCTTGGTGAAGATGACCAACAAATACATGAGTGGAGGCACCGCGATAAGAGGAAGTGATCAGGATCAATGGTTTAATGGTTTGTTGTCACATATCACACGTTCAGAAGGTCTTCAAAAGGAACTGTGTGATAATATCCAAACTATATGGAATGGGATATCACAGGACGCCATTAGGAACCTCTACAACTTCATGTCAAGATGTATTCCTAATTAAAAATGTGTGGGATGCTGCTGGACACACTAGCAATACTTGAACACTACTGCAAAATCTGCAGGAACCGTGTAAGAATATTCAAACTGTTTGGTATGGATTATCACAGGACACCATTAGGAACCTCCACAACTTCATGCCGAGATGTATTACTGATTGTAGGAATACAAAATATGATTACAAAAATCAGTAAATTTTTGTAATGACATTTTATTCCTTTTAACTATTATCTTTCCTCAGAACAGTATTTCAATCCCATTCTTCCTTCTTTCTTACTGCAACATTTTTATTTACAGATTAGTGTATTACTGCAGGATAAGTCATGTGATCTTGGGAAATCTGCCTGTTCTTCGGGGTTAGAAAAGAAAGACCAGGCAAAATAGACAAGATCGCATTCGCCAGAAATACGCTTTGTACCACCATCTGTGTTGAAGAACACTCAGCAAAATCTTTCACTGATCAAAAACTAAATAACTGATTATATTATTTCCTCATTACAAAATGCCAGCTGTCCTTTATACTGTGTAAACAGTTCTTAATGAATGGACTGATAGAAATGTTGGTCGAAAAGTATTTAGAAAAGACAGAATTCTACAGTATTTGTGTATGACATATGACTAAGGAAAAAAAGAGTCCAACAAAAATCAGCACATAATTGTGAAGTGGAACATTAATGATCCACGGTTTTCAAATTTTGTATGTGTTAAGTGTTCGGCCCCCTTTACTCTGAAACCCCTAAATACAATCCAGAGCAATAAATTGGCTTCAGAAGTCACTTAATTTAGTCTTAGTATAAGACCAAGGAACTCACCAGACCGGTCAGAGATAAAGTTGTGGAGGCATTTAAAAAAGGATTACATTATAAAAACAAATCAAGGTTTGAACATCCCGAGGAGCACTGTTCAATTCTTCATCCATGCAAACATACCAACACATGGCCATCCACCCAAACCGATTGAGCATGGAAAGACAAGCACTGGTCAGAGAAGCTGCCAAGAGGCCCATGGTCACTCTGGAGGAGCTGCAGAAATCCACAGCTTAGATGAAAGAATCTCTTCACATGACAACTAAAAGTTGTGCACTCCCTAAATCTGGCCTCTATTGAAGGGTGGCAAGAAGAAAGCCATTGTTGAAAGAAAGACATAAGAAGCCATGTATGGGACCCAGCAAACCCAGGAAGAAGGAGTCGTGTGGTTAGATGAGACAAAAAATTTAATTTTGTGCGCGTGGCAGAAATGTAACACTGCTCTGTGAAACATGGTGGTGGCAGCATCAAGCAGTAGAGATGCTTTTCTTCAGAAGGGTCAGGAAAGCTGGTCAGAGTTGATGGATGATGGAAGATGGATGGAACTAAATACAGGACAATCCTGGAAGAAAAGCTGTTGGAGGCTGAAAAAGACTTCAACTTCACCTTCCAGCAAGACAATGACCCTAAACATAGAGTGTTACAGAGCAACAGTGGAATGGTTTAGATCAGGGGTGTCCAAACTTTTTTTGTTGGGGGCCAGAAGGAGAAATATATTTGAAGTCACGGGCAACAGACTCTGTAATAAAACAAATAATGAAATATACCACTTTAAATAATAAATTTTCCTGATTACTTTCATTTACACACCATTTTACTTGACTTACTATCTTTATCTTTGACAGTGTTGTGTAAACTAAGATTTTTCAAATTGATGTTTCATTTCATGATGTCTCTTAATATTAAACTCCTTAATTACGACAACTTTTAGACTCTTTGGCCTGTTTTTCTGCACTACAACTGCGCAGCCTCTCCGCTTTTAGACTATTTGGCCCGATTTTCTGCTCTAAAACTGCGCACCCTCTCCGCTTTTAGACTCTTCGGCCCGATTTTCTGCTCTAAAACTGCGCACCCTCTCCGCTTTTAGACTCTTTGGCCTGATTTTCTGCTCTAAAACTGCGCACCCTCTCCGCTTTTAGACTCTTTGGCCTGATTTTCTGCTGTAAAACTGTGCACTCTCTCCGCTTTTAGACTCTTTGGCCCGTTTTTCTGCGCTAAAACTGCGCACCCTCTCCGCTTTTAGGCCCATTTCTGACACCTAGCGTTCAAACTTTGAATCTCACATTATAAGAACCTGTTTAACAGCGGGCCAACTTTCATTCTATTTCTAAAATACCTCGCGGGCCGCTCCAAAAAAGGAAATGGGCCGCAAATGGCCTGGGGGCCGTAGTTTGGACACCCCTGGTTTATATCAAAGTATAAGTTCTGACCTAAATTGCATTAAGCTTCTGTGGCAAGACATAAAATTTGCTGTTCACAGACATTCTGTATCCGACCTTGCTGAGCTTCAGCTGTTTTGCAAAGAATAATGGGCAAAAATCTCAGCCTGTAGATGTGCAAAGCTGGTAGAGACAAACCACAAAAGTATCCTTTTCGTTCCACTTTACATTTATGTGCTACTTATTGTGTATTGGTCTATTACTTGAAATCTTAGTAAAATACATTTAATAGGTTTTATCATACAAACAAACAAGCTTTAACAGTATTTTTTGATACATTACTTTTTCACAATTTTTAATTTTTTTCAGATTCATGCAAAAGTGAGCAAAGTAGCACAACATCTGTTATTTCCAAGAGGCGTAATCTGGAGAACAGCTGACTGCTGCTGCTGCTGCTCTACGGCTACCGTCCTCTGCGGTTGCAAATAACGTCCAAAGGCCTGACCTATCGCTCACAATAATGTGCTGCTAATGTTGTGCCATGCTTTCTCTGCTGGCTCTCTCGCTATGTGGCACCTATCGCCGAAGGCCGTGGCATTACGGCTGGAGTTCACAGTTGTAATTCCGGCTTTAAGGGGAGGCTGTACGAGGCTCGGCGGGCGAGAAAATGGGCCTACAGCATCTGACAAGGCAGAGCCCTGTTGTTAGGGAGACTGCACAGCGGGCTCGGGCCTGATAGTGATGGGGTGGTGGTGGTGGTTGGGGGTCTGGGCACAGAATGAGAGCGGCTTTATCTAACTCGGAGGGGTGGAGGGTTCCTACCTGCAGCAAATCCCAGGCAGAATGAATGGAAATGGAAGTTGCAGATTGTCAGATTTATGGATGGATGATTTTATGAGCAGCTGTGTTGTAACCCTCAGGGCTGCAGTGTGTAAAAAGTAATGGAGGAGCCTGCGATCAGGCTGGTATGGGGTTTCTGAATGGAAACGAATGGAATGGTGTGAAAGCTGTCAGATTAGCTTTGGGATCTTCACAGTTCAATCAAGATAATTTTCCCCTGAGCCAAACTGTTGCCAGTCTGCTGGGCTGAGAGGATTTCTTAACAAATATATTCTGGTGCAGGACTGATTATCTGTTTAAAAATAAGTTATCTGTATTTTTCTATTACATTCGCTAGATCTAGCTTTGGCGTGCAACAGTTTGGGCACTGGTGTCAGTAACTGTGAGTATAAGGGCATTTTAACACCTGCAGTTTGCACTAAAGTGAGTATAAGGGCATATTCACACCAGTAGTTCATTCCTTTGGTCCGGATAATTTACTTGGGGTTTGTTTACTTGGAGCATTTCTCCCTCTGTTTGGTTTGGTTTCACACAGGCATAAACGCACCTAAACGCACCAAAATGTGCACCAATAAAACACACGAGCACGCTGTGTCCTCTGATTGGTCAGAGCTGTCTGGCACGGGAGCAAGAAAGTAAATATAGTGAGAAGATTTTGTGTTCCAGGGCTTATATCTGTCTAGTGTGAAGCTGCTGATTTCAATGGGATGTGCAGAGCAGATGTACACTAAGTAAATGGAGTTGCACGGCTATGAGTAGTGAACGCTGCACATGAGGCGTTTAGTGTGAAGCTGCTTAGCATGGAGCAGCAGAGACAGTGTTTGTTCACAGCTGTGGTGATTAGCGTTATCTGGCTAATATATCAGATTAAACCTTGCCTTATCAGCAGTTTAGCTCAAATGAAAGGAGTATATTTATTAGCTAGATCGGATCGAGACCGGATCACGTTCTCACCACAAGCGAACCGCTCCAGAGTTCAATTGGGGTTCTTTTGATCTGCACCCGAGTGCGATTACTGTTTTCACACCTGCTCAATCGAACCGCACTAATGGTACAAACGAACCAGAGTCCAAATAGTGCTGGTGTGAAAACACCCTAAGACCAACCGATCTATTCTTTTTTTAACATTGCAAGCAAGATTAGTCTTTAAACCAAACTTCATGCTTGATGGCAATGGTCAAAATCATTAAGCCAGATCTGTACCAGAGCTCTTCCAGCTTCCAGTACAGCTCAGCTTGAGCCACCATCCCTAAAGACCCTCAGAAAACAAATATCCTGACTCTAAGATTCTCTGTCCTAGCACCAAAGTGGTGAAACAAACTTCCACTGGGAGTCAGAACAGTAGAGTCACTTCCTGTTTTCAAACGCAGACTGAAGACTCCAAGATGTTAGTCTCCAACATTATCAAAGCTTGACGCATCTTTTCATCCTGGTCTCTTCAAACCAGCTATGGATATATTCAAACTATTCAAAGAAGCACTTTTGTAAGTCTCTCTGGATAAGGGCATCTACTAAATACCTTAAATGTAAATGTATTGTTTGGTTTGTTTGCATTGTATCATAAAATGCTTCAGATGTTTTCAGACCAAATCCAACAAGTTGCGGTAGGCGATCATCAACCTTAACAATAGAAGAAGAAAAAGAAGTGGCGGTGTGCTGAAATTTGACTTCCGTCGGCATGCAGGTGCTTATGCAGATGGTGATTCTGGTATCTACTGTAACTGTAGATCAGCCTTTAAATATAAACAGAAATAAAAGGAATCTAAAGGGGAAATCATTTACACTCATTCTAAGGTAGGATGCGCTTGCACTCGAAGGTGAGTTGGATTCTTTTAGGAAGACAGA
Organism: Astyanax mexicanus; assembly: GCF_023375975.1. NCBI lineage: Eukaryota > Metazoa > Chordata > Actinopteri > Characiformes > Acestrorhamphidae > Astyanax > Astyanax mexicanus. The sequence continues at coordinate 22,036,587 of NC_064431.1, forward strand.
ATTTGCACCTGGAAACGCTAATAAATAGTTCAACATTCAAACCAGCGTCAAGTTCAAGGCTATTGCGCTCATGTACCCTGACGATAAGGACGTCCATTAGTACAGTTCTGTAGTGCACCAGAACTGACTGACTGACTGACCAGAAGTACTACATACAATGTAACAAACACTTGAACCTTGGTGCGAAATCTAGTCTGTTGGACAATTAGGTATTTAAAAAATGCCCTTAGATGTGCAACCTATATTCTATTAAAGATGTCCTTTCGCTAAAATCCACGTTTTCTTGTTCTTTGTGAAATGCACTAGGTCTCTCTGAGTTGTATGCGCATGCTGCTCACAAAACTGTTCCTTAACTGCATTGTCTACAGTAGCTAATAAAAGAAAATATTCAGATTGGCTCGCGACCGCCGACAGGCAAAGCTGAAGACAGGCAGGCAGCCGGGCAGCAACACATCTATTCAGACAGGAGCTAATAGTAGGAACATGCCAGGAACAGCATGGCAAGTTTGTTCCTGTGTTGTTGTTTTTTTTCAAATAACAATGAGAGCTAAGTAACAAATGGTTTAAATTTGTCTATGGAACACCAGCTTAGTACAATTTAGTAAAAATCCACCCCAGGGATTTGTTTCAACTGCCTGGGTGGATCTGCTCCAGCTCAACCAGCCCCAGGTGGATTTTCACTGGACTACCCATAGACTTGGACTTAGACCTGGACTACCCATTCCTATGTGTTTACATAGGTTTACATAGGATCTCCGGTGGATTTCATGTTTTTTTTTTACAGAGACTCTAAGAGTAGGTCAGTGGCTGAACTGCACTCAGCAGGGCATTACACATGTTTTAGAGTAACACACGACATTGCAAAGACTGTTATTAGTGTAAAAATATGTTTCATTGAAAACGTTCCTAACTGTTGTCTGTCTCGCTGCCTCACAGTGCTGTTAGCCAATCAGAGGCAATATGTTTGCATGTGTAAATATTCATGAGCAAGAGCCAAAATCATATCGTTTGTACCTACCCACTCTTTCACCGGAATAAGCACCATTTTTCTGGATCACCAGAGCTGAAAAAAAAATTGTCTATCAATGTTGGTGAGAGTTATAAACTCGTTACACAATGTTCCTCAGCTGCTGTAGCTTCATAAACTCTACGTTCTTGACCAGCTGTTCGTCCAAGCAGGTTTCAGGTCAGATCCAAGGCTGTGCTTCTGCGTTCTGTGAATTGTATTTGGAGCGTTTCCATGAGTAATTGGTGGTATTGTAGAAGTCACATGGAGAAAAGGTGAGAGGCTCCAATGCTAAGTGAGCTGCAAATTGGTCTTATAGACACTGGAGCAGAACAATTACTCAGCGGACGTCACCTCCGGCAAGACAATAACAGGAGAACTTGGTGTTCTCCTGACTGCACACGCGAGAGGCGGCGTGAGGATGATTATCTCGCTGGTGCTCGTGCTGGTGGAGCCCATGAAGACACCTGTCCGAGTGTACCTAATTCCACGCCTATTTGCTGAATGATCTGCACTGATGTGCACTCACGCTTACCTGATTGGATTAGCCTGGACACATAATGGGAAGTCTTGGCAACTTCCAGAAAGTCTCTGGTCTTGGTCCCATTTCTGCTGATGGTTGTGTATCCATAGTTGGGTAGATTAATGCCGGGATCACACTACACGACTTTTTGAGTCTTCAGTCATTGTGCTTTTCACACTACATGACTGGTTGTGCTGTAATCCTGAGTTCTTCAGTTGTTGAGACTTTCACACTAAATGACTGATCAGTGACATAGGGTCACAAATTACACAATTTCTCATCGTTTGAAATCGTAGACTCACCAGGCTGAGACTCGTCTCACTCGAAAACTAGAGATACCATGTGAGAGAATCTCTATAGAGGAGAATACGCACTCGCAATGAGTCAAAAATGGATGGGTTCATATGAAGCAACTGAGCAAAATCTGAGCTTCTAAATATCTGATCAGTTTTAAATTGAAATATGTACCTATATACTCTAAAGAGAACTATGTCAAATGTATTAGTACCGCAAACATCATTTTTTATCGTTTTGAACTCCAGTTATAAACCAACCAATCAGCTCACAGTAGCAGTAATGCTAGTGCTTTACAGTGTATAACCAAAGCGTCTTTCAGTAGTTCACACTACGCGACAACTTGAACGCTGAGTGAGCCCCAATTTCCCCTCAAAGCAGAGTTTTGGTCGACGATCAACGGAAAACTGTAGGCAACAAAAAAAATGGTTTGATGTAAACCTGACATAAAGCAGCACATTACGAAGTATCAAGCCATCGTCCACCATTTGTAGCTACTCTCCAGAAGAGCACAAGTCTCAGGACTCAAACTCTTAACGCTTACGGAATTACTCATCCGCATTAGTGCGTGCCGTATCGAGTAACTTTACATTCACGCTGGGTTTAAGAGTAATGACCCTCCCAATGTCACCAGCACGTCTAGTTTTCCTCGGATATGTTTGGTGAGTAAGCAGAGTTCAATTCCTGTGACTAATAGTCTTCTGAAACAAGCAGCAGAAACAAGTTTTCTCTTCCAATTAGCGGCGGATGGAGGTGGAGACTCCGTGAAGTCATTTATAAAGGAGACAGCAGGGTGCAGAGACGTTGGAACTGGGGGATTAGTGAGTTATCACCGAATTAGGCTGCTCAGAGAGTAGCCGCTTTCAAGGAGCTCTCAGAAGAGCCGTGCAGAAAATGAAACACCTTTCTAACTGCTTCAAGATGCCACCTAACACTCCGCAGACAGTGAGGAAAAACAGATCCTTGTTCCCTCCGTAGGTGGAATTACAAAACATTTGACTACATTTAACCTGCAGATTCAGCCACTACCGGTCAAACATTTTCAGAAAGGTTCTCCATGGAGATAATTGAAGATTAGTTTTGTCACGCTGCATATTGTAAAGGTGGAACATGTCAAACTTGTCAAATGTTGCAGCAACAACAACAACGTCCCTGATTGTTACGACCCATGGTCTTAATATTCCTTTGTTGGTATCTGCTGATACTTTTTTTTCTGTATGTTTCTCTTGTTTGTGCAGTGTGCAGTCCCACAACTGGACACCAGGGGAGCACTAGAAAAGGGCCTGGAAACCCAGAGATAGAGATGTTTAGGGTTCCTGCTCTTTTTAATGACCTGGAGATGCATTCTGCTCAAGCCAATCCGGGTCACGGCACCAAATTATTGTTTCAACCCAAGACGAATTGTTTTAAGAATCCATGGTTCCAATTTTCCACCATATCGAAAACCCATTGCACTCAGAAATTGTCCTTTGCATGGGCGCCAAGTGGTCCAGCGGTCTAATGCGCTGCCACTATGAGCGGGAGGTCGCAGGTTCGAACCCCCGCTCATGCAGCTTTGCCATCAAGCTGCCGGTGCTTAGAGGGAGCAAAATTGGCTCTACCCACCCCTCTGGGGTGGGTAGATGGCGCTCTCTCCCCATCACACTTGAGCGGATGAATCGGAACCTAGCCACTGTGCTTTCCTCTGAGTGCGTTAGCTGCTCAGGCAATGATACATCAGCAGCAGCTCGAAAAGGGGTGGGACAATTGGATATCCAAAAAATTGGGAGAAAATGGGGAAAAATCAGAAATAAAATTATAAAAAAAAAGAAATTGTCATTTGCACTTTGAGCCACCACTGATGGACACGCTGAGATTATAGAACTGGGTTTCTGAGTTTCTACCTACTTTGGGAAGTACACTGGCCATGCTAAACTGTCCCTGAAGTCTGAATGTGTGGGTGGCTGGTTCTACAATGTGTGTGTTACCCTGTAGTACCCCACATTGACCTTATGAGTCATTGAGGGTTGGCTCAGTTGTTGGAACACAAGGTTATTGATGACCAACCACTCTGGGTAGGCTTTAGATCCACCGTACTGCAGACCAGGAGGAAGCAGGTAAGAAGATGGATGGATATTTCACAATCACTACAGACGTCCAAACTTCAAGAACAGTGCCTTGACAGCCTAATTGAATATGTTTCCATGGCTGAATGGCTGCATCCAAGCATTACCAAGCATTTTCACCAATTGCAGTGGAAAGCACTGGATGCAGTGGTGTAAAACATGCCACCAATGGATTATAGAAAATGCTTTTTCATTTGGTAATCTGATGGATAAGTTTGGGTGTCGTGGTTGCCAGAAGAAATGTACTTGTCTGATTGCATTGTACCAATTGTAAAGTTTGGTGGAGGGGGGATTATGCTGTGGGGTTGATGGGGCTTAATGCTTCAACATACCAAGAGATTTTGGACAGTTTCATGCACCCAACTTTGCAGGAAATGTTTGGGGACGGCCTCTTCCTGTTCCAAAGTGCACAAAGCACAGAGCAAGTTTGATGTGGAAGAACTTGACTGGCCTGTAGAGTGTCCTGACCTCAACCTGATAGAAAACCTTTGGAATGAATTAGATCACAGACTCGTCAAAAACAAACATTATGGATTTAAAATTGAATGTCCCTCAAGTTTATATGCATGCAAAGTAAATACTTTTGCTGCCATGTGCGATAAATTAAGCAAAATTCAATGCAGTACCCTTAACTACAACTGTCCCTTAAAATGGTAAATCCCCTGATACACTGACTTATTTACTCAGCTGTGAGAAAGTCCCTTTCATCTTGCCCAAATTTTTTCATCTTTTTTTCATTTGTTTCATCTTTATTTAACAAATGAACACTTTACCATGCTCTCTGTTGAATGCTGAATGAGGTTACGCACCATCGTTCTGCAGTTTCCACAGGATCTGTTTACTCGCACAGCTTTCCAAGGACGTTGCACTTGACTTGTAAGTGAAGATCCAGCGCAGCATCTCTTACAGATGCATATTAGCGTCTGTTTCGCTGCCGCATATCGTGTTATTTTGCTGTTAGGCAGCTGATGGCTCTGAGAGACTTTGGGGAAATGGCAATCAACCATCTGGCTTTTCACACCAGTGTGACGGCTGCTTCTGAAACCGCTGGCGATCATCAAATCAGTCTTAGAAACACTGCTTCCATTTGTGAGGTATTTTTCTCTGCTAGTCCCTGTCAGCCCTAGCACTTCAACCTTAGAGCTACCAACAACTTGTACTTCAAAGAGGAGGTTAGTGGTATGTCCACATATTTGTCACATTTGTTGAAAATCCTTATACACTGCCTGACCAATAAAAAAGTCACCAAGCGTCTGCAATGTCACAAGATTTATTTCAATCCAGTGTTGCATTAATTTTTCACCAAGATCTTCACCAAAGGCCTTCTCCAGCACATTCCAAAGAACAATCCATGTGTGAAAATTATGATCTCATGCTCCCTGAACCACTCTTTCACAATTCCAGCCCCATGAATCCTGACATTGTCATCTTGGAATACCCCGTGTTCATCAGGGAAGAAAAAGGCCATTGATGGAATAACCTGGTCTATATTCAGTATATTCAGGTAGTCAGCTGACCTCATTCTTTCAGCACATACTGTTGCTGAACCTAGACCTGCAGACCAACTGCAGCACCAACCCCACATAATTTACTTACTTAAATCCAGATGGCAACTTTTTTATACATTCATCGACAAAAAAATACCACACCAAGAAGTTGTAAAGTTTGGTAGAGGGGGGATAATGGTGTGGGGTTGTTTTTCAGGAAGCCTTTCTAAGGGCAGCAATGTAAATATTTACACCCTCTTGTGGTGAGACCCATTGTCCAATCAGACCACACCTGTAGTCATTTACACACCTGCAAGAGACAAGGTTCGAACTGCAAGCTGAGTTTTGCAGCAAAGTGCTCATTTTTCTGTCAATGAGCGTATATACAGTACAGCTCTGGAAACAATTAAGAGACCACTTCAGTTTCTCTAATTTTGCTATTTATAGGTATGTTTGAGTAAAATGAGCACTTGTTTTATTCTATAAACTACAGACATTTCTCCCAAATTTTGTCATTTAGAGCATTTATTTGCAGAAAGTGAGAAATGGCTGAAATAACAAAAAAGATGCAGAGCTTTCAGACCTCAAATAATACAAAGATACAAAAATACAAGTTCATATTAATAAAGTTGTAAGAGTTCAGAAATCAATATTTGGTGGAATAAACTTTTTACTGGAAACTGGATTTTATTCACAGTTTTCATGCATCTTGGTACGTTCTCCTCCACCAGTCTTACACACTGCTTTTGGATAACTTTATGCTCCTCACTCCTGGTGCAGTAATTCAAGCAGTTCAGCTTGGTTTGATGCCTTGTGATCATCCATCTTTCTCTTGATTATATTCCAGAGATTTTCAATTTGGTACAACCAAATAAACTCATATTTTTTAAGTGGTCTCTTATTTTTCTTCCAGAGCTGTAGAAACAAAATGCATTGTGGAATGTGTAATATAGCATGGCTTAGTAACTTCAGTGCATGTGGTCCAGAGGGGGAGGATGGAAACGAGTGGAAAGGATGGAGAAGGTACAATAACTATACTGTATGAGACCCAGTGCTGGAGAGCTGCAGCAGGGCTTTAGGAAGAGTAATGGCCACACGTGTAATTACTCTGGGATGGTGTGCTTTTCTTTACCGCTGCATCCCTCCAGCTCTTGCTTTTACCTTTCTTACATTAAGCACTCTGTGATGAATTGCTCAGGGTCGAGCGCTTGACTCACCTGAATTTGTTTGCCCTGGGAATGCGGTATACGGTGTATTTAAGACTCTACAGGGACCAGACAAGATGTGTGTGTGTGCATTTGCATATCTTTGTCAACAATGGTTGCAGTGTAGTTCATACTAATCGTCTTCCAGAGTCCTCAGATTATTGTAGCTTTTCACATTAAACAAACTTGTAATCTTGTAATCAGAAATAAAGATTCCATTTGGCAACAGCCCTGCCATGAGAGGTAACAATATTTACCCAACCCACTCATTAGTCATCACTATCACTAGTGATGCCCAAACACCAGGAGTGTGAAGACTAGCACATGCTGAGTAGCATCACATTGCGCTCGGAGGAAAGCGCAGTGGCTCACTTCTGATACATCAGCTCACAGACGCCTTGGGCTGATCGACATCACCTTTTGAAGTGATGAGGGGAAAGAGCGCCATCTACCCACCCACAGAGAGCAAGGCCAATTGTGCTCTTTCAGGGCTCCTGCAGCTGATGGCAAGCTGCATGACCGGGAATCGAAACGGCGATCTCTCGATCATAGTGGCAGCGCCTTAGTTGCTGAAATTAAATTATATCTTTTATTGTTTTTATTGTTTTTTCAACAATTCTCACATTTTTGATGGAAGTCAATGTACACAGATCTTATTTCAAGCCATTTTTGAGCATTTCCATTGGTCCATTACCGTTGGTGCATGTGGCAGTTAAACAAGACCAAGCCAGAGTAAAATTCAGCAACTTTATCAACTCTCCTCTCCATGGTGGATGAGGGGGTGTCCGAGCTCCGTGCGGTTAGCAGCCAGAGGGTAACAGGAGGGAAGCCTCAGTCGCCACAGGCAGGAGTCATCACGCCAGCAGGTGTGTTGGCAAGCCTGTCAGTGCCGTTCACTTTTCCCCCAGCATCCAATGGAGGGTGTCAGCTCCCAAATGGAAAAGCACTGTAGCTGTCAGGAAGGAGGGGTAGTCGCAGGAGGCCGAGCAGATGATGCGTGAAAAATTCCTGACGCCTTTGGTCTTTATTTGCCACGTTCTTTTAACCATTACATTCCTCCTCACACACTGAATTTCACCTACACTGTAGACCCACACATAGTTAGAACTCGAACAAATTGAGTCTGTTTTATGTTAAATTGGATATTCCCAAACATTACTTAACTATTATTTGTGGGCACATATACATTCAAATAGAGACCTTTGAGTTTAGTCTGTTGGGAAAAACTATTTGCATTTTGGGTGTGTCCTCTAGTTCTGAAACTCACCATCAGTGTGTAGTCATTCCCCCCCTGAGGCTACCTTTGGTAAACTTGTAGAATACATATGAGGATTAACTGTCTGGCTTCTAAATTCACCTTTTTCAGGTTTTTCAGGTTTGCAGACCCCCTATTAACGTGACTGAGCTAGCATGTCAACTTTATTTAGAAACAGTGTATTTATTACATTTATTTGTGTAAATATATATTTAAATGGCTCTTAAATTGTTTTCTGCAAAAAATCCTTGTAAAAATGATATTAATACATTTCCAGGTTTCTTTTCTTAGCTTTTGCCACCTCTGAGATCCTGTAACAGATGTGTTTATTGACTCGGTTGAGCTCCGGCACACTGCAGACCTCAGGAACGAGTCCAGCAGAGAACAGAACCAAATGTCATCCCTTTCTAAAAGTTAAAAATACAGCCCTCATTCAGGCAAAATGCCAGCGTAGAAAGGGATTTCCGAGGACCTACGACGGAAATGCATTATTCCGCCGTGTTTGCGCTCTTCTGCATGTTAAAGGCAAACCACAGAGGACTCGCTTCCATCGAGGTGAGGTCTGAAAATAGCCTGGTCTCCATACCAACAATGAGAGCTGGTTGTCAGAAAAGAAAGGTCTACAGTGTGTAGAACATTGGGGAGGAAAAATAGAAGTAGGAGAGGGAAGTGGCGAGAACATCAATTACCTGAACAATGCAGCTTAAAAACTCTCACAGTACTGAAGTGATGTACTAAACTGTACTTTTGCAGAAAGCTACACTCACAGCAGGTAAAAGTGGCCTAAATCTGATTGAGTAAATGCAAAAATGAGGAAAACATACAGAAGCGCTTCACGTGAAGTTTCGGTTTCATCCGAGCCTGAATAACAGGAGCTATACAGTTATCTGATCATAATCTAATCACAATGTGTTGGTCAAAGCCTGAAATCTGACTCTTTTGGTTCGATTACCAAAAAAAAAAAAGCCAATAAATTACCTTATCTGCACAATTTACTTTAATTAAGAAAAAAAAACAGGACTGGAACCCGGATTCTAGGTTCAGATTTGGATACCTTTTCCATAGGAAAACTAGAGCTTCGATTTTCTGCCCGGGTTGGACTCTGTTTTTTAATGCTGTTTTTATTTTATTTTATATAAAGCTATGGCGTGAAAATCACATTATTGTTGTTTTGTGTGTTTTGAACTAATGCTATAAGTTTAAAATAAACAAATTTGTTTGTTCAGAAAGTGTTTTATATTCTTAAACATTGTTAATTATATTAAAGTAGACAAAAGTCATTGTAAATAATGTTATTGTTCTTGGTCTATTTCAATTGAATTAAAGTGCAGTTCGTAGCCTTATTGTTGTTTTATGTGTTTGCACTAAGGCTCTATGTTTAAAATAAAAAAAAATATATAGTTTGTTCAGAAAGTGTTTTAAAGAAATTCATAAACACTGTTACCAGAGTGTATTTATATACACTTATATACACAGTCACCATTCTAGCATTCTAAAATTAACTGTTTACTGTTTTTTTTATTTCATTTTCTTTCCATTTTCTCCCCAATTTACATAGCCAATTACCCAGCCCACTCATTAGGACTCCACCTATCACTAGTAATGCCCCAACACACCAGGAGGGTGAAGACTAGCACACGCCTCCTCTGATACATGTGAAGTCATCGCCATCGCCTCTTTTCGAGCTGCTGTTGATAATGTGGCATTGACGAGTAGCATCATAGCGCACTTGGAGGAAAGCGCAGCGACTCGTTTCTGATACATCAGCTCACAGATGCATCCTTTTGCTGATCGAAATCACCCTTTCCTTTGGAGTGATGTAGAGAGTGCCATCTACCCACCCACGGAGAGAGCAAGACCAATTGTGGTCTCTCGGGGCTCCGGTAGCCGACGGCAAGCTACACGAACGGGATTCGAATCTGCAATCTCCTGATGATAGTTGTACCACTTGAGCCCACTGAAAGCATTTCAAACACATTTTTAGCTCAGTTTAGCACCATTTCGATTAGTTGTTTAATTTGGGCCAATGTTCTGTATGGTTTTAGCGAAAGAAACCTTTTCTTAAAGATCCTCAAGTTCACACCATTCTGCAAAACAATCAACAAACGAAAGCTTTCTCCTTCTTTATAATCACATCATAACTGTGGAAGAAAAAAAAAATCTAAGGTCTCTTCTACCTCAGTCCATATCTTGGTCATTACCTGGCGAGGGAAGAGTATTATCTGTGAAATATCGGCGCAGACGTGGAGCAGACACTCGAGGAAAGATCAATTAGAAGCCAGCGCTCCTCGTCCCACTGTTTAAGCAGTTGGGAAATGCATGGCTCTGCTGAAGAGGACTCCTCCGGATATTAGCCCACCCTCATGAAACTCAAATCAGACAGTTCATTTCAGATAAAGCCTGTTGTTCTGCTCCATCCCGCTCAAATTGCTTATGGCACATCGGAATTGTTTTCTCGCGCACTCGCGTTTGTTGTGTAATGCATTTTAAGTAACAGGGTGTGTCGGCTTGCCCAACGGGTTGCATAGGCTAGATCTAATTCAGGGTACATGATGCTGTGATGCTGTGTTTAGTATTTCTACTAAATTAACTTTTACAAGTTATTGTTGTTTGGCTATAGTGTTCAAAATGTTAACGGTTAAACTGGTTAACCAGCTAAGCTCATGGTTAAAAGTATAACACACTCTCATATTTATCATATTCAGCTTTAAACTGTGGAGGAACCCCTTAAGGAGCTTTGAGGAACCTTCAAGAAGCTTCAGAGTATCAAGGAAGACATGTTTCTACACGTTACAATAAGTCTATGGACTATAAAAAGATTTCACTACTCTTGCCATTTTCTGTCTTTAGTCTTTAAAATGAGCCATCTAAGAGCTCTGTCACTTTTATGCAAATACGCTGTTGCTGGCCAAATAGCACATGGCAAAACTCTTACAAGTGTAGAGTTATTGTAGTTTGGCTACAGTGTTCAAATGTTAAAAGGTAAACTGGTCGACCAGCTCAGCCAATGTTCAGTGTATACAGTGTATACTCTTAAACATTTAAGACATTCTCATATTAAGGTTCTTTAGATTTAGGGGCGCCAAGTGGTCCAGCGGTCTAAAGCGCTGCCACTATGAGCGGGAGGTCGCGGGTACGAATCCCCATTTATGCAGCTTTGCCATCAAGCTGTCGGCGCTCAGAGGGAGCACAATTGGCCTTGCTTCCTCCGGGTGGGTAGATGGTGCTCTCTCCCCATATCACTACTAGGGTGATGTCCACAGCACAGGGCGTCTGTGAGCTGATGTACCGGAACCAAGTCACTGTGCTTTCCTCCAAGCGCGCTGGCTGCTCGGCAATGCAAATGTATCAGAGGAAGCATGGCTGACTTCACATGTATCGGAGGAAACATGTGCTAGTCTTCCCCCTCCTGGTGTGTTGGGGCATCACTAGTGATAGGGGGAGTCCTAATGAGTGGGTTGGGTAATTGGCTGTTTTAAGTGGGAAGAAAATGGGAAAAATTTGAAATCAAAACAAAAAAAAAAAGGTTCTTCAGATTTAAACTGTGGAACTGAGTCTCAATGATGACATATTATTTCCCACATGACGTGGTAGCGCATAAGCAGGTAGTGGTGTTATCCACTGTGCCACACCAACCACTATTCAAAGAACTGATCCAGATTTTAAAACCTCTCACAGAGTTTGTTACAAAATGAGGAAAAGTGAGTTCAGAATTGAGTCATCCTAAAGAGAAGCGAAACTAAAGACTTCTAAGCTTGGAAAACGATCCCAGTATTTATGGAAATACTGAATAATATTCTATAAATCATTAAAAATATCCTTCCGAAGACAAATCACCACATCCTCATCGGTTATTCAGGGGAAGAGCCGAGTGCTAAAGGGGGCGAAACTTAAAGGCCACTTCAGAGCTCCGAGCCTGAACTTCTGATGCAACATCTTCTCCTCTTATCATCTCATAAAACCTCCCAGTGGGGTTCAATCCTGCCATTCTCCAGTAAATGACATTTAACAATATTCTGTTCCCGCTCAAACTGGGCGGCGTGCTGATTAAACCGAGGGAGGAGTGATAGTACGAGAATACTGAGCAGACCGGAGCTCGATCTGAATTATATTCGGGTCAAGAGATGCTAATTACTCTCATTAAATTACAACCCGTTAGCGGGCCGGCGGCGCTAGCGACGAATTGAAATGAATTCATGTTGTGAAAATTCAGGTGCGGCGTAAACATATTTAATTACAGCCCGCGACTCGCATAACGTTTACAAATCCATCTTGATTATTTTGGACCCTCTTTGAAATTCAGATGTTCTGTGAACTCTGACTCACAAAATATTCGTTAACTCCGAAACCCAGCCAACCTCGCTTTCATTACCGCATTTCGGGAACCATATCGGGCAACGGGGGTAATTTAATCATTACAAAGAGCAAATTCTAACAAGGCCACTAAATCTTAGCGGCGGTGCATCTTGTAAACCTTCTATGTGTAACAATAATTAGCTGCTGCTAATTGAAATTACCCAGCAGGCCCTGCGCAATTATAAATAAATGTTCCATGACTGGTTCCTGGCTTGGATGTATGGTTCTAAAAAGAAAAAAAAAATCTATAATTAGTATTGAACTTTTACATCATTTGGAGGGTCTTTCAGCTTCAATCAATAGAGAGCCTTAGGCTATTCTGTATATACTGAGTGAATGTGAATAGTTTATATCTTCACATTTAAGCTCATTGTGGACTTTGTGGACTCTGTGAAGGAGGAGTATAATCAAAACAAGGCACAGAAAGCTCTATCTGGATGGCATTAGTTTCTCAGGGGCTATTGGGGTAATTTTCTCTTTTATTGGGGGGGTCCTCTGTGATTTTGTTCCCATCCTGAACGACCATGTATGTGTTTTTTTGTTTAGATATCCTCTAAAAAAATTACAGGCTGAATTATCTACTTTTTGATGAACTCTGTGGTCCTCCGGTAATTTTAATCCCATCCGGATCCACATCTCTGAGTTTTATCACTTCGCGTTTAATAAAATAGCTATTTGTCTGCTGCCATGCACCGTAATTACACTTTGGGAGCTACTGAACGTGAAGTTATGTGACCGAGAAAGCTGTTATCAGTCAGACGTTCATTGCTATCTTGTCTATCGCAAACCTGTTGGCAGCCATGCAAACTTTTACATCAACAATCAACAAACAGAATGAACGAGCGTGAACGAGCAGGTCAGTTTCCTCTGCTGAGAAGCTGATGTTGGGTATATCCAGGTAGCTGCGCCCATGAAATAGCAATTTGCCTCAGAGCACTACTGGCCATACCTGTCAAGTCTCCCGTTTTGGCCGGGAAACTACCGTATTTTACTCCTTTTTCCCGCCGTCCTCCCGTATTATTATTTTCCCGTAAATGTCCCGTATTATATTAAAATAAAAAAACATATATTATTGAGGAGACAGGGCACTGACCGCTCTGTGTCTCTTAACCAATCGTGGAGCCGGTTCAAGGAGAAAGTCCCGCCTTTCAGGAGAAACAGCCAATCAGCTTGCAAAGGAGGGTCAGTGTAGGTAAGCCCCCCGTCGCTGTGAGTTCAGGCAGCTCGTCGGAGCAGCTGATGTTAAAACATATCTGGATATACAGCGATTTTTCTTAAAGAAAGGTAACGGTAGGTTAATGGAAACTATGATGAGATTTTTCTGATAGCGGCTTAAAAATACTCGTCTCCGAATTAAACCTCTTAAAATAAAAAAAATAAAGTTTGTGACTCAGTTTAACTAGAAATGTGTAGAGGACCGAAATGAACTGAACTGATCAGGAGTGATCAAAAGAAAGAAGTATTAATTAAAAATTATTAATTTAGTAGGCCCATTAGGACTAATTTTTACTGATAGAATATATCTGGTCCATGTCCTTTTAGTAAAAGCTCATGATACTATTTTTAGGTCACCAACAGTCATTTTGCAGAATTTGTGCACCTTTTGTTCAATTTTAAATCCATTAAATAAAAAAAAATATATCATATAAAAGAGTGCATTATGCCAAAAAAAGACATGAAATCTTAACCTTTTTTAAATATCTAGAAAAGGGGTTTTAATTTGGCTGTATTAAAAGAATGACATATGTAGGAATGTCCACAACATTTCAGATTCTGATAATCTAATTGTAGTCTGTAAGTGTTTCACATGTGGTTATTTTAGATTTTTTTAAACCTGTCTTAAAATGTAAGGGATACTGAACCTTCGTTGGGCTGGTGGGCTGGTGGGAGTGGACAGAGGAAAATGTCCCTTATTTTTAAATCTAAAACTTGACAGGTATGCTACTGGCTGTTAAAAGGAATGGCAGTGGAATGGAAGTGAAACGTTGATTGGTGTGTTGCACGTCACGCTCAAAACACCCACACCCATGCTAAATAAGACAATTAGTACATGACTTTTTAGTGATTTAAGACACTCAAGGTAATGCTGGGGGATTATAGCCTAAAAAGATTCTTAAATGTTTACACAAAAAAAAACGATTTTCGATAAAAAACGATTATTTCCCCCTTCTAAAAATCAAACTCCAGATGACAAAGAAATGGTTCAAAACTAGGTTTACCTTTAAAAAAAATTCATAGACACTGGATTATACTTTAAAATGTGGGTTTGTGATTGAAAATTGAGAAATAATGCACTAAACGAGTCACAGGTTTCCACAATAAATCACAGATCCTCTCTGGAGAGCGATGATGCTGCAATTTTTAGAAACAGTGGGATTTAATTCTAATTAAATAAATGCTTCACCCCACTGGGTGTTTGCGTCGCAAGTGCTGGAACAGTGCTGGAGCTGTTACGCGGGAGACGGAGGGATGGACGTAAGTGCAATATATAATTTATTAAACAAACAAGATACAATAAAACAGTAAACAAAACACGGGTAACGCAAAAAACTTACAAAGAACAAGGCAAGGATAAATCAAACTAAGAAACTCAGACTAAGAAACTAAGACTAGGATACATACGGGCAACAAGGATACATATGGACTAAGGATGCAAGGATACAAAAGATACAAAGGATACAAAAGACTCGACACTGAACATTCAAACAGAGGGGCTTAAATACACCTGGGCTTGGATGACGAGGGGGCGGGGTTACAGACAGGACACAGGTGAGAACACTAATAGCTAGGGCAGGGCTGGGGCGGAGCTATGGTGGAGACAGGTACAAAAACAACAACACAAGCACATGGCTGGGAACACTTGACAGGAAAACAGAGGGGCAGGAGCACAAGAGACCAAACGAGGGAGAAACAGAAGACAGACATG
The DNA here is from genome assembly GCF_023375975.1 of Astyanax mexicanus. NCBI lineage: Eukaryota > Metazoa > Chordata > Actinopteri > Characiformes > Acestrorhamphidae > Astyanax > Astyanax mexicanus. The sequence goes on from NC_064431.1 coordinate 22,051,744, forward strand.
GGCTAAGGTGTAGCAGGAGCTTTTTTTTAGTACAAGCTTGGTGTAATGTTCAGAAAATATGAGCACGTTGGTCTGTGGGAGGCGCCGGTAACAAAAGGTAAGATGGATAAACACTTCAGAAATGAGGAGCGTTTATGGATATTTTAGATTAAAAACATAAAATATCTGTATGAAAAATCGCAATTTTAAAAATTGCATTAAAACTATCAATCGAATTAACCAAATTAATCATGAAAATTGCCCAGCACTAGCTCAAGGTGTACTTTTCCCGTCGTTATGACAGCAAAGACATACTGACAAAATCAAAATCCCCAAAATCAAGCTGCACAGTGCGTGGTTGACTCTCAACTAGAGACACATTTTACCAAATCTCCCTTTAGAAATCTGGTTAATATTTAAATAAAACCTGCAATCATCTCAATTTAGCACTTCTAAAGCCTTTATAAAGCCTGTATAACCCTTTGAGAAAGAAGATTCATCCACTGAAAGGTTATTTAAAGACACAAAAAAGACACTTCTCCGCTCTGAAGAAGCCTTTCTGGCACCTTTTTTTTTAAAGAGGCTGCAATAAACTCACGATTGTTGCTGCAATGAGAAACCATTAGCTCCACATCATTATTCAACGACATGCTAATGCTAATATTAGAAGAACAAAGGCAGAAGAAGGCGGAGGCCTGAATCCATTCATGCTCGCCGTGTGATCTTCACCAAGTCCCACCTCGTTCAGATCAAAACCGTCTACATCCGAACGCGGAGATGAAGTAATCTGTGTTATCTTCACGAGCCGCTAGCGGGCTCTCAGATCAGATCCCTAAACAATGAAGATCACCGAGAGCTGTTTGATCTTCAGATGAGAGATAATCCTCTCGCTTCTCTATTCTCCCATTTTTTCCCTTCAGTTTCTTCCCAAACCTTATATATCTAAATAGTGTTTAGCCTAATCTGAAGAAGCCCACCTTCCATCCACTGCTCTGATTAGAAATTTTAGCTAATAGAATGTTTCTATTAAAGATTAGCTTCAGTCAAAGCTCATTTTTTGCCACAGTTTATACAGTTAATACAAATCTGTACACATTTAGAATCTGTACTTTTTTTTATTTCTAATTTTCCCCATTTTCTGATTAATTTATACGGCCAATTACCCAACCCACTCATTAGGACTGCCCCTATAACTAGTGGTGCCCCAACACCAGGAGGGTGAAGACTAACACATGCTTCCTCCGATACATATGAAGCCAGCCACGGCTTCATTTCGAGCTGATGCAGCATTGCCAAACAGCCAGCGCGCTTGGAGGAAAGCGCAGCGACTCGGTTCCGGAACATCAGCTCACAGACGCCCTGTGCTGTGGACATCACCCTTTAGTGGTGTGGGGAGAGAGCGACATCTACCCACCCGGAGGGAGCAAGGCCAATTTTGCTCCCTCTGAGCGCCGGCAGCTTGATGGCAAAGCTGTATGACCTCCCGCTCATAGTGCCAACGCCTTAGACCGCTGGACAGCTTGGCGCCCTAGAATCTGTACTTTTAACATTTACATGCTACAAAGAACATAAAGATCCACAATTATCACAATAGGATTTTGTGAATAATATATCGTCAGAAATTATTTTGATAAACGATATTATTATCATTTTAAGACAATTTAATTTACACTGATATAAAAGAATAACATTCATAATAGAATAGACAACACATTCAAATGAATCATAGTTTGGGAAAACTATAGAAAGCTCTGGAAAAAAATAAAAGACCACTTAAAATTGATGAGTTTCTTTGATTTTACCAAATTGAAAACCTCTGAATAATATAATCAAGAGGAAGATGGATGATCACAAGCCATGAAACCAAGCTGAACTGCTTATCCAAAAGCAGTGTGTAAGACTGGTGGAGGAGAACATGCCAAGATGTGTGAAAACTGTGATTAAAAACCAGAGTTATTCCACCAAATATTGATTTCTGAACTCCTAAACCTTTTTATGAATATGAACTTGTTTTCTTTACATTATTTGAGGTCTGAAAACTCTATCATTTTTGTTATTTCAGCCATTTCTTTTTTTTTTGCAATTAAATGCTCTAAATGACATTATTTTTATTTGGAATTTGAAAAAAATGTTGTCTGTAGTTTATAACAATGTTAAAATAGCAAAATCAAAGAAACTGATTCAGAAACTGAAGTGGTCTCTTAATTGTTTTTCCAGAGCTGTAGATACCTTTTTCTTGACCTACTGCAGTTCACACAGTGTTTAAGCAGTTATTAAAGCATGACTGACAAACCGTATCTCATGGTGTATCCAGGCTCCCAGAGTCTCCTTTAAATATTACAGCTTCCCCAATAAACCTTTTATTAACCTTTTACTGTAACAATATTGAGGTTGTGAGGACAAATAACTGAATTTTTTTATCTATATACAGGGTTTAAAGAGTTAAAGAACATTCAGATAATATGGTTTGTTAATTTGATAAGAATCGAATTTGATTAAACAGATATTACATCTTATCATTACCCTGCAGAAGACATGCTTCTTTACTCTATATTAACTTTCTACAATTGCCTACGTATGTATCTGCACCCCACACACACACACACACACACACAGACCCATGCATGCACACGCCGCACACTATCTTCACACTCAAAGTGCTCGCTCTTTTCTTCTTCACAGCTCCCGTCTTCCCACCACATGTCCCTCTTTCATCATCAAAACCCGACCAGCGCCTCATAATTAATGCGCGCTCCAATTTCCTGCAGATTAAAGGCAGCAGCACAATTAAAAGCAGCGAGGAGAGGCAGCGGAAATGGAAAACACAACACAGATACAGGCTTTTGTTTGCGGGAGACCTGCAGCTGCGAGACGAGCAATATCGCGTCCAGCAGAGGCGAAGAGAGAGACGCTCACCACTCGTCGAGGCACTGCAGCTCCCGCTACTCACAGACTCCAAACACAGGGATTACCTCACCTTATAGAACAGCAAACTGCTTCGTATAGGGTCAACGCGAACAGTTCACCTCAAATTACACAGTCAGCACAAACAGCCAAAGCTTATATTCCAGAGTCTCAAACTACAGAGTCAATATGAACCGTAAACCTCAAAATACAGAGTCAACATGAACAGCCGGACCTCACATTACAGGGTCAATATGGCTGATTGAACAGCCAGAGTCAACAGCAAACAGGAACAGTTCATCTCACATTATGTTATAATTTATGTATTTATTAACGATATATTATAAAAACAAATGCTGCACAAACAGCTAACCTCAAATTCCAGAGTCAACACGAACAGAAAAACTTAAACTACAGTCATTATGAACAGTTTACTTCACATTACAGTCAACACGAACAGCTAACCTCAACTTCCAGAGTCAACACGAACAGAAAACCTCAAATTCCAGAGTCAACACGAACAGAAAACCTCAAATTCCAGAGTCAACACGAACAGCTGGACCTCACATTCCAGAGTCAACATGAACAGCAAATCTCAAATTCCAGAGTCAACACGAACAGAAAACCTCAAATTCCAGAGTCAACACGAACAGCAAATCTCAAGTTTCAGAATCAATATAAACAGCTAACCTCAAATTACAGAGTCAACATGAATAGAAAACCTTAAACTTCAGAGTCAACATGAACAGCTGAATGTCAAATTCCAGTCAACATGAACAGCTGCACTTAAAATTCCTGAGTCAACACATACAGCTTTACTTCAAATTCCAGAGTCAACACGAACAGCTGCACTTAAAATTCCTGAGTCAACACGTACAGCTTTCCTTCAAATTCCAGGGTCAACAGAACAGCTGCACTTCAAATTCCAGAGTCAATACAAACAGCAAACCTCAAATTCCAGAGTCAACATGAACAGCAAACAACAAATTCCAGTCAATATGAACAGTTCACCTCACACTACAGAAATCTTCAATGGTAACGGCTCGCTGTACACAGAGTCAACACAAACAATTCACCTCAAGTTAAAGTCAACACCTCACGTTATGAAAAAACAGCTAACCTTAAGTTACAGACAGTCAACAAGAACAGCTCAGCTCACAACTAGCGAACCTAAATTACAGAGTCAATACAAAGAGTTCACCTCACACTATGAAAATATCTAATGGGAACAGCTTACATTACAGAGTCAACCCCTCACATTACTTAAAAGAACAGCCACACAAACAGCCAACCTTAAGTTATAGAAAGTACAGAGTCAACATGAACAGTTCGCCTTACAATGAAGAGTAAACATAAACAATTCACCCCAAAATACAGAATTGACATGAACAGTTAACTGTCTTAGCTATGTAGGACACACAGAAGCACAAAAGCAGCACACTGTTAAGTTAACTGTGAACGTGCCAAAGACAGAGCACACCTGGCTCTTAAAGGGAATGATAACTGGCACACTGATTGGTTTATTTCATTTTACGCCCAAAACACACTCATTTTTACTAGTGTGCCCACTACTTTTTGCGTCCTCACGATACCAAAGATACATTAACACACCCTAAATCTAGCTGTACAATGCACAATAGATTGATTGACCAGTGCACAATAGATCGCTAAAATATGGCCCAATGAATGATAGACAAAGACATAAGAAAAAAAACGAAAAGAGAAAGAAAGAGCAAAGTCAGTGTGAGAAGAAGAACCGGGGTAAACGAGTATGAATAGTGATGGAGGAGTGTGCAGAAGGCCAGCTGCTCTGAAAGTGGCTCCCTAAATGCTGATGTTTTAGAAAAGCTTATTAAAAAGCTGGAAACAGATTGCGTGCCGGCCCCGGGCCCCGTCCCCTGAGAGGCCACCATATGCTCTGAGAGTGCGGCGGTGAGCGCTGGTGAGCGCCGGTGAGTGCTGGTTAGCGGAGGTCCTGATGAGGTGGATACTGAATGTTTAAAGCCTCTCCTGGATTCACCGCCGCGGCCCGGCTCATTTAATTACAGCTGCTGACATTTTCATCCCCTGTACCGAACAGATCCTGAACTCGGATTTATTCCTGCTCTGGCCTTTTTCCTGATCCTGTATCAGTTGTTGGGGAATGATAGCGGCGGGAGATGTCTCAATTCAGGCTGACTAAAAATCTAACCTCCAGTAAAGGTCTACAGGAGCAGCAGAGTGTAGATGCGGTTGCACACTGATGCCGTGCCGCAGTGCAAAAATACAAAACCACTGTGTAACACTTTACAATAAGAGTACATCGATTAACAGTACTTACGACAATAATTAACAGTATTATATGGAAAAATAGTGAAAAAAAAACAGAATCATTATTAGAAACTAGTTGAGACATTATTATTAAACATGACTACATTGCTTAAGAAGGTTAAAATAATGTAAATAATAGTGAATTTAGACAATTATTTAAAACATTTGTAATGTCCTAACTAGCGTCAATTAATCATTAGTTAAGACATTCTGTGTCAGGTGCGGGTGCAGGGAGGACGCGGAGGCGGACGCATATGCAAACAACAAGGGATTTATTTAACAACAGGACTGAGGAAACTCGGGAAAACATGGAGTACTGACAGACGATAAACGTACAAGGATCGACCCCGGGGAAATGGAACACGGACCTTAAATAGAGGTGCACACACACAGGAAACAGGAAACACCTGGGACGAAGGGGCGGAGCTACAAATGCACACAGGTGAGTGGAAAAACACTGGGAAAGAAACACAGACCTGAGAATAACACAGACTAGAGAACCAGACAGACAAAATACCTGACATTCTGCCATAAGTATAAGAAATAAATGTTAGTGAATGTGTACGGCAGAATCTGGGGGCTTCAAATATTTGGCAACCCTATTTTTCGGCAAAAAATACAAAAAATTGCACTTTAAAAAGACAGATTTATACACAACTGAATTAGTTTCTCCAATTTTGGCTGAAATAACAAAATAGATGCAGAGCTTTCAGAACTCAAATAATGCAAAAAAAAAAAAAACAAAGGTCATATTCATAAAATTTAAGAGTTCAGAAATAGAAATAAACCTAGTTTTTAATCACAGTTTTCATGCATCTTGGCATGTTCTCCTCCACCAGTCTTACACACTGCTTTTGGATAGCTTTTTGCCAGTCCTGGTGCAAAAATTCAAGCAGTTCAGAAAGAAAATGATATTTGATATTCAGCCTTAAGCTAAATGTATCGTTTTGTTCGGCTTCAGTTTTGGCCAAAAATGTTTACATATCAGTGCATCCCTAGTCCAGAGGCTAGGAACTACACCAAATACGTTACTGCAAATCAAAGCTTTTTACTTTAAATGTTGTTTCCTATCAAACTGCTACTTTTATTTGGTCTGAAATTAAACGTTTTTTTTTTTTTTTTCTTCATGTCTTTTGTATGTCTGCCTCCTGAGTCTTCTGGTAGAAGTTAAGTTCTTGGCGCTGCTGATACAGTTGGCCATTAGCATTAGCGTTGATGCACTCTGATGTGGTGCCACCAAAAAAAACACTGCCAATACACTTGATACTTGATATCTAACAAGCATATTTATGTTTTCTTCCAGTTTCATAATCAGCCAGCTCTCTCAGTACTGCCAATCAGAAAAGTGCAAAAGGTGGCAAAGCTCTTCCAGAAACGATGCACTCTGCAGCTAAATCTTTTTGAGGAACTAGCTGTCTGGTGCTGTCCAACATCTCGTCAGGCTTGCAAGCGGAGGAATGTTAAAAGGAATCTTTGGAGCAAAGCCTTTGGCTCCTTTTGGAAGCATTCATAACAAGCATGACTGATTCTTACAGGGTTCTGCTAAGTTATGATGCTAGTCACAAGCTAACACGCTAGTTTATAACTGTATTTTTCGCACTTAAAATCTCTTAATTATCCCAAAAAATCTGATGCATTTTGTGTATAAATTTTACCAGTCAGCTTGTAAGAAGCAGTAAAGCCACTCTACTGAAGTGCAGCTTTATACAGAAGTTTCAGTTTAGTTCTCCAGCACTGGGCTGGACTAGCATTAGCATTAGCCGCTAACTGCTCTAGCTCTTTCGTCATTCAGAGGTGGGCATATCTGTAGTCTGTGTGTTTACCGTGTTAAAACAAGCTACGTGGGACAAACCGATAGCTAATATCGCCCTGGCTAACCGTAGCTAGCAGTTAGCCGCTAATGCTAATGCTCCAGCCTTAGCGCTAGAGAAATTCGGGAATCTAAGCTCACTGTAAATAAACTAAAGTGTTTTACTCAATAAACAGTTTTCAGGAGAGAAATCTGTCTCTCTCTCTCTTTCTCTCTGTCACTCTTTCTCTCTCTCCATCTCTATCTCTTTCTCTCTCCATCTTTCTCTCTTTCTCTCTCCCCATCTCTCTCTGTATCTCTCTCTGTCTTTCTGTATCTCTCTCTCTGTCTCTCTGTATCTCTCTCCATCTCTTTTTCTCTCTCTTTCTCTCTCTCTCTCTTTCTCTCTCTCCATCTCTCTCTCTCTCTCTCTCTCTCTCTCTCTCTCTCTCTCTCTCTCTCTCTCTCTCTCTCTCCACTCCTTTATGTCCTCTTTTATGAATAAGAACCTATCCTGGTTCTTATTGTTGTAATCAATCTTGGAAGATTGTTTTTTTTGCCGGCCGCATTAAATTTTAAAGAATCCCAAAAAAACGCACCCCGCCATCCCTGAATTTTTACCCGCAACTATATTGTCAAACAAGCCCAATTTGGCAGGAAAACTGTGCACCTGGCAACTCTGGCTGCGTCACACCTTGCTTACTTAAAGATGCAGCATTTACAGTATAAAAGGGGAAGATACAATATTTGCTACTGGTATAACTGGGAAAATGTCTAAGGCTAAGCTGTAAACCTATATAAGGTTATCTAAAATTTTAAGTAATGTTTACTAAAATAAATTAGACTCAGATCTCTCTTTTATTATATTGAAATGTATGACTGTAATTTCATTTAATTTATGTCTTTTTGTTTTATCAATTGCTTTGCATAATTATTCTACCCTCAATTTTATGATCTGGTTAAGATAGATTTGCATCAACAATTTTACAGCCAACACAGTTAGCAGTTCAGAAAAAGATGCTTGCTCTTACAGCCTACAACACAGAGGCCAGGCAGTCAATCCTAATGTATAATCTACAATTTACCCTAAGGTACCTTTTTTTGGGACTATAAGGCGCACTTAAAAATCTTTTATATCCCCAAAAGTTGTTTAGTTAAGCATTTGCCTTAGCCGCTAACCACGCTAAGCTCTAGCTCTTTTGCCGTTCATAGGTGAGTATTATCGGCATGTAGCCTGCTGCTAACCCTGGCTAGCACTGCTGGAGTAGCATTATTAGCATTAGTCAATAACCACGCTAAGCATTCAGAGGTGAGTATATCGAACTCTAATCTGCAAGTTTACTGTATTAAAACAAGCTATGTGGTATGACCTGCTAGCTATTATCGCCCTGGCTTACTGGAACACTTAGCGTTCCTCGTCTAGCTCTGTCGGGTATAATACACTAATGCTAAACGTGGCTAGCTGTGCATCTAAAGTATGAAAATAGACCAGAAAATAGACGTTCATTGATAGTGCGCCTTATAATCAGGTGCGCCTTATAGTGCAAAAAATACGGTAGTCTGGGGGAATCACTACTGATGGTGAGTGTCAGAAATTGGGAAATACATCCAGTGTGCAAAGAGATTGTGCCAAAAGCCAATAGAAAAGAAGCAGTTAGTGGCAACAGCATTGCTGCTGGAGTTTTTAATTACTCTATTAGATACTCCTAAATATCTGGTCCACCTAGTAAATGTAAAGTCAGAAGAGGTAGAAGCTCATCTGTTGCTCGACAATTAGTGGTGTTATCTTCTAGTCCTTCACCAGTAGTCGCAGGACGCTGCCCACAGGATGCTACCCACAGAACACTGAGGTGTTTAAAAATTCCAACAGCACTGCCGTGTTCTGTGCACTGTGTCCTGAGAATGACCCTGGTGGTCATCTACTGTATATCTGGGACCAACATGGATCCAGTGGATGAAATTTCTGTTTCCCAGTAAGGCTATACATACAAGCAAACATAAACATGTTGTTAAAAAGCCAATTTATTTTGCCCTCGATAGCATCTAGGTCATGGGTCTTCCAACATGACAATGACCCCAATCATACTTCAAAAAGCACCAAGAAATGGATGCAAAAGAAACAATTTTGTTCTCAGTAGCAAAACATGCAGATCTTTCATAATATTTATGCTTCAGACTTGTCCAAGCCTAACCCACTGAACTGCCCAGAGTGAAACCAATAAACCATGAGCACCTCCAGTCCTCCAGTGTGTGCTTAGCTGTAGCAACTGAATGCCCTTATTTGAGCCGCGTGACTGCAAAGCTCAAACCAATTTATTCCTCCATTATTACGATGAAAGTGGTGGAGGTGTGAATATGTTGTTTCGCCAACAAAAACAATAACAGAGCATTCAGTGCTGCGTCCTCCACTTGCATTTCAGACATTATAATGAAACCTGAAAGCCTCGGCTCATTCTGCTGCCCGGATTCCAATATCCTTCGGCAAACTGCACAGATTTGGCAAATTCTGTACATTTCCTGAGGTAATCCCTAAAAATAAAATTCAGAAATAAAAAAACACATAACATCGTACACGCTCTGCCAGGCACTAGCATGCCACAATACCAATAAAAAGGTTACTATATAATGCAGGAAAAAAAGGTTTCTTAGACTCAACAACAATAGTGAAATCATATATACGTACACCAATCAGCCATCAGACTTTAACACCACCTCATAAAGGGTCTCGCAACAACACAGGTTCTTTTTCTTTTCCTATTGTACATCGTCTTGAGACCCTTCGTCCTCATATGAAGACATTACCTATCTGCTATTCTGCACCATGATTTTTCACTTTTTATTCATTATTTTAAAAGTTGATCCATTGTCCTTATAAGGACACAGTGCCCGTATCATCTAGTGGTCACATGACTCAATTGATTGAAAGCACGATGGCAGGAACCCCAAGTTTCTACAGCCTGGGGGCTCTGATTGGTCCTGCTGGCTAAACGTTGCTATTTCGAATCCTGTTCATGCAGCTTGCCATCGGCTACCGGAGCCCTGAGGAAGCATAATTGGACTTGCTCTCTCTGGGTGGGAGATGGCACTGTTTGAAATTAGTGTATTTGTTTACTATAGAAAGCTTAATTTAGTTTTTAAAGTAAAAGGATGTTTTTTAAAGGTTAAAACAAACTGCTTTCCCCATATGAGGACATAAAGTCCAAAAGTCCAAACCATCAAAATAAAACTGTATTTTCACACTTGAAATAAATCAAACTGTGGTTAAGTTGAGTTGGAACAAGAGCACCTCTTTAAGTTCAAATTTTGGTCATCAGAAAACAAAAAAAAATATATGGTGTGAAATCACCTATAATCTCTAACATGCACTCAACATCAAAAAATAGGCAGAATTAATCAACGATGTCATGGAATCACAGTAGCAACAAGTCGTCTTTAGTGAGGAGTCATCCCTTGGTGGAGACAACTAATGAATCTATGGATCCTTTTTAACGATCTTTTGGCGTAACGTGAAATAAACCAATAAGTGTTTAACTTGCACTCTGAATTTGGCAAATTGCTATTTCAGCGGTACAGCACCTCTGTTCATCTCAGCTGTGTTGCCAAGATAGCAATAAACGTCTGACTGTTGGCATCTGTCTAGGTTGCATTCAGTCAGTGGCATACCTGTGTTTTTCCATTGCCATGATAGCAATATGCCAGAAATTTACCTGAACACACCTCATTTGAGACCTGAGACTACCACGCCCACTGGTGTAGATATTCAAAAGCACTTTTGCTATTTAAACGACCCAGGCAAAAACTGTAAAAGTAGACAGTTGTTGGGGTGTATGATAGCAATGAGCATAACAACACATCTTGCGCAGGGTGTAAGATACCGTCCAATGTGTGGAGGAACAGTTGGCACTGCCAAGACTGGTGAATAGTTTGCTATCATTGTGTGGGGTGTAATGTCTGATTGTAGACACCCAATGTTACATCAATTTCTTTGCACTATTACAACAGGAACAATGTACTCATCCATATACTGCTGCCATCTCAAGAGCTTACCTTAAAGACACAAAAACGATGACAAGGCCACCCAAACCTACAGTATCTCTACTAAAATGGGGGATGCTAAAGTTATTCGACATGCTATCAACACTTGTTCCAAGATTCTGTACTGGGTATGCCTCTAAAACACCACTACGCTGGTGGAGATTTCCTGGGAGTTCCCATTTGAGACTATTCAACTTGACAAGTTGTTCAGACTCACCCAAGAGGCTTGTCCAGTCGGCTTGCTGGTGACCCCACAATCTCTCCCAGGGTGCAGAACATTTGCCCAAGGAAATCCTGGAGAGTCAGGTGAAAGAAAGGAGCCGAAAAGAAAGAGAAAACAAGACAGAAAGAGAGATAGAGAGAATAGGGTGGTGGGGAGTTGGAGGATAAATGGACGATAATTAGAGATTATAACTTGTCACGTTCCCTACTCCCTACAGCTCTCTTGTCTAGCTACAGTAATAGATTGAAAGGCTTTAGACCTACGTTGCATTCTGAGGGCTTCCAGGAGGTAGGGCGGCAGCCATGTTAACAACAGAGCACAGCATGTAACAGAAAGGATAAGACACAAAAAACAAGATGGCGGCCATAAAACGGCCCAAACGAGTCCATTATTGTACAACCAAGGATGATCAAATAAAGATGAAAGGGGTTGGGGTCATTGAAACTATCGGTTAAGACTAGATGATGACAACTAACGATGACGAACTACCGATGGACGCAAACAATGATGACAACAGAACATGCAAATCAGCAAGTACCCAAATATATAGAGCTTATACTGTATATGCTTGCTCATGCTAGGTTAATATACCCTCATCATCAAAGAATAGTTTTAGCACCCAGAAGGAAATAAGGAATTAAACCTCAGAAAGGCAGTGGGTCATCTTTAGTGACAAGTCAGTTCATGGTTAGTACATAGGTCAATGGTTTGTTGTCAATTACACATGTATTACATACTACTGTACTCCTGTGTATGTGTAGCTCAGTAGATACGACCAATCCCATTTCTCTTTTGTACCCCTATCCCTTGTTTTCAAGTGTGAACAGGGTTATAAGGGGAAGGAGTGAAATTCTACTTCTAAGAACTGGGACAATCCTTCAAGCACCCGAAACCGAAACAGATATAGATACAGTGGAGCGCAAAAGTTCAGCAACCTAGCTGCTGCTTACCTAGTATTCTTTAGGGCAGGGGTCGGCAATTAAGTTTGGCTGCGGGACAGATATTTTCCAACAATATTTACGTGGCGGGCTACAAAAAAATTCTGTTTTTGAAAATGAAGTGTAATGAGATGGAGTGCTACAGACTAGTAGCTCTCCAGCCCAGAGGGTTGTTGAACCCAGTTGCAGAACAGTTGAATTCAAAGCAGGTAAATCAAAGAAGAAAGGAAAAAATAAATAAATAAACACACCGCTCCTCATGTGGGATTGAACCCGAGTCGCCAGGGTCAAAAAAAAAAAAAACGCCCTTATAATGAGATAGGGAACTAAAGTCACGCTGAGCGCGACAGAGAAACAGGGGAGGGATGTAAACAAAAGCTCACCAGAGAAGCATTTTATTTATTTTTTTATAAATAAATAAATATTATTATTTTTTTTTTTTTTCATTATCGTTCATCATGCTTGTGGGCCACATATTGCCGCCTATTGTCGACCCTTGCTTTAGGGCATTGTATTTCTTCAAAAATTCAGTGATTAATTATTACTGTCCATTCCTGAATTTCTCTGTGATGGGAAGCTTAGCTTTCATTAGTTTTTATTTTCTTTCATTTTTTTCCATTCAACCTTAACTGGCGCAGCCTCTGCCAAATGCCATTTAAGGTGGAACAGGAAGGTTAGCTAGTTAACTCATACGAACTACTAGCATTTTTTTTCAAGCTTGTTATGAAGAAACTCTGGTGATCATAATTTTTGACAAGGAAAATGGAGAAATTTGAGGGTTTCTTTGGTTGCTTGTGCCGCCATGTTGGCAGTAACTCTCACAGTTCTCTGTTTGGAGTCTGTTGGTCATGTAGCCCTAAACCTAACCTACCCCTCCAGCCTAACAAGAGTCAGGACACCCTACCTCCAGGTGTGAACACGCAAAACAGAGGAGTAGGGCTAAGTGGTAGCGTCAAAAAGTGAAATGGGAATGGGCCTAAATGTTTCATAATTTATTGCTCTTGATTCCCTTTATCTTCTTTCACAACAGCGTCACAATGCGACACTTTCTTCTGGGTGCCACTATTTCTTTGAGGATGAGTATACAGCATCACGAATGCCGAATATCATGAACGGTTCTTGCTTTTTGTGTCCACTTTGGTGTTCAAGCAAGTGGCTTTGATCTCTAAGCAAACAGTGTATGTTCTCCTGACACTGTGCTAAAATAAGCACGGTTGGTCCTGGAACCAGCAGAGTGGCCTAGATACTGCAGGAGTCAGTGTGGATTCAAAAAGCGTCAATAACACACCGTCTGTATGCATATAACATGAGGACAGTCCAGGAAGCAGTGCATTAAAATCATAAATATTTACAGCTAAGAGAGTGGGATTTAATCCAATATGTACTCTATAGCAATCTTGCTTATTGAATGTAATTCAAACTGTATTTCCAAGGATCGCAATTTTCCTTCGACAGGACCCCTTATTATTACATTCAACAATTTATTTGGATACTCAGATTTGAACCTGGTTTGCATGTAGATTGTTTCTGACAGTTTGCTCAGATAAAACTCACATGTTTTGAGAGATCTGGGCTTTTAGAGTCAACGTCGTATCTGAAATTGAAAAAGAAATGAGGACATCCATCAGTTGATCTATTAACAGCATCCTGATTCAATCTCAATCTCAAAATACACTGTACAGTTGAATATGGAATAAAAGAGACATTTCAATGAATAACCATTTATAATACATCCTTTAGAGACATCTTTTGCTGCAATTACTGCTGCAAGGCTTTTAGGGTATGTCTACAGACACCTAGAGGTTTCTGCCCATTCTTTTTTGCAAAACAACTCAAGCTTAGCCGGGTTGGATGGAGAGCGTCTGTGAACAGTTTTTTTTTTTTTATGTCTTGCCACAGATAATCAATGGGATTTCAATGGGATTCTAACACATGAATATTCTTAGATCTAAAACATTTCTACTGTAGCTCTGTTACAGTGGATATTTACGGTCATTGTCTTGCTGGAAGGTGAATCTCCTTCACAGCTTGGGATAAGCTTGTGTTTTTATTACCTAACTCAGCTTTAAACTTCTCAACAACCTTATCTCTGACCTGCCAGGTTTCTTGGTCTTCCTTGGAGTTGGTCTTAGTCATGATGCTGTTTGTTCATGCGCACCCTATTATAAGGCGTTCTATCAACCAACGTCTAATTTCTGGTCTATTTTCATACACAAGGCGCACCGGATTCTAAGGCGCATTTTAAGAGGCACTAGTGAAGAACATGGGTATCGACATGTTTTCCTTTTATTTCAGCGGATCTCACCACTGGGAAGGGCACGTAAAACCTTTTTCTTTCTCAAACGAGCGCTGAATGTTAATTTAAACGGATTTCTCTCCTGAAAACTGTTAATTTGGGTGAGTAAAGAACTTCTGTTTTCTTATAGTGAGCTTAGATTTCCAGTGTTTTAGCACGGATAGCAGCAGCGCTAGCCGCAGTTAGCAGCAATGCATGCCGTGGTTAGCAGCAGCCCTTGACACTAGTAAATGCCACCAGATGGCGCTACACTGAGTAACCCAGGGCACTATTATCTCGCAGTTAGTCCCACGTATCTTGTTTGAATGGTAAAAACACTCAGGCTACAGTCCAATATACTTGCCTCTAAATGGCGAAAGCACTAGTGCTGCAGTTAGCAGCTAATGCTAATACTGCTCCAGCCTCGGTGCTGGAGAAACTTCACTAAAACTCCTTTATAACACTGTACTTCTGTGGAGTGGCTTTACTGCTCCTAACAACTTGACTGGTTAAATTCATACATAAGAAACACTGGATTATAAGGCGCACTGACGATTTTTGGGGAAATTAAAGGATTTTAAGTGCACCCTATAGTGCGCATTTTTAAAACCATGTATCATTTTCATTCTACTTTACATTTATGTGATAATTTGTGTCGGTCTGTCACTTAAATCTCAATAAAATACATCTAAATTTGTGTTTGTAAGGTGGCAAAATGTGAAAATTCAAAAAGAATAAAAACTTTTGCAGGCAACTGTTTATACAGTATATACATGCAGAGATATGCATGTATCATATGAAAATATATTGTTTTCATAAAATCTCTATAATTCCTGTTTGCATTTCTGCTTTACAAATGGCTTATTATGGTTATCGAGTTGCCTGAACATGAAAATATGCATTAATATGGATCAATATACATGACGCTATTATTTTGAAGGACAGATCCTATTAAGGAGGCATGTGGCTGCATACATGAAAAACGAAGCTATGTCTACAGTCACGTAGCTCACGAGCTGTGTATGTAAAATATGCTCTATATTTTAACTCAATTATAAAATATATTATATGCTATCATATAATGGCAATGCCATTGTTTTGATATACAAAGCCTTAGCAGTAAAATGATGGTCATTTGCTTCATGTATGACACTGTTATGAAGCATCATACTCATTCCTATAACATTATAATTAACCTGTAGTTACTGGCATAAGCTGGTCATAAATATATAACAACATGATACAAGTACAAGAGCGAGAAGATCATCATAGAAAGTACTCACAAGTCAAAGCGCAGATTCTGCTTCTCCTCAAAGAAGTAGTCCAGGATGAACTTCCGCACGAAATCCGGATTTAGCGTGTTGTCAATCACCTCCGTTCTTCCGAACTGGAGAATGGGTGGGATGAGAGGGTGAGAGCGGAGAGGTGGACGTGGTAAGAGAGATTGGAGACCGAGGGTGGAGTGGTAGTGGGGAATGGAGAGGAATGGAGAAAATAAGAAAAGGAATTGAGAAAAGAAGGACAGAAAGAGTAATGGAAAAGTGATGGGAGGGAAAAAATACAATAGTCAGAAACTGCGGAGCAAAGAGGGGAGTATTAGAGTTGTTCAACAGAGTTTTATCGACGTCAATAAAGCCATATAATCCAAACACTACATTATATAAAGCTACAGAACTAAGCTAAGCTAAGGTGCAGCTTGCTGTTGAAGAAAGAGAAGCAAGTTTTCCATCCAGCAAGTTTTTGTATATAAAAAAAACAGTCCATTATTGCTTTAGACTCCTTATACTCATGTTTTTTTTTTACCTATACTCCCTATACTACCCTATAATCCACTATCTTTTACTACTCTATACTTTCTATACTCCTCTAGACTCCCTATACTTACACTTTTCTACCCTATACTCCCTATACTACCCTATAATCCACAAACTCCTCATACAACCCAACTGCATTATACTCTTCTATACTCCCTGTGCTCCATAATACACTATACTACCTTATATACCCTATACTACACTATACTCTCTTAAACTATCTTTTCCTGACCTATACTGCCCATATTACCATGGATTTTCTATACTACCCTACTCTACTCTATAATACATTATACCCCCATATGGTTCTTGTGTTCCCTATATTAAATCACAATACCCTATAGTCCCTGTACTAAGCTATACTCCTTATACTACCCTATACTTCATACTGCCCTATACTACATAATACTTCAAATACTACCATGTACTATCTATACTCCCTATAATACCATATACTCCATATACTACCCTTTACTACATTATGCCCCAATTAGTCACGGGAACCATACAGTATCTGACCATATGATATGATCACAATATGTTGCTCATGTTAACGAGTGATTCTACTCGATATATTACAAGACAGTTCTCTGCAATCCTATATCCTCTTGAGACCCTGTGTCCTTGTATGGGGACACTACATTTCTGCTTTTGTGCACCATGATACTTTTTTTTATTTTTTTTTTAAGTATTGACCCATTGGCCTCATATGGAGACACTATCCGTACCATCTAGTGGTCACATGACATTACACTCAATTGATTAAAAAAAAAAAAAAAAAACAAGATGATGGGAATCCCAGTCAAAAGTTTCTACAGCCAGTCCAGATAGGAACATAGGCTTGGTTAAAATTTGCAATTGAATTTTATGTTTAAAACTAGTTTATTAACTTAGTGTAGAAAGCTAAAATTAAGTTTTTGGACAAATTGGGTCCTGCTGATCCCAAGTGTCAAGGATAAATGTTATATGTTAAAATAAACTGCTGTCCCCATATGAGGACGATGTTTTCGTACGAGAAGTTGTTTTTTTTTTGCAAAAACACAGTTTAGTTTTTATGCTAGTTTTAAGTCCTACTTATCTAAAATAGCTAGAAGAAGAAAAAATGCACAAAAAGCAAAAGTTTGGGCATTTTTGTTACTAAAGTAGATAAAATACTCAAGTAAATGGCAAAAATTATGTATACAAATTATTAATATATCATCCCAACTCCTTATACTACCCTATACTACATATTGACCTATACTATACTATACTATACTATATTATACTATACAACTCTATTGTACCATATACTCCCTATATTCCACACAATAGTCCAGCTTGTATAAAGCAGTGGCAGTTCTCTTATCAGTAGGCAACAGCTCTGCATTGCTCTCACTGAACTGTCTTGTGTGTTTGCACTCCCAGATATTTGCTTATCTTGTGGCAGTGAGATTTTAGCCATCACTATCTCTCTATTCTGCTTGTTTTGATTCTAGTACTAACCACAGTAGTCTATGTCATCTTCACACTTTTTTTTGCACTGTATAGAAACACAAACTATTTTCTTTTTTTTTTTACTGAAAATCATAAACGTGCATAACTTTGCTTTTCCAGAACATTTGGGTTAAAACCGAGCTAATGAGAGATACAGGAAAAGTAAGACAGAGTAAAAAAGAAGAGAGAGAAAAAGAGAGATCCGCCTGTTCGCCCTGCAATTTGTGTTTATCATGAATTATTTAGTGTGAGATCTGTTTAGAAACAGATCTGTAAGTGTAAATAAATAAAAGGGCCACACATTCTGCTTTCATGTAACGCTTACGGAGCTCTGCAGAATACATTTAAACCCAATTCAGACCTAGCACATGCTAGGAATATTTGTTCAAATGTTTGTGAACACTCCCAGACGTCTACAAGGACAAAACTCATTTCAGAGAGATAGCATTAAAACCTTGACCTTCTGTCAATCCACACTAAGGTCCAGGAAATGTAGGACATTTGACTGGGAAAATATACAACAAATATATTATACTGAAAGATGATTATCCTTGTTTAAACTCCCTTCAAAATGTCTTCTGCAGTAATTTATCTCACCAAGGGCCATATAGTAAAATACACTTTTTACAATTACAGTGTGGTACACTCAAGAAAATTGGGAGCTGCTGGATAAACCAGCTATTGGGCAATTTTTTTGTCATCCGTATTTAATCAAATGTTTTTGGACACTTCTCTATCAACAAAATATTGGCATTAACCTCATTGAGAATCGTTGGGATGTGCTGGAGAAGACTTTGTGCAGTGGTCAGACTCTATCATCAATGCTGCTGCAAGATCTTGGTGCAAAATTAATGGAACACTTGATTGAAATAAATCTTCTGACATTGCAGAAGCTTATTGAAACAATGCCACAGTGAATGTGTGCTGCAATCAAAGCTAAAGGCGGTCCAACAAAATATGAAAGTGTGTGACCTTTTTTTGGTCAGGCATATATATGGAATATATGTATATATACACTCACCAGCCACTTTATTAGGTACACCTTTCTAGTATTGGGTTGGACCCCCTTTTGCCTTCAGAACTGCCTTAATCCTTCATGGCCTAGATTCTTCAAGGTACTGGAAAAATTCCTCAGAGAGTCTGGTCCATATTAACATGAGAGCATCACGCAGTTGCTGCAGATTTGTCGGCTGAACATCCATGATGAAAATCTTCCGTTTCACCACATCCCAAAGCTGCTCTATTGGATTGAGATCTGGTGACTTTGGAGGCCATTCCAGTACAGTACAACAAACCAGTCTAAGATGATTCTCTTGCGCTTTATGACATGGAGCGTTATCCTGCTGTAAGTAGCAGCAGAAAATGGGTATACTGTGGTCATAAAGGGATGATGGACATGGTCAGCAACAATACTCAGGTAGGCTGTGGCATTGACAGGATGCTCAACTGGTACTAATGGGCCCAAAGTTAGGCAGGAAAATATCCCCCACACCATTTCAGCGTCACCACCACCACCAGCCTGAACCAGCTGTTGATACAAGGCAGGATGGATCCATGTTTTCATGTTGTCGACGCCAAATTCTGACCGTTCGAATGTCGCAGCAGAAATCATCAGAGACTCATTAGACCAGGTAACTTTTTTTTTTCCAGTCTTCTTTTGTCCAATAGAACAGTCAGGGCATCCGGTGTGATCTTCTGCTGCTGTAGCCTATCCGCCTCAAGGTTGGACGTGTTTTGCTGCTGTTCAGAGATGCTCTTTTGCAGACCTCGGTTGTAACGAGTGACTAACAGTTATTTGAGTTGCTGTTGCTGTTCGTTCTATCAGCTGGAACCAGTCTGACTGTTCTCCTCTGACCTCTGATATTAACGAGGCATTTGCACCCACAGAACTGAACTGCAGCTCACTGGATATTTTCTCTTTTTCAGATCATTCTCTGTAAACCCTAGAGATGGTTCTACGTGAAAATCCCAGTAGATCAGCTGTTTCTGAAATACTCAGACCTCAGACCAGCTTGCTTGCACCAACAACCAACCATGCCACGTTCAAACTCACTTAAATCACCTTTCTTCTCCATTCTGATACTCGGTTTGAACTATAGCACATAGTCTTGGCCACGTCTACATGCCTAAATTCATTGAGTTGCTGCCATGAAATTGGCTGATACGACTTTTTCGTTAATGTGCACTTGAACAGTTGTACCTAATAAAGTAGCTAGTGAGTCTATAAGCTTAATAAGAAAAGATTTCAGAATGAAAACACTTTAAATTGGGAATTGGCAGTTTAAATTCCCAGCAGCACCCTCGACTAGTGTCTCTTAAGCAGGAGAGGTGGGCCGTGAGCTGTGATGTGGTGCAGGGAGACCAAGGGAAGTCAGTAAATTAGCAGTTCATTAAGAACCTAAACACTGTGGGGAATCTGATGAGAATCGGATGTGAAGCTCCTTGTTCAGGTTCCTCCAAAAAAAAAAAGCCCTCAGCCAGAGAGCCCAGCCAAAACATCTCGCGCTCCGGGTGTCCGATCAGAGCGTGTGCACACACACACACACACCAAACCACACCACAAAGACATGAAGTGGTCATCAATCTGGGTGGCGATGCCCACTCAGCCGCACATACTGTCGCTGAGGCAGCGTGGGCTGGATCAGTGTTTTCTGCTCCAACAAACCGGCCCACATCACACAACAGCCTTTTCGTAAACGCCGCCGACTCGCTAGTTTGGACTCTACGTCTATAAATACCATCTGTGATCATGAGTGGAGGAGAAACAACAACTTGCTAATTGATACAAATTCAGATTGATTTGTCAGTTAAACTGTAATCATTTATGTTTTTGATTTCTGTTTCTGAAAAATCTTTCTATTTTTAAAATTGACCTTCTGCTAAAATCTACTTTTCCTTGTTCTTTGTGAAATACTATAGGTCTCTCTAAGTTGTATATGATGCTGCACATGCTGAAACTCTTCCTCATCCTCCATGGTCTGCAGTAGCTAGTAAAAAAAAGTATTCAGAAAAACGAAAAAAGTTGATCAGGAAAAGCACCCTTATCTACGTCAACCCGTGAATTAGTATTCATGGCCTCGCCAACCTTGGCCTGCGAAGGCAGACAGCAATACGTCTTATCAGATAGGAGCTAACAGCACTAGGAACAACATGGCAGAATGTTCCTGTGTTATTTGTACAAAGATCACATTAGTGTTATATGCTTTACCTGGTAATTCAGAGCTGAAGAACAAATGGTTAGAAGTTGTCTATAGAACACCTAAAGTAAAGTACAATTGAGATAGGTAGGCGTATGTTTAGAACAGTTCTGTTTACACTAGTTAAAAGTAAAAATCCTCCTCAGGGTTTTGTTCCAACTGGGGTGATTTTTTTTTCACTTTCTGGACCTGAACTACCCACTTCTGTAAGTAACTATAGGTTTAAGTAGGATCTCCGGTGGATTTTGTGTTTTGCAGAGACTCTAAAACTAGGTCAGTGGCTGAACTGCACTAAGCAGGGCAACACACATGTTCTAAAGTAACATTGACAAAGTAACAAGACTGTTATTAAACTGTAAAAATGTCTTTAAATGTTTCTAACTTTTGTCCGTCTAGTTGTCTCCTGGTGTCGCCGCGCTGTTAGCCAATCAGAGGTGATATGATTGCATATATGAATATTCATGAGCAAGAGCTAAAATCCTATCGTTTTTTTTCCTGCCCACTCCTCCACCACACTAAAGCAATGTTATACAGGATCACTGGAACACTTTTTGTCACAAAAACCATGGTAAAAACACATGGCATTCATTCATACTAGAGACCACAACCAGATGTTTTAAAATGAATGGAAAAACAGAATGGAATGACACCTTAAAAAATAGTTGGCAGAAACAATAATATTAACGAGTAATACGTAGTAATATTTAATAAGTCCATTTCACACTGGAGTTCTACTTTAATATCCTTGATTTCAGAAGATTTAGAAAAAAAATGGATGGACAAAAGTCCCAATACTTTTATCTATATACAGCTCTGAAAAAAAATAAGAGACCACTTCATTTTCTGATACAGTTTCTCTGGTTTTGTTATTTATAGGTATATGATTAAATAAAATGAACATTGTCATTTTATTCTATAAACCACGAACAACATTTCTCCCAAATTCCAAATAAAAATTTTGTCATTTAGAGAATTTATTTGCAGAAAATGAGAAATGGCTGAAATAACAAAAAAGATGCAGATCTTTCAGACCTCAAATAATTCAAAGAAAACAACTTCATATTTATAAAGTTTTAATAGTTCAGAAATCAATATTTGGTGGAATAACCCTGGATTTTAAATCACAGTTTTCATGCCATCTTGGCATCATGTTCTCCTCCACCAGTCTTACACACTGCTTTTAGATAACTTTATGCTACTCACTCCTGGTGCAAAAATTCAGGCAGTTCAGTTTGGTTTGATGGCTTGTGATCATCCGTCTTCCTCTGGATTATATTCCAGAGGTTTTCAATTTGGTAAAATCAATGAAACTGTGTGGTCTCTTTTCACATTCTTTAAACAACGGCCCACTCAGCCAACTTTGCGGCAAAAGAAAAGGACTTTGTGTTGTATGAAAGGGACTGGGTGAACATTTCTTATGTACAGTAAAACATGCAGCAGAAGTTTAAAGTTCCTCTGAAACTTCCTCCCCAGAGTATTTTCTTCCTCGTTTGCGGAGCAGAGGTTAAACTACCTGCGGCGGCCATATTTCTACAGTCTGACGAGACAGCTGAAAGAAGCTGAAGCACTTGGGATAGATAGAACATAGATCTGTCCAAACCTTACACCCCTCCACACTGTTCTGACAGAACGCGGCGTCTCTTGCTGGGGGATTGCACTGACACTGGGCTGGATTGCACAGGAAGCTCCGTGATAAATCCGCCCCGCGATCCGATATCTTTAGGAAAGGAAAGGTAGGATGCTCAGGAGGAGGAAGGAGAAGGTCACGCCTGTCACGTCTGCTGGAAACAACAGCACATCTGCATATTTCCAGTCAGCCCGGTCCACACTGCACACTGACAGTGAATGGAACCAGCGGTAATCACCTGCTGCTATTTTCAGAGCGATTGTGTGTGTGTGTATGTTTGTGTAGACTTATGGGTATTGTGGGTATTTGAGAGAAAAAGAGAGAGTTATACAGACAGAGATATAGATAGTGTGTATACGACCATGTATTTACGTTCTATTACAGTGTCTCCAAGATGAATGTATACAATTTGACACTAATGGCGGCGTTTGGCTGGTGCAGCTAAATGTGGCCCTAACTTCGTTCAGGTTCCTGAGGACCTTAAAGAATCTTCCACTGTTTTCCAGCCATATCTTTATCTACTGTATCAGTCTTGGTATTTTGCCTGTCTTGAGACTGTTCTTGAGACCATAAATAACCAATAATGGTGCTCTCTCAGACTCATGACTGTTTTTGAGACCAAAAATAACCAATCATGGTGCTTTCTCAGACTTGAGACTGTTCTTAACAGCATAAACAATTGGTTTTAATCTTTTCTTGACCTCGAGACTGTTCTTGACTCAATAAACGACTGGTTCAAGACTGGTCTAGACTAGTCTTGGTGCTTTCAATGTCTTGAATCTGTTCCTGAAACCACAAATGTCCGATTTTGTTGCTTTCTCAGTCTCAAGACTGTTCTTGAGACCATAAACTACCAGTATTGGTAATTTCCTTGTCTCAAGACCAATCATGGTGCTTCCTTGGTCTTTAAATTGTTCTTTATACCATAAATAACCAGTCTTGGTGCTGATTACCCGTATTACCCGTGTTGGACATTTCTATTTCTTGAGACAGTTCATAAGACCATAATGTCCATAAATGGCCAATCTTGGCTCTTTTCAGTTGTCAAGGCTGTTCTTGAGATCAAAAAAGACTGTTTTTGGTCCTTTCTCTGTCTTAAAACTGAGTCTCATGAATGTACTTGAGACCATAAAAAACAATCTCTGTCATATTTCTGTCTCAAAACTGTTCTTGAGACCAGAAAGAACCAGTCTTGGTCCATTTTTTAGGTCCTAGGTTCTTGAGACCATAAACGAGTGGTCTTGGTGCTTTCTATGACTCAAGCCTGTTCTTGAGAGCATACATGACCAGTCTTGGTCCTTTTCAGGTCCTGAAACTGTTCTAAAGACCATACATGACTGGATCTGGTCTTCTGTTAATCTTATTTTCGTTATTTTGTTTTTGAGGCCATAAATGACAAGTTTTGGTCATTTTCATGTTGTGAAGCAGTTTGTGAGACAATAAATGACCAGTATTGGCCTTTTCTTGATCTCAATACTGCTCTAGAGAACATTAATTACCAGTCTTGGTTATTTTCTGGTCTCGACACTGTTCTTAATACCATAAATGATTGATTTTTGATGTTTTCTTGGTCTTGAGACTGTTTCTGAGACCATCAATGACCAATCTTGGTCCTTTCTACATCCTGAGAGTGTTCTTGAGACATTAAACCACCAGTCATGGTCCTTTCTTGGTCTTGGGATGTGCGCATTTCAGTACAACTTTTTGAAGGGCAAATTGATCCCCAAATTGATATTCATTGTCCTTTTTGGTTCTCTAAAGAGTTCTTGAGACCATAAATGACCAGTTTTGATCTTTTTTCAGATCTTGAGACCATAAACAACTGTTTAATCTCAAGACTGTTCTTGAGACCATAAATGACTGGTATAAAACCAAATGGAACAAAAGAACAATCTACTAAGACATCAACAAACATTAACCTTGTTTCAGACGTACAGGTTTGAAAATGCACTTAGACAGTTGTGCCACTCAGGAGCTCCCTTTTTACTGTGGTTTCAACAGTGTGTTTCCTAATAGCTTTATGAATGTTTAGGCTAATCTCGCAAAATAATGTGGTACACCAGCTCTATAGCCTGTGTCGTACGTAAACAACAAACAGCGCTAAACAAATGATGACAAACCGGCCCATTAGGGCAACGATTTTCCACTCTGATCGCTCCACTTCCTTAATGGCATACCTCTCCTCTAATTCACATTGAATGACGGCAGCTGGCTAATAAAAATAGACAGCTAAGAGGCGAAGCACGGCCGCGTTTATTGCGGTGGCAAGCTGTCATTGCCCACACACTTATGCACACACACAAACAAATGTGAATACACACTCATACACACACATAAGCAAGCAAGTGTGTTGCAGGTGAAGGAGGCTGCTTCTCTCTCTTTCTCTCTCTCTCTCTCTCTCTCTCTTTCTCCTGCTCTCTCTCTCTCCGTCTCGCTGCAGAGCCCTTGGCGTATTGAAGGAATGAAAGCCTAAACAGAAGCATCTGTCATCTCAGATCTGGACAAAACTCGGGCAAACGCAGCTGCCTGTACTTTATACTGTATAATTCTAATAACATGCAAAATCTTTTTCATTCAGAAACCCTGAATAGTGATCCGTGTAAACTGAATGAACCTTAATGTTGATGACAAAACACACTAAGAACCAGTTTCCCAGGCAGGGATTAAGCCAAGTCTAATATATTTTCATTTTAAAGCTAAATCTCCAGTCAAAATGCTGTGTAATCCAAGACTAGGCTCAACCCCTGTCTAGGAAGCCAACCCTATATGTTCATACATTTGTAAACACACCTTAAAATTAATGCATTCAGCTAATTGGAGATAGATATGCAAATTCTAGACCCTGTGGTGAAGTATTGTCAATAGAATAGGGCAGTTCACCACCCAATACAATGAATAAATTGTGCAGTGTGAAAAGATTGGCCAATATCTAACAAAATTAAACTTATTTTCATCATTTATGTCTGGCACTTTAAAGAAAAAGCTATAGTTAAAAAAAAAACATAATAATTAAATACGTAACATTCTTAACATCCCAGCACAATATCTTTACCTCAGCAGTGCTATTCTAATCATGAATGTACTTCCGCAGTGCATTTTTGCCATTTTAGTCAAACAGTAACTTGGCTTCTTCATTAGAGCTCCTCTATTCATACCTTTACCTCAGCAGTGCTTTTCTAATCATAACCTTACCTTAGCAATCCTATTCTAATCATATATTTACCTTAGCAGTGTTATTTTAGTCATGAATGTACATCCACAGTGCAGTTTTAGTCATACTGTAATTTTGCTACTTTTGTAGATATCCTCCTAATCATAAATTTACCTCAGCAGTGCTTTACTAATCATACATTTACCTCAGCAATGCTTTACTAATCATAAATTTGTCTCAGCAGTCCTATTCTAATCATTAATGTACCTCAGCATTCTTATTCTAATGACAAATTTAACTCAGCAGTGCTATTTTTTTTTATAAATGTACATCCATAGTGCTATTTTAGTCAGACAGAAAATGTGCTACTTTAGTAGAGTGCTTCTCTAATCATAATTGTACCTCAGCAGTGCTCTATTAGAACTCCTCTAATCATACATTTACCTCAGCAGTGATTTTCTAATCATAAATTTACCTCAGCAGTGCTTTTTTAATTATACATTTACCTCAGAAGTGTTTTTCTAATCCTAAATCTACCTCAGCAGTCCTATACCAATCGTAAATTTATCTCAGCAGTCTTATTCTATCCGTAAATTTAACTCA
The DNA here is from genome assembly GCF_023375975.1 of Astyanax mexicanus. Classification (NCBI taxonomy): domain Eukaryota; kingdom Metazoa; phylum Chordata; class Actinopteri; order Characiformes; family Acestrorhamphidae; genus Astyanax; species Astyanax mexicanus. The sequence goes on from NC_064431.1 coordinate 22,078,065, forward strand.
GCAGTCCTATACTAATCGTTAAAATTCCTCAGCAGTCTTATTCTAACTGTAAATTTAACTCAGCAGCCATATTGTAATCATGAATGCACATCCATAGTGCAATTTTAGTCATACAAGAAATTTGCTACTTTAGTAGAGTTCTTCTCTAATCATAATTTTACCTCAGCAGTGCTTCATCAGAGCTACTCTTATCATAAATTTACCCCAGCAGTGCTATTCTAATTAAGAATGTATTTTAGTCATAAAATAAGTTTTCTAGTATAGTAGAGCTCATTTCATCATAAATTTACCTCAACAGTGCTTTTCTAATCATAAATTTACCCCAGCAGTGCCTTTCTATTTATAACTGTACCTCATCTGTATTATTTTTTATTCTAGTCATAGATTTACCTTTTTACTTTGCTTTTTTAATCATGAGTATACCCCCACAGTGCAATATTAGTCCCTCTAGTAGAGCTATTTTAATTATAAATGTACCTCAGCAGGGCTACATAAGTCACATGTGAAGAAAATTACACGGAGAAAGGTTTTAATAAACCTAGACTATTTCAGGTGGAAAACAGCCAGTTTGTAAAGGGGTACTAAGCGTACGAAGAGTAATAATGATAAATACTTTATACTCCCCCTGCTCTATTCCTCCCTCAATCTCTGCTATGTATAGAGGAGAAGTCTAATGTGAGGCACCACCAGGGTGGACAGAAGTCACTGGACATGATACTAGTTCCTGTTCATTGGATATGTCAGGGTATAAACTGAAGTAAAAAAAAAAACAATACATAACTTCACATTCAAAACATCAAAATTGCATCAGCACCACTCTGCCAACTCCCTGCCACCCCACCACCCCACCGCCTCACCACCCCATCGCCCCACCACCCAGCCAAACAGCTTCAGTCTCTTCAGGCTGTAAAGAAGACAGCGTGACTCATGCCCACTGCAACACAACCAGCAGAAAAAAAAACACACTGTTTTTCATCCTTTACATTAGAGGCAGGCGAGAGAGTCGGAGTGAGGCGGTGGGAGTGTGCTGCTTGTTAGCGGGGAAGTGCTCGGGGGGGCTCGGGAAGGCTCTGACAGGAGAGACAGCGCTGTGAGAACAGGACGCTCGACCACATGCAGCTAGAAACGCTTTCAGCGGGTCACTCGCTAACACTGAACGAGCTCAAACCCGGCCGACACTTCAGAGAACTTTCAGACTAAAAGTAGCAGCGTGTGTGTGTGTGTGTGTGTGTGTGTATGAGTGTGTGTGTGTGTGTGTGTGTGTATATAAGCATGTGTGTGTGTGGCCGTGATGTAGTCAGGATTTAATTTCTTAGAGGCGGTTTAGACATAGCTAAAGACTTTATAGTGCTTAAGAGACCAGTCACTGGTTGAAACATAGACTGTATATAGCTGGACAGAGCATCGTCTCTTAAAAGTGAAGCCACCACAGGTCGGGCGCCCCCTGCTGTTCGGTTGCAGAAAGCTGTGTAACTCCACCCATCCCCATAGGTTTCAATGGCAAAACAGACAACATTCAATCACGTTTTTTTCTAATATACTGTAATTCAACCTCCATTATTTAAATGCAGCAGTTAGTGTAACCTCTGCTTATATTGTCAAATTTTTATATCCCCACAGAATTCGGTTTTTAAAACGTTATTCAGCTCTATTCAAAAAAGGTGTGGTTATGGTAAAAGGGCTGCTTATGGGCGGGACCAATAACAGAACGTCAGCTCCGCTCCGCCCCGCTCTGCAGTCTGTGGCCGCGAGGCAGCCCTCAGGGGCGGGGTTATTTAAATGAGTAGGCTGCTCTCCACAGTCTTTCTCCCTCCTCTGGTCTCTACTGCGCAGAATCAGGTGGCAGGATCGCCAACATGGCGGAAGATTTTGGCTTCATTTTCATTGAATGAACGGGAACGGAGACACGGCGTCCATCTTTTTTACAGTCTCTGGGTTGAAACATGAACTGGAGTTCCTATAATGCTAAACATGGCATCTGTTTACAGATAAAGCCCTGCCCCTTAACAAAAAGAGCCAATCAGCCAGCTGGTTGTCCCTTTGAACCCCAGCCTATTTTGGTGTGTTTTTGTCAGTTGAACTTTCACTTGTTAAAAAAACAGTTATGTACGAAGACAGCCACATGCTATTATTTTTCTTTACACCAGACGACATTGAGATGTTCAAAAATGATCATCAATCATTTGAGATGTAAATGCTTCCAGATTTTTTTAATCTTCATGGAACTGTGCTGCAGCTCAGTTTCACAGTGTTGATTATCTTCTTGTAGCCTTTTCCATCTTCATATGTAGCGCAACAATTCGTCTCTTAAGATCCTAAGAGAGTTCTTTGCCATGAGGTGCCATATTGGAACTTTGAGTGACCAGTATGAGAGAGTGTGCGAGCTGTACTACAAAACTGAACACACCTGCTCTCTATGCACACCTGAGATCAAGTAACACTAACGAGTCATAAAGTTTAAGTAATTTGGGCCAATCTGGCCAATAATCCTATTCCTAATAAAAGTTATTTAGTACACTGGACATTTAATATCAGCTGCTTATAATGAAAGAATACAGCATGAAAATATGAAGCTAAGCCTATTTTTTTAAGTGTATTTCACCATAGATTTCTCAAAAATACTTCAGTTCAGCACAAAGTCAGTGCTACATTTGGAAACAATAGGGTTCCCTGTTTGTCACAATGTATGAATCATGTCGTTGCGTTAATGCATTCCTGAGAAATTACGCTGTATAAACAATGCACAATTTTTGACGCAATATGCATCACTGGGGTTCTAAGGGTTATTATGTGAATGGAGTTGGGTCCTCAATATTATGGCACTAATAAAGAAAAGACAGTCTGTTTAGTAGGCGGCCATCTTTGCAGTGCTGCCAGGCAGCTCTATCTAGTCACAGAAGAGCAGGCTCTGATCTCTATGAATGGGGAGAGACCAAAATATTTAAAAACTAAAGATCATTTTACCATTTCATAAACGTACACACACTTACGAAAAAAAAAAAGAAAGAAAATGCACCCCGAATTCCTGCAAAACTTAACATGCTTATTTGTCATTTGTATAAATGTCTACAGACTACAGACAGTACCAGCTACATGTTTGGACACCTTAAATTCAGTGTTTTTTGTTTTTCCTACATTATAAATGAATACTAAAGTCATCCAGACTATGAAGGAACACATAAGAGATCTTATAGCAACTTAAAAAAGGAGCTAAACAAACCAAAATACTCTGTGACGCATTTAGGTGGCTCTTAGCTTAAGGTTTCTAAGGCTGGAAACTCCTGAACAACAGAAGTAACTCTTGCACTTCCTTTCCTGTGGCAGTCCTGATGAGGGCCAGTTTCATCATATTGTTTTCTGTTGTGTGTAAGTTCTTGATTTTTTTTTTTTTCAGATTGACTGACCTTCATTTCTTAATTTTTCTTATTTTTTTCTTTACGTAGTTGAGTAGTTCTTCTCATAATATACAGTAGATTAGAACATTACTCAAACAGACCTTATCAATGTATGCCTGTAACTCTACCTCTTCACTACTTTACAACTGATGCTTTTAATTTTTTTAAATTAACTCTTGACAAGTTCTGCACAGCTGTTAACTAAAAGCTTACTTAAAAAATCTCAAATATAACACATATTCTGGTTTGTTTAACAATTTTATGTTTACTACATAACTCCATATGTTTTTCTTTATAGTTTGGATGACTTTAATATTAATCTACAATGCAGAAAATGTAAAATAAGGAAAAAACACAGAATTCAAGGTGTGTCCAAACTTTTGACTGGAAATTGTTGTGTGTATGTGTGTGTGTGTGTGTGTATGCGTACCTCTCTCCACTGCTTGGTCTCAACTCCTTGGGTGTAGAGGACACACACTGCGGAGGGAGAAAATAAACAGGATTAACATTCGCTGTGTACACATCTGTGTGTGTGTGTGTGTGTGTGTGTGTGTGTGTACTAGTGTGAGATGTATCAGAACTGTGTTGATGGTCGACTTCAAATGCAGTTCATCCAGCAGCAACAGCAGAAGCAGCAGCAGCTCTATGACTCTCTAGCAGGTTAAATTTTTTTCCCATTTTCTCCCCAATTTACTCGGCCAATTACCCAACCCTCTATCACTAGTGATGCTCCAACACCAGAAGTGTGAAGACAAGTACATGTCTACTCTGATACATGTAAAGTCATTGCCAAATAGCATCACAGCGCGCTTGGAGGAAAGCGCAGCAACTCGGTTCCGATACATCAGCTCACAGGCGCCTTGTGCTGATTGACATCACCCTTTGTTCTCTCTCGGGGCACCGGTAGCTGATGGCAAGCTACATGAACAGGATTCGAACCAGCAACCTTCCTGGTCATAGTGGCAGCGCTTAGCCTGCTGGACCACTTGAAGCCCTGTCCTGTTGGAATAGTTAACCGGACTGTGCATTCAGAAAAGGCATGGCCTGGCATTGAGAATATCACAGGGGACACCATAAGAACCTCTACAACTCCATGCCAAGACTGTTTCTGTATGTTAGGCTCAGTAAATGTGAGCTCAAAATCAACTTTTGAATCATTTATTGTTTGTGGTAACTTTGATCTTCCTTCAGGGTCGCTGTCCAGTGAAAAACATGCATCTCCAAAATAGCAACTTTACAGGAGAGAGAAAAAAAAAATTCCTAACTTTCAATGGAAGTCAATGTAAAAAGAGTTTATTTCTTTTTCTTTCTCATTTTAGAGCATTTCTATTGGCCCATTCATTGAAAACAATTTGACACAGTGAGACAGAGACAGTTTGTGTGTTCAACACAAATTGAAATACTTGTTTTTTATTGGACAGCGATGATCTGTATCTACACTTTAACCAGCTATATATACACTCTCTCTCACACACACTCCCCATTCTTAATACTACCACACATATTCTATTTCTCTCTCTCACTCTCTCATTATCAGTTATACTCTTCTTCCTCTCTCTGTATCTTTGCACTTCTTAAGTGTGTGTGTGTGTGTGTGTTGTAATAAAAGACACTGACAGGCTGTTCCTGGCAGCCAGCCCACGCCACCCTCCCCCCGATTCCTCCGTCTTCAAAGAGCTTGTCTGATGTAAAGTTCCTCATAGTTTAGAGAAGCTTCATTTAGCTTCAAACAGCGAGGGCTGAGCGGCTCCGCCGGCGTCTGAAGAGTGCTGCCTAATTTCAACGCTGGTATTGATTTTTTTAAGGGAGTGAAAAAAGAGAGACCAGCTGGAATAGAACCATTTCTACACTGTGGGAAAAAAAAACAGAAAAAGTTGCAAAAACTTAAATTTTTAAGGCAACTTATTGCACTAGATTTCTTATTTTTTTCTTACTTTTTCCTGTCCCTGTTCTGAGCTTCTGTGTTCAACAGCCTGGTTGTTTTCTTCCCCCATGTTCTCTTTAAGCACATGACTCTTGTCTGTTTTGTTGTTTGTTGCTGTGGTCTTGTCTCTGCCCCGCCCTAATCATTAGTATTCTCACCTGTCTTGTTTGCAGTGGCGCAAAAAGGGGGTATGCAAAATATGCAAAATACCCAAATAAATTTCCTCTCCGGAGAAACAGCCAATCAGCTTGCTGGTTTGCGGATCGCGGTGGGAAAGTAATGACAGGATGCTGACGATTTCAAAACGTCCCCCCCCCCCCCCGATGATTTTAAAACGTATCTCCCCCCACACTGACGATTTTAAAACGTATCCCCCCCTGACGATTTAAAAAAGTATCCCCCCCCGCTGACTGTTTTAAAACGTATCTCCCCCCTGATGATTTTAAAACGTACCTCCCCCCGCTGACGATTTTAAAAAGTACCCCCCCGATGATTTTAAAACGTACCTCCCCCCGCTGACGATTTTAAAAAGTACCCCCCCGATGATTTTAAAACGTACCTCCCCCCACTGACGATTTTAAAAAGTACCCCCCCGATGATTTTAAAACGTACCTCCCCCCGCTGACGATTTTAAAAAGTACCCCCCCGATGATTTTAAAACGTACCTCCCCCCACTGACGATTTTAAAAAGTACCCCCCCGATGATTTTAAAACGTATCTCCCCCCGCTGACGATTTTAAAAAGTACCCCCCCGATGATTTTAAAACGTACCTCCCCCCCCGCTGACGATTTTAAAAAGTACCCCCCCGATGATTTTAAAACGTATCTCCCCCCGCTGACGATTTTAAAAAGTACCCCCCCGATGATTTTAAAACGTATCTCCCCCCGCTGACGATTTTAAAAAGTACCCCCCCGATGATTTTAAAACGTATCTCCCCCCGCTGACGATTTTAAAAAGTACCCCCCCGATGATTTTAAAACGTATCTCCCCCCGCTGACGATTTTAAAAAGTACCCCCCCGATGATTTTAAAACGTATCTCCCCCCGCTGACGATTTTAAAAAGTACCCCCCCGATGATTTTAAAACGTATCTCCCCCCGCTGACGATTTTAAAAAGTACCCCCCCGATGATTTTAAAACGTATCTCCCCCCGCTGACGATTTTAAAAAGTACCCCCCCCCCGATGATTTTAAAACGTATCCCCCCCGCTGACGATTTTAAAATGTATCCCCCCTGATGATTTTAAAATGTATCCCCCCCTGATGATTTTAAAAAGTACCCCCCCGATGATTTTAAAACATATCTCCCCCCCCGCTGACGATTTTAAAATGTATCTCCCCCCCCGCTGACGATTTTAAAATGTATCTCCAACACCGCTGACGATTTTAAAATGTATCCCCCCCCGATGATTTTAAAATGTATCTCCAACCCCGCTGACGATTTTAAAATGTATCCCCCCTGATGATTTTAAAATGTATCCCCCCCTGACGATTTTAAAATGTATCCCCCCCCGATGATTTTAAAATGTATCCCCCCCTGACGATTTTAAAATGTATCCCCCCCCGATGATTTTAAACGTATCTCAACCCGCTGACTATTTTAAAACGTACCCCCCCCGACGATTTTAAAAAGTATCCCCCCCGCTGACAATTTTAACACATATCCCCCCCCGCTGATGATTTTAAAACGTATCCCCCCCCCGCTGACGATTTCAAAACGTATTCCCCCCCCCCGACGATTTTAAAATCTTCTCCCCTAACCTCCCCCGCTAAAGATTTTAAAATGTATGTAGTTGCGCCCCTGCTTGTTTTTTGCCTTGCCCCCTTGTTACCCGCTCCAGGTGTTCCTCATTCTCTGCTTGTATGTAAGCCCCTTTATTTCAGTGTTTCTTTTCTAGCCTTTGTATGTTGTCTGTGCTTGTAGCAGGTTTGTGTGCTTTGTAAATTGAAAAATTTGATATTCTCCATTTTTCTTGATTTCTAGTTTTCTCAGTCTAGTTTTCTTTGCTCTCGTCTTTGTAATTTAGTTTTTTTCTTGATTCTGTTCGTCTATTTTTGCATTACCTGTGTTTGATTTCAGTTTTACCTTTGTTTGCACTTGTTTACTTTAATAAATCTTTAACCTGTGCTTTTGTCCGTCCGTCCCGACAATGATCCTTAGTTCAGATCATTTTTTAATTACGTATACAAAAAGAATTCTCAACAATACTTGGGTCAAGGTCAATATTTCTCCATGCAAGCGTAACTTGCTCTTATAGCCTTGAACACTGAGGGAGGGCAGTCAACCATTTCATAAGACGTACACATAGACCAAAGAGTAGCAGCCTTGTATCCACTTGTATCGAAGGAGGCTAGAAGATAGAGGAAGTCCTTGGGTTGGGTGTCCAGTTAGTAATATATATACAATGCAGTTGGCGTTTCCTAATAAGTGGCCAGTTCAAAGTGTAAAAGAAGATAAAGTGGTACTCACTTGGGTCTGATTTGGAGAATGTATCTTTATCTAGAAGATTCCTAGAAGAAAAAAAGGAATAATGTACTTTAATTTGACAATAAATACATGCGATTACAGGTGATTGACATTTGTGGTGCTTATAAATCATTATTAATTGATTAATTGAAAAGCAAAGTTCATTGTAGGGATCAGGCATTTACATATACTAGTGCATCTCAAAAAATTAGAATATCATTAAAAAAGTTATTTTATTTCAGTAATTCAGTTCTATTTTAAGTGTTTATTTCTTTTATTGTTGATTATTATGGTTTACAGCCAATGAATACTCATTATTATTACTAAAATTGTAATATTATATAAGGCCAATTGGTACTTTTGACAGTGTGGGCAGCGTGCCAAGTCCTGCTGGAAAATGAAACCTGCGTCTCCAGATATTGTGATTTTTTGAGATACACTACTATTATCTATTGCATCTTGCATAAAATATTTTTATTATTCTATTAAATACAAATACTGTAGAATATTTATAGACAACATTTATAGACTTGGGTCAAGGACGTTTAAAAACACATATATGAACTAGAGCTGGGTGATATGGTAAAAATATTGTATAGTGATATTTAAAGACATTTTAATGATATGTCATTTTTATCACAATATTTTGACTTGTAGACAAAATACATCATTTGCAGACTGCAATTGAAACCCCACAACTTCCCATACTTAGTGAAAAGTGACATTTATTCATAATATATACTGGACTTTATTTAGTTAAACAGGACTATTTATACTCTTTGGGGGGTATAAATAATATAAATGATATTGGAAAAATAATATAAATGATATTGGAAAATACAATAACAAAAAGTCATGATATGATACAAAAAATATTGTTAAGTGATTTGAACAGCAGAACAGAATGACCAACAGAATTCTACACACAACACAATGAATCATAACTGAAAAGAAACATAGCAGTTTAATAAAATTGTTCTGAACAATCCTCGGAGGATCTTTACCCAGAAGCCCCGGCTAAAGCTGTGGATCAGGAACTCAGAGCTGGGTTCAGTTTAGACCTGATTCCAGCATGAGGAGCGTTTGAGCGTTTGACCTGACTGATCGACTGAGATAAACACAATATACTGCAGATATTGATCTTTTCTGATATTCAATACACTGACCCGAGAGCTGACAGTGTTTATTGACGTTTTATTCAATAATATAAATAGTTAAACACTCCAAAAAATATTGCACATCTCCCTCAGGGCAGCTCATATGTACATTGCCTGGCCAAAACAAAAAAAAGGTCACACACTCTAATATTGCATTGGACCGCCATTAGCTTTGATTGCAGCACACATTTACTGTGGCATTGTTTCAATAAGCTTCTGCAATGTCACAAGATTTATTTCAATCCAGTGTTGCTGGATTAATTTTTCACCAAGATCTTGCAGCAGCATTGATGATGGTAGAGTCTGACCACTGCACAAAGCAGCTCTTCTCCATCCAGCACATCCCAAAGATTCTCAGTGAGGTTAAGATCTGGACTCCATGTGTGAAAATGATGATCTCATGCTCCCTGAACCTTGAACTCTTTCACAATTCCAGCCCCATGAATCCTGAATATGCCTGTGCCATCAGGGAAGAAAAAATCCATTGATGGAATAACCTGGTCTATATTCAGTATATTCAGGTAGTCAGCTGACCTCATTCTTTTAGCACATATTGTTGCTGAACCTAAACTTGTAGACCAACTGCAGCATCAACCCCACATCATTTACTTACTTAAATCCCGGTGGAGACTTTTATTTTGACAGTGGGAATGTGTATTACACAGACTTTATACTGTCTGACTAGATTTTATAGAAAAATACTCTACACTGATATGCCTTAAGCCATGGGATACTACTAATTGTCCTAAAGAAGCTTCTGCACTAGGTCTCCTGCATTGTATATGGATGGGTTGTCTGCTGTTAGAGTCACTTGTCTTTTTTGCATGGACAATTCTAGCCAGAAGCTACCGGTCACAATAATTTCTATGAAAATATTCTATGAAATTCTATGAAATTCTATGAAATTCTATGAAAATTCCTGGTGCACACGTGATGCTGTGAAACTGTAAAACTCTGACACTATTAACTGTCTGCACCAACTTTGGCAATATAATCTCATCCATCTGGTGCCCACTGGTGCTCCAGTCTAGCTATAAATCCCATAATCAAGTGGCCTTGCCATGAGCACATTGGCCAGTTTATAGTACAACAATTCATCACATGACCACCTTGTTTTTTTATACTCTGGACTTTGGATGTTTATAGATGTAAATAGGGGTATGCCATATCGTATCGTACGCAATAATATCATCAACATTTTTGAATATCGTAATATCGATATTATACCCTGAAATATCGTGCCATAACATGCACCTCTAATTTTCAGGGTACCATTTTTTTTGCTATTTTTAGCAAGTGAAAAAAAAATAATACTTGTTCTCATTTCCCATTATACATCTAATAAAGATTACTACAGACTATATCTGTCCAGTATCATTTGTTTTACTGTAATCCTGAATATATAGAGATATTTATGTGCATTATTATATTTAGTGCATTATTAGTACCATGCCATTCTGAATCGTTGACTTTTCTTTGGTTACAAATCTGATAAAATTCTTGTATTTTTTTTATAACTTAGTTAGGAGTGTCCAATATCAAATCATATGCAATAAATAAAAAATCATTTTGTTCCAGTACTGTATTCTTAAAATGTTTTTTTTTTTAATTCAGTGTTTTGTCATATCGCCAAGAGTATCGTTACCGTGAAAATACCATGAAATATCGTGATATTATTTTAGGGCTATATTGCCCACCCCTAGATGTAACCCATACAAAAGACAGGGAGAACATGGAAACTTCACCCAGATATGGACTTGAACCATTGTCCCAAGTGCTGAAAGGCAAACTAACCACCAAGTTCTCACCTCCAAACCACCATGATGCTGTAAAAAAACGATATAAATCCAACAAAGTAAAGCCCTGGAATTTTAGTTTAAGATACACAACACTGACAACAGTGTGCTTGGGCCCAATGGTCGCAACCGAATCCTTTAAAAAAAAAAAAAAGCCCAATAAATGTTTATTGACCTTCTGGGAGCTTCACCCAGACATCCGAGCTGTAGCCCTGAGTTCAGGAGAGCACTGTAAGGTGTGCTGTAGCTCTCAATCCCAAAATACTGAGAGTTTGATCTTCTGAAAGCAACACTAAACTGAGATATTGATTTCTAACCGTGGATTTTTTTTTTTTTTTTGTGTGTGTTTTTTTCACTGAAGTCTAAACGGAGGGGCGAACCTGTGCGCCATAGCCCTGCCCAGAGCTCTGCCAGCCTGCAAAACTGTCATCATACTGCAGCGGCTAAATCAGAGATGACACATCTATCATGTGTCACACCCACACTTACACACACAAACACACACACACACTTTTATACACACACACAACCACACAAAACACAATGACACAGACATGACACTGAATAGCAGTCATCAGGAGAAATGGCGGGGGTTGGGTGTCAGTAACAAAGCAGCTTTGATTATAGGCTCTCGTCTACAGGTTTCTGTCATTCCTGCAACATCTTCTTGCGCAATGACCTCAAACCCTCCCACCCCCCCCCTTCTCCTCACCGTCCTGGCATTCACGGTAAAGCACGCTACGTCTTCATCAACCTCGCGACACCGAGCGCTCCTCGCCTGCTCCAATCATCAGTGTTTATTTCCCGCCGGATGATAATTACGATGTTGGCCCGAGACACGAGATTACAGGAATGATAATGGCAGGTGACGTACTGAGGAAAAGGGCACGGAGAAGAGCTTTCTTCCTGGTATTATCTACAGTCTTATCTTTCTCTCTCTCTCTCTCTTTCTCATTTTATTTTCACTCTGAATCAGAATCAGAATCTTTTTATTCACCAAGTGCGACCAATAAAACACAGCTTTGTGTTGCGCACCTGTCAACATGCATTATATCATATGGCTGCAGATTACCGTGCATACAGTATAATGTAATGTCTGAAATGTAGTAGAAAGTCTTCCCTGAGTAGAAGAGTGGATTCTCTGAATCTGAATTTTTAATATAATAATAACTTCCTTTTATGTTCATTTGTCAGGAACAGCAATGGTGTTCCCGGGTCATATTGACCCGGTGCATGTTTAATTATCCAAAAGACAGTGGTGTGCAGTGAGGACCTTCTAACCCTTCAGAGAAGGGGTGACAATAAGTGCATATAAATAATTACAAAATTTTTAATCAGGAAATATATATTATAGTTATTGAAAGTGTACGGACTTATTTTATAAAATAACTCAAATTAGTCTGAGTTTTCAGTTGCTTTCAGTTGACTCTTATCTGACTGACAACAGTACTGACCAATCAAAGCTGTTTAAAATGGCTTCTGCCCCCTTGTGTCTGCTCGTGGACCCTTCTCCTGATTTTGAGAAGGGTGTGGTAATGAGTCTGTTAGCAAAGTCGTAGGACAATCTACCCAATCAGATTCATAATTTTCACTACGGGGGCGGGGCTATGGCTGCCTAACCCCTTCTGAGCTCTGTGCTGAAGAAGTACGGTTTGATTAGTCGTAAAACAGCTCGCATGCTGGCTTATTTCAGTAGTTAGTTAACTATCATGGAATTGCTGCTGCAAATAAGACAGATATTGTGTCACATCATATTAAAAAGCCTTTTTAAAGGCTGTTCTTCAATGTGAAACTAATTCACTGTAATAGGCCGTCTGACTGGTGAGTTTTTGTGTGTACTTAATGTTTTGGCTGCCCTGGCGGACTGAGTGATCTTTTTTGATCGCCTGTACTTGTAGTAAAATTAAGCGTTTATTTTTGGGTCTATTGTATACTTTTGTAGTCTGTAGCTGTTTTGTGGGCTGTTAATGTTTGTTAAGTTCATATAAGTCAGTCAAGACAGAGAATATATAGTTATTGTAATTTTTATCTATGTGTTGCTTGGCGGGGAGGGGGGGCATGCGGGTGATGGGGTTTTTAGGGGGGAGGGGGGGGGTAAATGGTTTGCAGAAGGGGTACCCATTATATTCACTGCACGCCACTGCCAAAAGATGTTTAAAACCAAAAGAAATCCTAACAAGCAGTGTTATATAAATATTTTATTAATTAATGCATAAGTATTCAATCAATATTTAGTGCAGTGGTGTTTCTTACTTCTGACAGGTAATGATTTTTTAACATAAACACACCCATCTGCTGCTAAGAACAGTGATTCATATAGTTCGGAAATACATTTAGCATCGCCAGTTAGCCGTTAGCCATCTCCATAAAGATCTGCAGTCTGTTAGCCTAGCTAGCATCGTAAAAGTACATTGTAAATGTAACTCAAGTGAATTACAGCCATAATTTACATCAAATATCAAACCACAGATCCTTCCCACTCTAACCAGCACTAAGAAATCAATCTGTTACTAAAAACAGTGATTAATTTAGCTCGGAAATACAGTTAGCGTTGCGGGTTAGCCGTTAGCCATTGCGTCTAATCCTCTACGCTATGTGTCAAAATAAAAGTCTCCATGTGCAACCAGTGAAAAAAGTAAAAGTGCGCTGTATTTAATATTGAACATATTTAATATTTACATTTTTTAAAATATTTAATAAAAACTAAACAATTGAAAGAGAATTATTGCGTGTTTGTATATGAAGTGTGTCAAATAAATTACCTTTGAAAGGGCTGTGTGGTCTGTTTCAGCCTTATTATGTAACCTTAATCATAGTACTAATAATAAATAATAATAAGTGTATCGTCCCATCACTAATATTTAATTTAGTTAAAGATGTATGCAGTCGGGATGCCGAGTGGTCCAGTGGTCTAAAGCGCATCCACTATGAGCGGGAGGTCGCAGGTTCGAACCCCCACTCATGCAGCTTTGCCATCAAGAGGCCAGCACTCAGAGGGAGCAAAATTGGCCTTGCTCCCTCCGGGTGGGTAGATGGCGCTCTCTCCCCACATCACTAAAGAGTGATGCCCACAGCACAGGGTGTCTGTGAGCTGATGTATCAGAACCGAGTCGCTGCGCTTTCCACCAAGCACGCTGTGATGCTACTCGGCAATACTGCATCAGCAGCAGCTCGAAAAGAAGCGGTGGCGGTGGTGTTCACATGTATCAGAGGAAGCATGTGTTAGTCTTCACCCTCTTGGTGTTGGGGCATCACTAGTGATAGGGGGAGTAAATTGGCCGCGTAAATAGGGGAGAAAATGGGATTTTCAAATAAAATTATAAAAAAAGGAAAAAAATTATGTTTGCAGTCGAGCTAGTAGTCTTCCCTTAATTACGTTTTTTTTTTCACCACTGCACGGCTCTCCAAACCCGAGTCGGTCCGAGCTCGGTGGTTCTTGACCTTTAGTGAGTGGCCTCTCAGAGCCGTAACAAGACATCTCTTACATCACAACCACCACCACGCCACCGCCACCACTACCTACCACCACCCCCTTCCCCCCACCGGTATCCCCCCGGAGCAACCTGCTCTGACAGGACCAGCCTGGGGAAGCGTGATTATAAATCTATGACATTTAGAGCAGCGAGGACGAGTGGAGGAAATGATGCATGGCTAATCTTTCACTAATGAACACCTGGGCTTCCACTACAGTGGCCACTGTTCAACATGACACATCTAACATGCTGGAAAGAGCAAAGGCGGGCATGGCCAGACATCAGCATGGTTGTAGCACCAACTTCCTTTACAGGATTGCAAATAGGACTGTATATTGGTTGGCAAGAATGATACAGGGGTTGCAATTCAATATACAGCTCTGGAAAAAAAAGATATATGTTATATAGATATATGTTTGAGTAAAATTAACATTTCTCCCAAATTCCCAATAGAAATATTGTAATTTAGAGCTTTTATTTGCAGAAAATGAAAAATGGCTGAAATAGATGAACAAAAAAGATGCAGAGCTTTCAGACCACAAATAATGCAAAGAAAACAAGTTCATATTCATAAAGTTTTAATAGTTCAGAAATCAATACTTGGTGGAATAGTCCTGTTTTTTAATCACAGTTTTCATGCATCTTGGCATGTTCTCCCTCCACCAGTCTTACACACTGCTTTTGTATGACTTTATGCCTTTACTCCTGGTGCAAAAATTCAAGCAGTTCAGTTTGGTTTGATGGCTTGTGATCATCCATCTTCCTCTTGATTATATTCCAGAGGTTTTCAATTTGGTAAAAACAGGGAAACTCATACTTTTAAGTAGTCTCTCATTTTGTTCCAGAGCTGTATATTCCAATATTCCAGAAGCTAAAGGTAAAAGTAATGGACAGGAAAATTGAGCACCTGTGGGGCATCCTCAAGTGGAAGGTGGAAGAGAACATGGTATCCTTTACTCTCTCTTTGGGTGAGTAAAGCGCTTCTGTTTATTTACAGTAAGCTTAGATTTCCAATATTTTGTCTGAGGGTGAGTTTTCAGTGAAGTCTCTCCAGCATTAAGGCTGGGTGCAGCAGCATTAGAATTATAATTAACCCTCAGTATCCTACCAATGAAGTAAGGAGATACTTGGAGCTTGTTAAAATTATTATTTTTTTTCTCTCTTGCATTGTAAGCCTGTTGGGAGCATTGGTTAAAAATGCTGTATTTCGGAATGCTGAGGGCGAATGGAGGTGGGCTATTTGATAAAAGTTCCTACTCATTATTAAGTTTCACTACAACCCAAGTCAATTTCACACTGGATTTCTCCTTTAATAAAGGAAAGAAACAAAGTTGAGCAAGCAAAACATATTATGGATGAAATATCACGGGTTCATACTGTCTGCAACAAAATAAAACTCACAGTTAATGTAAGAAACACTGCATTTTATATATGATACCCTTAATCAAGCTTCATTTCAGCCGCTTATCTTCCTTTTAGCGGCTAAACATTCGAAACAATTGAACAACCGGCGCTGCCGACAGCCTCTTCAACAGCAACTAAATGGTTCAGAGAGTGCTTCATCACACTTATTGAGACACAATGGAAGTAACAGTGCGGCGGTGAACACAATTACCTGCAAATGGCTGAGTAAATGCCTCTTATCTGGACTATCGCAGGGCTAATGCTGTGAGCCGACACTATCTATCAGTGTTAAAGCTTCAAAGTGGAACTAAATCTATTAGAGCAGAGAACAAACTAAAGCGTGCCACTGTACAATCAGTGTCTGTAATAACGTGTCTGTGCAGTGATGTGCCAAAAGTCTTGGGAGGTGTTATTTTAATGAACTTCTTAGGACTGGCTTAGTTCAAACTTTTCTTTTTTTTTTTTTTCGAACACTGGCCAATGTGCTGATGGCAAGGTAACATGACATGAATTGTCTATTGGAGGTCGAGTTAGGCCTGATTGCTGATGTCAGATGGATGGGACATTCACGCATGTGTAATGATCAAACATTCCAGACGTCTCAGCGTAGAGTTGTAGAGGTTCCTAATGATCTCCTGTGATAATCCATCCATCGATAACAGAGCCTGAATATTCTCACGCATTTCCTCCTGCAGATTTTACGGTAGGGGTTTTAAGAATTGTTGATAGTGTGTCCAATAGATTCCCACATATTTTCAATCAGTGATAGGTAGGGGTGTCAGGATTTCGATATTTTATCGAAATCGATCGAAATTATGTCATGGTCTCGAGCCTCAAAGTCAAAAAGAGGATCGGGCGATCCCTCCCGCACATGCAGATCACTTTTATCAGCTTGCATCACTTATATCAAGCCCACCTTTTGAAAGAAGATATTGTATATTTGATGAATTAAACCAATGACTGACCATAGACTAATCTAAAACTGGCATCTGCTGTAAAAAAAAAAGAAAAAAGAAAATCGAGAATCAAATCAAATCGTGACCCTAAAATCGAAATTACAATGGAATCGAGGATTTAGAGAATCGTGAAACCCTTAGTGATAGGTCTTGTGATGTGGTTGGCCATGGCCTAGTATCTGTGTCTTAAAGGAGACTGTTGGAACAGCGCACCAGACTGAGCATGCATTCAGAAAAAGAAAAGTTACAGAGCTACTGATTGCTGGACATGTTTTAGAACATACTGTATAGCATAGATTAAATTGTCCATGTGTTTTGTGGGATTTGGGGATGTAGAGACCTCTCTGGTAAGAACGTGTAATTGCACAGACTAGGTGGAAGAGTACTTTTAATGCCTCGAAGAGCTCAAAAGGCATGTACTTATTCTCTTAATTTATCATGGGTGTGTTTTTTTAGGGGCGTAGAAATAAATCAATTAATGTGCCAGTTTGCATTCTCTTTAAGTGTCAGGGGAGCTCGGACTTTGGCACGTTGGGATTTTAACAGCACAACACTTTTGCGTGTCTCAGCAAAGGAAACTGTCCTGAGCATTCACTTTTAGTAATGGACTCTGACGATTGACTGTTGTCTTGGTTCATTTCAGTCAGTGGCGCACCTGTGTTTTCTGCCACTAAAATAGCAATATGCCAGAAATGTACCTGAACACACCTTACTTCCAGACCACCACGCCCATCAGTGTGGATTTATTCCTAAACTCCAACGCTATTGTAGACGTTAAAATAGACGGTTGAGGGGGTGTAAGATAGCAAAGAGCATTGTGATGTAGGACTTTGCTTTAACTACAGACACAGCTGGAGTTTCCCGCTGTTTCCGTCCTTTTCTATGTTCTCCATGATATAATTCAATGGCTACCAGTTAATCACCTATCCGCTGACCTCTACACCACACGAATCAAGGGCACCAAGCTCCTAATTAGGCCATGGCAGCGTGTAAAAGTCTGGATTACAGAAAGCGAGTAACTGGAGCTGAAGCGGTGGCAGCAGTAGAAGCTGGGGCTCCCCCCCAGGAGCCAGCGGACCTCGCCGCTATATTTATCCACAGCTCCTGCACTATCCTGCTCTTAATGGCGGTAATTAAGACTCCTAGAGCACTCCCCGTGGCTCCCCCAGCGCTGCGCTCACCGGCCCCCCGAGAGAGATGGAGCCGGAGCCTCGGCTCCAGACAAAAATGCCCTGATTTTCAATGGGCTCACCGTACACCAGGACGTGCCTCGCTGTGAATGGGGTTTAATGGCCGAACCTGTTGCAGTGACAATGGTGCCTAATGGATAATAGCAACCAAAGGTGTACCAACACCTCACAGAACCTTCACAAACATCCACATACTCTGAACACAATGCAAAATGATTTAGAAAAATTAGGAAAAATCGTTAGAGCAGTTAGAGGAGTAACGAAGAGAAGCGCAGAACTTCTTCTTGGCTAAAGCTACGATTTTTTTTTCGTAAGAAAATCTGGGGTCTCAATCCACCGGAAGGAACTTAATTCCTATTGTTATGCTAATTGCCAACATCTCCTCTACATATGACCATCTCCCCCTTTCAGCAAACTCTATAGAGGCTAGGGGTGGGCAATATGGCCCTAAAATAATATCCTGATATTTTGTGGTATTTTTGAGATAACGATATCGATACTTGGCGATATGACAAAGCACTACTGCAACAAATTATGATAATTAAATTGTATTATTGCATACGATATGATATGGCAGGAATTTGATTAGATTTGAAACAGAAGTCAATGATGTCAATGTCATGATACTATAATAATGCACTCCAAATATCTCCATATATCCAGGATTAAAGGAAAAAGAATACTGTATGGATGGATGGATGGATGGATGGATGGGTGGGTGGATGGGTGAGTGAGTGAGTGAGTGAGTGAGTGGGTGGGTGGATGGGTGGGTGGATGGATGGGTGGATGGATGGGTGGGTGGATGGTTGTAAACAAATACAAAAAATACACATACAATAAAATATATAAAGTATAAAAGTACAGTCTGTAGTGTTTAATGAAGGTGGTGCAGTTGAACACAGAAGACAATATAGTAGATATAATCTGTGTAAATATAATATTGTTTACGATATTCAAAAATGTTGGCGATATTATTGCATACGATGCAATATGGCACACCCTAATAGACAGAATTAATATCCCATTAGTAAGGATCTGAGGCGAGGTTAGTAAGGAGAGATTCAGAATTTTACTATTCCTCAAATATCTAAACGGACATTTTTGCAGTTTTGCTTTAAAATGGTGTAAAACAAACTAAACCCATAACTCACTAAACCCACTGATTTTCGCTGACTCCAACACCAGCTTAAATAAAAAAAATGAAAAAAAGGTAGAGGAGAGGTAGTTTGGAAGGAGCACTGGGTGATGATGTATGGGTTTAGAGGCATGGCAGGAGGGAGAGCAGTTTGGCTAAGCTGCAGCAGCAGAAGTGTTCACCTCTGATAGCAGTGAAAGGCATATGATTGGATGTCATGAGGGGGGCGGTATTACTGATTGACTGATCTGCATATTGTGTCTTTGCCTATAGCACAGTTATCCTGAGAGGTAGCAGCGCTACAGAGGAGAAAAAAACCAAAATAAAAGCGTTTTTTAAAGGATAGGAAATGTTTATTAAAAGTTTTAAGCAGGAATGGTGTGTTTTATTACTTTAAAGAAACACATTTCAGCTAATAATGGAAAAATATGGTTTAGGGTTTAGTGAAAATGCTCTTGTAAGATTAAAATCAATCTATTTTAACAAAATAATATTTTTTAACAAATAATTTTAATAGTGGTACAGGGTTTGGACAATAAAACTAAAACACCTGGACCACAATAATTTATTGTCCCGACGGACAGTTCTGATGGAAACAGGAGAGTTGATGCACATTGAATTCTGTCGTGATTTGAGCATCCGTGGTTTTATGTTTTTTGGATGCAATCCGGGTTAGCACCCGAACATCCCTTTCAGACAGCTTCCTCTTACAGCGTCCACAGTTAATCCTGTTGGATGTGGTTGGTCCTTCTTGGTGGTATGCTGACATTACTCTGGATACCGTGGCTCTTGATGCATTACAAAGACTTGCTGTCTTGGTCACAGATGCACCAGCAAGACGTGCACCAACAATTTGTCCTCTTTTGAACTATTATTTTGAGCAAAACTGTGCTCTTACCCTGCTAACTGAACCTTCACACTCTGCTCTTACTGGTGCAATGTGCAATTAATGAAGATTGGCCACCAGGCTGCTCCATTTTAGCCATGATTTTGCAATTTAGAAACGTAACCTCCCACACTTAAATTCAGTTTCAGTTTCATTGTCCAACCCCGGTAGGTTGAGTGTTACTTTTACAGCAATTACAGCAAGGCTTCTCTGAAAACATCTCTATTTTCATATCCAAGCAAAACCTGTAACTAAAGCTGAAATATTCCCAAATGAATCAATATTGCTCGTTATTTCACTAAAACACCTAAAAGCTACAGTCTCACAGTGAAGAACCCTGCAATACTGTATACTCTACTGTTAATGAGACCAGTTCTGACCAGCTGAACCCCCACCAGCCACCAGCATATAGACCAGCATCCAATCCTCTGTGAGCTGTGTGCTGGAATCTCACACTGGTGGAGCAGCCAGATGTGATCTGAGGCCGATGTGAGGAACGTGGAGGTCTTTGAAGACTCTCAGCGGGAACACTGTGAGAAGGCACTTTTGATCAGCTGCTCGCTGCAAACAACAAGCGTGGAGTGTTGGAAGGTGGAACGCCAGAGCGTGTTCGGCGGAGTCACCCACAGGAGACGGTGGCCTCTCTGGAGACGGTGCCAGGTCTATTTTCAGGAGCCCCCCGCTCGGGATCCGACACTCCGCCATATCTGTCTTCCCTCCTTCCCTCTCTCTAACTCCCTCGTTCCCTGGCATCAGACTCTCCACGCTATCGACTCGCAGCTTTGATCTCTGAAACACTGCACTCAGCCCATGCTGAATCAATGCCCTGGTGTGACAGCTCTCACTGAGTGTGTGTGTGTGTGTGTGTGTGTGCAGTGCTGACATTTGCACAAGCTGGAAAGGAACACAAGCGATAAAGCATCAACTGTCCAATCAACACTTCTTCTTTTTTTTTTTCCCCTCACTTATCTGCCCTGCGGACTCACAAAAAAAAAAAAAAATGCTCAGAGTAGCAAAATGTGAAAGGGTTCTTCTAGGGATTTCTATTTTTAAAATATACTGTAGAACTACCAAAGATCAAAGAACCCCATGAATGATAAGCATACGTGATAAGATTTGCTGAAAAATCACATTATTACAGTTTTTTCTACAACTTCACTGCAAAAAATCTATTGGCAAAAACTAGACAAAATATACGCAAATTAAGACAAATATATGTATATTAAGCAAAAAAAAAAAAGCTGCCAATGGGGTAAGCAAAATTTTCTTAGTAAGATTTCTTACAAAAAGCAATCGGAAAATCTCAAAATTAGTGAAGTAACACCTAAATCAAGCAAAAACATCACTGTTTTTGGACACAAGAATCAGAATACCTTGATTGCTGATTGATTGTGCTTATTTTGAGTTGATTAAGGGGATATAACTATCCCTAAAATAAGCAAAATAATCTAACACTTACAATGCTTAGTAAGACAGTCTTAGTCTTATCAGAGCAGAAAATAAGATTTATTGCCTTAAATTGTTTGCTTCTCCAGTTCTGGACTACTAAAGAAACTTAGACCTTACTAGGCTTAGGACACACTAGACTTGGAGCAGCTTGGGCTGTGTGTCTCTCCACTCTTCCTCCAGACTCTGTTCCCTTGATTTCCAAATAAAATGCAAAATTTAATCTGTCCACTGTGTGTCCAAAGTCAGTGCAGTGTTTTCCTGGAAAATCTTACAGCACTTCATGCTTCCTCTGCTGACACCTTTTATGGAGATGCGGATTTCATTTTCCAGCAGGATTTGGCACACTGCCCACACTGCCAAAAGCACCAATTGGTCTTATATAATATTCTAATTTTCTGAGACACAGATTTTTTGGGTTTTCATTGGCTGTAAACCATAATCATCAACAATAAAAGAAAAAATAAACGAAAGCTTTTAAGCACGGGCTCCCCTCTCATGGGTATTTAGTTAATAGGATTGCTAGTATATATATTTTTAGCTCTAACAAGTTCTTACTATTGCATCAGGCAAGGCTAGCTCGTGCTTTTGTTTATTAGGAGAGGATGCAATGTCTCTGCATTCTTTCTACTTCAATTCAGATTTTCTTCATTGTAGCTACATATTAGCTCACTGCAAAGAAAATGGTAACTTGCTCTTACGACCTAAAACACAGAGTCCAGACAGTCAACCTTTATTACATAGACAAATTGAAAACCTTTGGTATAGCAGAAGATGGATGATCACAAGCCATCAAACCAAAAGCTAAACTGCTTGATTTTTTGCACCAGGAGCAGCATAAAGTTATCCGAAAGCAGTGTGTAAGACTGGTGGAGGAGAACATGCCAAGATGCATGAAAATTGCCATTAAAAATCAGGTTTATTCCACCAAATATTAAAACTTTATAAATATGAACTTGTTTTCTTTGCATTATTTAAGGTTCTGCAAATAAATGCTCTAAACGACAACTTTTTTATTTACAATTTGGGAGAAATGTTGTCTGTAGTTTATAGAATAAAACAACAATGTTCATTTTACTGAAACATAAACCTATAAAAAGCAAAATCAGAGAAACTGATTCAGAAACTGAAGTGGTCTCTTATTTTTTTTTCCAGAACTGCACAGTGTAGTGCACATAAGCAACCTTGAATTTTCTCTCAGAGGACAGTAGATGAAGAAGGTGATGTGAAGGGTGAGATGTTTTGTCACCTATAATCTATAATATTCAATGTATATATAATCTATAACTCTTTAAAAATTGGCTCATTTATTCTGAACGTTCTTGTGAGGTGAAGGTTCTGAACGGTATAGATACAGATGAGGTCAGAAGGTTTAATTTTTCATCTGCTGACACATAGAGGACATTCTGTGCTAAAATGGTGTCCTGTGACTTTTGCCACATTTTCTAGAAGCTGAATTCTGATTGTCTGTTCTGTTTGCATGGACAATTCTAGCCAGAGGCCACCGGTCGTGATCATTACCACCCAGTGCACTACAGTGTCCACTGTAGGTGGTAATTAATGCATTCTATTGCACGAATGTGGTACACAGGCGACACTGTGGATCACAGAGAAATGTTTCAAATCGGCCATTCTTTCAAGTTTTGGAAATGGAATGTCCAATCCATCTGGCTATTCCTACTATTAGGCTGTGCTCCAAATCCAATTGATAAAATATGTTGTTTCAATGATTCTTGGCATAACTTATACCAGTTATAATCAGTTCCTTATAAATGTGTCACCAATTAAAAGAGAAATTAACACCCTTTCCAACAGTATAGGACATATTTTCAAGAAGCACTCTTACAATAAAAAAAAACAAATCTACCAAACACAAATTTCCTTCCTTTGCTATGTTTATTTGCTATGTTTACTTCATGTCATCTTGCCAGGAGCATGCTAGCCTCAGTAGTGTTTAACCACACTCACGTGATACCACCTCACAACCTATACAGATGTAAGGATTCTAAGATAATACTTAAGGGAGAACTTTGGTGTAAAATGGACTTTTGTTGTAGTAAAACATGACAAAAAGTACCTACCTTTGATGAGTAGCACACCCCCGTTCTCCCACAGCGTTCTGAGATCCAGTTTGTGCCAGTTTGTGCTAACACCCTTCAGACTAGGTGACACAGGACATAATTTGCTCCGATAAATCGCTTTTTCAACCGTTATTCAGGCTCAAAGTAGCTCCACACCTCCTTGCTAGAATCCAAAGAGCCCTGGCATGTTAAACTAGGCATTAATAACTTAAAAACTGCACGAGAAGCTTATTAAAAACCTCTGTTTACATCCCATAACGCGAGCTTCAACTCCGAGCGCCACCATCTTTGTACTGATAATGACATAGACATATATACATAGACTCCGCATAGCGTAGCAGCCGGCGCCAGGAAGCAGGCGATGCAGAATCTATGAGATTATCAGTACAAAGATGGCGGCACTCGGAGCTGAAGCTCGCGTTATGGGATGTAAACAGTGTCTTTTAATAAGCTTCTTGTGCACTTTTTAAGTTATTAATGCCTCGTTTTAAATGTCAGGGCTCTCTAGCAGATTCTAGCAAGAAGGTGTAGAGCTGTTTTGAGCTGGATAACAGTGTAAAAAGCGATTTATCTGGGAAAATTATGCCCCGTGTCACCCAGTCTGAAGGGTGTTTGGACAAACTGTTACAATTTCTGGATCTCGGAACGCTGTGGGAGAACAGAGGTGTGCTGTTCATCAAAGGTAAATCATGTTTTACTACGACAAAAGTCCATTTTACACCAGAGTACAACTTACAACTTCTGGCATGTGAGTGCTTACTATAACCGTACAGAGCCAATGCGAACCTACCGAAGCCAAGCCGCTACATTTTTACTACATTTCTACTAAGAGTGTACATTACAAAGATGGAGAGAAGAAAGTTAGCAAAAAAAAAAGCCTCTTCATCAAAGGAAGCGAGGTGTGAAGGCTCTTTATTTGTACGGTGAATCACCGCGCTCAGATGTGGCGGTATAGAATCGGCCGCGAGCCAGAATCCCATTTCCATGCAGCAGATCAGAGGGCATTATGTAATAGATTGCAGGAGTTTTATGAATGATGTATAACTGTGACGGTCCGCGGAGAAAGCCTGCAGGGAAGCTGTTAGATGGGCTGTTTGATGATGCGGCCACCTTGCACAGCTTCGCCTGGCAGCCGAGCCGAGAGAACGGCGCTCGCTTTGTGAGCCTGTCTGAGTTTCATCACATTTTCAAACTTTTCCAGTTAAACTGATAGCGTTCCTCTACCATTACTTACTTTCCTGTTCCATTCGTACCTTTCTCCTTCAAAACAGGCGCTTTCACAGCCTAAGGTTATGTTAATGAGGTCCTGCAACCAGTGGAGCTATAGTTTCTGAATGCACAGTAGTGCTGGGAGATATGGGAAAAATCATATATCATGATCGTTATCGCGATATAAAAAATTCCATATTGTGATATATGATTTTTTTCCCATATCGTCCAGCACTACTGTGCATTCTGAAACTATAGCTCCACATTTGAGTATGTTTTCAGTTATTCTTCGAACAACAATATGACAAATAATATCATGGCTTACTTTTTTCCAAATTTATTTCAAAGTGACATTAAACCCAACTTTCACAAATGAGAATTACTACCTTTTAGTGCAGCAATATATAATATATCAAATGAAAACAGATGGGGTAGATGCAGTAGCTAATTATTTAGCAAAATTATACAGGCATTAAAATTGAGTTATCAAAATAAACTAAATAAATTTTTTTTAAAGTGTCCGTCAAATAACGTAAAGCAGCGTCACGTCGGAAAACCACATTATGAAGCTTTTTTTTGCAAAGATTACTTTATTATCACTTATATAAACCGAGTTTATGCAAAGTGACCATGCCAATACATTTCATCGTAGCCTACTTTATATATTTGCATGAATAATTGATGAAATTTCTGTAGAAACGATATGTATCGTCATATCGCACAGCACTAATGCACAGGGTGCTCGTTCACATACTGCTTGACAAGTATCTGTGAAGATGCAGATACTATACCATGGCCAGCAGCATCGCTAAACCTATTTCTTCGCATGGGATCACATTAGGAACCATTAGGAACCTCTACAACTTTTTTACAAGCATTCTGAGATGTCTGGCATGTTGCCATACACATGTGTTACACACGCGCTACTCGCTTCTTCTACTTATGTGTAGCTCAGTAAATACGGCCATGAGTTGCATCATGTCAGTCTCTATATATATATATATATATATATATATATATATATATATATATATAGTTTTTTTTTTTTTTTAATCATTTATTGTTCCTGCTAACCGTTTCCTTCTGGGTGCAAATATTTTTGCAACCACTTCTTTGACTTTGACACGAAGTGATGAGTGTGTAGACAGTACACTGACATGCCAAAAGTCACAGGACAGAAGTCATTTGTTTTTTTAATCACAAAGCATTACCTCATTAAGAGACTAGGAGCTTAGGACTGTCTATCACCCTTGTATAAGTCGTGAGGTGTTATCTTGTGAGGGAGGTTGAACACAGAGCACCAGAGTTTTTTTCTTTTTTATCATACTTACATTTTTCAGATTATCAAACAAACTTTAATATAAAACATATACAGACGAATACAGCTCTGGAAAAAAATAAAAGATTTTACCAAATTTAAAAGCTCTGGAATATAATCAAGAGGAAGATGGATGATCACAAGCCATCAAACCAAACTGATCTGCTTGAATTTTTGCTCCAGGAGTGATGGGCATAAAGTTATCCAAAAGCAGTGTGGTGTAAGACTGGTGGAGGAGAACATCCCAAGATGCATAAAAACTGTGATTAAAATACAGGGTCATTCCACCAAATATTGATTTCTAAATGAATATGAACAGCAAATAAATGCTCTAAATTTCAATATTTTTATTTGGAATTTGAGAGAAATGTTGTCTGTAGTTCATAGAATAAAACAACAATGTTCATTTTATTCAAACATAAACCTATAAATAGCAAAATCAGAGAAACTGATTCAGAAACTGAAGTGGTCTCACTGCAGAGCTGTATATATAAACAGTGGTGACTCCAAAAGAAAACAAAGCTGTGTGTGTGTGTGTGTGTGTGTGTAGAGCTGTCAGCCTTAATTAAAACACTAGCACTAGCTGATCTGTTTGGCTCTAATGACACTGTCACACATTTGTTGGGGTCAAAACCCAGAAACACAACACAGCCTGGTTTAAAGGCAACAAATGGCCACAGCAGACTGAGGTTACTGTCATTAATCAGCCCTGCTTCTGCTCCACTGATCATATAGTATCATTTTATAGCTTTATTATTACAGACTGTAATCCTGCATCTGTTTCTTACTTCATACATTTACTTGTTATTATCCATCCTGACCAACAGGTTCTATTTATGTGATTTCTTGACTCTACGGCTCTGACAGTTTGGTTAGAATTGCCTTTTTTCCCTTAATAAATTAAATTATCATCAAAAACAGTTTTTTTTATATATTTACTCAAATTATCTTTGTCTGATATTAAAGTTTGTTTAATAATATAAAAAAAAAATTTAAGCATGAATAAAAAGCAAAAACAAAGGGAATCTTTAAGGGGGCAAATACTTTTTCACAGCACGTATTAACAGCACAGAAAATTCTTAAGGGTTTACAAACCTTCAAACAGACACTGTATATTTCAATTAACCTGAGCCAACACTGAGCAAATGCAGATTTGTCTCTGAACTGAAGTCAGGAAGTCCAAAACCAGTCATGGACTCAAAATCAGTTTTTAAAAAGACTTTTTAAATATATACTGTGTAAAAAAATGTGTTATGTACTAAAGAAGCTCTGGAAAAAAATGAGAGACCATTTAAAAATGATGAGTTTCTTTGATTTTACCAAATTGAAAAGCTCTGGAATATAATCAAGAGGAAGATGGATGATCACAAGCCATCAAACCAAACTGAACTGCTTGAATTTTTGCACCACGAGTGGCATAAAGTTATCCTAAAAAAGCAGTGTGTAAGACTGGTGGAGGAGAACATGCCGAGATGCATGAAAACTGGGATTAAAAACCAGGATTATTCCACCCTGAAATATTGATTTCTGAAATCTTAAAACTTTATGAATATGAACTTGTTTTCTTTGCACTATTTGAGGTCTGAAAGCTCACAAAAAAAAACATATTTTTTGTTGTTTTAGCCATTTCTCATTTTCAGCAAATAAATGCTCTAAATGACAATATTTGTAATTGAAATTTGGGAGAAATGTTGTGCATTGTTTATAGAGTAAAGTTGTATATAAATACATATATGTGTGCAAAATCAATGCATGTCTTTATTCCACGCCTGTTAGCCCACTAGCTGCATTGTGCATTCCAGCAGTTCTGCAGAGAGGGGAGTTGAATTGATCCGTCACTGTAATTAAAATCACCCCAGAGAACTCATGCTAATGCTTCTTCCTTGGGGTCATTTCTGGGCAGGGAGATGTGCGTGTGGGCGGGGCCGAGCCATTGACTTCTGCCCTGCTGTAAACAGCCCCTGCTCGGCCTGCAGCGGCACGGTGCCAGCGCTCAGAGGTCAGTCACAGCGCCAACATGACCTTTTAGCCCTTTAGCTGCTTTTAGACTGGGTTTCCCCATCACCAGACCTTTCAAGTGTCAGAACACACACTCTCACACACTCTCACACACACACACACACACACACACGCCCTGGGGACAAGTATCAGCATGAGGTGTGCCCCAGGGAGGAACAGTCATCTCACACCCCTGCTTCTTTTTATATACACACTTTTATACACACACACACACACACTCACACTCACACACACACACACACACACATCCAGGTTGGCACAGTACGTCCAATGGGTCCATTAGCAGAGGGCTATTCTGATCCCAGCGCTGGAGATAAAGCCCGCTCAGGGAGAGATAGAAGCTGGAGAAAGAGAGAGAGAGTTAAGAGAGTGAGAGAGAGAAAGGGGGATGTGAGAAAGAGAGTGAGTTGAGTATTTTAGTGAATAAGGAGCGCGAGTGAGGGAGGAGGAGTGGTGTAAGGAAAAAACGGTGTAAGGGAATAAAATGAAAGACAGCAGGAGAGAGAGAGGGATGTAAGTGAGTGAGTGAGTGAGTAATAAAAAAAGAGAGACAGAAAGAAAGAGGGGTGAGCAAGGTCTAGAGAACTATGGGTAGTGAAGAGAGAATGAAAGAAAGAAAAAAGAATTTAGAGAGATAAAGAAAAAGAGAGGTAAAAAGAGAGAATGAGAGAGAAACAGAGAGAGAGTGAGAAAAAGGGAGATATAGAAAGAGGAAGAAAGAGAGAGGAGGATAAGTGGGGTGAAGAAGAGTATGGGTTAAAATGAAAAGAGAGTGAAAAAGAGAGAGAGAGAGAGAAAGGTTAGAAACAGAGAGAGAGGCAGAGAAAGACAGAGAAACAGAGAGAGAGAGAGAGAGAGAGAGAGAGAGAGGCAGAGAAAGAGGAAGAAACAGAGAGAGAGAAAGATAATGAGGGAGGAACAGAGAGAATGAGTGAAGTTTAGATATATATACACTATAGGTTAGCGAATGATGGAGAGAGAGAGAGAGAGAGAGAGGCATAGAGAAATATGGGTAATGATGAAGAGAGAAAAAGAAAGAGAGAGAGGTTTAGAGAAATATGGGTAATGATGGAGAGAGAGAGAGTGAGAGAAAGAGAGAGAGAAGAGAGGGATTTAGAGGAGTATGGATAATGATGAAAAGAGTGAGAGAGAGAGAGAGAGAGAGAGGGGTTTAGAGGAGTATGGATAATGATGAAAAGAGTGAGAGAGAGAGAGAGAGAGAGAGAGAGAGAGAGGGGGGTTTAGAGAAGTATGGGTAATGATGAAGAGAGAAAAAGAAAGATAGAGAGAGAGAGAGGTTTAGAGAAGTATGGATAATGATGAAGAGAGAAAGAGAGAGAGAGGGGTTTAGAGGAATATAGGTAATGATAAAAAGAGTGTGAGAGAGAGAACGAGAGAGAGAGAAGTTTAGAGGGGTATGGGTAATGATGAAAAGAGTGAGAGAGAGAGAGAGAGAGAGAGAGAGGTTTAGAGGGGTATGGATAGTGATGAAAAGAGTTAGAGAGAGAGAGAGAGAGAGAGAGGGGTTTAGAGGGGTATGGATAGTGATGAAAAGAGTTAGAGAGAGAGAGAGAGAGAGAGAGGTTTAGAGGAGTATGGATAATGATGAAAAGAGTGAGAGAGAGAGAGAGAGAGAGAGAGAGGTTTAGAGGGGTATGGATAGTGATGAAAAGAGTGAGAGAGAGAGAGAGAGAGAGAGAGGGGTTTAGAGGGGTATGGATAGTGATGAAAAGAGTGAGAGAGAGAGAGAGAGAGAGAGAGAGAGAGGGGTTTAGAGGGGTATGGATAGTGATGAAAAGAGTTAGAGAGAGAGAGAGAGAGAGAGAGAGAGAGAGAGGGGTTTAGAGGGGTATGGGTAATGATGTAGGCTGTAGAGTAATGAGCAGCTCCTGCTTCACAGCTTAAAGCTCACTGCTCTCCATCACTTCCCCTCATTTTCATCCTCTCATTCTCAAACCCCTCATTCCCTCCTTACTCCTTCTTTCTGCACTCCTCTCACACTTTCTCTCTCTCTCTCTCTCTTTCATTCTCTCTCTCACTTTCTCTGGCAATAAAACATATTTTCTTAACATATCTATAAGAGCTTCCATAAATGCTTGATAATTGATTCCTTTTCCCTTTGTTTCCTTCCTTACTTCTTGCTTCCTTATTTATTACCTTCTTTCTTTCTTTACCCCTGAGAGATGATGGCCCAACAAACACAAATAGACCCACCAGAGCTTATCCAGCTCCTGTTAACAGAAGATCATCAAACAGCTGAACACGCTTATAGGAGAAGACTAACTGCCTATTATATTACATCAGGTAACAGACTCCTGCGCTGAACTGCATTTATTAGTAATGAAGAGGGAAAATGAGGGAGGAGCCTGGAGGAATTGAACTGCGATTGATATCCTGATGAAAGGGCAAACGCTTAAGGCAGCTGACCACCTGAGAGCCCCGACCCCATAACAAACACAATACACAAAGCTTTATTAGCATAGCATGCTGTTTTATGTTTTATGAGACACTGGACTAATTTCCTAAAACTTACTTTAGGAATCTTTTTACAAAGATTCACTAAGGCAATTATCAGTGTTTTCTTATTTGAGATTTTATTAAACATATTTATTTTCTTACTTAATGTAATTAAATTAAGAATTATAAGAATTATCACTAGAACACATTACAGCCATCAAATACAGTTTTATCAGTTGAAATGATTGAAATTCTATGATTTAATTAACTTTTATATTTTACTGTTTATGTATAAGGCTCATAAAAATACATTAGGTTCAAACATCCAATTCCATTTTTAAAGGGAAAGAGTTGTTATAATCTTAAGGGGATAGAGATGTTTGTAAAACCTAAATTTCCAACTAGTTTGAAGAAGTGGAGCACTGTAATTCAAGGAATAAGATTATGGAATCATTTGGAGAGTGATGTTAAAAATGTCTAAAAAATATGAAATAGTATAATGTGGAACTATATAAACTGTTGTTTGAAAATGATTTGTTTGATGTTTATTGTTTATTTTTGTTTTTTTTATTTTGTTTTTTTTGGAATCTAAATTATTTGTGGGATAAAAGGGGCAGATATTATAAGATTTTTTTTCTTTTTTCCACTGCCTTTTATTTTATTTGTAATTTGTATTTTCTTTCTTCTGTATATCAAATTTATTTTGTTTATAATGAAATGAATAAATCTTCTAAATAAAAAAAAATAATTAATTAATTTAATTAATTAATCCATATGACAATCCTATACACCAATTCTATGTCAAATCAATGGGAGCAAGACAAGAAAATCCCTTGAAGAAAATTAGTCCAGCATAGAGTTACTTCACTGCAGTTCTCAGCCATTATAAAGCCGCACTTCGCAATAAAGAAAGTGGTAACTTGCTCTTATGGCCTACAACACTGTGGCCATGCAGTCAACCATTATATATTAAATGTACATTATCCAATAAAAGTGAGTACACCCCTCACATTAAGATATAAGGGATAATAGTATAGAAATAAAACTTGGATATAACTTAATAGAGAACACAGTAAGCCTGGATAAGTTGAATTTACCGGTTGCCTTAAAAAAGTTAAGTAATAGGTAATATAAACTTAACTTAGCACAACTTAGAACATCAAGTTATTATAACTAAAGGGGAAGTTGATTTAACTTTTTTTTTTATTTTTGTTTTACTGTAAGACCAGATAAGTTGAGTTTGCTTATATTTTTAAAGGCAGCTGGTTTTCTCAAATTGTTTTAAGTTACGAGGAATGAAAACTTGAGTTAGCAAAAATTAAACCATCAAGGTAGCCCAGGGTGAATCACTACACACTGATGGTGAGTGTTAGTCAGAAACTGTTGGACGCACCCAGTATGCAAATAGATTGTGACAGAAGCCAATGGAAAAGAAGCTGCCAATGTCAACAGACTAAACTCAGGTATTATAAGTTGGTTCAACTCAAAGATCTCAGTTTAAATGTTTTTATGTGCTCACGAATGTTAAACTAACTCAAAATAGTTGATTATTGTTTAGAAATATACAATTTTACGTAAAAAAAGACTTAAATCAATCAGTTCAAACATTGTATGGGTTTAAAGTGTAGTTTTTAACGACAACACTGATGATACAGAGGCCTCAAAAACTCAAATATAGATGATTAAATATGATACACTTGGTTTTAAAAGGTTAATATTTATGCAACCAGACCCCTTGCGGCTTTTTACTGTTTACTGTTTAACATCTGTGGGCGTCTGATAACAAATGCAAAGCCATCGATTTATCTCGATCCAAATCCTCACATATATCTGATCTCCTACTCAACCAAACACAAATCAAAAAAAAAAAAAAGAAGAGACGCCTCTGATGCAACAAACAGCCCTGTGTTCCATAATTCATGAGACGCCTGCTAAATGAAAACGAGCCCGACAACTACAAAGTGGAAAAACTCGGCTTTAATGACAAGAAACCGCGTCCCTCAACCACAGAAACCAGTGCAGCCGAACTACGCGTTTAACCCCACCCCCACCCCCTTGCCCACCACAACCCCTGTTCCCGTCCCCACCCCCTGCCACCTGTGTACCATGTTCATCTTAAAAGCATCAAAAGGTAAAAGGTCACCGCACTGAGACACTACAGGGTCCCGTGCTGTCTCATCTTTCTTTTAGCGCAGTGACCTGCTCCTCTCCCACCGCTGCACATCAAAGACAACACCGTGGAAACGGCACAACCCACCAACACGCTAACCACCCCCCGCCAAACAAACACCAGATGCAATCACTTCAGTGCACTCGTCTCATCTCACCCCGTCCCAGCGTGTCAGAGGGATTTAAAAATGAAATATCATTCACGTAAAAAATGAAAGAGAGCGCGAGAGTGCGAGAGAGCACCTGCAGCTGTAAACAAACACTGATCCATAAAAAAAGACTATAGAATCTGCTAAATATTTCTAAATCTACAATATTAATTCACTTAAAAATGAATGGATGAGTGTCTTTGATTTTACCAAATTGAAAACCTCTGGAATATAATCAAGAGGAAGATGGATGATCACAAACCATCAAACCAAGCTGAACTGCTTGAACTTTTGCACCAGGAGTGATGGCATAAAGTTATCCAAAAGCAGTGTGTAAGACTGGTGGAAAGAACATGCCAAGATGCATGAAAACTGTGATTAAAAACAAGAGTTATTCCACCAAATACTGATTTCTGAACTTTCTCATTTTCTGCAAATAAATGCTCTAAATTTCAATATTTTTATTTAGAATTTGGGAGAAACGTTGTCTGTAGTTTATAGAATAAAGCTACAATGTTCATTTTACTCAAACATAAACCTATAAATAGCAAAATCAGAGAAACTGAATCAGAAACTGAAGTGGTCTCTTAGAGCAGGTCTCTTTTTCCAGAGCTGTATATTGCAGGATACCAGGGTCTGTATACTTCAATGCCCTTTTACTCTAATATTATATTCACTTTCAACTTTTAGTTGGATGGACAAACAGTAGCAACAAAAATAGCTATGAAAAATACATAACTACTAACCTGGCAAACACCCCAGCTTGGTATTCATTCATTGGGGTAAGAAAAGCACATATTTACATTTGCTTGTTCCAAAGGCTTCCAAAGGTTTTTTTTTCTCTTTTCAACACCTAAAATATATAAGAGAGCTAATGAATGCTGACACAATAACACAGGAGGAAATTCTATAGGATCTGAGATTATTCACAATTAACTTTTGTCACTTATTCCTTCAGTTTTGCAGCTGCTGCAAAGAAAAAAAAACAGACACTCAAACTTCACAGCGCATATTTGCTAATTTATTAAACATATTAAACTGTCTGGTGTCTTCCAAACCTTTGATATGCTGGGTAGGATGCCCTATCTAGAGATGCTTGAGCCTTCTGTTTGTGCCTTTAATGATATTTTCATGAGCTCTGTTGACTAGCAGACGCCACACCAGTGGCAACCAGTGCAGGGCTGATTAGAGCAGGCTTATATGCCACCCCAGGCTTAGTGTCAGCGCTAGCTCTGCATGTGAGGGTGGCATGGTGGTGGAGCTGCTGGCAAATGCCTGTAATGCTCCTGCTATAAATTGCACATTTGAATGTGAGGAGGATAATGAGATTCAATGCAATTGCGTGTGATGGCACCTCTTCCTCAGGCTCCTCGCTCAGTTATGCACGGAAATAAATCACGCCACTAGAGTGCTTCGGAATGGGATGCCCTTTGGAGCTCAGCACCAAGGGAGTCTTCGAGATTATACAAAGATTGCCAAGGCACACGCCCAGTTTTCCGATACGCCGACATGCCCCGAGAATCATTTCATCAGATTTTAAGTTCAAGAATAATCTTCCTTTCCAATTATTCCTTGCGATTCCCTCCGGTGTGAGCGCAAACACCCCCGCTTTTCAATTAGATCTCAATCAATAGGCCAAGCCTGTGTCGTCCATCCAGGAGCGATTCACAGAAGAAGATCCACTTGGGAATTTAGGAGACCCATTACAGCCTCGATACAGCAGGAGCTGATGACTGATTACTTGAAAAGCTGACATTCTGCAACACTATACGTAAATCACTTTGGAACCAGGCAGAAATCCGAGGATTACAGGCAACAAGATTTTTCTCCTTCAGGTTGATCTCTCTGCATATTAACAATGATCCATCTCCATCTTCCAGAGGCCTGACTCTGGAAGACAAGGCGGAGCGATCGATATGGGCCGGGTACACACGGGGGCACCACAGCCGTGGGGCCTAATTGGCTTTTATCTCTTTTAATAAAAACACCCGATCTGAGTCCTGGCATGGAGAGCTGAAAACAAGTGTGCCCTGACCCCGGGGCGTCTTGGATCGATAGGCAAGCCGGCACGGGATGCTTTCCCACCGCCTGTTTAATTATTCAGGCTAGTCGACAGCCCTGAGGGGGATGATCCATGCAGAGCAGGAGATACCTCAGACATGGCAGTGGGGGAAAGCCCAAACAGAGGCAGGCAGAGGGTGGACAAAGCAATTTATCGAAGGCATTACACCTACTTTAAGTGGTGTTCGTTCTGTAAGATCTTTAGGGAAGGGAAGGTTTGCAAAATGTGATTCATGGGAAAAAAAATAGGAAGCACCAGAAGAAGAATCCATCAAACGTCCACTGTTGCTCTTGGCGTGAGAACGTTTCAATTGAATGTTCTACCAAGAGACCCTAAAGGCCTCAGAACTCTTCTTGCGGAGTCTAGTGAACGATCTACCAGGAGACTCTAAAGGCCTCAGAACGCTTCTTGCGGAGATGATGTTTGCTTGTCTTCGGCAAATAATGTGACGCAATTGTGGTGAAAACAAACGACCAGGGACTTCACTCACAGTATCGTACACATGGAAGCAAGGCAAAGGTACTACGCAAAAACATGCCGTGATTGGTCAGATTGACAGGATGACAGGCAAATTAAACCTTGCACTGAACTTGTAAGCTTGTGAAGACATGTTCTGCTTCCTGTTCTTTTCTATATGAAACTATCAAAACACCTGAAGATTAACATATATAATCTAGCATGTTTATTTCTAAAGCCATACTGTTATAACTTTCTTACCACCAGAGCAATACCTGTTATCTGCATCCAAGGTCAGGTTCCCTGGCAAACACTTACCACCCCTGGATTATCTCCCTGGCACTGGCTGACTGGTGGCACTACAAAATGAAGAACCTTTGAGGTAACAGGATGGGATACGGGCCAGGCTAAAGATTCTTGGCTCAGAATCCATATCTGCCGTGCAGTTTTCTATGTGAACTAGCAGACTGCTCAGTTCACAGCACTGAGGACGAGAGGAATCTCGAAGACTTTTACACCTAGGGCTTCACAAGTGCTAATTTCAGCTGTGGCTTTAATTTGGCGATGTATAAAGTTGAAGGCGATGCAAGAAGCCCCCAACTGTATTTACATAAAGCAGAGGTTCCTACACTTGGTCCTAAAGTACCCCTTGGGATACTTCAGGGAACAGGGGCTATTCTGAAGGGTCCAAGGCAGAGTTAGTCCAAGATCACATTGAAAAAAAAGAGTTTCTATTCAAAATGGCAAGATTTTTGGTTTAATCCCTTTCTAAAATAACAACCTTCTAATCTCAAGATACCTTTGAGCCAAGATTCTGCCAGACACAACAGTGCTGTCAGTGCTGATACCTAGATACAAAAAATCTCAGAACCTGATGCTTAGATACAGAAATTCCTTATGCAGAGATAAGATGTATTGACTATGTGACAATTTCATGACTTGATACTTGTATTCTGGAAGCTAAGCATACAATTTAGCTTAGTGCAAGCTCTGGGCATATAGGTTCACTGCAGGTCCCACTGTGAATTGGCTGTGTTTTAAGGATGCACTGTATGTTGTAGTTGGTGTGGTGCACTGGGTAACACCACTGCCTGTCAGCTACCACACCATGTGGGAGACTGGGGTTCAATTACTGGTCTGGGTGACTACATTGACTACTAGTGCTATACCTAGACCCTTATGCAAGACCCTCCTGAGTTGGTACTTAAAGTCATGGATTCTATTGGGACTCTTAGAGAAGTCTTTTGGAAGTTTTCCAGAAAGTGTTTTGGTCTAGCCTTGAGCTGTTTTTCAATACAGATCTGGACTAGGGTACTTGCCAGTACAGTTTTGGCGAGTGGATTTGCATTGGAACAATCAACAACAACAAATGGTTTTAGCAGATTAGCTTGTGATACATGTAGCTGGTTGTCCTGCTGTTGGGACCACACATCTCCATTTTCTATTGAATGAATGGATTGGACTGCACAGCATTCTCAATTAAAATTTTCAGTTGAAATGAAAATATAGTCTAAGACTAGGCTTAATCCCTTTCTGTGAGCCGATCCAAAGAATTTTGGGTTAAGCTAGGCCATATATAAAGATCAGATCCTGATTATCAGCAACATTGTGTGGAGGGATGTTCCATGTCCAGCTTTTTAGGCAAGAATCAAGAGGTTTTAATCAATTGCTAGTGACTACAAAAAGCCAGCAGAGGGTACACGTCAATAGCGTGACATCAATGAACTTAGGAAGAGTAGTCTTGCCCTTAACAGAGTCATATTCTCCTGTTCTTCTGTTATTCCACACCCACTTACTTTCAGGAAAGTCTTGGTAAGTAGGTCAGTGGTGCTTAAACAGGTCTTCAGAGAGTCCTACATTGAGAGAGCTTCTGTTCCATTGCTGTGGGTTCTAAGTCGGGTAGGGCAGTCTGGGGGTCCTTGTGGACTGGTTTGAGAGCCAGTGAATTATGCTAAATCAGGTTTACTAGAACAGGAGAAACACAGAAATTTTGGACCTTTGTTTTTATTTTAGCCCATTTTCTTCCCAATTTGGGCGGCTAAATTAGCCTATTCCCACTGATATGACATACCCCTATCACCTGCTATGCCTCCAACATCAAGGGAAAAGGCTAGATTATGCCTCCTTCAATACATGCAAAGCCTTTTTGTGAACTGCTGCTGATGCAGCATCACCCAATTGTGCCCTCTCAGACTCCTGCTGCCGATGCCAAGCAACCTGATCCAGCATTTGAACCGGAAATCTAATCAAAGTGACAGCACCTTAGTCTGCTGGACTACTCTGAGTAAGGTCAATCAATTGGCCTTGGGCTCCGAGCTGGTCTGAGGCCCCCAGACAATGACTGGTTATGAATTGGTTGCAAGAGGGCCCCTCCCACTACTTGTTGCTGAAAATAACCACCCAGTCAGGTTTGTGTTTCCTGCAGCTGGCAAAATATGAAACTTCAACAATCATGAAGCAGAGTTTTCCATCAGGAAGCCAGAAAAGAAAGAACAAGGCTGTGGTCATTTTGCTTGTGCCTTGAAACAGGATCTTAAGGTAGAGAACATGCACTAAAACATGTGGCAGAGCATCTTTCTAAAGCACCTGCTGAGTGCTCGACAATTTGCATCGGCACATTTTTATTCTCGCCTAATTGAGCTTTCGCTCAGAATGAGATGCATCCTTCAAGATGTTTGCAATTTTTTCCAAGATTTGTGCTTCACACATCTGCGCCTGCTTACCCCCCTACCTTCCCCAGCCCATTCCCCAGGCTACTGCAACCACCATTATCTTTCTTTCACAAGGCTTTCTTCTTATTCCCTCCATCACTTTGGGCTCTACCCCCTGCTTGCACTCACTCTCGCTCAAAGTCCTAGACTCTCTAGACTCTCTTTCACACATAGATATACTTCTCTCTGCCCTCACCAGAGTGATCAAACACAACAGTTACCGCACACACACATATATATATATATACACCTTGTTTGAAACCTCACACCTGTCAGAGGCCTTCCGAAGGCTACTGGTGGTAATGAAGAGAAAGCACCAGCCTCTGGCACAAAGGCACTCTATTAAAACTCAACCTGTCACCGCACATCTCGTGGACTGCGAAACTGGGCAAGGTCTGGTGTCACCCCGGTTTTTTAACCTCACTTTGAAGGACAATGGGGAAATTCACTGGTACAAAAAGGCGCGGAAAAGCTGCGAGTGGACCGACATCTTAATTTTAAGCAAATTTCGCCTTACAAATTCAGCAGCTCCTGCGGTTCTGTCACTCCAGAATGACCCAGGCTGGCAAACGAGGATGTGTCAAGAATTGAACATGTTGTTCCCTAACTAGACATGAATACCTAATACGGAAAAAAGCTTTTAGTGCTCTCCTCTCTTTTCGTGTTCTCACTCATCTCACTTACCAGCTACACTCAAATTGTTCTGCTTTGGCAAGTGAATTTATTCCAATACAGCGCAACCTAATGGCACTAATTTATCACAGTGCTGCGGGAACGCCGTGACAGCTTGCACGAAGATGCCCGTCTGCTCATCTGTGAGCATATGCTGAAGAAACGCTGCTTCTAGAGAAAGTGAAGTAGGCACAAGACCCTCTAGGTGGAACAAAAGACCAACAGTTGGCGACAACCCAGAGTATACCCCCGATACCCCCAAATCCATCTATCAGCATTGTCAAATTGTCAAAAGTTAATAGACCTTCCCAAACTCAAACTGGCTTACACCGACTCACATTCCTTCGACAGCACCTAGGCGTGCACGCACCCAACGCATGTAAGAACATGTAACATCTGCTTCAATTTAATGGGATTATGATTAATGATTCTAAAAAGGGTACAAGTGCATGGCTGCATAAGAGCTTAAGAAATTGCCACCATATCTGCATGCTCCCAAATGGCACAGGATTAGAGAAATGAACCTCCTTACCTCCTTATCTTCCACAAGAGATCCTACATAATTTATTATATTATCATATTCTTCAGCACCCCATGATTAGACCCATGAAGATCTCACATTCTTATGCTGAAGAGAGAACCACTTTACCTTTCACCAGCACTGATAGGGAATTGTTCAGTCTTTCTGCAAAAAGCTCCTCTTGCGACATTACAACAGATTTTTTTTTTTGAAAATTCAACGTGTTACAAAAGTAGCTACATCCTGTGATTTATTCCTCTGGGGCAACAATTACCCTATTCCTTCTGTGCAACAGACGTAACTCTTGGGCCAAATCCCATTTCACCCCTTGGCCCCACCCCTCTGTGTGCATGTGCACGCCAAGGGGTAGGGGTGTCCCGATTCTTGTTAGGCTGGAGGGGTAGGTTAGGGAAAGGGATAGGGCTTGTTCGCCCTTCAAGCTGAGATTTTTAAGAGGCGTACTTCAAACGAAGGGGGTATAAGAATCACTAGTAAGTTGGCAGATCAATGTGACGCATAGCACTATTTTACCAGAGTTTAATTGAAGTTTTAATGTTTTATGGTCAAATTCTTTATAGCAAGCATGAAAAAGATCACTAGTAGTTTTTCTCAGAAGCTAGCTATCTAGCTAACTTTCCCTTTACACATTAAATGGTGCAACAGATGGCAGAAGCTGCAACATTTAAGGCGGAACAGAAAAATTAAATCAAATAATTTTTGGGGGAGGATTTCACCCTTTCCCCTTTAACTCTGTTCCTAGATGAAGGGTTACACTCAAAAAGAAGGCGTAGGGCCAAAAGGTGAAATAGGATTGGGCCTTGGTTTTCCTTTTATGGGGCAGTCCTGATGAGAGCCAGTTTCATCATAATGTTGAAGACACTTTTAAAGTTCTTGAAGTTTTTTTGGATTGACTGACCTTCATTCCTGAAAGTCATTTTTTTCTTTACTTAGTTGAGTAGTTTTTTTTTTTCATAATATTGATTAGAACATTATTCAAATAGGGCTATTCACTGTATACCAGCTCCACCTTAAAACCACAGAATTTCAGGTGTTTTCACATATTTGACTGGTACTGTATAGTTAAAAAAAAGTCATTCTAAACTATTTAAAAGCCAATACAAGAAAAGGTGCTGATCTATTTGACCGGTTGGCCTTAGAGAGGCCGTGCTCATGACCGGAATACTGCTTCACTGCTTCACTGCACTCCGTCTCCTGCCTCCACCTCTTAGTTCTGCCCCACCATGTGCAGGAAGCACTGAAGCATCCCACCGGACCCTGCACCCATTCACCGCTTCCGTCACCCTGCTGCCACCCTGCTCTCATCCTGCCCTCACCCTGCCGCCACCCTGCCCGCCGTTCCACAGGCTGACCAGAGAAACTCATCGATTCTCTACTAGATGCAACAGCAAACAGATCCCTCCTTAGATAGAGAGCAGTGCATTCTGGGCCTGGACTCAGACAGCATGTAAGAAGCATATTAAAAAGTAATTGGGTGCTGGTGGACCAGAGCACAGAGCAGGGAGAGGAAGGTTAACGCATGTCAAAGAGGCTGGTTAGCAGTCTGCTCCACAACTTTAAGAGAGTCATTAAAGTTCTCGTCGGTAGTGCTCTTCAAACTTACATAATTGTAGATAACAATGAGCGACAGCCTATCAAAGCAGCACTTCAATACAGGGCAAAGCTAGCAGCGCAACATAAGGCTTTATCTATTATAAATGGGGCTGCCAACATTAACTTGATGCTAAATTAATTGACAAAGTTAATGATATAAGCAATATAACACAGCATCACTTACTGTTAAGTTCAGAAACTAGATTATCGTATTTTTCGCACTATAAGGTGCACTTAAAATCATGTAATTTCCCCAAAAATCGTCAGTGTGCTTTATAATCTGATGTGCCTTATGTATGAATTCTACCAGTCAAGTGGTAAGGAGCAGTAAAGCCATTCCGCTGAAGTACAGCGTTATAAAGGAGTTTTCAGTGAAGTTTCTCTTTACCACTGAGGCTGGAGCAGTATTAGCATTAGTCGCTAACCACAAGGCTAGCTCTTTCACCATTCAGAGGCAAATATTGGACTGTAGTCTGCGTGTTAACATGTTAAAACAAGCTACATTGGACAAACCGCTAGCTGATAGTGCTAACCACGACTAGCATTGTTGCTAACCTCATTAGCCCTTCACTCACCCAAATAAACAGTTTTCAGGAGAGAAATCTGTGTAGATTAACATCCAGCACTTGTTTGACTTTGAAAGAAAATGTTTTTTTTTTTAAGAATTACAGTTTTGTTTATTTAGTTTTTTTTTCAGATTTAACCTCAACTTTGCTTCTGAGAGACTCTTTGCCTTTACCTCTAAAATGCTCTTTTTGTACCCAGCCATGTGAGTTAGTTGCAAATTGTGCATATTGCATTTGTTTATTATTACTACCACTTACTTTTTAAAACTTTTTCACAGTTGCAAGTTTTTTTTGTCATTGGAGTTGTACTTAAAGCAGCATACCAATCAATTTGAGCTGCAGTTTGAGGACCCTTGAATGTTCTTTCAGAAGATTCTGATCTTGAATTATGTAAGCAGTTCAAGCGGTACGTGTCGTACATAATCAGCCACAGCTTCCTTGAGAAGCTGAATGACATGTATATACATTCTGCCGGTACTTCAGGAGACAAGCTATTCTAGCAGAGATCAATACAAGGAAAACTCCCAGACCTTGGTACCATGGCAACAAAGAGAGAAAAAAGAATTTTGGATGGAATTATTTACAGCTTCTGCAACACTTTTAATAGTGTGGATCAATCCAATATAAAGGTCTGGTGAGCTGCATCGAACATATGAACAATTAAAGAGGGACAAGACAAAAATACCCAACTACTACACCTGCCATGTTCTCACGAACCTCAGAATGATAGGAGATTGCAGAGAGCACTATAGTCATGTTCAAGTCAAGACCAATACCAGGACAAAATGAGTACATGTAAAAAACCAAGGATGGGACATAACGAGAACAAGTCAAGATCAAGACTGACGAGTACATGTCAAGACCAAGACTGGGACATAACTAATACAAGTCAAAAGCAATACGGACGAGTACAAGACCAAGAAGTCATACATACATCAGGGAACATAATGAGTACAAGTTAAGACCAAAACCAGGATATAATAAGTAAAAGTCAAGACCAAGACAGATGTGTACATGTTAAGACCAAGACAGTGATGTAAAGAACACAAGTCAAGACCAAAAGCAGGACATATTGAGTACAAGTCAAGACCAAGAAATACGAGTTCAAGTCAAGACCAGGACATAACAAGTCAAAACCAATACCTACGAGTAAAAGTAAAGATCAGGACAAAACGAGTACAAGTCAGGGCCAAGATCCATGAGTACATGTCAAGACCAACACTGACAAGTACATGTCAAGACCAAAGCTGGAACATAACGAGTACAAGTCAAGACTAAGATCTACGAGTACATGTCAAGACCAAGATCTATGAGTACAAGTCAAGACCAACAATGGAACATAATGAGTACAAGTCAAGACCAAGATCTACAAGTATAAGTCAGGACCGAGATCTACGAGTACATGTCAATACCAAGATCTACAACTACCAGACCAGGAAATCACAAGTGCAAGTCAAGACCAAGATCTACAAGTAAAAGTCAAAATCAGGACATAACAAGTACAAGTCAAGACCAAGACCTACAAGTACAAGTCAAGATCAGGACATACAGAGTACAAGTCAGGACCGAGATCCACAAGTACAAGTCAAGACCAAAGCTGGAACATAACGAGTACAAGTCAAAACTAAGATCTACGAGTACATGTTAAAACCAAGATCTACAAGTATAAGTCAAGACCAAGACCTACCAGTACAAGTCAAAATCAGGACATAACAAGTACAAGTCAAGATCAAGAAAACACACTCAAAAACCTTAATTTTGGGAGAAACTATGTATTATCTGCAGGTTTTATGATGATTTAGTCTCTGTAAGGCAGTTGCTTGGTCCTCACACACACCTTAACATCCAGCATGGGCCGCTGAGAGCCCAGGGCACTGATGCTAGGTGAGTGACACAGAATGTCATCGCTAACGCTAGTTAGCACTGCTCTTGCCCCCGTGCTGCTGTCGTGGGGGGGCTCATACCACAGCAACAGCTGTCAGAGCAGAGCTCACCTCCACAGCAGCAGCATGTCCACTGGATTTATCACAGCGACGGAAAGCCTGCACCACAAGGACAGCCCTGTCAACCCTGCTGCCCTGCCTAACACACACACTCACACACACACACATTTATACACCATACACAAGAGTCTGACTGCACTTTTCTGTCTATGTTCTCTCCATCATTATCTCTCTCTCTCTCTCTCTCTCTCTCTTGCTCCACTCATCAACCTTCAGCAGTTGCAGTTGCACTCATTAGGTAGTGTACCTCTTGGTGAGAGATCATTAACTGCTAGGGGTGTGAGGAGACACTCTCATTTTGAGACGAGACAGGAAGTGACTAACTAACCCCTGTGAGGGTTCTGTATTCAACTAGGAAACCCTGAAGGGTTGTATACAGACCTGGCAACCCGTGACCGGTTTATCCGGTTTATGGTTCTGCATGGTATCATTGCGTTGCCTCCGTATGTGTCCGCAATTCTGCGCAGCTCGTAAGCCGGTTAAAGCTCGAAGGCGTGAATGTATGTGTGGAAACACGAGGCTCACCAGAATACACGATTAATGGAACTTGGAACAAGTCAACACACACAGATAGCGCTGCTGTTTGCTGCACAGAATTACCAAACATTTGTTTTGGTTACCTGTGCATAAGATTCACATTTAATGCTTGACGAAAAACACTGTGCCGTTTAATCTTGCGAGATCCCGTTGCACGAGATCTCAGCACCCCAATTGACTCGATGATGCACTTAGCGGTGTCGTAAAAAACAAGAAACCTAAACTGCTTCATACTGGAACCCAACTGTCTTTAGATTTCTGAAGAAATTTGGGTTTGAGTATGGAGGTCTCAAAAA
Source organism: Astyanax mexicanus (assembly GCF_023375975.1). Classification (NCBI taxonomy): domain Eukaryota; kingdom Metazoa; phylum Chordata; class Actinopteri; order Characiformes; family Acestrorhamphidae; genus Astyanax; species Astyanax mexicanus. The sequence continues at coordinate 22,122,129 of NC_064431.1, forward strand.
TGGTAAGCCCATCAATCCTGCCTTTGTAATTTACTTTGAAATGACACATTGCTCCAACTGTTGGTGTGACTGATGATCTGAGAAGCCTTTAAAATTATTTAAAATCATTTAAAAGTCGGTCACCACTAGTAGTGATACCGGGGACAGTCTCTTATGAAAAGGTTTTGGCATTTTTCAGCAGGATAATGCTCGCCTTCACACAGAAAGGGTTTCCAAGTAATGTCCCTGCCAGATTGCAGCATTTCCTTGCCTAGCCTGGTTGCCAGATTGACAGATCGGCAGTCATAAAGTTGTGGGACCAGGTGGGGCAGTTACAGCAACCTACAAGTGTGCAGCAGGATCTACAGGTCCAGCTGCAACATCTGTGTGCAAATATGCTGCAGGATGCCATTCAGAACCCTACAGTATCTCATCTTTTAACCAAGCTAGTCACCACCCAACAGGGTACAATAGTAGAGCTTCCTTTCTACAGTTGTACAGTTTTCCATTCAAAAATATATAGTTTAATTCCATCCTTCGCTTTATGAACATCGCAAATTCACCCGTATTCATCTCTCTTTACAGGGGGGGGAGAGTTATCTGGCTCCTCCTGTGGTGATTGTCAGTTAAAACCCCTTAAACTACCTGCTCAGGGCATCTTCACTCAGATAAGACAGCGAGACGTTCAAAAAAAATCAGGTTCATCCATTCAGCAGCGCCACCGGAGAATCCCTGAACTGTACACGGCCTTATCTGCTTCCACCTCTTTATCCCGGCTGCTGTAATCCCCCTATTATCTTCCCTCTCTTCTGTAGGATAACACGCCGGAGCCAGGCGTTTTCCCCGTTTACTCAGCCTCGGATTTGATGCCCTATCACAGTGACAGGGATTTTAATGAGGAAACCGGTAATTGCTCTAAAATGACTGTAATTACACCAAAAGACAGGCTGTAATTTTTATTCTATCTGGAGGCTGCGGAGGGAGGAGAAGTGAATTATTGCGTGGAGTTATGGAGAACGGTTTTGCTGGGATTACAACATTAGTTTGGGGGATTAGAAAGGGGGAAATAAGGGGGTCTACAGGTATTTAAGCTTTACATTTTTTTACTGTTATTTAGCTAAAAAAAAGTCCCTAAATTAATTGGTTTTACCATTTTCTAACCCTGTTAACCATGACTAGAAGTGGTGTTGACTTATCTAATGGCATCTATAATGGATCATCACTTTATTTTGGTGTAGTAGTGTATTCTTAAAATATATTCTTTAATTCAATGTTTTGTCATATCGCCAAAAGTATCGTTATTACAAAAATACCATGAAATATCATGATATTATTTAAGGGCTAAATCGCCCAGCCCTATCTTGCACACAGAGTGCGTATTGATATCATAATATAATGGACCTTTTTACTAATTTAAAATCGTCAGCTGTATTGTCGGAATAACGCAATATAAATTAAATACGATGTCAGTTTTTTTTCAATAAAAAAACGCTTTTCTTGTTTTTTTGTGAAATATTATAGGTCTCTCTGAGTTGTATAGCATGCTGCATATGAAAATGTTCCTGAACCTCCATTATCTGCAGTAGTTAGTAAAATAAAAAGATTTTATTCATAGCCTTGCTCACCGTCTTGTCAGATAAGAGCTAAAAGTGCTAGGATCATCATGGCAGTTCCTTCCTGTGTTATTTGTGCAAAAAACACATCAGTGTTTTACTTTCTACCCTTGCATGTTTACATAGGTTTACATAGGATCTCCGGTGGATTTTGCGTCTTTCTTTTGAAATGTTTCTAACTGTTGTCTGTCTCTATTAATGAGCAAGAGCCGATATCCTATCATTTCTCCCCACCCACTCCTCCAACGGATTTTTTTTTTACAAATTAGAGACCACAACTAAATATTTTAAAATGAATGAAAAACAATGGAATGAGACGACACTTTTCAAGGCATGTTCATGCAGTTTTCAACAAGCCAATGCAAAAGCACACACTGCACACATGCTACTAAGACAGTCCTGACCTATCCACAGTATTTTGAAGCATTTACTGTGAAACACCGAGAGACAGTGGACACTGATCTGATAAAAAAGGCTTCAGAAACGTACTGTTTTGTTATTGCAGTGCGAACGCTGCCAGCCTGCACACATCTCATCTCTTTAAAGCGAGCCGTTCTCTCTCCCAGCAGAGACTCTCAGTACAACTCAACCCAAAACACAAACGCTGGGATCCTCCCAGCACCACGTCGCCCTTTCAAGTTCTTCCACACGAGTTCTGCATTATTTAACGGCCGCTGCCGCACCAGGACACGTCGAGTTACAGTAGGTAGAGGAGCTGAGATCAAACCGCTCTGCTGAAACACGCGCGAGAGACGCCGAGCAGAGACCAATTACCAACCTGCAAACGGCCCAGTGTGAGGGGAGGGGCCACTGATTTCTATTAAAGGCCATGATTAGATGAAAGGCTGGAATACGGCATTAAATTTAACTCAAAGAAAGAATAGAATGAGCTCTTATTGTGGGCTTTATATAGATTTAATTAGAAAATATAACATAAATTTCCTTTTTTTTCTACTATTTTCTTGTATACTATTATTCACATATTTTATATTTTTTCACAACAATACATGTAATATGTTTCTACATAACTGGGCCACTGAGAGTCTTCAAAGCCATTAATTGTGCCTCTGTGTGAATGTTAAGTTAGCAGCAAGGAGACGCGAAGGCGGACGCAAAAGCGAGTTATTTATTAACAAAAATAAGAAAACAAATGAGAACATAGGAGCTTGAACACACTGAAACAGAAAACCAAGAACTAGCAACCTGAACTGACGAGAACACCCACAAGAACCGCCAAATACGCTAGAAACAAAGGGGCTATATATACATACTGAAGAGAACAGGAAACAGGAAACACCTGGGGACAGGTAACGAGGGGGCAGAGCTACAAATAGCACACATGGGAGCACTGAAGACAAGGCTGAAGACAAGGAGAACACAAAGGACCACTGGTCATCCAGAATATGAAGGAATCATGAAGTAACTTAAAAATGTTGAATAATCCTATATACTCTTTGAAGCATTTAGGTGGCTCTTATATTTGCAGTTTCTAAGGCTGGTGATGAATATATCCTGGGCATCAGAGGTAACTCTTGCTCTTCCTTTCCTGGGGTGGCCTTGATGAGGGCCAGTTCCATCATAATGTTTTTGATCATGCCATAATATGGATGAGAACATTATTCCAATAGAGCTATTCACTGTATACCAATTATATCTCTTCACAACTTGTGTGTAATACATCTATATAATATTGAGTTTCACATTTTAATATGAGTTACTAAAATAAAGTAACTTTTCTGTGATATTCTAATTATTTGGGATGTAATAGTATATACAGCTTCACTTCAGTTTCTGAATAAGTTTCTCTGATTTTGCTATTTATAGATACAAGTTTGAGTACAATGAACATTGTGGTTTTATTCTATAAAATACAGACAACATTCCTCCTAAATTTCAAATAAAAAAAAACAAATTGTTAAATCATCCCTGGTTTTTAATGAATGTTTTTATGCATCTTGGCATGTTCTCCTCCACCAGTCTTACACACTGCTTTTGGATAACTTTATGCCACTTCTGGTGCAAAAAATTCAAGAAGTTCAGCTTGGTTTGATGGATTGTGATCATCCATCTTCCTCTTGATTATATTCCAGAGGTTTTCAATTTGGTAAAATAAAAAAAAACTCATCATTGTTAAGTGGTCTCTTATTTTTTTTTAGAGCTGTATATAACAACATAACAGTAATAGTTCATATGACACAAATATTCTTAATAAAAAGAATAAATTAACTTTAAGAAAAGCTGTATACAGGCTGATCCTTTGCTCTCATGACTGAATGGCTGTAAACGTTATTTCTCAGCCTCTGGTGTTAATGATACATATTTAAAGGCCCAGAGGGGTCTAATAGTAGCCCCTAAACACTGGTCATGACCTTATTTAGGCTGTCGGCAATAATGAGCATGTGTTGTGAGCCGAAATAGCAGCAGAAATAGTAGCTTCCAGAGAGCGACGTCGTAATGGTAGGCTTACAGAGAGAATAGCTGGGTTGTATTGTAGTGAGGTAGAAGAAATTTGTATAATGAGTGAGCTCTGGATTTCTGCCAATGCGTTCCGTATACTTATTATTCATTGGTACTGTGACTCGTAGTGTATCCTCGATGGAGGCTACGATGAGCTTCAGCAAGTCTGCAGAGCCACGTATTGATTAAAGATATGTTAGCAACAAATGAAGCTTCTATATTCAAGATGAAGATAAATGGTGTATGGGTGGGGGCATAGTGGTAATACTACTACACCCACACACACATATACACCCATAAATATACAAATTAATACACTATATTGACAAAAATATCCACTCGTCTCTGTTGCGTTTGGTGAAGTTGCGTTTGGAGGCTTAGATGAAGGTGCTCGGCCATGGAAACCCATTCGTACACAAGAAACCATCTATGCTCTACTTTTCCTGAGCTAATCTGAAGACCACATAAAGTTCAGAGGTCTATAGAGATGAATTCTTTTGGAGAAATTTGGAGACCTCTGTGCAATATGCTCCTCAGCATCTACTGACCGCTGACTCTGTTATTTTACACTAACAGAATAAGTTGCTTTCATTCCCAGTCGCTTACACTTTGTTATAATATCACTGACAGTTGACTAGGGACTTTTTAATAGTGAGGAAACTTCACAACTGGACTTGATAAAAATGGATAGGTGAGCAAATACTTTTAGCAATACTTTTATCTTATATAGAAGTTTGAACATTTGCCTTTTCAACAGCCTGAACAAAACTAGCCACCCCAGTCAGTGACGTATAAGGATTTTTTTTAAAAAGGTCCATTTTAAAATAATTGAAAAATAAGAGAATATTTTTTTAGAATGTTCAAACATTAAAGCAGCAGTCCCTAAAATTATCTATTCTGATTTAAAAGCACTAAAATTCATGAGCGGTGAGAGGAGCAAAATATTCAAATGAATGGTATCATTTCATTATGTTGTGTCCTGGCACAAACACCTCTGCAATGTCTAATATATTCATATTAAAAAATAACAGAGAAGTCTGGTAGGTTTGTTGGATGTAATTACTGATATATATATATATACACACTTTAAAACCCAGAATTTCTCACAGCAGTTTATTCACGTTAACCTGCCTTAAAAGTACTCTTCCACATGCTCTGTGCAATTACACATTCTCACCAGAGATGGCTCCAAATCCCCAAATCTCCAAAACGTATAGACTGTACCTTTAAGAATGTTGCGCACACATGCACACACACATATTCATATTAAAATTAAGGATTAGGTCATTTTATTACTTTTTTCATTAAGACAAATAGTCAATAATTAATAATTCCCTTAATATGTTAAACATTAAAGAGTAGAGTAATATACATATTAAGAGTTTGCATAACTTAGTAACAACTATTTCATATTTTTATTTTATAGAGTTACAGTTTACATCAGCATTTTTCTACAGCATTTTTAACTTTACTTAACAGACTTATTTTTATCATTCTGGCTCTTCAAAATAAAAGTAAAATTATAATTAACTAATGTTTTGGGAAAAGTTAAAGTGTCTTTAAGTTTTGGGGATTTGGGGCATTTGGAGACCTCTCTGGTGACAATGTGTAGTTGCACAGAACATGTAGAATAGCACTTTTTTTATGCATTTCTGTGAAAATGTAAAAAAAAAACAATTCTGTCCAACAACAAACCTATCAGACCACTCCATTAGTTTTTAGATTTAATATATTTGATGTTGCAGGGTTGAAAATATTAATTAAAATATTTTACCTCTTCATAACTCAGGAATACTACTGCTTTCAATTTAAAAAGAAAAAATCCTATAGACTGCTGCTATAGTGCGCGTATATATGTACATATAGATATATATTTTTAAATTAAAATTAACAAAAAAACTTGGGCTAAAATGAACTAAAAAAAATTGCAATTGGCAATTTTGGCGCCACGTCTTTGACCTGATCCACTGGCTAAAATATACTAAACCGATTCATTTCAATTCCTCCTCATCACCTCAAATGAGCCAATCAGACCCATTTGCAGTCGTCTATCTTCTTTACTGTGGTGTAAATCAGAGTAAACAGTATCATTTAAATGTAGGTTCTGCATCGGCTGTTCGCAGCAGGTTGTCACTAGAGCATGAAAGACTGTCATGAGCATCGACTCCCAGCAGGCCGTTTCATCAATAATGTATACAGAGCCTGTTCCAGAGAACGCGATAATGGCGGTTAAATGGAATTCCTGAAAAGTTCGTGCCCAGAGACGAGGACCAGGGTGGAATAATATGAAGCCAGGTTCACGGGTTAGAAACGTGCCACTGAATATAAAGAGATGGGCTTTTAAATACATTTATGACATATTTTATAATTCACAATTTTTACATGACTGGAGATTTAGACTGTGTCGAAATCTTGTGAGCCACCATATATCTATTAAAGAAGATGTATGGTTTGGAGAGCCATGTCATCTGCTTGCGTTGGTCCACTGTGTTAAATCAGGTCCAAAGTCTTTCATAGAGATGCAGATTTCATTTTCCAGCAGGATTTGGCACATTTTGGCCAACTTGGTCTTATCGTCACTAGCAACAAATCCACGTTCGATTTAAGATCTGATGATGATCTAGTTTGAGTATTTTTACATGAATGGAGCTTTAGACTGTGTTGAAATCTTGTGTGCCGCCATACATCTTATTAATAAAATATATGGTTTGGAGAGCCATGTCATCTGCTGGTGTGTTATCAAGTCCAAAGTCTGCCATAATAGAGATTCAGATTTCATTTTCCAGCTGGACTTGGCACACTGTCCACACTGCCAATAGCACCAATTGGTCTTATCGTCATTAGCAACAAATCAAATCCAGGTTCATTTTAGGATCTGATGATGATCTGGTTTTAGTATGGAGGCCTTGAGACTGATGCTCTGGGGAGCAATTTGACAATTGGTCAGTTGGTCACACCTAGTGGTAAAACAAGGGCATTTTTCAGCAGGATAATGCTCACCCACACACAGCATATTTTTTTTAAATATGTTTCAAAAAGATTGCAACACTCCTTGTGCATGTCAAGTTGTCATTTCTATTGCCAATAGAGTAATTAATGTGAGCAACTGGGATTCCAGTTTCAGCAACATCTGTGGGTAAATGTGAAGCAGGATGCCATATGGCACTATACTACAGCTGTCTTTCAACTGTACACTTTTACCCAATAAACTTATTAACCTTTTATTTTGTGTTGCTTTCAAATACAACCATAGAAGCTTAATTCCATTCCAACTATCAGCTTATTCTAGATCTGCTCATCCTCAATAACCAGGACTCAAAGGAATAAAAGGATGCAGCTCTCGGATGATCAAATAAGACCAGTTCTCTCTTTTATTGGCTCAGATATTGGGAGGGAGTAGGAGGGCGTAGCTGCCCCCACTGTAGAGTAGCAGGGCGATGCTCTCCACAGCGGGACTTGGCCTCGGTGGTTCAGAGCAGTGGGTGGGAGGATGTGTTACAGCAGTGATTTGGAGGGAAGGTGCCAAAGCGGAGGACAAGGTCAGCCTGTTAGAGCCCACCACAGTAACACTGTGATTTCCAGCAGAAAGAGGACGAGCTGCTGAAGCTCACCATGATCCATTTCAAACATCTGGACTAACAGCGCCTCCACGAAAATGAAAACCCGCTGAACAACAGATGTGAACGCTGCAAATGCCGTACGTGGGAGTCAAAATTTCATCAAAAGCACGTTTAGAGGCATCATGCCGACTGGTATAAATATATATATATATATATATATATATATATATATATATATATATATATATATATATATATGTGTGTGTGTGTATTTGCATCAATTTCTTCCCTGTCAATACTGTCAATAAAATAGGACTCTCTGAAGAAGATACACCTATTGGCAATATATATATATATATATATATATATATATATATATATATATATATATATATATATATATATATATATATATATATATATATAAAAGCCCCCCAGTTTTGACCTGAAGAGCAGTGGAATTAACTGTGTTCTCTTGAATGAATGGGCTTCATATGGGCCTCAATATATTAGACTTTTAGATATGATGGGTTGGGGAGTTGAGGATAGGATAAGGGTGGGATGATCCAAAAAAGGTTGCAGTTGTGTACCATGTTTAATGTTCAGGTCAAAATATATCTTGGTATGAAAATTGATGGCCTTTTCGGTATTACAGATCATTAAAAATAATCCTACTACACAATAATATGGTAATTTGCTACTATATTAACGTAGTGTTTTTTAAAACAATCAAACAATGGATTAATTGAGACATCGTGAGATTAATAACTATTGAAAATGATCATTAGTTGGTAATAAAATCATTCAAAAGAGCTTCACTTCAAGATCTTTCACATATATTTCCAATAGTAAATATAATAATTATAAGAAGAAGAAGAGAAAGAAGAAGAAGAAAAGCTGTTACACTGTATCTCTTGTACACTGTTCTCTACAGTAAAAATGTTGCATAATTATTGCCTCTAAACATAACGTACAGTATCTCATGCATAATTCAAGCACCAATTCAAGCCCAAGTGGGGCACTTTCCAGATGTTTAAACCCCACTGGGTATTGGACGAATTCTGTAGCAACAGAGTTAACCTAGATTACACATTACCCCAATCGAACTGAACATAAACCTACATTAGAAATCCAACAGAACCAAGTATACATTACCAACCCAACAGAACCGGATCTACATTACCAATCAAACCAAACCTGAATGACCAGCAGAACCAAACCTACATTACCAACCCAACATAACTGAATATACATTACCAATCAAACCAAACCTGAATTACCAACAAAACCAAACCTACATTACCAACCCAACATAACTGAATATACATTACCAATCAAACCAAACTTGAATTACCAACAAAACCAAACCTACATTACCAACCCAACATAACTGAATCTACATTACCAATCAAACAAAACCTGAATTACCAACAGAACCTAACCTGCATTACCAATCAAACTGCATTACCAACAGAACCTAACCTGCATTAACGACCAAACCAAACCTGCTTTACAAACAGAACCAAACCTACATTATCAACCAATACAAATCTACATGTTCCAACCAATCCAAACCTGCATTATCAATAGAACCAAACCTGCATTACTAACAGTACCAAACCTACACTACCATTAGAACCAAACCTACATTATCAACCGATCCAAACCCATGTTACTAATATATTACAAAACTTAACTACATTACCATTACCAACAAAACCTGCATTTCTAACCAACCCAAACTTGCATTACCAAGTCCTGAAAACAGAGCTATAGGCAGTTACAAGAACATTAATGAGAACCTTTTGATTGACACTTGTCCCAGAAAAAGCATTAATAATTGGCAGTACTTTAGAGCTACATTTTCAGAGTAATGTTCCAAAATCTAGTAAAAACCCATGCATAAACAGTAAAGAACAGGTGTCCCAATGCTTATGTCTGTACATACATAAAATAACCAACTTGGACCAACTTTCCCAAGCTCAGTCAGTTCGGGCGCGCCCACAGCGCGGCTCTAGCGTGCTTTAGCGGGTACTGGGGGGTGGATAGTGGGATGTTGCGCGCGCTGGCTCGCTCGCGGGCTCTTACCTGCAGGATACGGTGATCTCCACCTTGGTGGCGGGGATGTTGCCCGTGAACGGGTCGAACTCGTACACAGAAGCCATGTCGTCCAGTTTGTCCATAACGTCTCCCTCCATGGGTGTCCAGAGGGGCTTGGGGGCTCGGACAGGAGGGGTGGGTTGCCAGATCACGGCTAAAGATAAAGATAAAATACACTACAGGGGGTCTTGATTAGGGTGCTGGGGGGGTCTGCTGATGTTGGGAGTCTCCGGGGGTCTTCTCCTCACACCGGCGGAGTGGAAGTGGTGGTCGCGAGCGCTGCTGAAGAAGAGCGTGAAGAGAGTTGGGCGCGAGCGCGAGCGCACGGGAGAGGAGATGGGGATGTCTAGTGGTCTACACACACACATATACACATATGTGGCAGAAAGGCGGCGCGTGTATTTGTGTGTGTGTGAGTGTGTGTGTGTGTGTGTGCGCGCGAGTGAGCATCCTCCAGTGTGTAAGTGTGGGCGTGTTCCACAACTCTCTAATCTCCACCCCTCCTTCTATTCATCCAACCTGCTGCTGCTGGTGGTGCTGATGCTGAAGATACCCGCCCCTGAGGCTCGTGATGGGGGGTGGTGGTGTTGGGTGGTCAAACTTTAGCTTGGACACGTTTTGTCAACAATTATTTTAATAATCGATTAATCAATTAATCAATTTTTTTCCAATTAATCGATTATTAATCAGATAAAACTAAATATTTATGTTTAATAAAAACTCTCTTTGTACTAATGTTGTAATTGTACAAGACCTATAATATAATGCAAAGTTCTCATCCACCAGTCTTTCACACTGCTTTTGAATATCTTTATGCCACTCCTGGTGCAAAAAATCAAGCAGTTCAGCTTGTAATTGTACAAGGAACTCAAAATCTACTATTATTAAACATATTAGTGTTTACATTAATAAGTAAACCGACAGTTACATTTGAAATTGTAATATTTATATTTTTTAATAACACATAAACAGTGAATGTAATGTAAATGTATACATGACTGTGATTCTCAAACACTACCAAACAGCATCTGTCAGAAATGATCTTTAAAAGGGCTGTGCTGTTAACTACACTGCAAACAAATCTATTGGCAAAAACTAGACATAATATATGTAAGTGGTGAGGTTTAAGCAAAAAAAATCTACCAATGGGGTAAGCTAATTTTTCTTAGTAAAAATGTTTAAACTAAACAATCGAAGTCTCAAAAGGAACAAAATTGGACTTAAAACCAAGCAAACATCTCACAAAGAATCTAGTTCAAATTACTTTCTAATTCTAAGTAAATCTGATTAGTATCTTTCTTTTCTAAAATAAGCACAATAATCTTACATTTACAATAGTTATTAAGACAAAAAAATCTAGGAAAAAAAATAAGATTTATTTTCCTAAAATTGCCTTGATTATTTTACTTCAAAATTGAGCGGACACATTTAAAGTGGATTTAAAAATAGTTAGATAGATATAGAAATCCATATTTGGTGGAATAATCCTGTTTTTTTTTTTTTTTTCATTTTCATGCATCTTGGTAGGTTCTCCTTCACCAGTCTTACACATTGCTTTTGGATAACTTTATGCCACTCCTGGTGCAAAAATTCAAGCAGTTCAGCTTGGTTTGAAGGCTTAATTTAGTCATCCATGCATCCGTTTTATTTCAGAGGTTTTTAATTGGGTAAAATCAATTAAACTCATCGTTTCAAGTGGTCTCTTATTTGCTGTATGTATGTATATTATATATATATATATATATATATATATATATATATATATATATATATATATATATATATATATATATACAGCTAAAGTTTAAGCAGAGATTCTAAAAAAAGTTCGTTTTTATTTGTACAATAGTTTATTTTTGCTCACACAATTCTTTCATTTCTTTTGAGAAGTTTTTTTGGTTGGTCAAAGGTGATTGGTTCAGTTGCCTGTCAGTCAAAAACCTAGGTAGTGGGCGGGGCTAGGAGCTGCGTTGGGAGCGGCCGGAAACAGAGAAAGAGGGAGCGCGCGAGATGGACAAATTATTATTTAACTATTTAGCATAGCAGCTAAACTCCTGCTCAAAACATGTAAAAACTGCAGCTAATGGACAGTTAAACCACATGTACATCTTCCCTGAGGTAACTTGTGTTTCTGTGTGTGTATATTTGTAAATATATTTATACTTTAGACTTGCTGTGTTGTTGAAAGCTAGTGAAAATGGCTTGTATTCGGTTGCTAGGGTTAGCTTACTTAGTAGGGCTAAAGTAAGTTATGAGGTGTAGCTGCTTGTGTGCTAAAATGTGGTTAAAAGTTTGCTTAGCGTAGCTCATTTGTGTCTCTTTTGTACCCCTACCCCTTATTTTTGCGTGTAACTCTTCCCTTTGGAACAGAGTTAACGTTACAAGGTAAAGGGGTAACATCCTCCCCCTAAGATTAGCTAAGCTAAGCTAGCTAAATAGCAGTGGAGCCCTACAGTTAAGCAGCCTATCTGCTGGTTAACTAGTTAACTTTAGAGCATTGTATGTCTTCAGAAAGGGGGCAGGTGGTGCAACAATTAATTAGTATTCCTCTGTGATGGAGAGCTAAATAAGCTTTTGTTAAGTTTTAATTTATTTAAATTTTCCATTCCACCTTAAATACAGCAGCTCTGCCCTCTGTTATGTCATTTAAGGTGGAATGGAAAAAGTTAGCTAGTGAGCTAGGTACTAAGACAAATTATTAACTAGTGATTTTTTTTTTGCTTGTTATAAAGAAAATAGCCATAAAGCATTGACACTACACATTAAACTATGGTATCATAGTGCTTATTGTGATTTTTTAAAAAGAAAGTATTATAGGTTTGTTTGGTTGCTTGTGCTGCGCCATCGTGCCAGTGATTCTCATAGTCGTCTGTTTTGAGTGTGCCCCTGAAAAATCAGTTTGAAGGGCCATGTAGCCCTAACACTTCCCACTAAGGTTACCCCTCCAGCCTGACCCCTAGGTGCACCTGCACAAAACAGAGGTCTCTGAGAATGACTGACAAGACACAACATGCTAAAACAATCATTTGTCCTTTTCTCAAGGAAATTCTGTAGGCCTAAAATAAAAGAATAAGAAGAAAGCTGGATGAGGAAAGACAATGATGTATTAAAATTTTATGAAACTCCCGACAGCAGCAGCAGTAATGTAGACTACATCAACCAAAGACATGAATCGCTGAGCAAGACAGAGAACCATGTGGAAATTGAACGTGATAAGCGGCCACATGCTGGAGGTGATGGTGAGAGACAGACAGAGAGGAAATTTCACCAGGGAAAGCAAGGCTGGTAAGTGATTTTTAGGCTACACATTGACCCTCCCACAGTCAGTTTTTATTAACTGGATTAGCATCATGATGATGAGAAATATGTATTTTATATTGCAGTCAAAACGAACACTCGCTTCCCAATTAAATTTAAAAACAGCATAAAAATAAATAAATCAGCCAAAACGCTCCATAACAGCGATTCCACCTCGTTATGCACAGCAAGTTCATTTCTGCAGAACAGTAACAGAAGGAAACTGAGGGAAAAAACATCCACCGACACTGGTTTTTAATTGTGTTGTGAAAAAAGTGACACTACAGGTGATACTTTAACAAAGTAAGGTGAACTTTAAAGAAATGCAAACATGCCTCTTTAGGACCTCTGACAGCTGCTAGATAGTTTATAGTAGCTTAAATTTAGGTACACTGTGAAAACTTAGATTATTGTAATGCGCTACTGTCTGGATGTTACTGCAGTCACTTAAATAAACTTCAGCTAGTTCAAAATGCTGCAGCCAGGGTCCTTACTAAAACTAGAAAATTTGACCATATTAGTCCAGTCCTGTCAGCACTGCACTGGCTTCCAGTCAAATTCCGCATAGACTATAAAATTCTCCTGTAAACGTATAAAGCCCTACACGGGCTCGCTCCTGAGTATTTACGAGACCTCATCTCCTATTATGAACCACCACGATTACTTAGATCTCAGGGTGCTGGTGTCTTAGTAGTCCCTAAAATTCAGAGGAGCTCTGCAGGAGGAAGAGCTTTCTCTTATAAAGCGCCTCAACTCTGGAATAATCTCCCCGAATATGTTCGGGACTCAGACACAGCCTCAATCTTTAAGTCTAGACTGAAAACTTACTTGTTTAGTTTAGCTTTTGGTAATTAATGTTTTTTCCTTTAGATAAGGCTGCAGATTCAGGGGTTCATGGACAGAGGGAATTGTGGTAAACTGAGATGCTGGTGCTGTTCTCCCACTGCACACGGTCACTCAGGTTTGTGGACGGTGGAGTGGGTGGATGCCAGTGTTTCAGGGAGCCTCCATGTCTGTTACCTTCTGGCTCTCTGCCTTTAGTTAGGCTGTTTTATTCAGTTCTGCCGGAGTCATTTGCCACACTCTGATAATGTTTTAATATTCTCAGTTTTGCATAAATCCAGTCAAAACTAATTCCATCTCTCTGCTTTCCTCGGAGTTACTGACTGCCCACCTATCTGACCCGATACCGATGTTGGACCCTCAGGCTCTCGCGTCTCCTGTCCGGCCAGACTGATGGAAGTTTCTGAAGTCAGCTCTTCTCCACCACCACCACAGATCAGCTGCTCATCGTCCATCTTATTCTCCACTACTGATTACATCCAAGCCATTAGTGGCGCTATTATACTCCTGAATACATAAAACCTATATGGATGTATAAAAGACTTTTTAAATTTTAATTTAAAAGCCGTTTGACCAGTGGTAGGATGGTCCCCCCTCAAATGTGAGTCTTGGTCCTCCCAAGGTTTCTTCCTCCTCCTGCAGCTCTGAGGGAGTTTTTCCTTGCCTCCGCGCTCACTGGGGGTTCTGTATTCTGTATTTTCTATGTGTAATGTTTTGCCTGATTCTTTGTCCTGTAATCATGTTTCTGTAAAGCTGCTTTGTGCCAACACCTGTTGTAAAAAGCGCTATACAAATAAATTTGATTTGATGATTTGATTTGAAAACTTTTCATCTTTTCAGGCTTTCACAATTGTTAATTTTGTAACATTTAGCCCTTATATGCATTCAAATGCTAATGTCAGGTAACAATACCGTCAACAAACTTTGCAACGTTAGCTTCTGCAAGCCATGTACAAACTTAAGTGTTATGTTGCAAGTAATTCATGCTGGCTAGCAAGTTATTTTATGTCGTGTAAAAATACTAATAAGTTAATGAATGCAAAACGGATCTTGGTGACGTGGACTTTGAAGAAGTGCAGATTTGTGCCTCTGTAGGACGTCTATAGAATAACATAATCCGTTTCTAGAGATGGTAGAGTTTCTTTTTTGCGTAAATTCTATTTTGCAGTTATTTGTACTTGTGTATAGTTATTTATGGAAGAAAAATGTGCCACTACGAGTCTGGATGGCAACTGTCGTACATTATATGATGGCCCACCCAGATCATCACACCAGCAGTAGGGGCAGTGTGTTGCTCCCCACAAAAGCAGGATTGATTGCTAAAGCCCATGCATTTCCAGTCTGTAACAGTTTAGGTGTCTTGTTCACGTCACTGCAGCAAATGAAGGTGATGTTATTTGGCTGGCCGACAGACACCAGATCACCGGAGACCAGATCGCCGGCAATTTGTCAAAACTACCATCCTGCTTTTCTTAGTCCAATGCAATGATCTCTCACCAAGAGGTACACTACCCAAAAAGTAGGCAAGACCTAGTGAGAGCAAGACCTAGTATCTAACTAGAGCACACATAGTGGAACTAAAACAGGTCCCTTGCATTATGATCTCGGAAGATTCAGGAGACTCTAAAGACTAATTGTAGATTAACACTAAAGTCATCCAAACATATGGGATTGTTTTATTAATAACGTGTTAAACAAACCAAAATATGTTTTATATTTCAGATTTTTCAAAGTAGCACCTCTTGTTAAGATGACACTTTTTGGCATTTTCTCAGTCTGTGTTATAAGGTAGAGTCGCCTGGAATGTGAGCTTTCAGTTAACAGATGTGTCGAGTTTATTACTTGAATTTCTTGCCTTTTAATGTGAATGTTAAGAGCATCAGTTGTAAAGTTGTGAAGAGTTACAGTTACAGGTATACAGTGAATAGCCCTATTTGAGTAATGTTCTTATTCATACTATTGCAAGAACTGCTCAACTAACGACTAACTAACTAAAAGTAAATAAAAATACTTAAAAAAATGGAAGGTCAGTCATTCCTAAAAATTTTAATAAATAACCATTGTAGAACAATATTGCCAAAACCTACTATGAAATAAGACAATGACGAACAGTAAACCGGGCTGGAACGTTTTGGATCTTTTTATACTGTATATTTCAGCACCATCTCTCTGGACAGCTCCTCCATTCCCACCATTCATTTTTTTCAGCACTTTGATAAAAGCCATATCCAGCAGAAAGACGGCTGATTTCCTCTCGCTGTGGGGTTCACTGACGTACCCACTCATCCCCAGTTAACACAGAATTTTAGATGGATTGCTGAACTGCCAAACAACGAGAAAAACTCCTTCCTCAAATGCACTTTTCTTTCTGCGGGCGACGCTGAGTGCATTCGGAAGCAAGCGACTGTCGTTTGAGTGATTGTGAAATCACTGCCTGTTAACTTCTCCACATTTCCTCCTGTTTCCCTCCATGTGGCTCCATATAGAGAAATCCATTACAGTGCTGTGACATTCACTTAAATGTTTTTCCCCATTAGGTTAACATATGAGCAGATGAACCACGGCATGAAACACGTGCCGTGTAATATCTTGCGCAACAATATTGACAGAATTTTTTACATGCCCAAATTAATTAATATCACGCTAAAAGTGTTTTTCTTTCTTAAATGCAGTTTATCCTGTATTATTTTTTTATTGTTGTTTGTGTGTGTGTGTGTGTGTGTGCAGTCTATTTGTATTTATATGTCCTAAATATTCTGTACTTTAGTAGTGTGGTAGATTTTTTTATTACAATATATTATTTTAGCTTTCATGTTTGGCCTGTCTTGATATTTTGTGAAATAATTGCAATAACTATTACAATAGTTAATTTAAGACTATTTTTATGCAACGGATATAATGATAATATAATAGCACAATAATACATTTAGTCATTTTAAAGATAATTAAACATTAATTATTAAGAAAATTCAGACATTAGAATTAAAATACAAACAATAAATAAATTAGGTAAATAAAATAAAAATGCATTTTAAACAGAGTCAACATACAGGCTTAATTATGTTGTTGCTAATTGAATTCACTGCTACTAAAACGATTGGCCAATTTATTGAGGTTTTCTTCGATAAATTATTAATGTAGTTATTGTAACAGATATATATATATATATATATATATATATATATATATATATATATATATATATATATATGTAGATTGTACAAAATACTTTTGCATGTTACTGTTTACAAAATAGAATGTGTTTGTTTTTACTAAATATTTAAAGCTGTTATGTTAATACAAGCTAAATAAAAAATATATATTCTTTAAAGTAGTACAATATTTTAGGTGTTTTGTTTTAAACTTAAAACTAAAAAAAAAATCTGTTGGATATTTCATTACTCAATTATTTTGAATTAGGTGAACATTTGTGGTCACAAATACATTCAAATGTAGTTCTTTGAGTTTGTAGTTTTGGCACAAACCAAAAAGTTTACCTGAGGTAGCCCCCCCTCAAGGTAAACTTATAGATCATATATTAGGATTAACTGTCTGGCGTGTTTTCTGACTGTAAGAGCAAGAAACACTTTCTGGGCTGTTAACTCTTTGCTGGCTGCGTGCTGTACTGTTCACTTTATAGCATTTCCAGCAATTAATATTACCAACAAACATCAATTAAATTAACTTACGATTAAGTTATAGTGTCTAAAAGTTTTCAGTCTGAAATGATTTAAGTAAATTCAGCTTATCCAGGCTTACCGTGTTTCCCACCTCTACTCAGGGGTTAAATCAGGGGTCAGCAGGCTGGTCCTCAGTGCAGGGCGCAGGGTTCTAGTCTAATCAAGCATAAGCACCTGATTCCACTTGTTTAATCAGCTTCTTTCAGACTGCAGACACTTGATTAGTTATGTTAGGCTTGCTCTTCAAATTAACCCTGCAGTCTTATGGTGCCCTATGTGGAGATGACTGTTGACCTATGTCTTAAACCTTCTTCAACCACAAGCTTATTATGCTGTATATTGCAGTATATAGTACAATTCACAGTAGTTATAGTTAAGCTAATGAAGCCTCTCATTGTGACTAACTATTGCTTACTCAGAGAAGTTTAGCTTGTGTTTCTGTTCCTTAATATGGGATAAAATGTCCTGCTTCCATTCTACCAGCATTTTAAATTTACATGGAAAAAATAATCCAAAAGTGTTCTTTCATTGCAGTTCTTTCGGTATTCGTAGTACCGAGACATTTCCGTTGGTGCCTTTTTTGTATCGAATTCCGATACCCAGCCCTAATTCTCAGCCAGCATCATGTCATGAACACTTTACAATAAAGATACAATACGTAGTAACTTGCTCTTATTGCCTACAACCCTACAGACAGGCAGTTAAATGCTATATAAAATGTAAACTAATATTTAGGGCAAAAGGTAGCCCTGGTGGACAAGACTACACACTGATGGTGAGTTAGGGGTCCTATCATTACTACCCTTTAAGTTAATTCCTGTTGATTGATGAATGTAGTTCAGAGAATTATGAGCTGTGGACCCACAGACACAAGAAGCATTATGTACATCACATTAAATAATATAATATGATCATCATAATCTCTAATTCAGTTCATTTTCAGCAATATTTTTCTTATAAATCTCGTTATTCAGTTGTTTAAGGGGTTGATGACAAACATTTTGATTAATATAAACAGAGGGAATTGGCTTAAATAAGCAAATGAGCAAAATGCACAAATTATAACTGTCATTAGTTTGTTCCAGGCATACTAAAAAAGCCATTACAGGTTGCAGGAAAACTGTGCCAGTGATCTGAGAAGAGAAGAAATGCATGTGCCTCTGCTGATCAGTCCAGCCTGTTTTGCCGCCGCCCCCCCGCGGGACAGCAGGCCATTAAAAGCTGGCTGATAGTTTTCAGCTCCTCTCGGAATCTGTCTTTAGCAGAATATCCAGGGCAGCTCCTGAGGGAGAAGCAGGCGTTATGGAGATCAACCAACACTGACAGAGCCGGGCTGTGATACTGCACCTCGGACGCTGCCCTGCGACCACCACCACCTCCACCGCCTCCTCTATTCATGCTGTCAGCGCAGGGCGTGATTTGAAAAAGGCCATGGTTGGGCAGCCGGATGGAGGGCTGGTGGGTGGACCCCACGAGGATGTGCAGATGTGCCCCTGTTGAGAGGCTGGCACAGCCTGAGGTTTGGGGAGGAAGAAGAAGAAGAGTAGGAGGAGGAAGAGAGGGAATGAACAGAGAAAGACGGACCTTTAGCGCTAATTGTGCACCATGTGGTGCCCACCACTAAAATCAACAACTACAACGACCCGCCTGAGCCTGTAGCAGTACTGTGCCTTTTAGCAGATTATAACTTTCCAAAAATAGACTTAACAGATTATTTTAATTACATTTATTAGACCTCAGACAAAACAGAAATCATATTTTCCCAACATAATTGTTTTTGTTACATTTCCTGTCATGTATGTGTCCATCATGTAATGGCAAGCTAGTCATTTCTTAATTAAACTTTTTTCTTTACTTTATTGAGTTGTTCTTGCCATAATATGGATTAGAACATTACTTACATATGGCTATTCACTGTATACCAAATCTACCTCTTCACAACTTTACAACTGATGCTTCTAAATACGTTAAGATGTCAATAAACTCTTGTTTAGCACAACTGTTAACTGTAACACTACCTCATAAAGCTCATAAAGGAAATGCCAAGATGTGCAAAGCTGTCATCTGAGCAAGAGGTGCTATTTAAAAGAATATTTTTCTTCATAGTTTGGAAGACTTTAGTATTAATCTACTATAAAAAAAAACTCTAAATGTGGTACTATACATTATTATATAAAAAAAATACACTAAGAAAATATAATTTCTTTAAAAAAATATTTAAAACCAATACAATAATTATTCAACTGAACCAGTCCCCCCACATAAAAGAAAACTGTTTAAAATGTACAAGAGGTACTTTAGGGCAGAAGTCCCTACGTTTGAATTTTTTAAATTGAAAGCAGTAATTTTAAAAGTACAAGCTTTTCTAATGGTATCAGAGGCCTGGTAGGATCATCCTTGCAATGTCTGATATATTCATTAAAAAAAACAGCGGTTTGGTAGGTTTGTTTGGTAGGTTTGCTCTCTATATTTAGACAGTATTTTATAAATGAACAAAATTAATAAAACATTACACTGTACTCAATCAAAAGAATTTTACACAGCCATTTAGACATTAACCTGCATTGCACATTATTACCAGAAAGAGGTCTCGAAATCCACAAAACTTACAGACCGTTGCTTTAAGTTGAAGGTGAATATTCCACTGTCTTGACAAAAAAAATGGTTACACAATTATGAAATGTAAACAATGAACTATAAAGTCGACAAAAAAGGCATATTTCTGGAGTATGTTGATATTGACCTATAGTTCTTATTATGGCTTATTTCTATGCCTTATCTTAACCTGCCATAGTGATCCATGCAATATGCATTCAAGCTTCAGCTCACCACTGTAAGGGCCTGGCATTGTCACACAGGACAAAGATGGAGAATAGGGGGAGGGTGGGGGTGAATGTTTTTTTTTTTTACAATGTCAGCCAAATGCCACCATTCCCTGTGATTTTGGCGCTTTAATTACTGTGTTTCTGCCGCATTGCGTCAAAGAGGCCCAAAATATCCCCATTCTGGATGCGACTAAGTGCGGCAAATTGAAGGGCTGAGGACCAAATGAAGACCCTCACCATATCCTGATAAGATGATTAACGAGGACGAAGAGGCTGCCGGGGTCAAAGCGTGTGGGGCGCTTCTGGCATATCCTGCCTGGCATTTCTGTCTCTGTGCGTGGGACAGGGCATGTATGTATGTGTGTGTGTGTGTGTGTGTGTGTGTGTGTGTGTGTGTGTGTGTGCGTGTGTCACCACACACATTGTCCTGCCATCCTCACCATGCTAAGCCAAGATAGCAATCAAACCGAGAAAACAGCCATGTGTAGTTTGCAGGTGTTCAAACGACTGTGAGTTGCCTGAATGCCAAATCGTATTTGCCTGAGGTGTCATTAGTTAACCACACTTTATTGTATGTCCAGATGTTTTATGGCAACTAGAGCTGGGCATTATGGCCAGAAATAATAGAATATCAGGATTTTTCATCACTGTTTATTTTCACTTTTTCACAATTCCCTGTCATACATGCATCTAACCTGTTATGGCAAGCTGCATGAATATAATCAGTTCATGGTGATCTAAAGTTGCACATGTTTGCAAAATTTTGTTTGTGCTGACCATCTTCTAAAAGATTTTATTACCGTCATATTTTACCAGGGTGGAGAGCTCAAGCATTGCTTAAAAACTATATTTTAAACTATATTTTAGTTTGCTGAACATTCAGCATGTGTCTTCTACCATCCTCCATTTCCATATTCTTTGGTAGAAATGGTTTCATAAAGGAATGAATGGTAAAAAACCTGTCTCCTAGGGAGGTGGCTCCTGGGTACTAATCCATTAATAAGCACTACCACACAAAACTAATCCAGGCTCTTCTTGAGATCCAGACTGCCTACTTCTTTTTTGACTCTACTTGTGGTATTTCTTAATACCAAGAATGCAAAGATTGGTCTTACATTATTGGGAAGAACATTCTTGACCAGAAAGACTCCCAAGGCAACATGCAATAAGAGAAAATCGTTCTAGTAATTATTTAGTGGTTCAGGCTTTACAGGATTCAGACCTTTCGAAAAGGAATTCTGTTTAAAATTTGAAAAGAAATTAATGTTTTTTCTTAGCTAACAGCTTTTTAGGCATCCGCAGGTAGTCTGTTAATAATAAATCTGCTACTTTTAAATCTGGGTCTTACCAGAGAGAGTACTAGTGATGTAAGATAAAGACAAGCCCTTTAAAGAGCCAATCAGAGTACTGTTTACGCTGCGAGCAAAAAGAGAAGAGAGCATGGTAGTGTAGAAACCACCCCCCCCCCCCCTTGTGAAGAGATATGCACAGGCACAGTAACCATACAAAGCTGAAATTAATTTTTTGTGCATTACAGAACCAAAGGTTACAAACCATGTAATGAGATTTTTATCAGATTTTATCAGTGAATTAAAACATGGTGGTGGTAATGGTAATTATTCCCTTGCTTAACTTTATTATTGTCCCTATTCAAACAGACAGTAGGGTGTTCTTATATAAGTCAATATAACTACCCGGTGGCATTGCAAAGATTGCCACAAAGTGAACTAACTTGCCTATAAGGACTTTGGTCTTTGGAAAATCTGATGCAAAGTTTTCAGAAAGGTCCACTTTACTACTAATCTACTCACAGGATGCTCTTGTTTTTAGGAAGCTTACATGAATCAGATCCACTCTCGATGGGAATGAGAAGATTAAATACTTGTTATTAAGCTGGTCCCTGCAGTGACCAGACTCTTCAGTAGGCACAGTGGGGCAACCAGGTGAGGCTTTCTCTGGCACAGCAGGAGATTGATCAAACAGGGAAGCAGGGGCGGTGCTACTTTATAGAGTAAGGATCGTTTTCAGAGAGCGGCGTGACCCTGGGAACAGACCTTGCACTCCTTGACAGCTTGCCAGATGAGCGATAAAGCTGTGGGAAGCTAATGTTTTACCTCAACTCCAGATTAAAGGTCAGAGACTGTATCACCCTCTCCCCTGGGAGGAGTCTTCCGATCCCTCGGCGGCTCCGCAGAGAGAGTGTTTGTGTGTGTGTGGTTGAGTGTGTGGAAGTGTGTGTGGCGGAGGATTCTCTCTCTGGGAAACTGCTGGAACTGTTTGAGATTTGTGAAAGGACTTGAAAGCCTAAAGAAAGAGACCAACATGGTGGAACTGGCCTTTTACCCTGCTGTGGCACTCGTCTACTTCTTCGGGGTGCTCAGAGCAAGTCGGGAGGACCGTGTAGACCTGCCAGAAAGTGCCTCCGTCAACGTCTTCTGCTTGTTCGTGCTCATGCAGCCGCTGTGTTTGGTCATCGGTGGCTACACGGGCATGGTCACCTACCTGATTACCGCCCTTCTCTCATACAACTGCCTGCACTGGAAGGATCCAGAAGATACCCAGCAAGGGGACTCAGAGCAAGCAGATAAGACGAAGAAGATAAAGAAAGCTAAGAAGACAAATTAACTCTCGAGTTTGAGTTGTTGAGCGTTTTTTTTTTCTACCCAATTTTATCTCAGATTTTACCTAAGCCTCAGTCAATTATGCCACCCACTCACTTGGGACACTTCCCATCTCTTGAAACGCTCCTGACACTTGAAGGGTGAAGACAAGCTCATGCTTCCTCCAGTATATACAAGACAGACAGTCAGCCACCACCTCTTTTCCAACTGTTTCCAACTGTCACCACCTGTCACCATTTCAGCATCTCCAAGCATCCAACGCTCTAGAGAACAGCACTGGTGATGAGGTGATAAAGGAACGGAATACCATCTTTCCACCAAGGGACAGCATGGGAAGTTGTCGTCTCTCGGGCTCCGGCTGCTGATGGCATCGGATGCCCACCAATGATACAGCCTTACTAGACCTTTTTACCCCTGCTGTGTAGAATTCTGTTTTTTTTTGTGTGTGTATGTGACCTATGACTCTGTTTTTAGAATGAATATGCTGCATTAGATGCTGCAAGGATGGTCCTACCAGCTGACGCCATTAAGTACTTTTTATTTTATTCCCTCCCAACTAAGGAATGCTACTGCTTTCAATTAAATTTAAATCTAAGTAAAAGTCTTGGAGACTGCTGCTTTAAATGAGACAAATATAACACTGTCCTATATTTTATTTTCTCTATGATGTCCGTTAATGACACATACGTGGGTTTGTGTACCAAAATACACACTTTTTATTGTGTTTTGATCTTTATTTCTGGAATGTGTTTTTGTAAGTCTGCTATGTTGCAAATTACCTCTGTTCAGATTGGTTGCCTTCTCTTGCATTACCATTAAAACTTCAACTGATGTTTAGTTGAGCTTTAATGCTATAGGTTGAATGTTTTTAACAGCTCCAACCCAAACAACATTCTTATATTGGGCTCACATGGGTGAAACATGGGCTAGGTGGATTCCAGGTGAGCATTATTGGCTCTGTTGAATTTTTTTTAAATGGGCCCTGTCATTACAGTTGATCTTAATGTCACATAGGTACCATCTAGGCCTCATTTTCAGTGTACAACCTAGATTGAACCTACAGCCAATGTTGAACCACTCCTGATACCATCACTGACCTTGATGGAACCTTGAAGTCTTGCTGGATGACCCTCTTTCTGTTGAGGTTCAGCTCACAGATAGATGTCCTGATATTTGCTAGTATCATTGTTCTATCATTGAAGATGCAGCAAAAAGGTCCAAACTTTGATACTACCATCACCATGTTTAACAGTTGGGATAATGTTTTTTTTTTTTTTTTTACAAATATGTTCCTTCTCAATTAAAACAAAAAATATCTAATCTGTCCACAAAGTATTGTTTCAATATGCATGTGACCTTAAATTGTTGTCCAGGTTTTTTTCTAATGGTGGACTTTCTAAAAAGGCCTTTAGTTGCTTAGAAGTTACTCTTTTTATTGTGCTGTTCTGATCTCACAGGCACACCTTGTTCTAATGCTGTGGTGGATTGGTGTGTTGTTCATTGATTCATTCAGAAGCTGTGTGGATCTGTATTAAACAAGTGAGGGACTTTCTGGTTGGAAAGAGAAGAGAGTAGAAGAGGGAATAGGATAGGAGTGAAGGAACTATAAGAGAGATGGATGTAGCAGGGGAAGAAGAAAGTAATGAAGAAGCCTCATTTCATCCTCTCTCTCTCTCACACTCTCCCTCTCTCTCTCTCTCTCTCTCTCCCTGCTGAACTGGAGCAGGTCCATGGTGCGCCACTGTTAGCTCTGCTCGGGCTTTGATTGACAGGGTGAGGCGGGGGTCTGGAGTGTGGAGGCATCAGGCGTGTTGGAGTTCACAAGAAGCTTTAATGCCAGCTGCCATTAAGACCTCATCAAACGCTCCCCGCATTCATCAACCTGTCATTCGCAGCAGTTGGAGAGCTGCACTGCCAGTGATGGTATAGTTACTTTGAAAAAGTAATCCGATTACTGATTACTCCTTTAAAAAGTAACTTAGTTACTTTATGGATTACTTGATTTTAAAAGTAACTAAGTTACTTTACAAGTTACTTTATTAGTTACTTTAAGCAGCTGCACACACCACGTCCCGCCGCCTTAACTTAAATTATAACCAGTTTTGCCAATACTCCCTTTATTGGAAAAAGCATTTTTAACAGCATCAATGTATCTCTAGACATTTAAAGTTGAACTATTTATTTTTATAAAATTAAAAAAACATTTCTCTTGAATTAACTTAACATAAATAATTTTTTTTTATAAAAAATAAAATATGGTCTTTCTTGATTTCACTTAACATAAATACTTGTTTTTATAAAAAAATATAAAATAAAGAAAGTCTTTCTTGACCTGACATATTTAACACTGCAAAACTGAATATTGAACCTGTTGTTCTCTGCAGGGCAGCAAGAAGTGGTTTTATAAAACAGAACCGTGTATATGGTCGAGGCCAGGGATCACATATATGCAGACTGCGGTCCGGGTCCGGACCCAGACGTTGTCCAATGCGGACCCAAACGATAAACTACTGAGAAGGATTTAATTTTGACAGTGTTCATTTAAAGCGTCAGAACTTTTCTTGTCTTTATGGTATATGCGCTCTGCGGCACGGGAAACTCACAGACCAATCATGTGTGGTGTAAAATCTTCAAACGCTCTCCTCTGCCAATCAGATCTGTGCAGACCGCTGCCCTGGCTAGTGAATTGGGACGCGGCCGGGAAAACCCGCCTTTATAAAGAGATAGGGAGCCCGAGAACTGGCGGAAAAACGAGAATGGGCGGAAACTAAAAACACGCCGAGCGCGAGAGAGAGAGAGACAGGGGAGAAAGCGAGGCGCGTGTGATTGGGGGAGAGCGGAGGGGGATGGGGAAGGGAACGCGGTGTGTGTGTGTGTGAGAGGTGGAGAGAGAGAGAGAGAGAGAGAGTAACGCACAGTGACTTGGATAAGTAACTCTAATCTGATTACTGGATTGGAAATAGTAACGCGTTAGATTACTCGTTACTGAAAAAAGAGTCAGATTAGAGTAACGCGTTACTAACATCACTGCTTGGGACCCTGTGTCAGCGTGAGGCTGCCGTAAAAAAAAAGCCTTTTTAATTTATTTAGACAGCAGTCATATTCATATTGTTCTACCCAGCTACTGATGCATCTGTAACTCTTTACAATCAGGGTAAAAAATAACAGTACTTACGACTGTAATAAACATTAAGTGGTAATTAAGTGGTAAATATTATTTAACATTTCTAAATTATAATGCTTAAGAATGTTGTAAATAAAGATGAATTGCGATATCAGTTTTAACATTTTGTAGGAATTAATATCTTAACTAGTGTCATAATAATAATTAGTTGAGGCATTCTAACATAAGTATGGTTAAACAATGTAAATTAATTGTAAAGTGCTACTGATGCATCTGAGGCCAAATATCTTAAAGCAGGATTCCTCTACTGTAATTGTATATTTTGGTTTGTGGTAGACAGATTTACCTCAAACCAAAAGGATAGGTATGTGGTTTTAGCAGGTGTCCATTTCTGTCATAATCAAGTGATCACCATGAATTTATTTTGAAAGTTACATTTTTTGTAGCTTGTATTTTTTTCCCTTTTCAAATTTCATATTGTTTTTACAGACCATTTTTACTGAAAGATGTTACTGATCTCTATGTATCACATGCAGAGGGGGAACAAAAAAAAAGTTTTAGATTTGATTTGCTCACTTGGCATTTTTTGAAAGGCAAAATAATGTAGTAATATGCTCAAAATCATGTAACTTAAATATATAATTATATTAAATTATGGTCCTCCAACCTCTGTGGAGTTGTGGGTGCTAATTTGTAATTTGAACAAGTATTTCTAATAAAACAGATGTTTTATTAATGTATAATTTATGTTATTGGATGAATAAAGGGATACTGCAGTGTCTCATGGAACCTGGTAAGACAAGCAGACTGTAAGAACTGTGACTTTTTTTTTTCTCTGTTTTTCTAGTGTGTATGCTGACCTCAGACAGTACTTCTGAAATGCTAATGCTTATCTTTTGGAATTTGATTCCTTTGATTCTTATTTTTTAAAGCATCAGAAAGTTATCAGTATATTTCTGTATGCAGGGCTTAATTTTGCACATGTAAATCCCAAAGCTTTAATCGTGTATATAGATATTTCTCAGAGTTGCACAGACAATTGTAGGCAGACCACCAGTCACAATAAATTTGAATGAATAACCTTCAATAATAAATTACTGGCCAATACATTGAGGTAACACTTCATGATCAGCCTCAAACCTACTATCCCATGACTTGTAGAAGTAATGTCAGTGTAATTCCTAAGTGGTCAAACATCACATAGAGGCGAGTTGTTGAAAATTACACTTTGGTTTTAAGTATAACAAAAAGGTGTAACAACACTGAGAGCCTTTGTATATTACCAGATACATTATTTATATAAATTCAATTAAATGAATAAATTGTCCTTGGAGCTGACATGACCTTATCAACCTTATCATATTTGGGAATATGAGACACATGGGATAATCAGCTTTTAACTTCAGAACATCTCTGTTCATTACATTAATAATAAATCAATAATTTCTGATTTATTCTTTCAGTGTTCAGTTGAAGTGTTAAAAAGTGGTTGAATGTGGGCATCAAATCCACATTTAATAAAATATTAAAATTATTTTTTTTCCATAAACACATTTCAAGAAACTTAGCGATAGTGTGATCAAATAAACAGACAAGAGTGATAGCAATAAAAAAACATTTATTGACAAAGTTAAGAAACAAACAAAATTAAGAACAGTTAAAAAAAAAAAAAAAAAAGTGTCCAAACCTCTTTTGAGTAAGCACAAAGGAGACAGCGGCAAAGAAAATTCTCTCAGAAAGAGAGATAGAAACCTTGAGAGGAACCCATACTCCTTGGGTCAATACACAAATTAAAAATGTAAAAATCTGAAAAAGACAAAGAGCATAAACATTAAATGAAACAAAAATATATACAATGCAAATATAAAATCCCGTATAAAGACATACAATTAATAAACCCGCCTTTAATTTAATAAAAAAATAAATAAAAAATAATGTATAATTAAGTACAGAAAGATTAATAGTAAAATAGTAAAAGGTAAGTACAATATTAATTTATTAAAGCACTAAAAGACAAATGTTAAAATGTTTTTTAGCCCAAAATAAGACTAAAACACCAATACAATAATCATTAATAAAGCAAGTAACTAAGCAATAAAAGAAATATATACAAAAAGTGTATGGATTAAAACACTAACAGTATACTACATAAAGATAAATACAGTTAAGTAATTAATAAACATCAAAAGATAAACAATATCAAGATAAAAGGATTAAAGCCTTAAGTACATGAACACAAATACAAAACAGGAAGCAATTAAAAGCATACAATACACAAAACGATTAAAACATTTATATAGTTAAAGAAAATCATTACCTTTTTAAAAGTATGGAATCAATAGCTTTATTAATACCTGCTATTTTCCTTAGGTGTGTTTTATAAAAAACCCTCTAAACTAGAGTATAGAGCTGGGCGATATGGCCGAAATTAAATCCAATTTTCGATTTAAATAGATTTTTCCCCCCTACAAAAAAATAAACTAAAGATGATAAAGAAATGGTTAAAACTAGTTCTTATTTAATTTGTTTTCACTTAAAATGTTCCATTTGCGGTTAAAGTGCAACCAGAAACAAGCAAAAAAATATATATATTGTAAACAGTGAGTCTAGTGAGTCTAGTGTAAACATCTAGTGACTTTTAGAAAGCTTTCTCCAACATAGTTTAGGTACTGACACAATGCACCCTCAAACTTAAAAAATAAATAAATAAATAAAAACACACCCTTAAAAACAAATAGAAATAAATAAAATGGTGCCCTTTTTTGATAAAACTTACAAAGTAGACAATAGAAAACAAGTACAATTTATATGCTCTTAAGTAAATACTTTTCCCTATTGGGCTAGAATTGCAAAACAAAGCACTAAATAAGTGCCAGTGTTCTATAAAATGAGATCTTTTCTCATGAATATGCAAAACATCTTAACTTGTAGTGCATACAAAACCTGGTACACGGTTGGAAGATGCCGCAAAACCGAACCAACTCCAGATCACGGAGCTAGTTGCTCTTAAGCTCCGCCGTCATGTGTTTTGTGTATGTGTGTGTGTGTGTGTGCGCGTGTGTGTTTGTGCGTGCAAGGGAGGGAGGGAGGGAGGGAGGGGCGGGGGGTGCGCGCGCTGGAGGGAGGGAGGTATGGAGGGAGCTAGCTAAGCTCACTCTGTGCCCACAGAGGAGCGTCTGTGGTGAAAAAGAAAACTCAGAGAAAATCGATTTTCATAAAAACACATTGTCCTTAACTATAAATTCGAATTTATCGATAAAATCGATTAATCGCCCAGCTCTACTAGAGAACTCTCTAAACTAGAGATTGAAAATATAGATTTTTTAAAATTATTATTATTATTGTTTTATATGGTACCTGACTGAGGTGTGCCTGATGTGGTGGCTGTGTCGTGGTGTATACTTAGCCAGGGGTCATAGAGCAGATGGTGGAGAGATGATCTGAGACTTCTTTGAGGTGATCTCCGTGCTGGTGTTGAAGGGTCACCTCTCACACACAGCAGGATGATTCCTATCTGCAACACTGTGGAGGATTTGGCCTCATGGGTAAACCACTCATGAGGAAGGTCCTGAAAAGTAAATTAGAGACAGTGACTGAGCGTTAAGGAATGTTTTTGACCTGAATCTCTATTCAGTAATGGTAGCTTCTACGAAGACAGTTCTCTGCCTGTAGTGTTCACTGAAAACCCATACCAGAAGAACAGAAGATGAAGGCGTGGTTCCTAACTGTACATCTGAACCAGGATGTTCTATGGCTTGAGGTCACAGTGCAGAACCCCTCTGGCATGGACCTCAATCACGCCTTCAACTAGCTGCCTTAGAAGTACCTGCAGAGTACACAGAGCACATTAAAGTAAAGTTAAATTGGCTGAAATTTATCCCAACATTTGCAATACTTGTGATTGTCGGCACGCTGCCACGTTCAATAAAAAAATATATATAAGTACCTACAGAGTGTAAGAAACAGACAGAAGGAAATTACAGTCGCTATAGAACAGGCTAACAGTTATTCAGTGGGTAGCTGCTACATTAAGGGTGAAGAGAGTTCAGGTACATAACGATTTTCCAATGATTTCACAGTTGCAGACAAATTTCCAGAGTCAGGATAAAAATCACGGCTAGAGTCTGGCTAGAGTCGAGCTGCAGTTGAGTTGCGGTCGTGTCATCTCAATCGTTAAGTGTAAGGTGGTTACGATTGAAAGTTTTAGTCAGTCGGGTTTGGGTACTGGCGCTCCGATAAAATCAACTGGGTTTGTTTTTTATTTATTAGCAGTGTGAACAGCAGCTGTAAGATCGAAAGAGCGTATTACACCTCTCTGTTTGGAAATATTTTAAAGTGGACTGCAAAGGCAGGATTTTACAAGGTGGGAAGGAAAAAAAATGCACATTCAACAACAAACATGATTTACCACCTGAGAAACAATAAGCACCCTGCAGACACTCAGTACAATTAGCAACAGCACTGCCAACACATTTCTCTGTGTGTGTTTCCGTCCCTTAATTAGTTCCCCCGGTAAGTCAGTAATAAGAATAAATAGAGTAATAACATTAAGCTATTAATGTATTAACATATATTCATCAACCTCTTTTGGGTGGGGATGGAGAAGGTCGAGTGGCCAGTGCTTCAGCTGGAGCTCCAGGACACTGAGGATGTTGTGTCTTTTGGAACTGGGCCTGATTTTACAGAACAGAAACATAACAGTTCATGGTAGCTGTATCAATTTATCCAATAAAGTAGATCTACAGGTCTTACTTTATATAAATAAAACTAACAGACATAAAAAATATATTTTTTAAAACACACAGGCCTCCATGAAAATGTTCAGGACATCCAGAATGGCAAGTATTTAAAAACACGGTCCAGTGTTAATTTTTAGTAACATGTTTAAAGTCTATACTATCTAAGACAGTGAGACAAATACAGCAACTTTTCTAAAATTACACTCTTCTACTGCAGCACAGACGTACACTCCCTCCTTAAAAAAATGCTCAAAACCAGAAAAAACAAACAAACACACCCTGGGAGGTTAGCTCTTTAAATAGCTTTTGACCAGCATAGGTAATGTTTATTTCTGGATGATCAGCTGGACTCAGCAGGGCCAACATTAGTAGCCTAGTCTTTTAAAATTAATTAACTCATTTTTTTAAACCCACAAAGTCCAGTAACAGCTGTGTTTATTTGTTTTTTTTAAAGTCACTGGTTAAGCTGCGGGTGTAACTTCACAGACCGCGATCTCAGTTCACAATTATGCAGCCACACATCTTATAAAATCTCCTGCTCCTAACCAAATATCCAGCACAACAAACCCAGCTTTAAACCAAAACCATCCTGTATAAACAGAGACAGAGAAGTTTTCTTTCAGTGTTTTCTGACAGAAACTGTGAGGATTAAAAAAAAAGACAAGAGTGTGTTTACTAATCCGTTATTCGTTCGTGATGAAGTTAACGCTAACTTGCACGTACAGTGGATTCACGCGGTTAGTTAATAGTATGCAAAATGCAGTGAATGCTGCTGTTTGGGGTCAAAATAAACTAAACACCTTAGCTAATAAATCATGGACTGCAGAAAACTAAGCCGGAGGCACAACAAACGCTAGCTCTGTAAGTTAGTTGTCTAACGGAGTTACGTTAAGTGCATAAACTGCCTGCACAAATCAGAACATAACAGCAGCTTACCTTTTCATGTTAAATCCACGACGAAAGCATTCTTTTCTCATATCTTTATAAAATCCAGTTGCAGCGTCACCTGCTTGTTCAGAAACAAAACAAACACCCAGCGCCGTTTAAGAGCTGATTCACGACCTTCTCTCCCAGCACAGGGTGTGTTTTTCTCAATCAGCAGCAGCTTTTAAACCACGCTGTAGTTCAGTAATAAGATCGCGTTTCACCGACTCCGGTCTAATCCGGCAGGGTTTTTGTAGATATTTAACTTCTGAATCTTATTAATACTGAATTAAAGTTATGGTAATCTGGCTAATGTTAAAAAGTAAACTAGCTTTTTACCAAAACACTTTTAGTTAATTTATACCTAATTTTAGCGGTGTGTTCCCACAAGACGAATAAAAAAAATATATATATAAAAAAAGAGGGGCCCGTCTGCGCATGCGCGAATATTGGCGGCCTTCTGCGCATGCGCGAAATTTAGCGGCCGTCTGCGCATGCGCGAATATTGGCGGCCGTCTGCGCATGCGCGAAATTTAGCGGCCGCTGCTAAATTTCGCGCATGCGCAGACGGCCCCCTCTTTTTTTTTATTATTATTTTTTTTTTTTTATTCGTCTTGTGGGAACACACCGCTAAAATTAGGTATAAATTAACTAAAAGTGTTTTGGTAAAAAGCTAGTTGACTTTTTAACATTAGCCAGATTACCATACTTTAATTCAGTATTAATAAGATTCAGAAATTAAATATCTACAAAAACCCTGCCGAATTAGACCGGAGTACCGAGAGGAGCTCTCAGGCCTGTTAGGTATTTTAACTACCGTTAGCTAACTGGCTGTTTCAGCTCTCGGTGAAACGCGATCTTATTACTGAACTACAGCGTGGTTTAAAAGCTACTGCTGATTGAGAAAAACACACCCTGTGCTGGGAGAGAAGGTCGTGAATCAGCTCTTAAACGGCGCTGGGTGTCTGTTTTGTTTCTGAACAAGCAGGTGCTGCTGCAGGTAATCGAGCTAACTGTAGCTAATTAGCTTAGCCGGCTGAGCTAACTGAAGCTAATTAGCTTAGCCAGCCATGCTCCACTCGCTAGCTCATTAACGTTAGCTATCTTACAGCGTTATTCGCCATTAACACGCTTTAAATAGTGGTAAGACTATTTAAAGCGTGTTAATGGCGAATAACGCTGTAAAATAGCTAACGTTAGCGAGCTAGCGAGTGGAGGATGGCTGGCTAAGCTAATTAGCTACAGTTAGCTCGATTACCTGCAGCAGCACCTGCTCGTTCAGAAACAAAACAAACACCCAGCGCCGTTTAAGTATCATAATAAGACCGCGCTTCACCGAGAGCTGAAACAGTCAGCTAACTAAATTACTCACCGGGACTTACAGAGCTCCGCCGCGCTGCTCTAATCTAATCCGGCAGGGTAATAATCACTATCGGTGCTGAAGGCCCGCTGGAGGCCCGCTAGTGCCGCTGTTTTAAGACTGAGGGCTTTAAATAAAAACAGAGTAAAGGGGAAACAGAGTAAAAAGCAGCGCAGCGGACCTTCAGCACCAGAGTGAAGAAATACTGGATTATTTAACCCAATATTAATAACTGTTCCCCATAAAACACAGCGAGGCTTTGAACTCCTGCAGTCCCCCTGCAGGTCCCGGAGAAAAGGACGTCTTTCTTGTGGCTACTGATTCAGTGGAGTGGAGCCACGACCATTCAAAACTAGGCTCGGGGGTTTTTTGTTGCCCGAAAGGTTTTTAATTTGTGTGTTTTAATATATTCATTATATGTTATATTGTATTAAAACGTGAGACATAAACGTAAATAATCATAATTTAATAGGAACGGTGAAATATATTATTTTAATTATATTAAATATCATGCCTCAAAATCTCAGATCTCCCCCTCTTTTCCAGTGACTTTGGTTTCTTCCAAAAGTCTGTTGATGAGAGGGCGGGCGGAGCTGGACTGGAGAAAGAGGGCCGGTGTTCTGTCGAATTCTGCTACCTTGTCGAACCGTGCTGCCCCAATGAATATTTAACTGTAAAAATACAAAAGAAGCACTATTTTAGGGCATGTACCCAGTGATATTCCAGTAGATGTACGTTATTAGATTTGGAGTGCATAATTCATTGTACCATGGCAAAGTTATAGTGAATATAGCTCATTACAAACTCCTTTTGTATTTATTTATGATAATAAGTGTAATTTTTAGTTTCCATTTACACTTCTGTGCAATGATAGTGCGTCCAGGTTGTTTAATGCACATAACCCCCCCCCCCCCCCCCCCAAACCAGATTAATTATACATAAAACACGAGAAAAAATTAAATTGTGTAGGTCGGCGCATGCGCAGTACCTTTGGGAAGCATGTATCGATGGGTAGCAAAATTCGACAGAACACCGGACTAAAAAAACTGTTTTTAACACACCTTGGGTTTGGGCTGTATTCACTCAGTCGCAGTTAAATAAACTCACTGGCCATTTAGGAATCACTTAGACCAGAATTATAATAGAATAAACAATAAAATAATAAAATGTTATATAAAATCTAAAAAAAAGTGTTTTTTTATTTTATATAAATTAACCTTTTTGTCAAACAGCACACATGCTCTCAATATTTTTTTGGCTGCTCTGCCAATGCTGGCTGATAATGACAGCACTAAGGGCATGAATACTGGCAAACAGATGCATGAAATCCACAAATAAAGAAATATGTAATTTGCAGTGGCCTTTTTTATGCCCAATCAGTTTGAAGACTGAGAGCATATGTCTGCACTCCCCTCCAAAGGAATTGGGCGGAAAAAGCATTATTAAAAGATGAATAATGAAGACTGGAAATTGGAAATCAGTTAATTACAACTTTGTCAGTGTGTCCAGGCCCGGAGTGGCTAATCGGGAGATTCGTGAGGATTCCCGATGGGCCGGCTGTGTCTGCTGAAGTGTCTTATTGTGTACCTTGGGGAAGATGTGGGCAGTTATTAAGGAGTACATCTATGCTGGTGTTCACCGGAGTCAAGCTATCCGCGCTTCGGAAATTCCTAGTCAAGTCATCCGCGCTTTAAACTTTGATGCGCGTATACGCGCGATTTTACGGTAAACAGACGCGCATAAGGAGAGCACGCTAAAAAACACAGAGAGAGACAGACACGTTTCAGTCGGTTATATTAATTCAGACATACATTAAGCCCAGAAACGAGAAGAAAACGGATTAAAATAACTCACCTCACTGTAGATTTAGTGCAGTACATTATCTATTTGATATAATACCATAACAATCCCATCGGTTTTTAAGAGAGAGAGAGAGAGAGTTTTATATTAATATTACTTTTTCAATCCATGCTTCAAATTAAATTTCTCATGAGTTTCCCAAAAGGCCAAAACAGATCCAGTACCTCTTAAAAGAGTCCATCCTAGACTATTACCTCTGCAAATTTGGGTAAATTGCACTGTATTGTTTATTTTATATTAATAAAAAAATGTATGCATGTTTAAAATAAAATTTCTCATGATTTTTCCATAATGCCAAAACAGATCAATTTTGTTTTTTTCAAACAACCATTTGAAAGAGTCCAACATAGTCCAACAAGTTTTGACAAATGTCACTGTATTGTTTATTTTATATTCATTTTTATTTTTATTCATGCTTAAAATTAAATTTCTCATGATTTTCCCATAATGCCAAAACAGCTTCACTACCATTTGAAAGAGTATGTTCTAGCCTATGACTCCTGCAAGTTTGGGCAAATTTCACTGTATTGTTTATTTTATATTCATTTTTGTATTTTTTTATCATGCTTAAAATTCAATTTCTCATGATTTTCTTATAATGCCAAACCAGTTCCACTACAATTTGAAAGAGTAAAACATAGGCTATGACTCCTGCAAGTTTGGGCAAATTTCACTGTATTGTTTATTTTATATTAATTGTATAATTTTTTATTCAGGCTTAAAATTAAATTTCTCATGATTTTCCCATAATGCCAAAACAGTTCCACTACCATTTGAAAGAGTCTGTCCAAGGCTATGACTCCTGCACGTTTGGGCAAATTTCACTGTATTGTTTATTTTATATATATATATATATATTTTTTTTTATTCATGTTTAAAATTAAATTACTCATGATTTTCCCATAATGCCAAAACAGGTCCATGACCATTTGAAAGAGTGCAACATAGGCTATGACTCCTGCAAGTTTGGGCAAATTTCACTGTATTGTTTATTTTATATTCATTTGTTTTATTTTTTATTCATGTTTAAAATTAAATTTCTCATGATTTTCCCATAATGCCAAAACAGGTCCACTACCATTTGAAAGAGTCTGTCCTAGGTTATGACCCCTGCAAGTTCGGGCAAATTTCACTGTATTGTTTATTTTATATAATTTGTTTTTTATTATTCATGCTTAAAATTAAATTTCTCATGATTTTCCCATAATGCCAAAACAGGTCCATGACCATTTGAAAGAGTATGTTCTAGGCTATGACTCCTGCAAATTTGGGTAAATTTTACTGTTTAGTTTATTTTATATTAATTTGTTTTATTTTTTTATTCATGTTTAAAATTAAATTTCTCATGATTTTCCCATAATGCCAAAACAGGTCCACTACCATTTGAAAGAGTCTGTCCTAGGCTATGAACACTGAAAGTTTGGATAGATTTTACTGTATTGTTTATTTTATATTATTATTATTTTTTTAATCCATGCTTTAAATGAAAATTCTCATGATTTTCCAATAATGCCAAAACAAATAAAACAAAAAGGTCCACTTAACTGTTCCACCATTAAGCTGCTCAGCATATTTCTAAACAGTCTAGTCTAGAAATCACCTGTTAAAGACACCTGTGCTAGAAACAGGGGGTGTGAGTTTAAAACCATCACCTTAAATCCAATACCTCAAGTGCAAGGGGCTATCTATAGTGAAACCTGCAGAAATACGCAGTGCTGATAGCCTGAGGAACTGATAGGACTGCCTCACAGTGGCCCTGTGATGGCTTATTGGAGAATGAATTTACATCTGATACTAGCAAGTATTAAAAATAAACAAAACAGTGAAATTTGCCCAAACCTGCAGAGGTGATAGCCTAGGACAGACTCTTTCAAATGGTACTGGACCTGTTTTCAAGGATTCAAGGAGATTTTACTGTCATTCGTATCACATGTGGTTCATGAGGTGGAACGAAATTGTGATCTCACGATTCAGTTTACACCCAAGAGCTGTTGTTAAAATAGATATATAAATAAAGTAAGACAACAAAATAAAATAATACAATAAAAATAGAATATAACAAAATGAAGATAAGATAAAATAAACAAAACAGTACAACTTGTCATAGCCTAGGACAGACTCTTTCAAACGGTCATGGATCTGTTTAGGCATTATGGGAAAATCATGAAAAAAAATATTTTAAGCATAAATAAAAAAAAAATAAATTATTATAAAATAATCAATACAGTAAA
Organism: Astyanax mexicanus; assembly: GCF_023375975.1. Taxonomy (NCBI): domain Eukaryota; kingdom Metazoa; phylum Chordata; class Actinopteri; order Characiformes; family Acestrorhamphidae; genus Astyanax; species Astyanax mexicanus. The sequence continues at coordinate 22,159,342 of NC_064431.1, forward strand.
ATTTGCCCAAACTTGCAGAGGTGATAGCCTATGTTGTACTCTTTCAAATGGTCATCGACCTGTTTTGGCATTATGGGAAAATCATGAGAAATTTAATTTTAAGCATGAGTAAAAAATAATAAAAAATTAATATAAAATAAACAATACAGTGAAATTTGCCCAACCTTACAGGAGTCATAGTCTAGGACAGACTCTTTCAAATGGTAGTGGACCTGTTTTGGCATTATAGGAAAATCATGAGAAATGTAATTTTAAGCATGAAATTTGCCCAAACTTGCAGAGGTGATAGCCTAGGACAGACTCTTTCAAATGGTAGTGGACCTGTAAGATAATTATTTATTATGTTAGTAATATTGCAAACACATATAAAGAAATAGCATTAATCCTTTGAAATAATAATAATAACAAACCCAGTAATTATAAGCAGAACACTTAGACAGAGAGAGAGAGGTTTTTCTTGGATTAAAGCTCACAGATGGCCCACACTTTGAACTCACCATGAAACCAGGGGGCAACTCGACTCTCGCCTTGCTGTAAACAAACTCTGAGGGTCTGCTCCTCTTTAAACCAGCGAATAATTTCATCCCTGCTGGACGTCGACAGCGACCGGCGCATACCTGGCTTCCTGTTGATCATAACGGAAAAAAAAACGAATTCAGAAAAGCTTTAAGAAAGACAAGCTGTCTGACTGCCTCTCTCATACCAGAAAATCCTACATGACATCAGCTCTACAAGCCCAGGAAACAATAGAGGGTTAAACTGATAAGCATATATGACACAGCCTAGAGCAGTGATGGTATAGTTACTTTGAAAAAGTAATCCGATTACTGATTACTCCTTTAAAAAAACTTAGTTACTTTATGGATTTCTTGATTTTAAAAGTAACTAAGTTACTTTACAAGTTACTTTATTAGTTACTTTAAGCAGCTGCACACACCACGTCCCGCCGCCTTAACTTAAATTATAACCAGTTTTGCCAATACTCCCTTTATTGGAAAAAGCATTTTTAACAGCATCAATGTATCTCTAGACATTTAAAGTTGAACTATTTATTTTTATGAAATTAAAAAACCATTTCTCTTGATTTCACTTAACATAAATACTTGTTTTTATAAAAAAAATATAAAATAAAGAAAGTCTTTCTTGACCTGACATATTTAACACTGTAAAACTGAATATTGAACCTGTTGTTCTCTGCAGGGCAGCAAGGAGTGGTATTATAAAACAAAACCGTGTATATGGTCGAGGCCAGGGATCACATATATGCAGACTGCGGTCCGGGTCCGGACCCAGACGTTGTCCAATGCGGACCCAAACGATAAACTACTGAGAAGGATTTAATTTTGACAGTGTTCATTTAAAGCGTCAGAACTTTTCTTGTCTTTACGGTATACGCACTCTGCGGCATGGGAAACTCACAGACCAATCACGTGTGGTGTAAAATCTTCAAACGCTCTCCTCTGCCAATCAGATCTGTGCAGACCGCTGCCCTGGCTAGTGAATTGGGACGTGGCCGGGAAAAAACGCCTTTATAAAGAGATAGGGAGCCCGAGAACTGGCGGAAAAACGAGAATGGGCGGAAACTAAAGACACGCCGAGCGCGCAAGAGAGAGAGAGACAGGGGAGAAAGCGAGACGCGTGTGATTGGGGGAGAGCGGAGGGGGATGGGGAAGGGAACGCGGTGTGTGTGTGTGTGTGTGTGTGAGGTGGAGAGAGAGAGAGAGAGAGAGAGTAACGCACAGTGACTTGGATAAGTAACTTTAATCTGATTACTGCATTGGAAATAGTAACGCGTTAGATTACTCGTTACTGAAAAAAGAGTCAGATTAGAGTAACGCGTTACTAAGTACACAAACAAACGGCCTGTCTGCAAGCGCAGTGCCAACAATCCACAGTAATGCTTTCTTTCACCCGCCTTATTCTGCATCTGCTTTAGATCGGAAAGTCCAGACAAAGGTTTATGTGTTTTGTTATATTCTATATGATACATATATTCAGGTTAGTTACGGTTTTGCTCTGTAGTTTAGTGATAGGTTAGTCAGTGTAGAAGGATGTGTCAAATGGCGGCATGTTGTCAAGTCTGTGTAGCCACATTGATCTTTGAGGACAGGTCTGCACAATCTGTATTTTAATCTCAGTGTCTTCATGAGGTAGAATCCCCTGGAATGGTTTTCTCAGCATTTTGAAGGAGTTCCTGAAGGTGCTGAACAAGACTTTTTCTTCTTGCTGTGCTTCAGCTCATGCAAAAATCACAATCTCAGTTGTGTTAAGGCCAGTGGATTGTGTAGAACAAACATTATTGAAATTATTTTAATGTCTTTTTAAAGAAGGTGTGTCCAATCGGTACTGTATTTGGTCATGAGACCACTTTAAGTATCTAAATGTATGTGTTTAAATGGAAACATTTGAACAAAAAATTACTTCTGCTTCAATCTGAAAAAGCTTTTAGCTGCAGCTGTACTTTTGGGTGTTAATGGGTCTAATAGCCATCTCTAAGAACCAATGTTAAATAAAAAAGGAACACAGTGTATAGTTTATTAAATGTTAAAGGTAAGACGTTGAAACAGTGTAACAATATAAACGCTGAAGAGAAGAGAAAAGCCAGTGATGCATGATGGGATTGCAAGACACCGTGCCCTGCAGTCCCTCCTCCCAGCGCTCTCTACACAAACACACTGTAAATTGCTCAGTCTGTAGCAGCGGTCGCCACTATATTTTACATTAGTATTGCCATTCCACGCTTTCTTCTGGGTGCAACTATTTTAAGCAAAATCTAAGACCCTTATCAGGATCTTAACTCATTTTAGTGTTATTTTTTTGTTTCAATTTTAAAAGCACAGGTTATTTCCAGCTTTAGTTCCACTAAAATGTCACCCAGATTTCTCCCAGATTTCAGTGGTGGTCCCAGTCTTCTGAAACCTGCTGTACCTGCAACAATATTGGTTTTAAACTGCTGGAGAGCTTGATTGTAAACTTGTGAACAGCAGTGTTCCTCACTTTATCCTCCATTCATCACGCCGCTTCCTCACGGCTCTCTGGTGGGCTTCTTCACACAGAGCTGAGGGAGTTCTCAGCCCAGTGCAGAGACAGTGCAGCCAAATGAGCCCTGGCCCCAGAGCTCCTCCACATCATAACAGCACCGCCATCCTCCACCCTTCCCCACCGCTCCGACACAATCGCCTCGTTATCGGCCCTCTCCAGACCCTGCAGAACACAGCGGCGGCCCCAGAGCACCGGGAGCAGGGGGCCGGTTAGCAGTGGGTAGAGAATGGCCTGGGAGTGGGAAATGTTGGCAGTGCCAACAAAAGCGGAGGTGTCTACGCCAGAGCCGCTGTGCTGGGCGCCCCGCTGCCTGTGGCTCAGCTGGGCATGTTAAGACTCGCTGCACTTTTGCTTTTACAGAATAGACTTGATGGTGAAGAAGGTAGTTTCATCCTCCTGAAACTCGTCATTTTCTAATCATATGTTTCCTGTAGTGGAAACTACTCTGGTATTGCTTGCTATATCAGCAGATATGTCAACTAGGCTGCAACTAATGATCATTTTGGTTGTCGACTAATCTGGCGATTATTTTTCTGATTAGTCGATTAGTCAACGATTATTTCTGCCATGCCCTCTATCTCTGTTTGCTGTGGGTATGGCTGCTGTTTCTAGCTTTCTCTGACTTTTTCATTTAAATTACCTTCAAATGACCAGAACATTGCCCTTTAAATGTGGAAAGTGCTGATATTTAGTGAGGAAATTTAGTGTAATCTGTTGCCATGTTAAATGTAAACTGTGTGAGTATCCCCAGTACTTTGTGTAGTGCTGCAAATTAATGATTAGTCGACATTAACATTTGGAGTCGACAAATTTTTATAACTGACATTGTCGATTATATCGACTAATCATTGCAGCCCTAATGTCAACTCAAAATAACTCAGATTTTATTTTAACACTTTAATTGTGTCTATATGCTCCACTAGCTATTGTACTTAGCATTTTAACACTCTAATACACTTTATTCTGACTTTATAAGGAGTTAAGATTTAACACTGCTCAACAATAACTAGTGTTAAATGTCCTTAACACTGGTGTGTATTGTTACAAATACACTCTTACATAGTGTCAGTTGTGTTCAACTCTTCAGCAGTTACATGACAAACATAATGAGCAATGTTTAAAAACAATATTGTTTAAAATGTCAGATTATCAAAACAAAAAGTCCACCAAAATGTTGAATAAAGAAAAATCAATATAACCAAAGTTTGATTACCAATTTCTGTTCAGTTGGCTATGTAAGTGTAACAGCTAGCTCACAAGCAAGCTAGTATTAGCCAACTAACCAACAATTAGCCAACAGTGCCTTCAGATTTAATGTTAAAACTACGTTAAACAAGGAGCTAAAAAAGAAGATAAATCTGTCCTGAAGTGTTAGTTTTATTCACATGACAAAACAGTCTGGTGAAGTGTTTGCTAACTAGGTTAGAGGGCTAGTCTTAGTTAAAGCAAGACCCTATATTTTAGCAGACTTTAACAGACCACATTGAAAACGCAGATAAATTAGCCTATATCATATAACAACGCCATACCGGACATATTCAAGTTTTATTTCTGTAGTGTTTTCCCATAAAAAAATATTAGCAAAATTTGATCAGGTGTACTCACTTTTGGGAGACACTGTAGGTCCTATGTTCACAACAGCTGACAAAAACATTAATGTCAGGGACATATTGTACATGTTCTAAGAACAGGTTCTCTCAGTGTTTTTTTTTTTGGTGTTGGTATAGAACCAATATACTGGTGTATATTATAAAATGTAGATTACAGTCTTACTATGAATAAGAATTCTTGAAAAACTGAATAAACCATATATTAACATACCTTTTATGTTATTTTTTTTATTTAACAAAATACTGGTGGAGTAAATGGAGTACACCTGCACTGTGCCTGTAAGTGTTTTTAGCTCTGACACATCCATTCTAATCTACTGAAGTGTTTGTTCATGATCTGATGAGTTGAGTCAGGTGTTCAGGTGTGATACGTGAATCAGTAAGAGGTGCTCCTGAACAACTCCTGTGGTGAACTGTAATGAGTTTTGCTATAAATGTTTTTTTTTTGTTTAAACATTGTAATGCCTTTTTCTCTATGGCTGTGTTCAGACTGCAAGCAAATTAGACTACATTTAAACAGCAGGTGAAGTGAACCAAATCTGTTTTTTTGTTTAGGCTGTTAACACAGTCTTTTTTAATGTGACCAATATCTGACATCTATAGGATCAGATTGCACTTTGTAATTCAGACGCATGCATGACAGAACAATGCTTCACATTAAGTTTCACTTTAATCTTTGTCAGAATCTCAGGAGATATGAATGTTAGGGCAGTGCGTTATAATAATGGTGGTCACACAAAACATTGACACTTTGGGCCAGAGGTACTTTGTTACCTTATTTAAGTAGAAATATTGGTTATCTATACTTTACTGGACTATTTTTTCTTTCAGCTGACCTTTACTTATGCACCTTACATTTTCACACAGTTATCTGAACTTTCTACTCCTTACATTTTAAAAATAGCCTTGTTACTCGTTACTATTTCATTTCAGCTTGTTTTTATTCCGTCTTCTCATTGTTAAAAAAAAAACCCTATCCAGATAAATCTCTCCATCCAGATAAAGTGAATCTGATTGTGATTGGATGAGAAGTATAAACATACACCCTATTGGCTTATATGTGATCCATCATACCTGCATACATCACGTCACACCCAAACTCCAGCAAAAACATAGCAGATGTATGTAGCCCAGTATAAAGAGGATATGAGTATAAAGAGGACTCAAGAGAACTTAAGATTTTGAAATGTCCCAACCAAGCATCTTTACTATATTTGCATTGTACTAAAATGCATTAATTTTCAATTGGCGTATATGCAGCTGAAACAGGGAGCCTAGTGCATCCCAGTTTGTTTAACATTAACATTTTAATATAACATTCTATTCATAATGGTTTAAAAAATGTGTTATACTTTTATACTTAGTTAGTTTTGAAACCAGAACTTTTATACTTTTGCTTAAGTAAAAAGCTTGAATTGATACTTTAACTTCTACAGAGGTATTTTAAACCTTAGTGTCTATACTTCTACCTGCGTAATGAATGGAAATACTTTTCACTTTTTTGCTTTGGGCACAATTTGGATATGTTTACTGTGAGGTGCTCTCACTTGTGTTGCCAGATATTAAGAAATGAATGGCTGTGTTGAGTTATTTTTAGAGTAAAGAAAATCTCTGTACTGATATACAAGCAGATTTGCAGACATGTGAGGGGTGTTGGATACTATCTATTAAAGTTATTTAGTAAACCAAAGGTGATTCTTCCTTGACATAGCTTTAAAGTATTCTTTATTTTTTAGTGTATAATCTGAAGGACTCTTAAGTAAACATTGTGGTCTATAGGAGGATGGTTTCCTCTCAGAGATATTTCCTTTAGTCTTTTAATCCTTTCAGAGTTTCACTGTGAGCCTTGTTTTCTGTCATTGACTATTCTGTGTGCTCTTATCTAGTTTGCCACTTTTAAGTCTTGCTTTATTGCTGTGGTTTCTCTCAGTAATTTTCCATTGCGGTTGCTCTCAGTGCTTCTGCTTCATGCTTTAAGTGAGTTTTTCCCCTGTATCTGTCACCATTGGCTTGTTTATTAGTGGTCTGCACCTGGAGATCTGTACAGCTGCATTTGGACAGTGTGTGGTGTGTAATTTTGTCTCACAAATAAAGTGGAAACTGAACTAAACTGCATTTAATTCACTGGAACCATGAGAAACTATACAGCAGTTTAACTCTAGTTGATGCTTATGACTGCAGATGGAACCAGCTTTCTTAGATCCAATACTAGCCCAGTGTTTTCAGTCCCAGTCCTAGGGGACTCCCATGATTCATAGCAGTGTGTGTGTTTTCCCTGCAACAACACCCCCAGATAACAAGTCCATGTGGGGCCTGTATGGCCTGTATGTGTAGCCCAATTGGGAACTGGAAAGGTTTGTCAGTGGGTTCCATTTTGGCTTCATATATTGATGTCTGTGATTGGCCCCATCTGGGTTGTCAGTGATGGGACCAGGATGGGTTAAACGTGGACCCCATCTGTGTTGTATATTGCACTGCATGGGGTCTAAAATGGGACTCATGTGAGTTAAAGGTGGGCTGTAATGATGGAAACAGAGAGAGAGAGAGTATGAGCGCCTGACCATGTGTTCACACTGGAAAGTTTCTTATGGCAGGGTGCGATTTTAGCTCAACGCCGTTTGTGGACTATTTCAATGATCTGCGTTTCTGTGCGCTCTCTGCACTTTAGTCATGCTTATTTGTTCCACAAGTCTGTACCGTGTATTCTGCGTGTGTTTACGCGTACCGAACCGTGATCCCCGTTCCTTGACGGTTCGTAAAGAATACACGTACCGTTACACCCCTGGCATCCAACCTAGCCCATGTTTCACCCAATGGAGCCAATGGTGGAATCTAAAACTTTGGTTTTAGGTGGCCATGGCTTTCACATGGCTGGGCAAGTGCTTGTAAACGCAGCGGCAGCCAGCCTGTCGAAAGCTGTGCACCTCAATCCAGCACAGTTTTGCACAGATATTTCTAGTTACAGCCAAAATTAGACTTTTATTCCCAGAAAAAGGCTCTTGTTTACCTTTTAAAAAGCCATTTAAATGCCTGATTTAAGGGTCGATTATTGTTGTTTTGTTGTTTTCCTTCAGTTTTGAGTGATCGGCTGACTCTCGGTCAGTCCAGATCTCTGACGTCATGGGTCCTGCATTGTTTAATATTGTGATAGCCTGCCATCCATGCCATCCAGTGCCGTTGCGAATGAGAAATCTGGATAGCTATGGACTGCAGTGTTATACAATAGTAACAGAATGAATCCTCATTCTGTTTGGGATCTCACAAAAGTTTTTTCGAGTTTTATCTTGTGTTACGCTTCAATCCTACCTTTTCTGTGAAGCAACACACTGCACCAACTGCTGGTGTGATTACAACGTTTTGGTTTTGTCTCTTGTTGTAAGGCTTCAATCTGCCATCTATCTGCAGGAGAATGCTCGCCCACATACAACAAGTTTTTCCCAACACTTCCTTGGTATGAAGTAACACTTCATGTTCAATCTAAAGTCATGCTATCCCATGACCTTTGGCAAGTGAATGTATCGTTTCTCTCAGTATAGTTAAAATCTAGATCAAATGTACCAATATGTTCAAAACTGCATTAATTTTTTGGGTCATTCTAGTTTTTTTTACATAATTACATAAATATATCACAATCTTAAAGGCACTTATTAATCCTGATTTTTAATTAGTCTGTTTAATTGTAAGGGATAAATTAATAAAGCAAAAGAAATAAAAACAGGATATGAGCACTTTAAAGTGGGTTTGTGTGGTTTGGTTTAATCTGTTCTTTCTCATTATATTAGGAGCTGGAGCTTTTGGCATTTTCAAAGGCGCCTCGCCAACGGAAGAGGAAAAAAGCCAATCAATGCCAATTAGAAGGCGCCCATTCGAACCGCTCATTACAATCAAGCATGCAAATATCGAACTTGTTAAGAACGAGGGAAAAAATTCTGCGTGAAAAAACACTTGATCTCTTTATTTAAAAATTAGCAATGTTTTCTATGACGGAATTTGATATTTAGGAGTCATGCTGGGAGTCATTATATTGATTTTTCTGTCAGTTATTTTGTGCTGGCTTGGAACACTGCTCTTTTGAGGTCTGTATATACTGATTGGCATGCCAAAAAGTCATGGAATAAGAGTATATAAATTAATCATGAAATTGTTGGTTATCTGTTTAAGTTTCAAGGGGACATTCACACCTGTCTAAATTGGGAGTTGTTATCTTGTGAGTGAGGCTGAACACTGGCCAGCTTGCTCATGGCAGAGTGACGTGGGAATTGAAGTGAGGACTGATAGTGGGAGACAGATGGAATTTTGTAAGCGTGGGCATTTAACAGTCCTCTCTGATCCACAGTTTCATTGGTATACCTGGTATACATCATATATGGCATTAATCACACCCACCGTGGAGAAGCTAGAAAGCTCAGTGGATGGTAATAATCATGAGCGGTGGCAGTGTTTAAAAATACTTCTGTAGAAGTTCCAGTATCAAGCTTGTTACTGGTTTCAAAACTACTTAAAGTACAAAAGTAAAAGTAATGTAAGGGGGTGGATGCCATTGAGGACAAAAGCTTAGGCTTTAAAATGCATGTAAAATGTAAGGTGTAGAAGTTAAAATTGGTCTGAAATATAGATGAAAGTATAGATAACCAACATTTCTACTTAAGTTAGTTAACAAAGTATTTGTGCTTAGTTACTTGACACCTCTGGAAACAAGCGGTTTTGAGAAAAATCTCACATGTCCACATTTAATGCAATTCCTGTCCTGTAACTCAAGCTTCAGCTTGTGCCTACTGATGTTGTCAATTGTAGATTTTGATTATTTTTGCCTGCATGCAAAAGTTAGACTCACTGAAGCTACTGTTTTAATAGGGTAAACCTGCAGTGAAGAATATGGATTGTCAATTTCTGTAAAACTGACAGCAATAAAATCATAATTCCAAAATAATGTAGGAGTATGTCATCCTATTTAGTAACACATATGCCATTAAGTATTGTAGAGAATTGTCTTGCAAAATATTGAGCATCTTAGATCATTTCACAGTGATATTGTAAGTAACATATCGTAAAATCGTATCATGAGATGCCCTGTAATCCCCCCCCCCCCCACACTCAAGCCCTAATAAACATCACAAAATACAAAAATCATTTTTAAAACATTTTTATTATTTTGCAGGAAAAAAAATGCTTGCTCGGTCATTAAATAAAACTTTATTACATTATTTACAGTCAAGTATTTACACCCATGTTTGGTCACATGCACGTGTAAGAAAATGGACAAAACTGTAGAAACATTTACATTCCTCGGGAGGAGTCTGTGCAATATAAAAGGCACCTTTGACCCTGTCGACCCGCCCTGGTGTGATGTACTGTGACTCTCTCTGCACGTGCCTTCACCTGCTGATAGTGATATCTCTCTCAGCTAGTACAGCAAGGGCAAAATCCACCAGCTCTTTATTATTATTATTTTCTTTTGAACGTTTTCCAGATTTCATATCTAACAACCTTCAGGTTTATTGGGGTTGCCAGATGACTGTAAACTCCTGCATTTAGCTATGCACTGCAGCAGTGCTCTGAGACAGCTACTGTAATAAAGCATTGATACATCAGCTGATTCATAAATCATGGCAGATAAATCAATCATTGATTTATAGGCCTAGTTTTAAATGATTAATAGAATTTTTGAAGCAAAAGCGAATGTTTTCCGAGACACTTTTTGGTTTACTCTTATATGTTTTCTGTGATACAATACTATGTATAACTGCTGTGATAAGAACATGTTTTTAAAGGATCGTAGCTGACGTGTAGCTACACTGTAGTAGTGATGTTGAGTAATGCTGACAGCCCCTGTGTTAACACGGTGATAGTGATATTGTACAAGTTGAAGCGTTGGATGAAGAACGTAGCCTGCACAAAAACGTACAGTTCTTCTTTTCACTTTGTTAGTATGCTCTGTTTCACAAGATAGCATGCTAGCTAACTTGCTAACTGTATGAAATAAGGGCAGCATGTTGAGACCCAACAAATATGACAATAGCAACTGTTGCATAATTGATACGATATGTCCTTTTTTCCAATAGTGATTTCGTGACACGAAAAAAGATAACGCAATCAGCCTAATAGGTATTTAATCACTGCATTGAATAAATGCTACTTCGCAACCACTTGTTAATGCAGTGGAAAAGAAGCTTATACAGCAAATACACGCTGATTAAAGTCAAGCTCGAGCTGAGGACTGTTGTAAGGCAGACAGAGAGAGAGTTAGAGCGTAAGGCAAAGAGGGCGGAGCTAAATCCAGCCCACCTTTGGTGTTCTGTTGGACGAAGCAGCAGCACTAGCAGTGCAAAGCCCAGGATAGTGCACAGGTAATGGTAGACACCTACAAGGCAGGTGCTGACATCCTCCCGTAAAGCGGAAAAAAGATTGCGATGTCGACTATGTTTATAGTATAAGTCCTACTTGCATGTAAAAGCTATGCGTTACTGATCTACAGCGGAAAAGCAAGCACTGTAAAACTCAACGCCACAATGAAGATTCTACAGAAAGCACCGTTGAAGCACCACAGCTTAGCTGAAAGCTCAAAGGACGATATAAAACAGTACAGAATTAAGATCAGATAAATACATCGTAAACTTGAGCCTAGTTGTAACCTTCTGGGGTTGATAAATGTGTTAGCGCAGCAAATCCCACATTTATTGAAGTTTCGCGTGAATCTGATCAATGGACACTCAGAAAATCACTAGCAAAGATGTTAAAAGAAACATCATAAAATTGTGTTTTACATTTACAAACCCCAGAGGTTTAAAAAGTGCCAGAAATGGATCTCTGGAGCAATAGAGCGACCAAAAGTTTGGTTTTAAAAGGAACATTCCGAGATGGCAGACATCAAGTCCACTATTTTTGGTGTTACATTGGGCGAAATAGTAGCTCTAACTGGATGAAGACCTCAGAACATTGAAAAGAGCTGAATAGATCTGCACAACTTCTCAAGTGTTTTAAAATTAAAAATGCATTGAATGGTTCTTTAAGGAACCAAAAATGAGTCTTCTATATGTTTGTCCAGTGTGGCTGCAGGTTTTGCAGATTTATTGAAGCATCTCTTGACGCGGTCGCTTGTGGCATCGCTCCAGAAACCTGTGCTGTAGCACACTGACCGGTGGCATGACCAACACCAGTCAGCATTTGAAGACCAACTGTCCATTAAAAAAAAAAAAAAAACACTTTACAACTGGTCCTTCATTGCAGGTCAACCAGTAATTAAGCTCTCAGCTTTTCAGTAGCACTGTACTGGGATTTTACTCCAAGGTGGATGTTTTTGTCTTTGTGGAGCAGAGGCCATTAAATCCATCATATTGAACTTATTTAACACATGTATATACAACACACGCACGCACACACACACACCCATACACACACAATGAGGTCACGTCCCTCCGTTTCACAGTCTTTGAGCACTAGCAAAACAACAAAAGAAGAAGAAAAAATGTAAAAACTCACAGGCTTCCTACTTTCTTCTCCACTTGCTGCACTATTACCAGCATTCGAACCGAAATGCTACAAAAGCTAACGCTATTCATAAAGAAATGCTTTGATTCCTTTCATTTCTAAAATGAAATGAATAAAAGACTGGCGTCTAGTCTTTTTCAGCTCACTAATGAGGGGCACTTATTAAAAGGGATTCAGGGACTTTAAAGCAGGAGGGTACATTTACTTCAGAGAAACAGGCCGCGCGTTGGCCTGGTTTGACAATAGTGCTAAATAGAAGGAAAAATACTGGAGGATCAGCAGAGTTAGAGTTGGGAAAAATGTCAAAGCCTTTGGCAACGACTTTAACTTTACATGCACTTCCTTTTCACATTGGCAAACGGTAAAACTTGGATTATAAATAGAAAAAGAACTACATATTTATGAGGAAAAGCATTTAGCAGAGAGGCATTTTAAACCATGAACACACATCTGGATATTTTTGAAAAACAGTAATTTCCCTCCTCTGTTTTTGTAATTAGTTCATCCACACAGAGACAAGTGCTTGAATGAGCATTTTAGCACAATATAAGGTAAAAGTGGCTCATGAAGATGATAAACAGGATACTACACAAACTATGCAACTTTCCCTATAGGGGTGGGACAATATGTCAATTTTGCAATATACCCGTCCCTAAAATCTAGTGCTATATGTGTGTAGTTTTATGCTCTTTTGTAGTCCACTATATAGGGAGTAAGAAAGTATTTGTGATTCAAGCAGAAACATGGATGCGCTGTGATGTCCCCATTTCCATAAAGCTCCATATTTTTGCCTGTCCACACAACACCAAAATCACCTCCCCCAAACACTCTAAAGAGCATTCAGCAAGAGCCAAACATCTGGTTGTGGATGGGAGGCCAAAATACGAAAAATCGGTCAGTTTGTAAAATAAAAATATATGGGCTAGCATGCTCTTGCAAGCATTTTTATCTTAGTGTACACAGAAATATTTCCAATCTAAAAATAATGGCTTTTGCAAGCATTTTTGTCCTAGTGTACAAAAAAATCTATTCAAAAACGGCAAAAAGGAAATTTTTGTTTATTTATTTATTTATTTATTTATATATAGGGATATTTGTGTGTGTGGAAAAAGCCTTTACAAGGTACCTTGTAAAGGACAAGTGTTTTCGTTTCCTTGTGTGGGAATATTTTTTTCCCCCTGACATGTGGAAGAAGACTTTTTGAAGGTACTATCACCCCCTACAAGAGGGGGGTATGAGTGAAAGTAGCCTTCATGAGGTACTATTGCCACATATAGGGCTAGTATGCTAATGCAATTGTTTTTGTCTCTGTGTGGATTGAAATCTTTCACAAAAACAGAGAAAATAATACTTAAGTTTTTCTTAAATATCTGGATTTGTGTGAACTAAGCCTCTGTCCCTCTCTAACTCTATTAACGCTATTCTGTAAGCAGTGATTGGCTGTTCAGAGGTGATGCAGATTACATTACCCCTTCTACACTCAACAGTAAGATCACATCTTTATAAACAATCATTATTTGGTCCACAACTATTTGCAGTATTCAACTTGAATTTAAGCTGATCAGTAAATCTGTGAAGAAGTGAAGACTGTGCTTTGGCAGAGGAAGAACTCACGCTGTCTAGCGCCTACTGAAGCTAATGGCCTCAAGACAGCAATACAAGACTATTCATAGACTGCTATTCTTAAACCTATTCAGTTCTTAATCACTTCTCCAGCTTTCTAAAGGATCTCATACTAGTACTCATTACTGAGTATGAGATGATGCAGCAGTTTAGATAACTACTTTATAGAGTGCACATTTCACCAAGGGCCCTTCACCACTGAGACTTTAGGGCTCATTAAAATGCATTACATAATCTCCTACCAGCTATTCTGGAGTAGCTTGAATGAACTGAGCAGCTTTATATTATAATATTCTAACCAGGTCCTCTGTGTAAAAGAACTACCGAACTGTACTATAGAATTTTAATGAACACAGTGAAGCTACACTCTTAAAAAAAGGGGAGGAATAAAGAACTGAGACTCCGTTTACACCTGGTCACTTTATGTAGGAGTATCAGGATTGTATGCTGATAAGGTTTTAACCAGACTGCATGTATTGCTTAGGCTGACTGAATTTTAAGTCTAAGGCTGTGTTCACACTGGCAGCCCAAATCTCAGCCCATTTTTGTTCCATATCTAGATTATATCCAGGTCGATTTCTGGTTGTCTGAACAGCCAGAAAACTAATGAAATCTGATTTTTGCAAATTGGATCCAAACTACATTTAAAAGAATTTGTACAGATGATTTCTACGGGATCTTAGCATCAGTTGACGTCAAACGACAAAAGTGGCAAGAGTTTGTTACTAGGGGAGGCACAATATATTGTATCGCTTCGATTGTATCATCGATGCATGACGTGAAATATTAACAATATTTTTATTGAACGCTTTATACTGTAAACCTGTGAAAAAAAATATTAGTTGTCAAATTCTATAAAACTGACACCAATAAATCCATAATTTCTGATATTTGCCTAATTAGGGGTTTTCTAGCCTCATAGAAAATCTTGTGATTATTTCAAGTATTACAATTGTTATTGTGGGCACGATATCATGATATTATCGTTGTTGTGGGCACGATTACATATCATCATTATTGTGGGCAGTGTATTATATTATTGTATTGTGAGATGCCCTGTAATTTCCACTCCTATTTTCTGTTAATGCATCTTATGTAATCAGTTGCACATTAGTGTGGACAGTCTCAATCTCAAAAGATATGATTTGAGATACTAATCTGATTCGTTTACAGTGTGAATACAGCCTTAGTGGAGATCCATTTGTGCTAAATGTGATTTTTAAATTGACTGTTTAGTTAAAAAGCTAGAAAAAAGCTAAAGTTCGTCCAACCTCGCAAAAGTTGCTAATAAAGAACCACCTTCAAATTAATTTAAAGGTTCTTAAAATGAGAGTGTAGCCTTTAGACATACTCCTTACCGTGACGTACCTAAAATATCCTTATATTCACTATATAGCTGAAAAAAATAATAAAAATCAGTGTGCAGTTCTAGTGGTAAAACAAAGCTTCTCTCCTTAAAACACCACTCGATGTGCAATCACCCATGTTGGCAAATCCATCCCTCAGCGCTGGAAAACGTAGCTAGGGCCTGCTGACAGCGGGAGCACCCACAGACAGCTGCTACTACAGATATAGAGCCGCCAGGGGCCGCCCAGAGAAGAAATAAATAAATAAATAAAAAAAGATGGGCAGATTAGGGTGATAAATATGTTTCATTAAAAAAAGACAGTAAATCCGGGGGCCGCGAGGAGAGCACAGCCCTGGAAGAGGATGATTGATGGTCTAAAAATACGCGCGCGTATTAGTGTTGTGCCAAGATGAACCCCGCCATCGCCCACGTACCCCCATCAGGCATGCTGGCTCCTCCAGTGCCGGGGCGGCAGCTTCCTGTTCCACTGTTTCATTTAATAAGGAGTGAAACTGCTGCTTTTTCATCTCCTCCGAGTGGGTAAAAGAAAACAGCCCTGGATCTGACCTACTTCCCCAACTCCTTCCCTTCTCTCATGTTCTCGCATATTATTGGAGGGGCTGCTTCCCACCAGGGGAGATGAAACGGTACAGTGCAGTAATTGGGATGCTGGGATGGATCCTACAACATCATTCCAGAAGAAGTCACTTTAATAACTGTTTCTATAACTAATATAACTAATATTATCCAGCACTGTGGAAAATAGAGCTACTGCCCAAAAGCCATCGCACACACACACACACACACACACACACACACATCTGATGTTCTGACGCTGCTTGGTTGCTGCGGATGCTGCGGCTGGTGGGGGAGGATCTTTACAAGCTGTTCTTCATAATAACGCCTTGCGGAGAGGAAAATCAATATATTCACAAAAATAGATTCCTTACATTTCAGAGCATTCCCTGTAGAGACAGCTCTGCTTCCATTAGCCCAGAGTGTGGGTTTGTTTGTATCTTGTTTAGAGAATTGATCAAAAGTACTGTATCTAACTCGCTGAAACTGCTGTATCTGAATTTTAAATTAGATAAATAACCTTTAACATTAAAAGTAATTTACACTGACATGCTAAAAGTGTTGGGCCATAAGTAGGAGTGTACATTAAGGAAAAAATAATAAATCTGACGTGCAATGGGTGTAAGATAGGGTCTATTAAATCAGAAACATTATGTCAAAGTGTCAATTTAAAAAGTAATTTAAAAGCAAAATCTCTTCTTCTGCATATTTAAAGTTGCTCTTGACACCTTTCACTGTCTATATCTGCACGTCTTTCCAACTTTCGTTTAAATCCCAGTCAAGGTTATGAGGTCTTGTACGTGATCGGTTTTGAGTGTTGACTGAACGGCTAAATATTTGTGCTTTTTATTTGAGTTGTGGAATCCAATCCAGCATCCCTGCACTAACTCTCCTAACTCCAAACAGAATGCTCCCATCTCCCTCCTGAGCTGCTCCTGAGAAAGCAGAGAGAAAGTAGTCATCATCATGTCACACTGACTCTCTCAGCAGGTGCTCGGACCCCCCCCTCCACCCGCAACTCTTTTGATGGGTGAGTCTCACTCTGCCTGCTTAAGCACCGCAGCCTTCATTAGAGCAAAGTGCCAGTTTTACTGCACACCGCGGGCCCCTGCTGGCCGGGGCTTATTGGAGTCGGCGGCTCAAACTGCCGGCTCAGCAGCGAGCGGATACGAGGGCTGGTGGAGCTCGGAGAGCCGACTATACACAGATGAGCAATAACGATGCGGGGAAAAGGATTTGAGCTAGGGCTCCCAAACGCAAACGCTGAGGCCTTTACACCCCGAAACTCATAAAGACCTGAGGTAGAGAACATAAAAAAAGAAAAGAAACAGAAAGAAAAACTGTCACAGCACATAGAAAGGGAGGGAATATGTTTGTTCTTTGAAATAAATGTGGAGGAAATGGATCTGGGTGACGTTAAGCCATACAAGGTTCCATAAATGATCTGAAGGGTATAAAGAGTGTGAAAGTCCAGTGTGAATATTCTGGAAAAATTCACTCAGAGAAAGTCCACAAAATTCTTGCTGAATTCCATTTGATACTTCCAAATCTACTAAGAAAGCCAGGAGAACCTCACCAATCCAGAGTACAGAATCCAAGATGGCTGCCCTGCACATCAACAGTATGTGTCTTTTTAAATCAGTCAGGAAGAACTTCCAAGATGTTTGAATGCGCAAAATACTGTATAACGCATTGTTGTAACCGGTTTTAGCAGTAGCAAAGCTAACCTGGGACAAAGAGAGCAAGGATGATAATATTTGCTGATATCTGCTGAATGTTTAATTGTAACACGGTTGACTCGAGTGCGACGCCATTCCCACATCCGACATCAGAAGTAAATGGAATAAAGCTCTCAGAGTTCCTAGAGGAAGATGTTGGTGGGCGAGAGTCTGTCAGTACTATTGCACTACTGAGATCAGACATCTGATTGAGTTCTGAAGGGCGGCATTTGTACCCAGTTGTTGCATCCAACAAATACATACATACATTATACACATTCCAGTGATCCTCCACCAGATGGTAAAAATGAGAAGAATCAACGTTTTGTTTTGTTTTTAGTTCGTTTCTCCTCTTTCTTCTTTTCCCGCATAATATTTCTCTGATATTCAGTCGAGCAAAGACCAAAAACATATGGCTCTGCAGGGGGTGAAAAAGTGAAAAAACAAAACAAAAAAATAAAAGAAAATAAAAGTGCACCCCACTCCCACCTACTTGGCTCAGAAGTGGCATCCAAAAGATTTGTTTTTTTTTTAGTTCTTTTTTTTTATACAATAAATAAACTAACAAAAAAACATGAAAGAAGTATCAGCAGCTACATCTAAAGATGTGACAATGGGACTGAGTCTCTTTTTTTTCTCCTTCAAGAACAAAGAGCACAGAAGGACACTTTGCAGTTCAAAACGTCTGAACGTCTGTCTGTCTGAACATGCGCTCGTCATTTGGTGCAGGAGCCAAATACCAATATGGTGCCATAAAGAAGAAGAAAAAAGTTTTTTTTTCGGACGGCGTACAAAAAAATGGCACCTTAGATTCACTATTGCCTTCATTTTCCATCTTTAACTGAGACCTTTGAGGTGATCTCTCTCTCTGGGCCCTGAGGTCAGGTCAGCTCAGCCCCTGCACGTCCAGCAGGTGACCAATCAGCTATCAGCTCGCAGCCCGAGGGTAGTACGGGAAAGTCGATGACCGTCAATGCAGCCCCCCCAACGGTCGTCACCTCTTCTTTGCCATCCTCAGGTTCCAGATCTTCACCATCCTGTCACTGTGGGTGAGAGACACAAAGATAATGTGAGAAAGAGTGAGAGAGATGAAGTGAGAGAACAGGAATGAGGAACAGAAACAAGAACAAGACAGCAGCAAAAAATAGAGAAAAATAAATAATACATTTCGTAAGCGTCTTGTTCGCTGAATTTTCTGACAGAAGCTCTCCCACGCAGTCGGTGCGACAAATATCAAAACCCCTGGAGCTAACACAAAGAGAATGCCACAACATGGCAGAACCCCCAACCTGAGTCTCAAACTAAACACACATATACACATATATATATATATATGCCCCAACATATTTCATCCAGAATAAACAGTCTAAGCTTGCTTTCCCAACATATACTCCCCTTTATAACCTAAACTCAGTGTATTATCTCTTACTATAGCATACTATAGAGATGCTTTGTACAATAGGACATGCCACTCTTCCACTATTCCATCAATCTATCCTATTATCCACTTTTTCCTGGTCAGAGAACTAGTAGGTCCCGAGTAGGGTTGCAGTGGTAACTGGTTTCTGGCCTGTTGGGAGCATTGCCTTAAAGCTCTGTATTGGGTAACAAAAGTTCGTACATGTTATCAGTAATCTTTTCACAACAACCCGAAGTCCATTTCACACCAAAATTTTCTTTTAAAGGTCATTCATGATTTTCTTTCATGATTTTCTTCTTTTTCCATTAATGTAGGCGGAGTAGTGGGTGTGGACGAACAACAGGATTTTTGCTCTGACTGGCTAACAGGGTTGACGTTGATCTATGGTCCTTTCTTGATTCACTCGTTTTTCTGGCTATTTTCTTTTATTCTCTAATGCAGGCGATGGGGATGGAAGAACAGTTTCAGGATTGGACTGTGCTGCTAGCCCTCGCAGTACGGTAGCTAAATTTATTAATAAAAATAAATACTGCTCTACAACGCTTTAATACATTATAGTACTCCAGCTGTGAGAGCCAGACCTCCTAACTGCACACACAGGACCAGAGGATATCTATCCCCAGGTTAGACCCAATTAAAACTGCACTAAGTTTCTAAGTTTAAAGAGAATTCTGTAGAACACATCAGATCAGGCTTCAGATGGTAAACTGGGCTTAGAGCTGATGAAAGAGACTAATTGGGCTCTTCCTGGTACAAAAGTAGAAAGAAATGATAAAGGCAAGTTCTTAAAGGAAGAGAAACAAGGGAACAAGTCACAGAGGAGAAAGTTTAAAATGAAAAGAAAGAGATACAACATATCCTATATGGACAAAAGTACCAGGATTTCTGCTCAGAATCATTAAACAGATGATACAGATACAGATGATACAGGTAATACAGATTATACAGATGATTTTTGTGAAATGGATGATTCAATCCATACATATAAGAGAAATGACAGAACCGTGTAAAACTAATCCCACTGTAACTCAGTGGAGTCATTGCTTTAGAGTAGACAGGAAGAAGAGGGGAAGAAGGACAGAGATAAAGGAAGGAGAGGTAAAGGAAGAGGAAGGCAGTACCAGAGGGCAGCAGAGGCAGGAGGTGTTAGTGCAGGCTCTCAGGGGAGGCTGGTGGCTCGGCCCTTGATGGCCAGCACCCGGCGGGGCAGACAGGGCGTTAACCCCGGCACATAACTCCACAACTTCACCCTACAGTCACTACACACACACACACACGTATACACACACACACAGCAGACAGAGGGATAGAGGAGAGATGGGAGAAAAAAAAAAAAAAAAAAAAGGTGTAGGAAAAAAAACAAAATAAAACAAAATAAAAAAGTAAGAAAAATCAAAAGGAACAAAATGAAAGAAAGACAGAAAAATAAAAATGTAGATATAAAAAAGAAAAGGAGAGAGAGAGAGAAAAAACACAAAGAGCCAAAATACGTAAAAAAAAAGAAGACAAAGAAAAACAGGAGAAAGACAGGAATGGAAGATAAAGATAAAGAGATAAAATAAGTTAAAGAGATTAATAAGAAAAGATATAAAAAGAGATAGATGGGTAAAAGGAGAAAAAACACAAATTCAAAATAAGAGAGAAACAAAAAAATTGTAAAAACAAAAAAACAAAAGAAAAGAAAGACAAAAATGTATAGATACAATGAAAAGGAGAGAGAGAGGAAAACATGCAGAACCAAAATAAGTTTAAAAAAAATAAACAAAGAAATAAAAGGCAGACGAGGTAGAACAACAGAACAAAGAAAAAATAGTAACAAAGCAGACAGAAAAGGAAAATGAGGAAAAGATAAAGATTCAACATAATAATAATGAAAAAAGAAAGTATGATGGTAAAGTATTATGAGAAAAGAAGGAAAGAAAAAGAATGAGACAGAATAAAAAATAAAGACCAACATATGCAAGCGAGTGCAATGGGGAGGAAGACAAAAGGGAAAGAGAGATAAAAAAGGAAAGAGAAAGACGAGTGTTAAAGAGGCAGGAGAGCTGTATTAGTGCAGATGCATTAGGACGGTAAAGACGAATCTGGTTGTGTAATGATCAGAGAGACCTCAGCTCTTCCTGCTGAACCTCTGCACTGAAAGACAACGACCCACAAATTATGCAGCAGCTCTGTAAAATGAAGCAGCCCATCTTTAAGTAGTCTACTGTCTGGAGCAGAAGATCACGTCAAACCCCAGTGATTACAGACCTGGATAACCCATCCAAAGTGCATGTTCATACCGAACGAGAACATCCTGGTTTCACTCTGATTTAGTTCTTACACTCATCGTTAAAAATAGATAGTTGCACCCAGAAGGAATCAGGTGACAGGAATGAAACTTGGTGGGGAGTCGTGCCAGACTGTCATGGTGTGGGGAGCCATTTTAGCTGTGTGAAGCTTATCGAAACTTATCGATTACTGCAGGATGCCATTAGGAACCTCTACAACTCCATGCATTGTGAGTCATAAAGCGTGTTAAGCTACACATGCGTTACACAATACTTCTGTATGTGTAGCTCAATAAATAAATATGACAGTGTGTTGCTTTGATTTTACCAAATTGAATAAAATCTAGAGGAAGATGGATGATCACAAGCCATCAAACCAAGCAGAACTGCTTGAAATTTTGTACCAGGAGGGGCATAAATTTATCCAAAAGCAGTATGTAAGACTGGTGGAGGAGAACATGCCAAGAACACGCTTGAAAACTGTGATTGAAAACCAGGGTTCTTCCACCAAATATTGATTTCGGAACTCTTAAAACTTTATGAATATGAATTTGTTTTCTTTGCATTATTTGAGATCTGAAAGCTCTGCATCTTTTTTTTCTCATTTTCTGCAACTAAATGCTCTAAATGACAATATACTATTTTTATTTGGAATCTGATTTGTTCATTGTAACTAGCTCAGCAATTCGACACTTCTTTCTGGGTGCAACAATTCTTTTTTCTTTTTTTAACGATGGATGTAAACAGTCGTGTCCACCACTCGAGCTAGCTGCACAATTACAGCTACCTCCCCTCAACCATACAGTTCAACACTTAACCCCAACCATTTGTTTTGCCCTGTCCTAAGTGTTCTGCTTTTTTCAGGAGTGAATTATATGAAATTGTGTAAGTGGATGTACCTGGAGGCAGTGAAGATCTGTTTGGAGTTGGTGCAGATGGCGTTGATGGGACTGTCGTGTCCCTTGATCTCTCCGATTGGGGTGAAGTTGTCCACGTTCCACACTTTCAGCATGCCCCCCCGACAGGCACTCAGCAGCATGGGCCGCCCGGGCACGTACGCCAGCGCGCACACCCAGTCCTTGTGGGCATTTGGGATTTGCTGTTGGAGAGACAGAATAAAAGACATGTTGGTTTTAACGAGAATATACAACACACACATTTTGGTAAATACAAAAAAAAAAAAAAAACTTTTTAAATTGAAATTTACTGTATTTCACTGCAGACAGTATGAACCCAAGACTTGTCATGTTCTCTGTTTTGTCTGTTCAACTGTTAAGCTGTGCTCTATTTACGTCCATTCCTATATTTCAGTCCTGCAACAAGACTCAGTAACATCAGTAAATTTTGCATTTCATTTGGAAATGAAGAAAGCAGAGTCTGGAGGAAGAGTGGAGAGACACACAGTCCAAACTGCTTGAGGTCTAGTGTGAAGTTGCTAAAATCAGTGATGGTTTGGAGAGTCGTGTCATCTGCTGGTGTTGATCCACTGTGTTCTATCAAGTCCAAAGTCAGTGCAGTTTTGTTTTCCCAGAAAATCTTACAGCACTTCATACTTCCCTCTGCTGACAACTTTTATGGAGATGTGGATTTCATTTTCCAGCAGGAATTGGCACACTGCCCACCCTGCCACATTTTGTTTGTTGCTCTGTAGTTTTGTATACCTGTTCATTTCTCTTCAGTACCAGGAGTGTATGAAAATTTAGTTTACTAAAAACAAACAAAAAAAAAAACAACAAAAACACCGACAGCCACTGTTTATTCCTTCCCCTCACTGTCACAGTTTATGCTGAAAACGCATTAAAAAAGCACATCATTTGCTTAATAAAGAAATAAATGCAAATGACATGATAAACCTCCTACCACTGACATATGTTCCTCTATTGTTCTCATCTCTCCAGCATGAGCAGCTAATGTTGCGCTGAAGCTCTGCTGAATGAGACAGTTCAGATTTCTCTTGGCAGGTGGGTGGCTGATTTTCGACACTGCTCTCGTCACTCTGCCGTGTAATAATCAGCAATTATTTCTGCCCTTTTCAGGCTCCAGAAAAGCAAGGTACATCTAACCGCCTAATACTGTAAGTGGGTGATTGGTTTGAAGCCTAAGGAACCATTCAAAGCCCCGTCATTAGCAGCGACGCTCCCAGCTGTCAGACCACCTCCTCCACCACTGTCACTACAGGTGATAAATGAAGCCGTCCCACCTCTAGTCTTATTGACAACTGTGCAACAATAGAGCCGAATATTACCTATACAGCATAATTGGTTTCTAAGACGCTACAAAAAAAAGTATGCTAAGGCTTTATTGGACGGAGAATTCAATTTAGTGCCTGTCAATCAAGAAGCTGTAAGGCACAGACAGTCATCATCAGCAAGCTGCCATACTTCTCCTGTGCCTATCTTTAAATAGTGAAGTCATTCTTCATTCTTCTTTTACACGCAGAGAAGACCGCCCACACTTTTGTCTGGATTTACTTCAGGCTGTTTTTAGTTTGAATGTTCGGTCATGCCTATTAAAATACATATAGCACATCTTTACAGCCCACCTTAAATCTCATATTATTTCTGTCTAGGCCCCATGTGCAGTGAGAATAGATAGAATGGGGCCCATGTTTTACCCCTCCTGGTCCCATCACGCTGGACCCTAATGAGATCCATCACTGACAATCATATATGGGGCCAACAGTTGGGCAAGTTATCTGAGGATCTATAACACCACAGTACCTGAAGAATGTTTTTTCTAAATACTTTGGGTTGTCATATGAACATATGACTTGGAAAATGCTCAGATGTTACAATACAAGCCCATTTACAAACCTGTTATTTTGCTTTAAAACAAAATGCACCGATTTTTCTTTTTACTTGTGGAAATCTTTTTTGATTTATTCACATCACTAGGATGATTTTATGAAAGCGTATATAGTTTTAACACTGGAAAAATTATATATATAAATGCCCAATCTCATTTCACCCCTTGGCCCGACCAATGTTATGCTGCCAGGGAAGTGTTAGTGCTACATGAACCTTCAAACTGAGATTTCTCAGATGCACACCTAAAACAGAGGGCTTTGAGAATCACTTGCAAGATAGTGTGGCACAAGCGACCAAAGAAACCCATAAATAAAGTATTTATGAATACAAAAAAAAAATGCTACAAATTTACACTAGTAAAACACTCTGTGTCATACCTGGATCAGTTCCTGCTGCTCCAGATCCCACTTCTTAATTCCATTGTCCCGGGACCCGCTGAAAAGCACATCGCCGTGAACAGCCAGACACTCAATACCGTCGTAGTGAGGAGGTTCAAAGTTGTGGGCGGGGCCAATGTTCCCCTGCACTCCCTCCGCCACATCAAAGATCTGCACAAACATAAAAAAGGGAGTGAGTTCACGTACGCTGTTTTCTCCACGATCAGCTTCACAATCACAGTCAAAGCTACATCAGTTCTACTGTGCCAAACTGTCAACAACAACAGGTGTATATTGTAAAGTTATTTAATTTAAGTGCAGTAACGGCTGGACGTGTGAAAATGGTTTCTGTGTGCAGTGTTTAGTTCCCTTTCCTGTGTGCAATGAGAGATGTGTGAAAAGAAACGAAAAAAAAAAACAACAGAAAATACACTTAATCTGAATCCAAAAAAAAGCATAAGAAAAGAACATACCTTTACATAGTGGTCTTTAGAACCAGTGATGACCTGGTCTTTGCCCCCACCAGAGTAGCCCACTGTCAGACACATTACTGAGCCAATGTGGCCTGTCAGCTTGCCAGTGGCCTGCATCCTGCATTTAACAGAGACTCAGTTAGCCGTAGATCTCAAAAAAACATGCCTAGTTACTGTGCTTTACACCCTCATGCTTTACGATTTCACAATTAATTTAATATTTTACCTTAATACCTTGATGGGCAATATTACATTGGTTGTAAATGTTGTTTTAAGTTCAGGAAGTTACAAAACAATTCTATACAAATATAGCCAAGTGTTTTCATCTTGTGGTTTCTATATTGTGGACTGTTCTTAAGAAATGGCAGTTCAGGGGAAATGTGGAGGTCAAGATTAGATCTGAAAGCCCAAGAAAACCCATCTGCTGAAAAGACAGGCAAGTCCAAAGAACTCTCAATAAAAGTTTTGCTGAGTCTAAAAAATGGTGCACAATTCTACTGTGCATCATGGACATTTTCATGGATTCTCTGCAGCAACAAGACCCAATAATACTCTTCAAAGAAGAAGTCATTTTTAGCCAGTAACAGTTGTCACTCCTGGCAAATAAAAAGTAATTTTAGCTCTGTTTATATCTGACAAATTACAAAAACCTCACGATTTTCAGCTTCTGCCAGAAACAGCAATAAAACATGTTGGGTTTAAATATGGACTGAAGTGTCTGTTTGGGTCTTGGGCTGTTTACTTTACTCCAAATCAATGTGGCGTGAAACACCCACACAGTCGTGATCAGGCATAGCTTGAAGCGTTGGGTTTTTCTGAAGTTAATTCTTATATGTGGTTATATGGATACAGGCATATTTTTCATAATTATTTTCATAATTCTGGATGCAATATTAAAGAATATGGCACCCTATGGAGCAAGCATACATGAATCTAAGGTCACCTTGTCCAAATAACAAACAAAAGGGTTAACAGACAGTCTAAAAACGTTTGGACATACATAGAGTATTTTTAGAAGTCTAGAGGTCGAGCAGTGAACCCCTTTACCTGTTCAGGTCCCAAGTCCTGACTGTGTTTCCTGCTGCAGCGTAGAGTACCGAGCCGGACGGGTTCAGGGCAATCTGGTTAATCTGGTATTCGCCCTGGGTTGTGGTGATGGTGCGAGTGGTGGTACCCGCACAGGCGTCTCCCGACACCACTTGACCCGAGGATCTGGAGTCAACAGAGAGAAAAAAGAAAGAGTTACCAGATGTTAGATGGAAAATGGTAACCAATTCTTGAGATCAGAAATGTATCTCATTAAATCTTATATTATCCATTTTATTGGGTTTTGGTGGCAATAGAGGAAGCACAGAAGCCTAGGCGCCCAGGTGCCACTTTCTCAAGCAAGGTCTGCTTGAATGAACACTGTAAAAGACTACAGCAGCAGTAAAACTGTGTTGCACATTATGATGATTAAACTCTTTACTTCGTGTCTGTAACAATTTAGCTCTGTGTGTATGGAGCTGCTTTTATTAATTATTTGATCTACCTAAATGACAGATGCTGCTATCTACTCAAGCACTTATCCTTGTTTCTGACAAAGCAGATCATCGAACAAAACAGCTGAAACTGGATGAAATCAAAGTTTCTGATAAAATACATGGTAAAAGATGATAAATAATTATTGCACCAGGCATCCTCTCCACTCTATTAAAAATAGTCCATCTACCAAACACAAAAAAATAGAAAACTAATTTTAGCCACTTGTACCCGTGAGAGAAGCTCAAAAGGTAAATATATTTTACATTGAGTCACTTTCTAATAACTGTGGTTTGATTTGATTATATTATCTGTGTGGTTCACAGATCACATTGTAGTGTCGCATAATATATAAAAACAATATATCTTGACTTTCAGGCTGTGAAGAAACACTTACGTGAAGGTGCGGACACACTTGGCCGAGTCGCGGATGTCCCACACTTTGATATAGGAGGTGGAGACGGTGAAGACCAGGCCAGAGTTGACGCAGTATTTGACGGACACCACGTTATTGGGATGACCTCGCAGTGTGACGATTTCCTGTCCCGTCACCAAATTCCACATCTTACAGGTGCGATCTGTGTACATACGAACAATCAGTTTAAACCAGTTAAAGACAACTGGAGGGGGAACAAACAATTTACATACTAGTGTCCCATGACTTTTGGCATGACAGTTAACGCAACACTGTATGCTACACCACCGTTAAATATTGTTCTATGTTAAATATTTCAGAAAATTTTACAATCCTGTACCATATTACAGTCTATAAGGTGCACGGGATTATAAGACGCACTATGCAATAATAGTAAGGAACAGGGGTGTCGCCATGTTTTCCTGCTAATTTAGCAGGTCTCACCATTTAGCTAAGCTAAGTAAACAAAACAGTAATTCTGAAAAGAAAAAAACTTATTTTAAAGTCAAACGAGCTTTTTTCTCTCCTAAAAACTATTTATTTGGGTGAGTAAAGCCATTCATTTATTTACAGTAAGCTTCGATTTCCAGATTTCCACTAAAGATGGATGCAGCAACATTAGCATGGGTGCGATTAGAGGCTAATATTACACTGAGGAACCGTGAGTGCTCCGGTAAGCCAGGGCGATATTAGCTAGCAGTTCATCCCACATACCTTGTTTTAAAACAAAAAATACACAGACTACAATCCTCACCTCTGTACAGCGAAAGAGCTAGCGCTTAGCTCGGTTAGCGACTAATACTAACACTGCTCCAGTCTTAGTGCTGGAGAAACTTCACTGAAACTCCTGTATAATGCTGCACTTCAGTAGAGTAGCTTTACTGCTCCTTACAACCTGAATCCTGGTAGAATTCATACATAAGGTGCACCGGATTATAAGGCACACTGATGATTTTTTGGAAAAAATAAAGTATTTTTAGTGCGCCTTATAGTACAAAAAATACGGTACATGCCATACAGGATGTAAAGCACCACCTTGAGCTTCCTGCACAATCCTGCGTAATCCCCTCCCTCTCTTCATGGTGAGTTATCACTCTTGAGTAATCACACCAGGATGACCAGTCCTGGCTGAGCGGTGGTAATGATGACCTCCACAGCTGCCCAACCCACATCATTTATGACCCAACAACCTGCAACTTGCCATCAAACCTTATTAAGGGTATGGGCTCCACTAATGCTGCTGGATCCCATTAACAGCAGCAGTAGAACACAGTAAGAGCAGAGTGAAGGACAGAATACAAGTTGCTCACGGTACTCCCGCTTACTGGAGCATCCATTGTGCAGCAGGTGACAGACTTGACATGACCTGGAATTAAACGCTGGCTGCTACTGAAATGTACGATAATGGCTTTGATATACAATGATGGCTTTGATCTGGCTATATAATATACAATGATGGCTTTGGTTCTGCTGTATAATATTCCGTAATGGTTTTGATTTAATTTCTCTCGTTCTGGATGAAAAGCAAAGTTAACGGTCTAAAAGTCAGGTTGTTCAGTTTTCGTTTGTCTGTGCCGCGTGTGACCTGAGAGCGCACTGAAAATGCAGACCAAATTGACTCATATATTATGTAGCTGCGTGTGTATGAACTCCTTCTGAGGTCAGGCTAAAGCACTCAGGTATAATACGAATGGGCTGTAAGTAATGGTTGAATAGCAAGAAATGACTCATTAGCTATGAGTGTGGGTGATTGAGAGTTTTTGTGCGTGTGTGTGTGTGTGTGTGTATTCTTGCAAAGGAGAAGAGGTCCTCAGAAAGAAAGCTATATAAGAGATTTTTGGCCTTGTGAGGACATTTTTGTGGTCCTCATTAGTTTTCTAATATTTTTTTAACAAAAGTACTTAATTAATTTGAAAAACTAAAAGAGTAAAGTGATTGTTGAATTGAGGAATGCTTTTAAAATGAGTATGAATTACTGAGGTAAGAGGATTAGGTTTAGAGTCAGATGAAGGTATTTGTGTTGCAATGAATACGTTATTGACTTATCGTACAGTGCACAGTATACACACACATATAAACGTCTTCTGTCTTTACATTTATATAGTGTCAAATTTATATAGATTTATAATGTGTGCTAGGTCAGAAAGTTTAAAAAACTGTTATAATTTTAGGATTCAATTTAAGTTAGTCATTTATCGTTTTATTGTGCATACATTGTGAGTTTTTATTGCTAAAATAATAATTAAAAGTATTTTAAATTAAGGATTTTAAGTCTGTGGTAGAAAAATAAGGGCTTTCGTTTCGAATAAAGCTATATCTGAGATGTTAGGCTTTGTGGGGACATTTTTGTGGTCCTCACTAGGTTTTTACGTATTTTTAAAAAAGCAAAATAGTAAAGTTGGTTGATAACCTTAGAAGATGCCATTAATGTGTATGAGCCGATGTGTTTAATATTAGATTTTTTTAAATTATATTCCAATTCCAGTACCTGAATATCTGAACATTTGTATTTCATTAAATTTCACTCTGTAAAGGGGTGTAAATGCATTTTATTGCATTATATTTTCTCATATCACTAGTATATATGGCCTTATAATGACAATGTAATATTTTTTTATGTATTTCTGGGACAGTATATATTCTACAAAAATATATCAGTTATTGTGACAGGCCTTGGTGTAGGTGTAGTATAAATTAGCTACAGTTACCATTATTCCTCGTGTTTGAAATTATTATTTTTTACCAATTCACATAGCTAAACATTTTTAAGAGTTAAAAATGTATTGCTCTTTAAATGGGTGTAGACACAGTATTATGCTATTCTATTATCATTGTATAACTGGCATAATCTAGCCTTAAAATTATAATAATATTGCTTTTATCACAATTTCTTCTCGGATGATACACCATCCAAAAATATATAACTTAGTTATTGTGACAGACCTAGGCAAGTGTAGGCATAGTAAAAATGAGCTACAATATGTGTTAGTGAAAGGTTCCCATGAGGAAAGCAGAATCAATGTGTGTGTGTGTGTGTGTGTGTGTGTATGTACCTTTGGATCCAGTAAATAGAAGCTCGTCAGTGGCGTCCAGGCACAGCACAGGTTTGGAGTGTCCCTCAGCCATGGCTACACACTGCAGAGGAGCTGTCCTGCCCCCCTTTAGACCAGAGATAGGGCTGATCACCCCCCTGCATGAGACACACACACATATTTACATATGTGCAATGACAGGGGGAAATCCGCTTAGTTTGTGAATGAGAGTGTGATTTTTTTATAGACGTATCTCATAATATACAGGACTTGGGTTCTATATAAATATGTACTATGTTAATTCAAGTGTTATTTTAAACATGATTGTTTTACTTTTTTTTTTCACGTGTATGCTGTTCAGAGTAACACTCACATCTAAAATATCCCCAAATAAATGTGTTTTTGTTATTTTCAGGATTCAAGAAACATTCCTGACTTAAAAAGATACATATTTTTAAAGAAAAAGCCTTATTTTTTGTGTACTGTTTGTTATTATTTGTGTATTTTTCCAAGTTTGACTCACCACCCAGTCAAACAATGTCATACTTCTGTCTATAAATGATTTAAAGGGATGCGGCATCAGTAGACCCTTTGAAGTAGCAAGGAACAGGTCCCGTCAAGCTCAATCCAACCAACCAATCACGTAAAATAGACAAGAAAAATCTTTTTAGTTAAACTGTTTCCAAAACTGATGCAATGAAAAAGATGTTTCAATATGACTGGTATGTGCGTTAGGTCAAAAAGTTGAAAAAAAAAAAAAAAGTGATAATTGAAGGATTCATTTTAATTTAGTTAATTTTATTGTGCATACAAATATGTTTTTTTTTTTTAAAGATTAACCTTTAACAATTAGTTATTCTAGCATCTATTTTAGTAAAATGTCTAGCCATGACAAACATGAACATTAAGGTTAAGCTAATCACTTTGTTATTAAACTGTTAGCGCCTTAATACCGCAACAAACCTGGATACTACTTCATGGAAAGTTTCAAAAGGCTTCACAGCATATAAATAAGCCACTAAAACTTATTCTGAGAAAAGTCAATTTTCCTAGCACCTGCTATGAGGGCACAAAATCAAAAATTAAAAATGAGCCTTTATAACAATGGACTCATGTTGGAATAAGCCTTTAAACGTGTTTATGTAAAATCAGTTTTTTTATCAAGTGTAAAATAGCTTTAAAAAGGTGTTTGTGAAAATAAAATTTTCACATTGCCCAAGAAAGATGTCCTCTGCACCTTCCTCCCCTGGTTATCTTATCTGTTCCAGTGTGCTGTCATGTCAACATGACAATGGTCACCATTAGCTGCCCACTGCTGACCATCAATGTCTTTCTCAAACCACATTTCCGAGCAAGCCCAGGTGCCTCCACGCTGCCACCTCCAAGATCCGTCCACCTCGTCTCCACAGTTCATTATCAACACTGTGCTCCTTAATCAGCTTCATCAAACCACCGCAGCGGAATTGTGTCTTCACACCAGGCCCACTCGCTGCAGCCTGTAGTCCGTGGGCTGAGCAGGTTGCACAGGATACCTCCATCAATCTGAGCGGCAGATAAAAGTCGACCAAAACAATGGAAGAGGCTTCGTTTCTGGGGCAGGTGCTAATTAAGGCCCGCTGAGCTCTTTCTCCAAACAGCGTGAAGCAGATCAGTGGAACAGGCGCAGAGTATCGTTAGCGTAGAAACCAAGAGTCGAGTGGGAATTCAAGCTTGAAAAATCAAAAGCTGAAACTCTATGATAAAGTAGGCAGTCTTGCTGGCTCTGCGCAGAGAAGGAGGACATCTTTTAAAGTCAAAATCCTGAGTTTAAAACAAGATTCGAGGTCCAGATTTGAAGACCTCTGATCTGAAGACTCTACTAAGAAATAACTGAATGTAGATCGTAATGTAGATTCTGGATTCTATTCTTTTTGAACGTTATAGAACAGATACTTGTTTTTTAATCTTCAAAAAGAAGTTCCTTTCCATTTGCAAGTCTTCCAAATAATCAATCTCTTAAAAGTTTTCCTGAGAGAACCAAAAGTGTGAACCCTTAAAATCTGGACCCTGAATGCAGAGTCCAATGCTTGATTTTGTTCTTGCCAGAAGTTCAGGGAACACCTCCCAAGGATTTAAAGTCCAGGACTGGAAACAGGTGCAAGGTCCAGATTTGAAGATCTTAGTTCTATATTTTAAAACTAAAGTTGCTAAAGACTTCACATTTGGTTTTACGTCCTCCACATATTTATGTAATACTTATGAAAAGTACTTTTGGAGCGTTGCATCAAGCTAAAATCCTCCATACTTTTCAAAGTTTTAATTGCCTGTCGCCTACACTCTCAAACAAAAACATGTGTTGTCGTCTAGTGCCTTTGGCCTTAAAGTTCACCCAGCTTCCATGTGCATGACACAACGAACAAAGGCCCTGCGAGACGTCTGCAGCTGTTCGCTTTCTCCACAATTATGTCACATTGTTCACTGAAGCCAAATGAATGCCATCTCCGGAAGGAGTATGCTGAGGTTTCAAGGGATTATTTCAGTGGAAGACTTGCAAATGGGCAAGCGGAATGGAACTTCTTTTTAAGGTTTGAAGAACCTCCACATATCTACGCAAGTTTCCAGTCCTGAACTTTGTCCAATCAATTATACTTACATTCACAACTGTTGCCTAAACTCCCGACAGGAACAAAATCAAGCATTCAAAACTGGATTCAAAGTGCTGATTTGAAGACCTCAGTCCTATCCTTTTAAATCTTAAGTTTCTAAAAGGGTTCACTTTTGATTCCTCAAAGAATCCTCCATTTGATGGATCCTGTTGGGCTCTAGATTAATTAAATGTATACCTTTTTAGAAGCATATATTCAAGAACAAGTCAGGAAATTTCAGGCGCCCATGCAAGCTGGACATGATGCAAGGCGAAGCATTCTGATTAGAGGCAGTGGGGGTATCTTGCATCAATTTCACAGAATTTGACCTATGATGTTACCATCCCATGGTTGAGTAGGAGTTCAAGCTCAAAATCAAAAGCTGAACCTTTTAGGATAAAGTTTTGCAGGCTGTGTGCAGAGAAGGAGGACGACTCTTACAGTCAGTAAGCATCGGCATCAGCAAAATCTGGGCCAGTAGCCAACAGCTCTGTATACCCAGTTACGACTGAGATATGAAGTGGATCATCTCTGAGCCGTTGCCAGAGATCACGACTGATGGTGATGTTGAGAATCTTGGCAGCGCCTCCCGATTCGAAATTAAGCTAATGCAAGCAGATGACATGGAGAATCTACGAAAGAATCTCTTGGCGGAGAATATTAGTTAAAGGGATTATGAAATAAATGTTTATATGCGCATGTGTTACAGCCCAGCGAGTTCAGAGCCATGCGCCTGGGCAGTGGAGATACTCAAAGTGTGTGTATGAGCATAAAATGTGGGTAAAATGTGATTGTAGGTAATCTTCAGAAGCTCTTGTGCTCCTTTAGTGATAGAGGGGGGAAGGAGGTAACAAGACTCTGAGGACAAGAAGCAATATGAAGCTTTTAAAGAGTTATTTATTTATTTATTTATTTATTTATTTAGATCCCTATAAAATGTTCAAAAGCAGCTTTGCTGGAGCGGGGAACCACTATCTCTTCGTCACAAGCTCAACTTTAGCAAGATCCCCTTCCAATTAGACACCACAGAGTCTTCCTGCCAGGTCCCAAAAGACATTTCAAATCTGCTGAGCCTCACATGGCGAAGAGCACATGGCTGCATGCTGCAATGCTGCATAGTTTTAAACTGAATGTAGGTCCTATATTTTTAAATGTAACAGTTAACTTCTCTCTTAACTTCCAGAGAGAGAAACCATGTTTGGAAACTAGATTTAAGGTCTTTTGGAGCTTAAGGATTTGAAGAACCATATCTTATGCTTTTAAAAATGTAAGATTATAAAAGGGGTTTACTTAAAAACTTTAAAGTGATAGTTTAATTGGAAGATTTGCAAATGGAAAAGACCTCCTTTTAAGGTTCTAAGGCATGATAAACCTCCAAATGACCTATGAAGTTTCTGGATTAGGACTATGCAATCTTTGGTAGATGTGGCCAATAAATTATATCCTGTATAATTACAGGAACAACTGTTCTGTGAACTTTAATCAAGAACAAAATCAAGAACTGGAAACTAGATTGAAGGTCCAGATTTGAAGACATCTGATTTAAACTGATTTAAATATCTACAATTATTCAATTCAAGTACTTTCTTTTTAGAACCATTCATCCAGGTCAAGAA
Organism: Astyanax mexicanus; assembly: GCF_023375975.1. Lineage (NCBI taxonomy): Eukaryota > Metazoa > Chordata > Actinopteri > Characiformes > Acestrorhamphidae > Astyanax > Astyanax mexicanus. The sequence goes on from NC_064431.1 coordinate 22,193,302, forward strand.
CCTTTTAGGAACTTTCATTACAAGTCCACAAGTTCACCCAACCAAGCTGGAGATGATGCGAGGCGATGAAGCCTAAGAAGAGGCAGTGAGGGTTCCTTGCCTCCATTTTACAGAATGTGACCTACAATGTCGCCGCCTTGCCCCATATCACAGAGATGACAGAATTAGCATGAACGTCACATGACACCTGTCATGCTCACTCGCATCACAGCACAGGGAGTGAAGACGCCACCGCCAGCCACTCTTCCGATCGTCTTGCCCCAGAATAGCACTGGCGAGCTTCCGAGCTGCAACCTACAGTAAATCTCCACATCTGTCTCAAAAGCGTTCGAGAGAGAGCTCCGAGAGGACATGATAGGCGATGACAGCTGGCAGTCCAAGTTTCTGAGCAGGGTACTGACGAACTCAAGCCACGGGCAAAACGAGGAGCTCCATTGTGGACAGACTGTTCAACACATTTGTTGTTTGTATGGCGTCAGCGAGGTTTGCGGTTTTCGCCTCTGCAAACTGCTGGCGAGAAGGTCTCTTGGGGAGTACTGCTCTCTATCCAGAGGGACCAAGACATCTGTGTAGTTTCCTTCTTCTACATACATTATACTATGGAGGAGGAACTCTTGTTGTAAGGGAAAGTGACTCAGCAGTGTCCCCTCCTGGCAAAAAAATGGAAACTGTACCACATGAAGGGGAAAATGGGTAAAAATACCCAAAGGTTCTGGTGCAGTGAGCATGGTTAGGAATGACAACTCTTCTGGAGACATTCTGCAGAGCCAAATGCACTGAAAAAGTTGAACATGATGGTTGATGGTTCTTGATTTTAACTTATAGTTCTAGGCCTAATTGGAACAGAATGTCTTTATTTAGAGGTGGTTTTGCTTTCTTTGTGTACCCAGTTGTCAGTACTGTGTGTTCCTCTGTGACATGACTGAGGAATCTAGCAGTTTGTTGATTTATCTGCTCCATTAATTAATAGCTTAACTAAATCAGGCCAGATCAAGCAGGAAAATAAACTGCTTATATAATATAATAAAAAGCAGGATCCATATTGCAATGCAGGATTTCCAGAACTAAACTGAACTCTATAAAACTTTGCAAAAACAGTTATGAAACCATTTGGTTCCCTAAAGATCATTCTAATGGATCGTTTCAAGGACTTGAAACACTTGCAAGTGGAAAGGATTCAAATTTAGCTTCTACATGTCCTAAATGCTCTACACCAATGAAAGGTCTTCTAGAACTATACATCCAATTGGTGCACATTCCCTGGAAGCGTATAGATCTAGATAGAATGAAGTAGTACCAATGGAGATTGTGGGTCAAGTGTAGCCAATAGTCCCTTGGTCATATGGAAACAACAAAGAAGAAACTCTAACATCGACAAAACTTCGATGGAACATTTTGAGTTTACGTGTCTGTAATAGTTGACTTTAATGGATAAAAGTCCATGGCAGCATAAAGGACGCAAAAGTGAATGTGGGTGGTGATGGTTATGATACTTAAAAAGAACATATTAATTTTTGTCCGTAAAGGGAATGAATATCAATGAGAAGAAAATCAGAAAACCATTCTTCTACGGCTGTTCCTAAAGATCCTAGGGAATTGTTTCATCAAACATTTTTGATTCCATGAATCCAAGAGTGGCTGCACATATAATAATGCAATTGCTATTTTACACTTAAACATCTTCTGTAAATGCTTATTAAACACGCACAACCTACTATAAAATTGATGATCCATGCTAAACTAATGCGCGTTGAAATTATAGCTTTTAGCAAAACTCCATTCCATTTTGATAGTGCCAAATCTACCGGTGGAAGCCACATCAGCTGTTTTTTCAAATTTATGAGGTGCTTCCTACATTAAAATCCTACAGAGAACCCTTCTTCAGAAGGCTCGCTTCTGCTGGTGCAGCTTTATTGTCGCCGCTTTCTTGGTCCAAAAGCTCTCCCGCATCTTTCCTCCTATAGTCTTCTCCGCCAATTAGCCTACATTATTCCCTGAAATCCATCAGCAAACTGGCAGAGCTAAACAATCCTTCCCTCCCCTCTGCAGAATAATGAGGATCTCCCCTCGAACTGGCAGCGTTCCAGGACGCTCTTTCTCTCCGGGAAGCCGTCCGAGTGAGACGAAGACGGAGCAAGAGTTTGGAGGAGGAAGGGAAAATTGGTCTCCGGTGGGCAGGAGTCCGGCCTGAACAGCTCCCCGGTCCTAATAACTCGGGCTTTGTAGCTGAGAGGTGACAGGGGGACAGCTGATTAAAGGCGAAACTGGGACAGAGTGGCTTTCTTTATGCAGAGGTTGGATGTGGAAGCTGGTGGGGGAGCGATCTCACACTTTTGGGGCACAGAGGGGTGTGGGAAAAAGAAAAAGGTGCTGATGAGGACAACTGCTGTTGTTCAATGTGGTTTATATATAGAATCATTTTTTAAACATAATCTTCTTTGACTTAAAGGAGAAATCCGGTGTGAAATGGACTTGGAGTGTAGAGAAAGATGATAACGAGGACTACATTTTGTTGAATACCCCACACCTCCAATCACCCTCACCATTCTAAAATACAGTACTTTTAGCTGATGCTCCCAACAGGCTTTTAATGCTAGTGATAGGGGCATAGCCTTTGTTGCCCATGCAAAGAAATCCCTTTTTTATACCATTAACAAGCTAAATGTAGCTCCACACTTCAATGGTAGAATTTCGAGAGCCCTGACATTTAAAACAAGGTACTGAGAGAAACCTTCAGGTAGTTCTCCAGGTGCCGCCATCTTGAAAAGGAGTTAAAATAATTTACCCACAACTCAGACAAAAAATTAACTCAGTTGGCCTTTTGCATTTGAGTCAATATCTCAGGAACAGTGCCATCTATAATCAATATTTTTCTTTTTGTTTTTTTATTCTGGCAAGTTTTGTGCATCAATGAGTTAAAGGAAGTTATTTTTATTTGATGTTAGTACAGCCTGTATGTTTCTGTGTGTTTTGTCTGCCATCGTAAAGTAGAAGTTGTTCTTTAGGGTTTTTGCCTGGTTAAATAAAAGTTAAGAATCATTTTTGTTTCTGTAAAGTACCGATAATGAGTATGAACATCCATTTAATTTGTAAAGAATCTTTTTTACACACTTCTTTAAACCTTAAATAAAGATCATCACATACATAAGTGGTTATTTGCTTTGTTGCATCGTTCAAAAAACCCTTTAAAGCAGCTTAAAATAAAACTGATGTATATATTGTGAAACGTTTTAAATTGGGTTTTAGGAATGGGTAAGGCCTAACTCTGTAAAATTAGCACATACTCATCACATACACATAAGGTTTGGGAACAAATTCTGCACTATATTCGATAACACTTTATAATAACTTGCATTAATATATCATTAACAAATTATTAATAACTTATTTTTTCACATTTTAAGGAACAAAAAACATTCTAACATTTTTAAATACTCAAACACATTGGGAACATTAATTAAATGGAATTAATAAACATTTGTCAGTTTTAAATTATTTATTACTAGTGATTTGTTAGTGTTGAAATTCTAATGAGCTAATGATTTGTTAACATTTCTAAATATGAATATCAATGCTGATAACTAATTTCCACGTGTTACATTTGTTGATATTCAAATTCTGATGAACTAATGCTTTGTTCACATCTACTTATCATTAGTTAAAAGTATATTAATGAAAGTTATTATAAAGCATTACCCAATATTCTTTAAAATGTATCAAAAACAGGTTGATAATACTTTATTAAAATAATGAAAATGATCCTAGCTGCAGAGAGAAGATAATTAACGCAACCTGCTAGAACATAAAGCTGCTATGAGTTCTGCATTAACTCCACAGCACGGCCGTGGGGCAGAAACAGCAGATCAGCTGCTCTGACTCTGCAGGTGAGTAATAACAGCGAGGCTGAGAGTAATTCATGCAGTGTCTCTCAGCCCATCGCTGCTCTCCAAATCACTCATACGATCACACCCCACCCCCCCAATCAGCCCCAGCCCAGGTGTAGTGCCATGCTGAGCGAAATCTGTGAGTGTCGCTGCCAAGATCCTCACAAAAACACACACATACACACAGGTACAGTGTTAAAATAATCACAACAACCAAAAACACTCTGCATGCAAGCAGTGTCCTCCTAAAACCGCCAGCCAAACTCAACAGATCCACACAAATAAATAGTGCAGCAAAAATCACAATGCATTAAAATCACAGCACATAAAATCATATATAAAAAAAAGCCCAAATGAAATCAAATCAATGAGGTTCTCAAACCAAATGTACATGCAGCGTTTCTTAAACTCGATGTAGAGTGAGCTCGTAGTTCCAGCCCCGTCCGGGGGGGTCAGGAACGAGGGACACTGGAACGTTCTCAACTCATCTCTGGAGAAGATGAGTGGGGTGAAGATGTGATGAAGCACAACACATTCAGTGGATAACCAGGGGGGAGGGGTTTGGTGTGAATGAACCTTATCGAACCACGGACCAATTTAGAGATTTAGGCAGGAGCCCTTTGAATGTGAATACTAATGTAATTATTACTAGATTTTCTACTTATTAATAATTTCTAATAAATTAGAGTTTTAATGCACCATATCAGTCATTTTTAGAGACAACAGGATCCCATATTAGTAAACAAGCCATAGAAATAATTGTAGGTTAAATAACAAACACTTAAGAATCTGTTCTTAATTGGATTACTAAAGTTATCCCGTTATTTTAGCAGAATACTCAAGTTTCTTAGATTAAGATTTAGATATAAAAAAAAGGATTTTAGCTCAGTATTGGTATTTCTCAGTGCATGCATAGTCTTTACAAGAGTATTTTTAATTTTAATTTACAAGAGTATTTTTTAATCTGATTTCTCAGTCTGTGCACGAGTCAAAAACAGACAAGGTACAGAAGACAAGTGAGAACTGGACTTATTTTAGCGATCCATCAATGAGCCGTCAACTGCGTACAGCATGCAGCTTGATTTAGGGTGCCTTTGCTATCGTAACAACAGGAAAAGTATGCCTTGCATGGCTCAAAACACACAAAAGGCATTTACTAATTATCTTCATTAATCACGGGTGTGTTTTGGGTGCAACGTAAAATATCAATCAATCAATCAACGTGCCACTTGCCATTCCCTTTAAGAGCCAGGTGTGCTCTGATTCTGAATCTGGTGGATTGGTATTTTAACGATGCAGCACTTCTGTGCATCTCAGCAGCGTTCATGCTGTGCATTTACAGGAACAGCAGGGTTGTAAGATAGCAATTAGCCTCACAAAGCACCTTCTGCACCATATAAGACAGGGCCCAAAGTGTTTAACAAAGCACTTTTGGATTGATACTGAAACTGAAGGATTTATATAAGCTTTACTTATAGCTAATGTATTTTCATAATGCGACTTGATTGGGTTTTATAAATGGAGTAGCTCCTCCAACCTCATTTATCAATCAATCAATCAATCAATCAATCAATCAATCAATCAATCAGTCCACCTTTATTTTGACTCGGAAGTACATTGAGGGCAACCCATAAATTTAATTATTTTAAAATAACAGTAAATAAAATATAAAAATAGAATTATAATAAAAAAATAATTTGAATTATAATAGAACTTGGTTTAATTGATAAGAAATGAAGATCAAAATAAGATAAGATTAATACAACAAACATTAGTTAAAATTAAGCTAAAACTAACTTTTACATAATACAATAAAAATACAAATAAATAAATGAACTAAAAAAAAAATCTAAATAAGTTAAAAAGCAATAATACTAAACTATTTCAAAAATGTCATTTTCACCAAGATTTTTAATTTTAAAAATGACTTTACTCCACCTCCCTATAATAAAACTAATCCTGTCCAAATTAAGCAGAGCAGCGAGGATCTGGAGTTACGTGCCAGTCCTTCTTTCTGCTGTACCAACCCAGGATTAGCCTGCAGTTATCTGACTGGAGGCCAGGATTTCACATGGAGCTTCTTAATGAGATCAATCATTACTGGCCTTTGTTGTACGCTGAGAATAGCAGGTTACAAGCTACGTTTGAGCGTTTGATTGTCCACAGCCTCGTTTTAAGCAGTCCTGGAGGGGGTAGTTGCAGTTAGAGCGGGAGCAGCTTGTTATTCCAGGCTCCCTGTGTTCAATCACAGTGCCATTAGTTTGTAATGGGATAACAAGAGAGCTTCACGACAGAAGCAAGAAAAATGCAATTGTGGCGTCAAGATAATGGGGGCTATGAGAGGTGCTGAGAAATGGCACTACAGGCTCTATTAGATAAAGTAAAGCCAATTGAGCAGCACACGTGGCGAAGCCTGCAGGCTTCAGCAGTGCCAATTTTTTGGGAATCTCCCCCCTACCAGGGGAAACAGCAAATTCCAGCACCGAATGTCTCAGTGTCTTCATTATTTGAGGTTAAAGTGAGCAATTTCTGCTATAAAGGCAACAGAGGCAGTAGAATGTGAGAATAAATGAAAAACAAAACCTAGTCAATAAACTACATTAAAATAAAATTACCTTTACCAAGATTCAATTTTCAACTAGATCAACTAGATCTAATAGCAGACTCCCTGTGTTTACTATATAGTGCAGAGCAATGCTGATAAAATATCACAATATCTACTAAATGTACCACTGTAACACCACTGTATCTAATAATTCTCACTCAAATGTGTGTTGGACAGGTATGTCTTTCTTGTCTAGCGTCATTTGTGAAATCCGCTTTATAAATTAATTCATTAAATTTATAAATTAAAATAAATATATTCAACATTTAAACAAGCTGAAGCAAAGAATACACTGCATGTTATTACTACTGTTTTTTATTTATTTATTATCTATCCATCAATATCCCTATAACTACAACAGAGCTGTTGTGTTGTATGACATCAACAGTACAGTTACCATGCAAATCACTCTAAACGTAAACTTTACTATTGGTCCATTCATGAAATCAGGGGTGTTTTTAAAATTGGGTTTATTACAATTTGAGTATGACTGCCATGTTTTAATCTAAGAAGTGGAAAAACATATAAAATATTAAGATGTTTATTATTTTTCCTATTGATCTGCTGTAGATTTTTAATATATATTTTTCTTTTTTAGGATTTTTTGTCTTTTGGTTGTTTTGTTTTAATAATATATGACTATTCAAAAATGTTTATATTTAATTCTAATTGATTATTGCTCTTGTGTGGACCTGAGGTAAGACTACGAACCACATTGTGACAGATAACTGGAATCTAAATTAACCTCCTGAGACCCAGATTTTTTTGCTTGCTGTGCATTTTTAATTACTTCTAAAAAATCATAAAATTAGAACTTCCGACAGAAAGTTATTTTTGTAAACAATAATGTCCTCAATTGGAGAGCAATTACCAATTAGTCCAAAAAGGAAATTTTAGCTTTCTACTGTAAATAAATAAACTAGTTTCAAACATAAAATTCGATGAGGCCAATGTTTCTGTCTGGACTTGCTGTAGACATTTTTGACTGGGATTCCCGCCATCTTTTCAATCTATTGAGTGTTATGATGTCATGTGACTAGTAGATGGTATGGGTGGTGTCTCTATATGAGGCCAAAGGGTCAACGTTTTAAACAAAATTAACTATCAGGATGCAGAAAAGCAGAAAAATAATGTAATGTAATGTAATAATAAGGATTTTTTTTTTTTTACATTATGTATTATATTGCTAAGCGTCAAACTTTACAACCTTGTGTTCGACCTAACATTCTGCTGTTAAGATTAATAGGGTAAACATATACAGGCATTTTTGTTTTTTGCTAATATTGATTTTGTTCTGGTGAAGGAATTTAATACATTTAAATAGTTTTTCTTGAACAGATCAAAACAGGACTTTTCTGTTAATCAGGCCGTAAGGTTCATTCAGGGTTCATTGTGGGATTCACAGCAAACACAGAACTGGAACAGAAATGGAAAGGGGCGTGGCCAGTGAGCATGCTCAAACATCGGCCACGCCCCCGACAAACACAGGCCTAGGAAACAGAATGACAGACAGAGATCTCTACCTGAGCACCTCCGAGAGAGAGGAGTCGCTGTCATCAGACCTAAAGGGCAAAACAGCAGCAGGGTTACGGGGGGTGGGAGGAGGAGTCTGTTAGAGAGAGGAGGAGGAGGAGAAGGAGGAGGAGTAGAGGCAGAAGAGGAAAGCAGGTAGCAGACAGTGGGAGTACAGGGAGGAGGAAGGCATTAGGAGGGGAGAGGGGGTTAACAGGAGAGAGTATGCAGAGCTGGTCAGGGTTTGGGTTAGAATGATATCCGACTGGACATCACAGGACGTGGCGAGCCCACTCTCGGCTGCAATCTTCAAAACATTTGCTCCTGTGCTCCTAAGCCCACCCGAGACATTTACGAGCCCACCGGCGCTGTGTTTTCATCACACCACACTCTGTCTCATAAATATTTCATACTTCAATTCACAGAGCTGTCCTGTTAAATTGAGTCGCTTTATTGAGCCGGTCTGGGTTGGAAAAACACTTCATTGTCTATCAAAAATATAAAAAAAAGCATATTTTGAACATTGGGGATCTGTTGCTGTGAATTAAGATAAGAGTAAATTGACAAAACACTCGAGAAGAGAAAAACAACATGTACTGACGAAACACGAACAAATATAGGAGGTTTCAAAGAGTTTTAAAGCTTCTGATTTGATCAAATTAAAATTATACACTGAATTAGCTCAGAATTTAATCATTTGCCCCAGACATCAATTAGGCCTCGTTTTTGACTACACAGAATTTTCAATACAAGATTTTGCATTTAAAAGGAAAACCCTTTCTTTAATCTGATCCTTAACAGTTTGCAGAAAAGAGCAATAAACCTAGAATGAAGCCCAACTTGATCTTAAATGTAAAACAGGAGCAAATGTTTTCCTGAAAACAAAAAAAAAATGTGGAAGTAATTCACTGAAATGGTGTGTTTTGTTTACCAAAAGAAAACTGTAATCTAGTTCATACATATCATCAACATATTCAGAAAAAAAAAACATACAAACATACAAAACCTTAATTGCGGTGGTACTCTCAAGAGGGGTATGTTTTTAGATAAATGATCTTTCACCAGGAGGAACACACCCAACCAGCCTGTCTGCTCTCCAAAAACAAATGCCATGTGTGACTTTTTATCATCTCCAAACATCAATGTCTGCAGGGAATAAATAAAGTTTTCTGTGCTCTGAAAAAATACGAACATACTGATGAATACATACTGGGTGCAAACTAAAAATACCAAAAAAAAAAAAATTATAATACATATAATACATACACATCGTGACAGGTCTACATGGCGTTCATGTTTCTCTATAGTCACTGTGTAGAACCGGTACTTTGTAAGCTCTGTGGTAGCTTTGAGAAGTTTCCTGAATCAGTCTGTTCAGAAAAAACACAAGTTCCTTAAGAGTTCTGCTCTATGAGTTCAGCTGGCACCACTGCAACAAACACAGCACCAATTAGCTGAAGCCTTTGAATCTTTTTTCCCCTATTTTCCATAACTATGGGAAAAGCTGCGAAACAACAGCACTGCAAGAGCAAATCACAAACAATACAAAAAAAAAAAAAGACTGAAGTGCTCTCCAAAACAGCCATATGCTTCAGAGAGCGGCTGAAACATCAGCCGTGCCAGACTGAACCCACAGAAACCAGCAGAACACCACCTATCTAATCCTGCCAGACTGAGAACATTAGAAACCAGGCTGTTTATTAGGCACTGCTTTCTGTAAACCTAAGCAGTGTACGCCTGACAGTCTGCAGTATACGTTTATTAGCAAACAATTATATTCCCATACTCCACCTCAGATAATTATGTAATTATTTTAAAGCATAAGCTGTTTGCAAGAGTGGACAGTATGGTCCAGTCACCCCTCCATTTCACCCCTTGGTCCTACCACTGATATCTACTCCTATTTTTTTGTGCATTCACATTTATGGGTGTCCCGATTCTTGTTAGGTTGGAGGGGTAGATTAGGGGAAGTTTAAGGAGTATTTGGTCCTTCAAACAGAGATTTTTCAGAGGCACCTTTAAAAAAACAGAGGACTATGAGAATCAATGGCAAGATGGTTTGGCACAAGCGATCAAAGAAACCCATTAAAAGTAATTTTTCCATTAAACATTATGATAACTACTACTGTTTTATGTGTAGTTTCAATGTTTAATGGCAATTTTATTCATAGAAAGCACAAAAAAAAAATCCCATTCCACCTTAAATGGTGCAACAGACTGCAGAGGATGCAGGATTTAAGGTGAAATGGAGCGCACTTATGACCCCACTCACTGCTCAGTGGGCTTGCCAGTGTTGTGACGAATTCAGAACCCCTGCCATGAAAAGCACCCTCTCTCGGGAGCACACCTTCTTGATTAAAGCAGAGATAATCCGCTCTAAATTACTTACTTACAAAAACATACATAGTGGCATAGCGCATGCTTCTGAGAGGGGGTGCTTGGGTGCTTTTCCTGGCGGGGGTGCTGTTTTCGGCACAAACCACCGTGTTTGTTTTCAGGAACTTTGCATCAGTGACATTATCTTGTTGCGAGCTTGGGCACTGATAGCGCTCACACTTTATGATTACTGTGCTTAAGTCCAAGTGAACCGTGCTCCTGCCCAACTCTTCAAGTGGGCCAGGGTACGGTTCGGACCAATCACACTAGTCAAACAAGCCGTGCTTTGGAAGGGTAACTGTGTCCAGGCACTGCACAGATTGCCTAGTGTGAGAGAGGTACACCCTTAGTTTACTACTTCTTCACAATCTAGACGATTTCCATGTGAACAGCATGTCTAACTGTACAGGATAGTAACATTAGTGGAGATAACCTTAGTCTTAGTATTTGTTTGTTAATCAATCAATTAAAAATTATATAAACTGTCAATCAGTTTGGAACAGCCTTTAATGACATCCAGGCCTAGCCTACAGTGTATGAAACTAATTCGACTCTTATGAAACTCTTATGAAACCCTCTGCTGAAGATTTCTAACCGGACCAGAAAATGCCCTCATATAATTTAAGATTTTCTCATTCAGAGGAAGATCTGATGAGGGTCAATGCACAGTGACCGGTGTAATAAGGGTCCACCCCGACTGAACTCGCTCAAATTGCGAGTCGAAGTGAAGAGAAGTTCAAGCAGAGCGCAGGCAATATCTCACAGTCAGGGGAAAACAATAGAGCCACCTCGGAAACCACAGCGTACCGACGGAGTGAACCCGGGGTTAATGAAGTGTCTATCTCTCTCACTTTAGGACACTGCCACTGATCAGCTTCGGAGAGTGCAGATTAATCAACACGGCTTTTAGCACAGCACGAATACACACCTGCAAAAAACGAAAAGAACCTCTGTGTAAAGAGGAGAGCTGGCAGAGGACTGAACTCCACAATGTCTTATTCTTTTGATTTTATCCTGATTATAAATAACAGTGATGCACCACACAACCAAAACAACTATTCATGCTGATCTATATGGCTACTTAGGATGCACCGAATATTTGGCAACCAAAATGATGTGGCTGAAAATGGAAACAAAAACACTTTTGGTGCTTTATCGGGAAAATAAGTGAAAAGACGGAATCATTTATAAAAAATTTGAGGAATGTTAAAAAAATGTTTTTAACATTTTGTTACGTTGAGCTCTTGTAGTATGGCAACTGCTTTACACTTAGGCTATTTCATTTTCACAGTGGTAAAAAAAAACTGCCAAATTAAAAAAAAAAAAGTCATAAACTGCCATATATTTAATTTTGTTAGGTTTTGGTATTTTGTATTCATACTTCGACTGAATTATTAATTTTGTTGAATTTCTGTATTTAGTATTCAGACTTCAGTCAAATGTTTAATTTTGTTTGGTTTCATTATTTTGTATTCATACTTCTGCAAAATATTTAATTTAGTTAGTTTTCAGTATTTTGTATTCAGAATTTCTCCAAATGTTTAATTTTGTTTGGTTTCAGTATTTTGTATTCAGAATTCCTCCATATATTTAATTTTGTTAGGTTTTGGTATTTTGTATTCATACTTCGACTGAATTATTAATTTTGTTGAATTTCTGTATTTAGTATTCAGACTTCAGTCAAATGTTTAATTTTGTTTGGTTTCAGTATTTTGTATTCAGAATTCCTCCAAATGTTTAATTTTGTTAGGTTTCGCTATTTATTATTCAGATCTCCGCCAAATATTTTTTGTTATGTTTCGGTGTTCAGACACTGGCCAAATGTTAATTTTTTTTTCAATTTTAGTATTTAGTATTTAGACTAAGGTCAAATTTTTAGTTTTGTTAGGTTTCATTATTTTATATTCAGACTTCCTCCAATTTATTAATTTTGTTCAGTTTTGTACGTAGTGTTCAGACATCAGCCAAATGTTTCATTTTGTTTAGTTTCGGTATGTAGTCTTCAGACTTCGACCAAATAAATTTTTTTTTTTTTTCAATTTCGGTATTTAGTGTTTAGAATTCCACCAAATGTTTATTTTTTGTAAGGTTTCAGTATTTAGTGTTCACACTTCTGCAAAATGTTTTATTTTGTTAGTTTTTTTTTTTTGGCCAAATATTTTATATTTAATATTTTAGGTTTCTGTATTTAGTATGCTGACTTCAGTCAAATGATTCATTTTTTGTAATTTCCGTATTTAGTATTCAGACTTAGACTAAATTATTAATTTGGTTCAGTTTCTGTATTTAGTATTATTTTTATTTTGGTGCATCCCTAATATCCTGTAACTGCTCTAGAACTGAGACAACACAAATAAAATCTGAAATGTAAAAAGTGAGAAATGCGTCAGCAGGCTTTCAGAAGGTATGTGGAGGAGCCTGCAGTCTCCTGAGCGATGTGCCACTCTTCAGACTCACTCCGCCTCACACACACAGGCCAATACTCTGCGAGGCTGAAAAGTAACGAGATAACTCCATGACAGGCAATCCACCGGCCGCCTCAGCCTGTATGGCAATCTCAGGCACTGCTGATTCGATTACGGAGGGAAAAGGCTAAGACAGCCATCTTCAGAAGGTGGAATAATTGGTTATCCTGCCCTAATTTGCCCACTCGCCGTGGTATAATGAGTATCCACAGGAGCCGCGCTGCTAACCCGAGCTCGCGGTCTCGGCCCCTTGTTATCTCTGCGATCCTGCTACTGTGCTTCAAGCGGCTCACACTGGGCGCGCTCACAGAACCTATCAGAGCTGGGAATTAGCAGCTGTATTAATCATAGGGGAATACGAGGCGATACTGATGAACTCGACGATCGGCTCTGACTTTCATATCTGCTGGGAAAACACAAATCCAGCCCTAATTGGCAGCTGCAAAGAACTGACCCTCAACTTACTGTCAACACTTACTGATTACATCTCATTACATCTGCCATGTGAAAACAAACTAAACCAAACCAAGAGGAAAAAGACTCGAACTTTACAAACTCCTCAACTTATTCAGGTGTGAAAACGCCCTGAAACACTTCTGTGGAATTATTTATCATATATAAGACCAGTCTAAAAACACTGTGCATCATGTATGGTCTATCACAGTGATTCTCAAACTTTCAAAGCAACCTACCACCGACGATTAAACTAAAATAATAGCCACCTACTGGGGCTACTGTAGGTTATTGGGTAAAGCTACTGTAGGCTTTACCCAATTTGCAATCTGCAAATAACTGATTATATTTGCTTGTAAATTCAGAAAATATTGTGAATCATGGAGTTCCACAGGGTTCAGTTGTAGGACCTATCAAAACAGGGTCTACCAGGTTAAACACTGAACACAAACAAACTTGATGTCATCTGGTGTACCTCCCTGAAATGCTTTGCATACCACCGTTTGAGAACCACTGGTCTATTGGATTCATATTAGTGAAATGTGCTTGGACCCCTGATGGTTGCCACTTGTGATGTTACAGTACAAAATATACAAAACATGTTCTACATCAGTTTATCAAGTGAAAACTATGAGAATTTATGAACTCTTGCTACTACTATTGTTACACTGACCATTTACATATATTGATGAAAGGCAATGCACATCAATGTCAACATCCTGACAAAACATACTGAATATGTCTCATTACAGCTGCATTTTTCCTGGTGTGAAAACAAATTAAATTATATCAAGGGAAAAAAGACCTTGAGTTTACCAAGAACAAATAACAATGGGTTCTAAAAAAATGCTCTAAAATACAACTTTGTCTTAAAACACTGTGCATCATCATATATCACTATATTGGCTCCATAAACATACAAAACATGTTTTACATCAGTTTTCCAGGTGGAAATGATTGCTTACAATGATAATTTAAGAATCTACTAGAAGAACAGGCCCTCAACTTACATACGGTTTACATTACACCAAAAATACAACACACAAATATAGGAGGAATGATCAATTAGACAGATAATCATCTTTAAAGAAAGCATGGGTATGAGTGTATCAGTACTCACTTGTCCAGTGCAGACCCCTGGCTCTGGTTGCTGGTAAGGCGGGAGAAGACGTTGCGGTCATTGCGGGTACGCAGTGGAGGGGAGGATGGAGGTGTGTACACTACCTCAGGAGGCCTGAGAACAAGAAATGTGGACAACTTCTGTAATACTTCTGTAAAGATAATAGGGCTGGGGCGACGCATCGACATAATCGACGTCATCGATTACAAAAATACATCGATTTGCATAACGTGCGTCGGCGCGTCGTAAACATGGCGGCGCCTGTGGAGAGCATTAGAGGTTAGATCGGGCCCAAAAATTCCAACTGGCTGTTTTCGGGCTGTTTTAATGAGCGAAATATGATCAGAATTATGTTAATTAACACGGTAACATAGAAGCATAGAACTATTATTTAATTAAAATGATTTTTAAGAACAGCTAAACACAGTTCTGCAAGTCAAACGCGGAGGAGTTCACGTGCGAGAGAGAGAGAGAGAGAGAGAGAGAGAGAGAGAGAGAGAGAGAGAGATTTGCTTGTTCTACTCACAGGTGAAGGTTCTCTTTGATCTCCTCGTGCTCATATTCTAGTCCCATTCATAATTCTGCAGCTCCCTCAGTGTTTTCTGCCGTATTTTGCGGCTAGCGCGAGCGCTTACAACTGACACCGCGGACCGCGAGGTGCCGCCGCGTTTGTGCCGAATCCGACTCTCTGCTGAATCTGACTCCCGCTTCGCGGACAGAATCGGCACAACACCCCCGCTGTAGAACTGCGGTAGTGAAAACAGCGCTTATAAATAAATTAGTTTAGTTTCACTTTCAGTTTTCGTTATTTTTTTTTAAATAAAAATATAATTAAAAAACAGACGCCTACATCTCGGACTATTTTCTGGAGCCCGGGTCGGATTTACGGGCGGGCCTCGGGTCATGTCGGGTTCGGGCAGAGAATCTAAGCTCTAGAGAGCTTGGACTCCGGAGAGCAATCTCCAGCTACAAAAAAAAACGCCAGCGGGCATCTAAAGTTTGGGAGCATTTCACGCAAAAGGGCAACAATGTGGTCCTCTGCCATACGTGCAAAAGGAGCACTTGAAGCGCAAACATCCAGGACCACTATGTCAACAGGGTCACACAGTAAGTTACCGTTTACATCAGGGTCTCCGCGGGTGTCCTTAAAAAGACTTAAGGCTGTCTACCAAAGGTTTTAAGCCTGCCACAGGCAGAAATTATACATTTTTGGTTTATATTTGTGCATGGCATTTCGCAGTTTCCAGAAACAGTAGCATTATTCATAAGTTCAGGTGTTTAGCTAAGCTAGCTGCCTTAAGTTATTTTAGCTAGCGCCGTCGGCGCTGCGGTGTCACACCGTTTTCTGTCACCGTCGGAATTTTGTGACCAGTGCTCACGGTTATGAGCGTTCATTGGCAAAACGGAAGCTTTCTATACCTACACCTTACCCTCAGCCCTAAACTTAACCGTTTTGGCCAGTCGGGGTAAACATTAGAAACGAACACGTTTCGAATCGGCCAGTGCACCGGTCTGCTGAGAACTACTTGCCAGTGGTCACAAAATCTAGCGGTCACAGAAAACAGTGCAACACACGGAGGTGGTGTATGGGAGCTTATCCATTTTTAGCGTTATAGATCTAAACAACGTGCTGTACATGTAAGTGATTATAAGTGTGGGGTTTGGTTTAGTAGGCTTGTGTTGTTGTTGTTGTTGTTATTATATATAAATATAGTAATTTATCGTTTGCTTTAAAACGTAAAATAATTATTTAAATATGTTTCTCAATGAATAGATTAGTCGACTAATCGAAAAAAATAATCGTTAGAATAATCGTTTAAAAAATAATCGTTAGGGACAGCCCTAAAAGATAAGCAATCTAATTTCAGCATATTATGGCTTTAGATATTTTAATTATTAGAATTTTTGTGATTTTATACAACAAATATTTATATATATATATATATATATATATATATATATATATATATATATATATATATATATATATATGTATACAGTGGCACGAAAAAGTATTTCCCCCTTACAGATTTCTTTTGTTTTTACATTTATGTCATAGTTACATTTTTAAGATTATAAATCCAACCTAAATATCATACCAATAAAACTTGAATACATTGAAAAAGCACTTTTTAAACAATGATTTCATTTATTAAGGGAAAAATATTTCCAAACCAATCTAGCCCTGCGTGAAAAAGTGTAAATTAACTGTCAATAATCACACTTTTTGAAAATCTAAATTCAATTTCACCAATCACAACCAGATCACATCCTAATTACTGCCAGACCTGTAGAATCAAGAAATCATTTGAATTGAACCTGCCTGACAACATAAAGTAGCTAAAAGATCTCAAAAAGCAACAACACATTATGCCGTGATGAGAAAATGAGAACATTTAGTCATTGACAAATACTAATTTCTAAAGCTTTGGGACTCACAGTGAGAGCTATAATTCACAAATGAATAAAATGTGGAACACTGGTGAACCCTCCCAGGAGTGGCCGGCGGCTGACCAAAATCCAAAAGGGCATGGACAACTCATCCAGGAGGTCACAAAAGAACCCAGAACAACATTTAAATAACTACAGGCCTCATTTACCTCATTAAGGTAACTGTTAATGATTATATAATAAAAAAAGAGACTGGTTGAAAATGGTCTCCATGGTTTTGGAGCGGCCTAGTCCAAGTCTTTTGAGACTGAGATGCAGTGGCATGATCTTAAACAGGTGGTTCATACTGGACTACCTTCCAATGTGGCTGAATTAAAACAATTCTGCAAAGAAGAGTGGAACAAAATTCCTCCACAGAGATGTGAAAGACAGGGGGCAAACACTTTTCACACTTTTAAAAAGTGCTTTTTGTATTTACTCAGGTGATCTTTGTCTGACATCAAAGTTTGTTTGATAATTGGAAAAATATTAGTATGACAAAAAAGCAAAAACAAAAGAAATTTGTAGGTGGCAAATACTTTTTTACGCCACAGTATGTAAAAGTGCCATTTGTAATGTATGCTTTCGAAAAAAATATTTTATTATATGCTTCATTTTTGGCATGGATGCTAAAGCACACCTCTACTATATCTCCACCGTCCTACATCAAAACAACTCCTCCTATTGCAGAACTTGACGTGACATAGACCAGAAACATACCCTCCACTCAAGAACGCAAATGCAGCCACTTCCAACAACACAAAAGCGATTTCATGCATCGCTGCATTTTAAAACGTGTCACCTACACATTCACAGTGAAATGCAACCGCAGGATGCAGTCACAGCGATGCAGCAATGATACAACGATACAGACAAGGACAAGGATGACATCTTCTTCTTCATCTTTCTTTAGAGTGGCTTAACTTCCACACACTGTATCTCATCATCTCAGGCAAAAACTAAAGCAGCACAAGCTCATGATTACTGTGTGCCACACGTGTTTACTGCAACTGTGGATAACCTGTGGAATAACAGTAGTTATATCATCCCTTTAAAGGACTTTTAAGAATTATTTTTATTTTCTGCAGTAACTCGTAAAAACATGGTCTGGATGTATCATCCAATATTAAGGAAAGATGCTGAGTTTGAGCAGTGGCAGCTCTTTGAACTGAATTTGAATTTAAACTGTAAGGTATGTCACTGTTATCTGTATAGGTTGTGGGCTCCTAATCTGCCCACCACCATTCCCAGGCCCATTTCCACATACTGGATTGCCAGGTATAGAACACAACAGCAAGCAAACAGTGTGCTGCTGCAAAGGAAACGAGCACACTGGCTATTTTTCTTCTAAACAGGTGATCACTGAGCTTCGGTAAGGTTCCCTAACCATATCTGTGTTATTTATCATCACCACTAGTGTAGTAGGAATATAAATTTTTAGTCATTTCAACATTTAAGTGCAGCATGTACAGCTGGGCTATCAAGGCAGCTTGTATTTGAGATCTGTGTGATCTGAAACATGCTGGACTATAAGACAAAAAACAAAAGTTCCACTCTATATTAAGGGTAGCTCCAACTCTAGAGAGTCTTGGTAGAGAGTATTGGATTTTCTGGGATAATTGACCCGAGGTGCATCAAGCTAACAGAGTTACATAAAATCCACATGAGTTTATTTATAATGTGCAAACAATAAAAACACTCAAAAATATACATTTGCTTATCAGCTTACAGTACAATACGTCATGGGACAGAATCTGCTATTGTGTCCCATGACTTTTGTCATTTTTGCCCCATGGAAGCTAAACAATACTAACACAAATGAATTATTCCTTTTAAACCAATTTTATTTTTTAGAAAAGATAAAAAAAAAAACATGTCTAAATTGAAAGATAATAAAATAAAAGATTGTTTGCAACACATTAGAAGCAGAAAGCTTTAGAAGAGCAGTTAGTTACCTGTACTGGCTCCTGTCATAAGATTGCCTCCTTGTCAGTGGGAACGATGGGTCTGAGACTCTGGACTGCCTGGGACTAAACCACATACACAAAATATTAAAATCTACTCACAACAGATCCAGTGATTTTAGTTTTAGTCACTGTGTTAATTAAAACATCCCCTAATGAGAATTTAGTATATATATATATATATATATATATATATATATATATATATATATATATATATATATATATATATATATATATATATATATATATATATATATATATATATATATATATATGAAATGAAACAGTGTTTTAATAGAGCAGTGTTTTAATTTTTTTGCCTCAAGGCAACATTATGTAGTTACATAGCAAAGCAATCATGGCAAGCAGGGGTTCTTATCTTAATGGATGGATATATCAATAGAAATCCCCAAGCTTTCAAAAAGTAGGGTAAAATATTTTTTTTTCTAGGGGTGCCAAGTGGTCCAGTGGGCTAAGCACCACCACTATGATCGGGAGATCGCTGGTTCGAATCCTGATCATGCAGTTTGCCATC
This sequence comes from Astyanax mexicanus, assembly GCF_023375975.1. Lineage (NCBI taxonomy): Eukaryota > Metazoa > Chordata > Actinopteri > Characiformes > Acestrorhamphidae > Astyanax > Astyanax mexicanus. Next base: position 22,212,649 of record NC_064431.1, read on the forward strand.
AGCTGCCAGAGACCCGAGAGAGCACAGTTAGCTGCTTTGGGTGGGTGGGTAGATGGCACCTCAGGTGATGTTGATCAGCACAATGCGTCTGTGAGCTGATGTATCAGAACCGAGTCACTGCGCTTTCCTCCGAGTGCAACATCAACAACGAGTGTGATGCTGCTCGGCAATGCCAAATCAGCTGCAGCTCGAAAAGAGGCGGAGTCTGACTTCACATGTATCAGAGGATACCCTCTAGTCTTCACCCTCCTTGTGTTGTGGCATCAATTGTGATACAATATTTGTAACCTTTGTAGCCTCTAGTCTGTGTGTTATGTGTGACCAAACAGTATTTGTTATACAAACATCGTGGGGGTGGTTGCGGTCATTTTCCATTTACATGTTGCTCATTACAGTAATTAAATCCAGCAAAACAGGTTTCATGTTTTAGAAAAATAATTACAAATATTTGTACATTTTAAAGCAGGTCATTCTGACCCATAACAAAACACATAATAGGAGATTTAATGATGTTAAATCAGACTTGAAAATATCCACTGGGGGACTGGCTGAAGGCTTCCATGAGGAATTAGGAACCAAGTTATTTTCTTTAAATTCGCTCAGTAGATCTCAACTATTTTTTTTTTGGAATGAGAAATACTTATATAGTTGCATTTAGAAGGAAGTGTCCGATTGCAATGCTTTGGTTTGTTAGTCCAGCAGTGGTCCAGCAGGACAATGCTCATCCACAAGATGCCACCACCCCATGTGTAGTATGTTATTGGACGTGCTATCAACCCTCCACCCCCACTGCAAGATCTGGATGACACCATTAGGAACCTCTACAACTCTACAACATGCTTTCTAAATAAGTTAGATAATACTTCTGTAATCATTTATTTATTGTTCCTGGTTCTTCTTTCCAGAAAAGCACTGCAATCTCACACTTCATTCTGGGTGCAGCTATATTCTGATGATGAGTGAATATTGTATAAATCATAAATCTTATAGTCTTGCTTACAACGTGTGTCCGCGGACAGGCAGGCTGATGGTTCGAGACACGCTCTCTCTGTATGGCTCGCGGAGAGTAAAGCCCAAGCCGTTCTCATGGATCTCAGACAGGGAGGCCAGAGACTTGGTGATGTTCTTGGTGGTGGAGTCGAGGACAGGGCCTAGATATTCAGCTGAGATGGCTTTCATCTGACCGGCGATGCGGGGTTCAGCCTGGAAAAGAGGATGAGGCATATCTATGAGTGGAGTCAATCGATTAAAAAATGTACAACAATATCCTACAATTAAAAGTGAAGTGTAAAAAAAGAATCACATGACCATGATTAATATGATTAATTTGCGCTTAAAAACGAAACGTGTTAGGGTCAATTGTGCACAGTGCAGTTGGATTTAGCGCTTGTTGGTGTGTCTTCGGTATTATTAGGACGCAAAAAAAATATGCCTTGCGTGGCTCGAAACGTGCAAAAGGCATGTACTAATTGTCTTTTGTCTTAATTAATCATGGGTGTGTTTAGGGTGTAACAAGTAATAAACCAATTAGTGCATTGTGTCATTCCCTTTAAGAGCTAGATGAACTCTGACTTTGGATCTTTCATACCTTTTTTCTTCTATAATTTTATTTCTAATTTTTCCCATTTTCTGCTGTGGACATCACCCTAGGAGTGATGTGGGGAGAGAGCGCCATCTACCCACCCGGAGGGAGCAGGGCCAATTTTGCTCCCTCTGAGCGCCGGCAGCTTGATGGCAAAGCTACATAAGCTGGGTACGAACCTGCGACCTCCCACTCATAGTGGCAGCCCTTCCAGATTAATATTGTGCAATTTAAATTCTGTTTATGAAGCTTGCCATCAGCTACCGGAGCGCAGAGAGAACACAACTGGCCTTGCTCTCTCTGGGTGGGTAGATGGTGCGCTGTCCCCTCATTACTCCAAAGGGTGATGTAGATCAGCACAAGGCTGCGTCTGTGAGCTGATGTATCGGAACCGAGTCGCTGCGCTTTCCTACGAGTGCGCTGTGATGCTACTCAGCAATGTTGCATCAGCAGCAGTATAAAAAGAGGCGGTGGCTGACTTCACATGTATCGGAGGAAGCATGTGTTAGTCTTCACCCTCCTGGTGTGTTGGGGCATTACTAGTGATAGGGGGAGTCCTAACGATTGAGCTGAGTAATTAGCTGTGTAAATTGGGAAGAAAATTAAAAGTAAAAAATAATAAATAAATAAAATTATAAAAAGCAAGGAAAGTAGGGAAGTAAAGCTGGCTGGTCTTCAGTGCACACTTCTCCTCAGAAACCTCCCAGTTATGCAGTGCACTCCCTACCAAATACATAGCACTGTACTCTACTGCCACCCAGTGGCCAATTCATTCACACATGATATTGATAATGTATGAAGAAGCTCCACATATATATTTGCATCTTAAGTGGTATAAATTATGCTGGAATTAAGGATGTACGGTATGTGTCTTGAGGGACAATTTGTCTTCATTTAATGGTTGGTAGGTTTACCTTGAGCTTGAAGTCGTCCTGACTGGCTGAGGATTTCATTTGGGAGTAACTGTGACCAAAAAAAAAGAAAACACACACACATATACATGTTTTAAAAACTGTCACAGCGATATACCCTGATTATGAATATGAGTATGATTAGAGCGTCAGAACAGGAAGCTCACCTGGTCTCGGAGGCCTGGCTGAACTCAGACACCTCCTCGTCGGTGCTGGCATAACCGTTCTCTGCAGAAAAAAAACGTAATTTTATTCTATTACCCTCAATCAATGTCTGAAAAGCAAATCTGCCTGTAAGAAAAGTTACTTTAAAAAACTTGTTTCCTTTAGAAGAATCCAAGTATTATTCAGTCTTAATTCTGTCAAAAAATGAAATGATGATGCGACCTATTACACTCCAAAAAGATTTTTTTGTGATTTAGTCAGAAGAACTAATACTATCAAGTTAATGAAGTCAAGTTATTAAGTCAAACTTAATCCTGAAAATCAAAAAATGAAAAAGTGTGATTTCAACCAACTTTTAGTTTACAACACATGTTCATACAGCTTTCCCATAAGGCTCCTGGCATCATATATTTGCATATTGGGTGTGGCCTCTCCCTAACTTACCATCTTTGTGTTGTCTGTTGCCCAAAGCTACCTGATCCTAAGCATGCATTAGTGTAACATATGTATTGGTTGCCAGGTCTTAGTGTTGTCGGCTGTAAGAGCAAGTTATCTTTATTTTATGTTCCTAGTTCTCACAGTATGTTGGCTTGGAGCAACAGAGTTCACTCTTATGTTGCCCCTGTGTTATACTGTCAGCATTTATAGTTCTATAAAAGTATGCTGAAAATATCTACACAAAAATTGAATAAACTAAATTATGTAAGGCCACAATAATTGAAAACAAAAACAGTTAGTTAAACTATTGTTGGGTGAACCAATAAATACTTTTTAACAGTGTATCTTAGTATCTTAGTCTATCCTAAGATACAAGCAGGATGTCTACCACTAGCCTGACCTGAGGAGATAATAAAATCTGAATAACTTTCAGAAGATAAAGAGCCATGCTGAGACACTGTGATGCCTATGATGGCACAAAAATAAGGCAAAGTCGAATAAAGATGGGAAACATTGAGTGAAGTATCTGCATACACTTAATTAATCTAATTTGAATTTTCAAGTGGTTACATAAAAAATGGATACTCAAATATCTTGGAATTAATTTGGGGCTAGAAATCTGATTAAGAAATATGACAAAGAGATGGATTTTGATTAGTGACTCAATTTCTCAGTATACAACATGTATATACTTTAATTCTGATTTCTTTCAGTTTTCTCAGTTTGCATTTTTTAATTAGCTTTAACAACAGCAGGGTTTAGTTCTTTTAGAAATCATAAAAAGTCAAAAGACCCATATTTGCTGATAAAGAGGGTCCAAAAAAGGGCATAAAAAGTGATGACAGGATGTGTGATTATTTTAGACACATGCTTCTGAAAGATTATTGGCAGGTGGCAAAGTAGAAATCCAGTGTTAACGCAGAGTTAACATAATTCGGTAAACACACTCAATCTCAAACAGCTAAGCAACATTATACTAATAATCAATAGCAATCTTCTAATCATCTATTTTGATCAATAATGTATTATCTATTGTGAATAAACTCACCCTGTTGCACATTGTGAATGAGAGCCTGTAACTCTGGGATACACTCCGCCTTCTCTCTCAAAGCATCCAGGATTATGTGATTGTGGGAGGAGCCAATCACATCAGTCTGACGCAGCTGACCCTCCAGTAGCCTGATTTGGGCCTCTTTCTGAGCCACTTGCAAGTTCTGGGCACACACACAAAAATACACACACCTTCATTAGGTCAGATGTCTACAATTCATTAAAACTACACTGTAAGCCCGGATAAATTGAATTTACTTAAACATTTAAGGAAACTGGTTGCCTTTAAAAAGTTAAGTAATGAGTAAATAAAACTTAAGTTAGCATAACTTAGAACATCAAATTAATACGACTAAAGGGGAAGTTGGTTTAACATTTTTATTTTTGTTATACTGTAAGACCAGATAAATTGAGTTTACTTAACTTTTTTAAGGCAACCGGTTGGCTCAAATTTCTTAAGCAATGGGGGAATGAAAACTTGGGTTAGCATGAATCAAAACATTAAGTTATTACAACTAAATGGGAACTTGATTTAATTCTAAGGTAGCCCAGGGGGAATCACCACACACTAATGGTGAGTGTTAGTCAGAACCTGTTGGACACACCCAGTATGCAAATAGATTGTGACAGAAGCCAATGAAAAGGAAGCTGCCAATGTCAACAGACTAAACTCAATTATTATAAGTTAGCTTTATCTCCCCTGAAAGTAATTACTAGTATTTTAATTGCCACCACTAATATAAAAAAATAGCATAATAGCATTTTTCATTTCTTACATTCATTCTTTTATTTACATTTAAATATCCACTGTAAACATTTGCACCTAATCGCAACAAATCACAGAATTTTGTTGCGATTAATCGGATAAAATTTCAATTTTAATAACTAATATTATCAAGTTGAGTGAACTTACCGGCCAGTACTACTCAATAAAATGACTTCAGAGAACTTTAACCTGACACCTTAAATGCTTGTTTACCTAATAGAAAATGTGATTTGAACCAGCTTTTAGTATAGTACATGTGGCAAGGCTCTTTCTATAGAGTTGGTTCATGCAGCTTTCCAATAGGCTCTTGGCACCATATATTTGCATACTGGGTGTTGCCTCTCCCTTACTTACCATCTCTGTGTTGTCTGTTGCCTAAAGCTACCTGATTATAGCCGTGCTTTAGTGTAATATATATGTTGATTGCCAGGCCTCAGTGTTGGAGGCTGTAAGAGCAAATCGTCTTTATTCTGTGTTCCTAGTACTAACAATATGTTGGTTTGGAGCTACAGAGTTTGCTCTCATGCTACCCCAGTTTTGCTATCAGTATTGACAGTTATATATATATATATATATATATATATATATATATATATATATATATATTAAATAAACACAATTTTAAGCCCACAATATTTTAAACTGATTCAAGTTATCATCTAGCTTTGACTTAAAATTGCATATATTTACAACTTAACTGAGTTGAATCTAAATAATAAACTTGACAGAGTTAAGATGAGCCAATGAATAATTTATTTTCAGTGTAGTTAACTCACCTTATCTATGGAGGCTTTCAAAAAGTGATCCAGGAGGTGGCGAGCTTCAGCCAGAGAGCAGGAGCTGATGACCACCGAGGTGTCCACCGAGTCCAGCTCATCCTGCAAAGAATTATAAAATATGCAGGATTTCAGCCTCTGTCTCCAAATCGTTTCTTTCTCCTCAAAATGAATCAACACCAATTTCCACTTCAGTCTCAGACCCCCTCCTCACACGGCTCCTCCAACCAGTCTAAACAGGCTCAGGCCTCCTCTGAGACGCTTCTTCTATAATTACTGCTTGTACAGAACTGAGGGGCAGCTGAATGTGTTTTACAGATACTGATTTCTGTGTTAGCAAGTTACCGGCTGATAATGAACTCTTGGCTGGAGCTGCTGTGGATTGAAAATAACATCCTTGGCTGAAACTGAAACCGATCAAAATGAAAGATTTACACTGCAACATCTGCAATGATCTTTAGCTTGACAAAAGTCATGGTACATGATATAGTGGGATATGTGTATCCAAGCATTTGAGTAATTTTGCAAAGAAGATTGGGCAGAAATCTCAGTCTCTAGATGCGCAAAGCTGGTAGAGACAAACACTAAAAGACTTGCAGCCCCACTGGTGGCTCTACTAGGTACTGGTTCACACTTTTTCAATTTGTATTTGATTAAAATAAAAAAATATATCATTTTCTTCTCACTTCACTAGTATGAGCTACTTTGTGTTGGTCTATTTTAACTTAAAATCTCAATAAAATACATTTAAGTTTGTGTTTGTAAGGTGACAAAATGTGAAAATGTTTAAGGGGTATGAAGACGTATGCACGCCAGTGTACAGCCACATAGATCTAACATATTGTTAGTTGTGTATTACCGCTTTTCTGTTGCTGGGTGTCTGATTCCTGTACATCTCTTAATAAAATTAATAAACTTAATCCATATATAAAAATGTATTTGGACTATCTTTAAAGATAATCAGTAGCCAAAGGTGAATTAGGTTTTTGTATATAAGCTACTTCACACACAGAAACACTCCAAAACATGCCAAAATCCACGTTTATTCCGGCTGTGACCTCACATTGACACTGACCTTGGTCTCCTCAATCTGTACGATGGTGGCCTGACAGTCTGACAGGCTGTCGCTGATGTAGTCCACGTTAGCGTTGAGCACCTCGATTTCTTCATTCATCTCCTGAAGCACTCTCTCGTCCTCCTCCTCTCTCGGCCCTTCACTCAGCAGCTTCTCTCGCTTACACAACAGCGCCTCCTGCTGCATGGACAGCTCCTCCCGTTTCTGACAGAACAAAGAGTGAGGAGAAAAAAAAGAGAGGAAAATGAACAGGAAAAGACAAATTTAAACTTTTGTAAATATTATAAGGGTGCAGGAGCAGGACAACAAATACAGCACCAGTCAAAAGTTTGGACACACCTCTTCTCAATCAGTGTATTTTTTTTTAATGATTTTTTGCATAGTAAATGTAATACTAAAGACTATATTAAAGCTATACAGGAACAAGCGTGGAAAAAAGTGTTAAACAAACCAAAATATGTTTTATACTTTAGAATTTTAATGAGTACATGAGTACAAAAAAGTGTGATAAATCAGTGTTGATATACACATCATTTGTAATTTAATATGTAATATACATTTTATGTAAACTCCACCAAACGCAAGATGAAAAACAATCTCAGAAAGATTGAAGTCTTTAGATATAAGAGAACATCAGACTTAAGTCTGTTTAAAGTCTTTTCACAGTTGAGAGCAACTCTGCACACTGATGGTGAGTCATTGGTGGGCGGGCATGTCCATTATGCAAATAAACAATGCCAGGAACCAATAAGGAAGGTGCATAGGTTAATACACTGCCTGGCCAAAATAAAGTTGCCACCTGGATTTAACTAAGCAAATAGGTACAAGCCTCCTATTAGATAATTACTGCTTCTCATTTCTTAAACAACCATGTCAAAATGCACATCCCTCTGTTTTTAATAACTGTTCGGTCAAACAATACTCTGTTAATCCATTGTCTAAGACAAACAGATTACAGTAGTTCATCAGCTGAGTGAAGGTGATTGTGGTTTTATGAACTTTTAAACATTATGAGTTTTAATTTTACCAAATAAACAAACTCTGGAATATAAGCAAGAGAAAGATGGATGATCAGAAGCCATAAAACCAAACTGAACTGCTTAAATCTTTGCACCAGGAGTGGCATAAATATTATCAAAAAGCAGTGTGTAAGACTGGTGGAAGAGAACATCCCAAGATGCATATAATTGTGATTAAAAATTTCTGAACTCTTAAAACTTTATGAATATGAACTTGATTTTCGTTGCATTATTCAGAGGTCAGAAAACTATAAATAATATAATAAATGACTATTTTTTATTTGTAATGTGGGAGAAATGCTGTAGTTTATAGAATAAAACAACAATGTTTATTTTACTCAAACATTTACCTATAAATATAAAAATCAGAGAAACTGATTCAGAAACTGAAGTGGTTTCTTTTTTTTTTCCAAAGCTGATATATAGTGCTGAGTGGTGAACCAACTTATGATGTAACTGGACTTTATCAGAAGTTATCAGAAACACTAAACATAAGGTTGGACCTATAACTTTATAACCTGCATATGCAGGCAGCACCTTTATAAGGCGGTCCATGTCAGCCTCCACGTTGGAAATGGTCATCCTCTGCATCACGATGTCCATGACCCTCCTCTCCAAAGCCTGCCACTTCTGCCGTGCTGTCTTCGAAAAGCTGCTGCTCACACCCTTCCTCTGAAACTTCTTCCTGCTACTGCACAGACCCCAACAGAATTCAGAAAAACTATAATATATAAGCCAAATAATAAAGTTAGGACATGGATCCCTATTATACTAGTTCATCTATACAAATTCTAACTTAATAAAAACAAATCCTGTTGGAAAATGAGATCCGCAAAGTTAGCAGAGGGAAGTTTTAAAATCTCCTGGTAGACACTGCACTGACTTTGCACAGACTTGTGTGGATTTTATTTTCCAGGAGGACACACTTCCAACAGTACCAGTTAAAAAAAGTATCTTATATAAGATTCTATTTTTCTGACACAGTTGGTTATCATTGGCTGTAAGCCATAATCATCAACAATAACATAAATAAACACTTAAAATAGATCACTCTGTGTGTAATACACCTGTATAATATATGAGTTTCACATTTAGAACTGTATTACTGAAATAAAGTAACTTTTCATTAATATAAAAAAAAATGCAACTCTCAAAAATAGTTCTGAGAGTTATTTGCTCTTCTAATTATTAATAGATTACTTTTTTACTATCCCAGAAAGCAAAAGAACATTCAGAGGATGCTGGATTTAACAAAAGAGAAAAAGAACATTTCCCTTCACACACACACACACACCTGGGCAGGCGAGACCCTCCCCTGTTGCTCTCGCTCTCTCCCAGATATCCGTTCAGCTTGGTGTTCCACTGGCGGACGATGCTGGAGACGGAGCGGCTGGTCTCGGGTTCGGAGGAGGTGGTGGTGGTGCTGGCCGAGAGCTCTGCTCCGGAGTCCAGGCTGGGCTGACGGCGAGACACGCGGCCGGCCACGCGCTCGGACATGGGCTTGGCCATCCGCCGCAGAGCCGTCACTTCCTGAGTCTTCCTGCGGAGAACGATCTCCTGCTGCCGCTTCTGAGACTCCAGCGCACGGATCTGATACTGCAGGAAAGAATATATGGGTTGAATAGACTGATCAATAAAAAAAAGTTGACATAATGAAAAAAAAAAAAACCAGCAGAAATTTACCATTTAACCAAATATCTACTATTAAATCACAGTTATTATAATGTAAAATTTCTGGTTTCTGGGATCATTTACTTACATAATAGGTGTGTCCCAACACTACTAACTTACTATCAATGTGTAGTCTTGTCAACTATAATGGGCTATACTACACACTGATTGTGAGTGGTGGGAGGGCACGCCGATTATGCAAATAAACAATGTCAGGAATAGGGCTGCCACAAACGATTATTTTTATAGTCGACTAATCACCGATTATTTTTTATGATTAGTCGACTAATCGGATCATACGTTAATTGAATATAAAACACAGTTTATCACAATAGAATGCAGCTGCTATTATACAACCAACATTAGATTTCAGCTATATGCTAACTAAATATAAAAACAATTAAAATCATAGTTCATTAAACCTTTAATGAAATATGCAGCTTGTTGTAACAGACAATTATTTTACTGTTTAGCATAAAGTGTAAACAACTGTGTAAAATAAGGATAAGGCACTGGCATTTATGAAACATCTCAACCGTGAGGTTGTTTGAACTATTATGAAAAAAAAGTATATTAATAAAAAATGCCTCTCTGTCCAGATATTGTGTACATTACTCGTGCATTGCGGTTGTGCTGCCGAGGAAGGCAAGTTCTTCATTGCAGATATTGCATTGCACGCGTTTCACTTTTATTTTCTTGGTGATCCCACACTTTTGAGTTCTGTAGCGGGGTAGCCATGAAACCAGAGCCTGTCTGTATAATGTCCTGAGATGTCGTCCACTACCTACCCCGGTTTCCTCTACTGCGCATGTGCGTCCAGGACAGAAAGGCAGTCGCAGCAGTTTGGAGAGAAAAACAAAGAAAAAAAAAAAAAAAACGACTAATCGACTATTAAATTAGTCGTCGACTATTTTAATAGTCGACATAATCGTGACTAGTCGACTAATCGTGGCAGCCCTAGTCAGGAACCAATAAGAAAGAAGCATGGGTTTTTTGGTGCACCACTTTTTTGCTGCACGCTGATGGTGAGTCAGTGGTGGGGGACACGCCCATTATGCAAATAAACAATGGCATGAACCAATAAGAAAGAAGCATGGGTTAATATGGTGCACCACTTCTTTGCCCATATGTCCTGAAGAACCAATCAACTATTTAAAAAATAATAATAAACAGCAGCAATTCACTCTTATGAGCCAAATATCTAGTATTTAATTGTACTTAAAACGTAGTTCATATAAGTTAATATAACTTTAGGTTTTTGACATCACTTATTTAAATAATTGGTGTGAAACCACACCACTACCTCACCATCAATGTGTAGTCTTTTCCACCAGGGCAACTTTTCCTTGGGTATTTACACCAAACGTTCCTACAGTTTAGTTCACAGCCAAAAGGAAGTCACTCTTTACAGCAAAGAATACGGTAATCTGCTCTTACAACCTACAACACTGTGGCCATGCAATCACTCATTACATAAAACAAAGCTGACTACACAAGAGAAGTAGCTCTGGTGGGCAATACTGCACACTGATGGTGAGTCCTGGGGCACGCCCATTATGCAAATAAACAATGTCAGGAACCAATAAGGAAGAAGCATGAGTTACTATGGTGCATCACTTTTATGCACATGTATAATGAAGAACCAATCAACTAGTTAAAAGAAAAAGGAAAAAAAAAAAAACGGCAGCAACTCACTGTGGAACCACTTTTGGTTGAACCAAATATTTGTTTATATTTATAACGTAACTGTTATAAGATAATCTAACTATCGGTTCTTAGCCAACATGAAGCGTGCCTTTATCATGAAGAAAATGGAAACTTATACTTTGAACCTACAAAATTTGTGCCAAACAGTAAACCATTATATAAAACGCAACTGAAAGGTAGCTCTGATGGGCAATACTGCACACCGATGGTGAGTCAGTGGTGGGGGCCACGCCCATTATGCAAGACAATGCCAGGAAGCAATAAGGAAGATGAATGGTGTGTATTGTGTACTGAGGTACCTAATGGCTAGAGTGTAATTTACTCAAGTGTATTTAGTCTTGAGTACAAATATAGAACTTTATTCTAGTAAAATTATAGTAAAGAAAAAATACTGTAAAGAAAATGGTAAATCATTGGGATATTATGAAATAAAGAATGTTCACTAATGTTATTTGAAAAAGAAGTGATGTTACCTTTTATAGGGTACCCAAGTATTTTTTAATAACTTAATAACTAATTTCTTCAGATTCGAAGGCAATGCATCCAGATCCATATATTTTCACAAATCAGATCCAAGCCATATTAGAAATTTTAAGGTGGTTCAAATGCAATTACCATCCTATTTGTACCCGTGGGTCTCAGTTTGGATGCCCTGAGCAATTTAAAACAGATTTTAAGGAAGGTTCTGAGCCTCTCGCAACACAACGCAACAAACAACCACGTCAAATCCAGGGCAGAGTGACGGAGGTGCAGATATTTAACAGCATGGCTACACAGTTACTGATGCCTGATGAAGTTATTACTAAAGAAACCCATGCAGATTTGTTTATGATGTCCAAAAACGCAAATCTGATCTGATAACATTTAAACCATGTATTATCTAACCTCCTGCCGTCGCTGTTCCTTCTTCAGCTGAGCAATCTCTCGGTTCCTCTTAGCTTCAATCATCCTCCTCCTCTGCTGCTCCTCCTTCATCTGCTTCATCAGCGCCACCTACGAGAAGAGCGTCAAACAGCATGTGAGGAATTACTGCAGAACTATACATACAAAGCTATTATAGTGTAAATCATCGATGTCCAATGAAAAACAAGTATCTCCAGCACAATAACTTTACAAGAGAGAGGTAAAACCTTCATCACTTTCAATGAAAGTCAATGTAAAAAAAAAGGCTAATTTCAGAACATTTTTGAGAATTTCTATTGGTCTGTTCATCTTGAAATGTTGACAGAGTGTGAAGGTTTGTCAACTCAAAATTTGCAGTAAATTAAAAATTGACAAAACTGAAGATAATTGAATTTCTTTATTATAGTTCTTAAGCAGCATGAAGTCACTCTTTACAGTAAAAACTGCAACCTACAACACTGCAGCCAAGCAGTCACCCATTATAAAAAACACAACTGAATACACAAGGGAAGATGTGGTGAGCTATACTGCACACTGATGGCGACTCAGTAATGGGGGGCACGCCCATTATCCAAATAAACAATGCCAGGAACCAATAAGGAAGAAGCCTGGGATAATATAATATAAACAGCAGCAATTCACTCTTTTAAGCCGAATATCTACTATTTAAGTGAACATAAAACACTGTTAATATAACTATTGGTTCCTGGCATCCCTTATTTAAATAATGGGTGTGTCCCATCACTTCTAACTTACCCTCAGTGTGCAGTCTTTTTCAATAGGGCTACCTTCCCTTGGGGATTTAGTTAACACACATTAAAAAAAAGATAAAATAATAATGCTTAAAACAGCATGTAAGGAAAAAAAAAAATCTATTGGTCAAGTCATAAAGAAATTTTCACACAGTGTGAGAAATGGTTTGTGTGTTTCAATTTTGTAAAGAACCAAAAATCTACAAAAATGGACATACTTATTATAGTTCACCCTCATTATAGTTCTTTACAAGAAGTCACTGCACACAGTAAAGAAAACAGTAACTTGCTCTTATCACCTACAAAACTGCAGGTAGGCATTCACCTAGTATATAAAACACAACTAAATACACAAGGGAAGGGAGCTCTGCTGGGCAACACTGCACACTGATGGTGAGTCAGTAACGGGGGGCACGCCCATTATGCAAATAAACAATGCCAGGAACCAATAAGAAAGAAGCATGGGTTAATAAAGTGCATGGGTACTGAAAAAACAATCGACTAGTTGAAAGATTAAAAAAAAGCACCAATTCACTCTTTTAAGCCGAATATCTACTTAAAACATAGTTAATATAAGTTAATATAACTAATATTGGTTCCTGGCGTCACTTATTTACATAATGGGTGTGTCCCATCACTTCTAATTCACCATAAGTTAGTAGTCTTTTTCAATAGAGCTACCTTTCCTTGGGTATTTGGTTAATACACATAAAAAAAATAAGATAATAAATCTTAAAACAGCATGTGAAGAAATTAAAAACAGTTAATTTTAGGTAATTTTTGAGAATTTCTATTGGTTAAATCATCATACAATTTTGAAGGATGGTTTGTGCGATCAAATTTTGAAGTAAACTAAGAATCGACACAACAAAAATGAAAAATTTGTTCTTAATTGTACAGCAACGAAATGTAGAATAAAAGGTATTTACTGCAAGAAACACAATACAGGATTATGGCTAAACCTGGTGTTATACATAGGGCCCATTAGCTTCTCCAATAGCTCACTACATAGAACATTACATGATTTTACCCACAACCTTGATACCACTATCCCAACCTTACACATTAACCATTAGTCAGACAACTTGAAATATCCTCACTTTGCCTCTAAGAGGCAGCATTTCTCCACATTCAGCTCATCAACAGTACCTTGGCTTTCTTCATCTCAGCCACCTCAGCCTGCAGCTTCTTCAGCTCTCTCTCGTAGCGGCCCTGGTTCTTCAGCAGGCGGGCGTGCTCCTTCTGTGCTGCTTGAAGCTTCGCCAGATCCCTGTTCATCTCCTTCAGACGCTTCTCGTAGTCTGCTTTGATCTTGCTGGCCTTCTCCTCTGTGTAGTTCTCCATGGACACTGTTAGAACAGCATGCAGAGACGGCTTGTTAAGATCTTGTTCAAAAACTGATATACAGTCGAGAAATCTGTGCCAAGTTTGGCTTCTGTTAAAAGGAACTGCATTTAAAATCATTCCTGTTCTTTTGAAAAGGAAATAAACTAATATTGACTTAATATTAGAAGCCACTGAGAAGGTGCTAAACCCCATTTATAAGCTGATCTCTGGAGTGATAAGCAGTTTTATCGCCCATGTATTGCCCATGAAAATGATATTGATTCTGGATATATCGATGCTGGGTATATCGCAATATAATTCTTTAAGGCATCTGTGTTACTGAAGAGGATAAAATGCTCCGAAAAAAAACAAATACCAGGAATTAGTATTACTATAGATTTATTGCAATCATTTTCACTGAATTTGACACCCAAAGTTCTTCACCATAGGTTTACCATATTCATTTGATTAGTGCCACCAGAATTTTACGGGAGTTTAAAGTCCTTATGTTTCAATTCACAATAACGGACCTTCATGATTGACAGCTGTCAATCACTGGCAAATGAACATTTAACTTTGTGAATAACTTTCCGTATTTTTCAACTACTACTGACTGCAGCCTGCGGGAAGGAGGAGTTGGACGTCCAGCACGTCCAGTCCCACCCACTTTGTCCACGCCACGCCTGGTCAGTCTGGCAAGCTTGTAGTGTATACACAGTATTTAAGCCGGACGACGCGGCACATTATATTTAAAGTCCGCTAACTGCCCTGTTCATTGTTTACTTCCGTTCAGAGGCGGAGCTTAGACATGATGCTGACAAAGTGGGAGGGACTGGAAGGCATGATGCTAACAAAGTGGGCGGGGCTGGACGCACTGGACGTCCAACTCCGCCTTCCTGCAGGCTGCAGTCAGTACCCTCTCGTATTTTTGGCATTACAGGGCTCACTTAAAATCTTTTAATTTTCCTACAAATCATCAGTGTGCTTCATAATCAAGTGTCCCTAACACTGTAAAAAACATTCAATGGCTCAACTTAACTCAGTCAAGCCATCATCGATGCAGTTAATACCATTTTAATTAAACTTAACTGAGTTGTGTTCACACATCAATAATATAAATAACTCATTTTTTAAAGTTCTGTGTGCTTTTATAATTAGTTTATTTAGTGTCTATATATATATATATATATATATATATATATATATATATATATATATATATATATATATATATAGGTATTCTCAACATATTTAGTATATTATTATTATTGAACTGCCAATACTGACTGTATAATACTGGGTCAGTACAGACCCAAACTCTGTAGCTCCAAACCAACACACGGTGAGCATCAGGAACACAGAATAAAGGTAACATGTTCTTGCAGCCTACAAACACTGAGGCCTGACAATTAACTCATTCACACCTAGGATAAGGTAGCTTTGGGCAACAGACAACAAAAAGATGGTAGGTAAGGGAGAGGCCACACCCAATATGCAAATATATGGTGAAAGTAGCCTATGGGAAAGCTGTAAAACGCAACACTGTGGAAAGAGCATTGACAGTATTGGCATTGTAGTATAACTAAAAGTTGGTTCAAATCCCCCTTTTTTTATTGCACCGACAAGCATTTTTAAGTTTTCAGGTTGAAGTTCTCTGAACTCAATTCTACCAGTTAGGTTGTAAGGAGCAACCTAAGAATTATTGACCTCTAGTCTGCTCCTAACCCCAGCTAGCACTGCTGGAGCAGCATTAGCATTACCTGCCAACCTCGCTAAGCGCTAGTTAGCTCTTTCACTGTTCACCAGTGCGCCTTGTTTATGAAAATAGACCAGAAAGGGATATTCACTGGTAGTGTGCCTTATAATCCGGTGTTGGGGTTACATGACCCTTCAAATTGAGATTATTCAGAGGCACACTCCAAACAGAGGGTTTCAAGGAATCACTATTTTTCTCATAAAAAAAAAATAATGATAACCTCTATTTTACCATATTGCAATGTGTAGTTTCAATATTTTAAGGCCATTTTCTTCATAACAAGCATTTAAAAAATCATTAGTAGTTTGTCTCAGTAGAGAGCTAGCTAGCTAACTTTCCCAATCCACCTTAAATGGTGCAGCATATGGCAGAGGCTGCAGAATTTAAGTTGGAATGAAAAAATAAATATAAGCTGTAATCAGAATTCACATGCGCGAGAGCGTGTGTCGGGGTGGAGACTCACTGAGGTTGTGCAGCACTCGGTCTCTCTCCAGCTGCGTGTCTCGGATCTTGTTCTGCAGCAGGATGAGCTTCTCCTCGTACTGGAGCTTCAGCGTCAGCAGCCGCCGCTGGCTGTTCTCCAGCTCGTCGATCAGCCTCTGTTTGATCTCGATTTCACACGTCAGGTCTGCCAGGTCCGCCTGGAAGTTCGCTGAGGGAAGAGAAGCACAGAGCAGACATCTGAGCCTCCTTCCATCTGCAAAACCATCAACTGCTCTCTCTGCTTTATTACTACTGTCCTGCTGTCTTAACCCTCTGATTGCTTTCCCTCTCCACAGAATAAAGCCTTTACCTTTCTCATCCGAGTCAGAATCCGAGTCCACCAGGCTCTCGTCACTGTCAAATTCCTCCTCCTCTCTGATCTCCTCGTCTTCGTCTTCCTCATCTTCCTCACAGCCGCTCTCTTCTTCAGCGAGAGGGTACATGCCATCCTGAATACAGCAGAATGAGTTCAACATATTAACTGAACATACACGCATTCAATTACCTTAAAGGAGAAATCCGGTGTGAAATAGGATTGGGTTGTGAATGGAAATCTACCTTGAGGTATCTTTCAGTGCCTCTCTTTTTAAATGTCAGGATCCTCAGAATTCTACCAATGAAGTGTAGAGCTATTGTGAGCTTGTTAATGGTGTAAAAACTGTGATTACTTTGCATGGGCAACACTATGCCCCAATGCCCCTATCACTAGCATTGTAAGTCTGTTGGAAGCATTGGATAAAAATGTAATAGAAAGATCCTAAAAATGTGTTTTTTAATTGTTCACTCACTTCCTCTGGCTCATTATCAGAGTCACCGTCTCCATTTTCTCTGCTCAGGACACTCTCTCTTCCCTCTCCATTCTGCACAATCTCCTGAGCCTGGAGCTTTGCTCTCTTCTTCAAGCCCTTCTCCGTCTCTGGACTACAAAACAGCAGAAAAACAAACAAATGGAAATAAACACAGGTCAGAAAGAAATGGGGATTTCAGAATTTGGTGGCAAATTAGAAACCCATGGAACCAACCTGTAATTAATCAATTGTTGAATGAATGTCACAGCATATTTGAGCATATTTGTTGCTGACCATGGGTGCCTCAACATATATTTGGTTGATACAATTGTGGCTTAGTGATTAGCATTTTTGCTTCCCAGCACTGGGGTCCAAGGTTCAAGTACCTGTCTAGGTGGAGCTTCCATGTTTCCATGTTGTCCCTGTGACTATGGGTCTCAGGTTTTCTTCCACAGTCCAAAAACAATCAGGAGATTTATCCAGACAAATTGAATAGGATCCTCTAAATTGCCTAAAATTTGATACACAAATTGTGTGCATGTCTGCCCATACATGGACTCCTTTGTCATGGTCCTTTAAAGTTTCTAGCTGGCTCCTCTCATTAGTTTGTTTCCAGAAAGGCACTATTGTTTGTGTAACTTCTTCAATATACAGCTCTGGAAAAAATTAAGAGACCACTTAAAATTATGAGTTTCTTTGATGTAACCAAATTTAAAACCTCTGGAATATGATCAAGAAGTAGATGGATGATCACAAACCATCAAACCAAGCTGAATGCTTGAATTTTTGCACCAGGAGTAAAGGCATAAAGTTATCCAAAAGCAGTCTGTAAGACTGGTGGAGGAGAATGACAAGATGCATGAAAACTGTGATAAAAAAACAAGGTTATTCAAACAAATATTGATTTCTGAACTCTTAAAACTTCATGAATATAAACTTGTTTTTTTGTGTTTTTGCATTATTTAAGGTCTAAAAGTGCAGCATCTTTTTTGTTATTTCAGCCATTTCTCCTTTTCTGCAAATATATGCTCTAAATGACAATATTTTTATTTTTTATTTTTATGAGTTCAGTGTTCTTCCGTGGCCTTCCTAACCAACACATCTTAACCTAATAAATAGTAGTGGTAAAATGCACCATACTGCACTTTATATATAAAACAAGAAGAAAACTCTCTTAGAAAACCTGATCCTCTTCCTATCACACCAGAAGCAGGTCACTAATAACTAACAGCACCAGATACACACACAACCCAGCCCATACTGCTTACTGAGCACTATTTCAAAACTCCACTGAATCTCAGCAATCAAGAAGCAGTGTAATGGAGATCTGATTTGACCAGGGGGACCAATAAGTGCAGGTCAAATTAATACCCTGGCTGTCGCTTCTGCCCTCTCTCTCGGTCTGAGTCATTCCTCTGGACGACCCGTAATAACTGCAGGAGCGCTGGGGATCAAAGAGCCCGGCCATTACCTGGGACCTCTTCCCTATTAGAGCCAAATTAGACTCGTCTGCTGCAGCTGCAGTCCCACGTCCCGCTACTCCTCTTCCTCATTACAGAGAGAGATTTATGGAGGGTAATTTGTATCGGTGCCAGCTTGTTGTCCTTCGCTTTAATCGGAGTTGCGCGCACACTTTCAAACACTTGCACACGACACGTGCCAGATAGATCAGATGCCAGCAGGTTTTATAGCTGAAATTAGACACAGCGTTGCTGGTGGAGGAGTTCGGAGAGGACGGCTGCTCTTGCCAGGATAAAATAATGAAAAGGGAAAGTGCATGACTGGCTACTGACTGTTGGATGGTGGCCCACCACCCAAAAAAAAAAAAAACTAGCAGTGACAGCAGCCAAGGGATGAGCTACTGTACCTGTCCACTGGTAGTACAATGAATCTACAGTAAGATATTATTGTGTCATCTTTGTTAATTAATGTTTCCCCCCTAGTGGTTCATGGACATAGTGAATTGTTGTAAACTGAGATGCTGGTGCTGTTGTCCACTACAACACACTGCATGCGATGAATCAGGTTTTTGGATGGTGAAATGGGTGGATGCCTGTGTTTCAGGGTGCCTCCATGTCTATGTTAACTTCTGTCTCTCTCTCTCTCTTTAGTTAAGCTGTTTTATTCAGATCTGCTTGAGTCATTAGATTAAACACAGTCTGATCATGAAAATCTTGTAAATTGACTGTTCTCCATAAATATAAATCCAGTCGAAACTAATTCCATCTTTCTGCCTTCCTCCGAGTTACTGACTGCCATCCTGTTTGGCCTGATACCAATGGATGGTGCACCATTAGGTTCTTCAGTTAACTGTCCAGCCAGACTGATGAAAGTTTCTGGACGCCAGGTTCCCCATCACCCACCACAGATCAGATGCCCATCGTCCAGTTTTTGCCACCTGCCTCGGACTAGTTGTTTACTCTCCACTGCCGATTACATCCAAGTTTATATAAACTCTAACTAGGAATTTTCTAACTGCTTCCACTGCAGGTGTGGCTGTTCACCTGAATGTATTAGACCTATGTGGATGTATATGGATTTATAATATTAATTTATAAATTGTCTGACCAGAGTAGGATGGGTCCCCCCTTATACAGTATATTAGTCTTGATAGTACGTGTCATAGTAGATGTGATGATACAAGTTTATGTGGGTGCGTTATGTGAGTCTTGGTTCCTCCCAAAGTTTCTTCCTCTGAGGGAGTTTTTCCTTGCCTCTTTTCTTCATTGGGGGTTCTATGTTGTATGTTCAATGTTTTGTCTGATTCTCTGACTTGATATTACATTTCTGTAAAGCTGCTTTGCAACGACATGATGTAAAAGTTGTATAAATCACTATGTAAATAACTTTGATTTAATTATATGATTTGATTCATCTGACATTTTCAATTATGGCTAATTGTAACCTGGTACATATTCATGTCCACGTCAAAGACAACGGAAAAAAGCCACTTGCTCTTTGGCGAATGAGCGTCAGTTAAGAAGCGTGAACAGTATATCTGAACAAATAATAACCTAAAAAATAAATACACAGACAATCTGATTTGGTGAGAAATTCAGATTTTGGCTGTGTGAATGTATCCCACTTCATTAACATGTTAGAATGTCCTAGAAATGTAGCGCAACATCTACTCCATCCCTCCTCACCTCTTGCGCCTCTGATTCCTCTCCTTCTTCTTCAGCCTCTCAATGTCCAGCTTGGCTCTGCGAATCACATCCGTCATCTCAGCTTCCATGGAAATGGAGGGGGAGGAGCCAAGCGGGTGGCCAGGGGCAGAACCATTGGAGGCAGGGTAAGGAGATCGAGCTGAGAGACGAGACACGCTGCGTCTCAAAGACTCGTTTATTGCCTCACTCTCCAAAAGCTTAGACCTGGGAGAAGAAGAGAAAATTAAGAATGTAAAGGGAAGAAAATATTGGACATGTTTTGATAGAACCCTTAATTTGGATCACTGCTAGCCATGTCATTCACCCATAATAATGATGCAGGGGACACAGACTAATTGTCCTTTTGATATGTGCAGGACATCCTACAGATAATTGTGTTGCACCTCATGACAGAGCTTCAAACTGGCACATTTCAGCAGTATAATGCTCGTCCACACACAGCGAGGGAGTCTCAGGAATGTCTCCACCAGATTGTAACACATGATCAGATCTATCACCATTTTTTTATTTCTTTTTTTTACATTGAACTATAAACTCATAATTTCAATCACATAATTTATCAGCACTACATTCACACAACTCCTCGGAGAAGTGATCTTTTTATCAGTGAGTGGAATAGGCAGCAGTGTCTTACCTGAGCTCTTCAATCTCTCTGATGTAGTTTTGGATCAGATTGCCAATCTCCTCACTAGTCTCACCTGAGGAGAATCCACAAGATTCAACGTTGAGTGATTTAGTTAGGTGCAGGTTTGTACTGGCAAAAATACATTTACAAAACAATACACATTTTAGTAAAACTGCAATAGCATGGGTTAATAATGCACTTTCATAATTTCATGTTCAGAAAACTTTACTTTTAATCCAATCAGAACAGTGGGATCTACTAAGCTACAGAGCACAACACTGCTATCATAACCATTTCAGACACCAATCTTTACATGTAAACTAATAATTGAATCGATAACTGAATTGATGCTGTGTTCTTGAAAAACAAAATGGGATTGCACAGCTAAATATCATAATACTTTATTATAAATGAGTTTCTTTTTATTTAAATGATGTGATGCAACAGCTCGGTCTGACCTGTCTTGGTGAGCAGCAGGTTGACCTCAGTGGTGAGGAGCTGAGTGACTCTGGTGTTGAGATGATCAATGGTGTCCTGCATGGCTTTAACCCGCATGCGCAGAGTATCATTCTCCCTCTGCAGCATAGAGTTCTCCTGAAACAGATCACTGAAACCTTCAGATCCGTCCTCACCGGCCACGCGCTTCCCCTGCAGAGAGAACACAGAGAGCAGTTGAGGAGAAAGACGTAACAGTGGTGTAACACTGCTGTAACAGTGGCATAACTACCAGCAGCCCATAATGTGTTGACACATCCTCTTATTTATGCTTTGTTTATATATCACAAATGGGTAGCTATAATCAAAAAATCAATGTATACATTATGTGGACAAAAATATTTGGACACATAAGATACACAGAGAAGAATACAAGAAAAGATGAGAAAATGTGAACAGACAAATGAAGGTGAAATGAGAAAAAAAAGAACAGAATACAAGAGACGAAGATGATGTGAGAGAGAGATGAGAAAAGAAAAGACAATAAAAGACGAAGATGATGTGAGAAAGATGAGAAAAGAAGAGACAACAAGAGACGAAGATGAGGTGAGAAAGAGATGAGAAAAGAAGAGACAACAAGAGACGAAGATGAGGTGAGAAAGAGATAACATAAGAATATAAAAACAAAAAACATACATGACGGAATGAGAAGAGAAAAAAAAAGATGAGGTACGATGAAATGAGATGAGAAGAGACAAGAAGGAGAGAAGAAAAAAGAAAAGATGAAACAAGAAGGGACAAATATGAAAAGAAAAGCTGAGACAAGGAAACAAGACTAGAAAAAATTAAGTAGAAGAAAGATGAAATGAGATGAGACAAGAAGTGACAAATATTAAAAAAAGACGAGATAAGACGAGGAGACTAGAAATGACAAAAGTAGATGAAACAAGAAAAGAATATATGATGAAATACGAAGAGACAAGAGAGGAGAACATGTGAGACAAGAAGGGACAAATATGAAAAAAGAGAAGACAAGACAAGGAGACAGTACTAGAAAAGATGAAAGGAGAAGAAACAAAAAAAGAATACATAATGAAATAAGAAGAGACATAAAGCGATGAGATGAGATGAAATGAGATGAGAAAAGACAAGAGAGGAGAAAAGACAGAGGTGAGGAGGAACAGATGTGAAAAAGACAAGGTGAGACAAGGTTTTTAGACTGGAAAAGATGAAAGAAAAGAAAATAAATAATGAAATGAGAAGAAATAGAAAAGATGAGGTGAGATAAGAAGAGATGAAAAGATAAAAGACGAGGCAAGAACAAATAGAAAGTTAAAGGAAGTAAATACTATTTTGTTCCCTAAAAAATCAAAAGTATATATTGCAATATTAAACATTTGTCACCAGATTTAACCAGAAGTCAGTGATATATATTATATTAAATATTGGAGTAAAATAAAGATCATTGGACATATAGTATAAAAACACTGTGTCTGGAAGTCAAATCATGGAAAATGAGAAATAAGAACAGTCTTACACAAATCATTTTGTATTAATGATAGCAGGAACAAGGCAACATAGCACATGACTCACATGCAGTCATGTGACTATTGCACATGTGCATACAGCAATAATAATGCAGAAACTATACATTTATGCAGCCCTAGTAACAGTCATTCTCTTATTCATGTAATAAAACCAACCATCACTCCTGAGTCACGACCACATCAGTGGCTTCCTGTTCTTCTACACTGCTCTCGCCTCTCATCAATACAGTTACTAACCCCTAGCTGCTAGCCGCTAACCGCTAATGCTAAGCCCAGACTTCTCACTCATCCAGGTCATCCCAGAGCCAAAGCCTCCAAACACTGCTACGCTCCATTGACCTTACACTGGAGCGAGATCCCATAAACCCACATCCTGCTAATCAGAGCTGTCGTCCTCATCGTCCACAAACCCTTATCCTTCTCCTATCCTCCACTACCTCAACCTTCCCAGACTCCCCCTGATCCTAACCAGCTCACATGACTGCCTTTACACTGGCAGAGGAAAAGTGAAAGGAGATAAGAAGAGAGAGAGAAAGAGAGAGAGAGAGCTCTGTAGAGGAAGAAACAGTCTACGTCTTATAAAAGTTCCTGTAGGTAAATGTACAGCAAATCATGCCTCAACTCACTCTATGCTACACTCAATCATTTATTCTGTGATAAAATAAATAAACAATAGGATCTTTTCCTGTTTACTCTAAACTCCGCTTCTCTGAAAGCACATCCAGCAAACTTTGACATCCGACATCCTGTTGGCAAAGATTCATCACGGAGAGACAATGACCAGAAACGATTCATCAGAAATGATGCAGAGATGCGGGCAAACAAACACTGTGAGACGATTAAGAGAGGTTAAACTCAAACACTAAACAAAGTATAAATGACTACATTTGCACAATTTGAAGCCTAGAATTAGAGCTTAGATTCTCTGCCCGAACCCGACCCGATTTCCCACATCTTTCCTTGGGCCTTGGCTCGGGTCAGGCTCAAAATAATAGTGTGTGATGTAGGCAGCTGTTTTTTAAAGGTCTCCTTCCACTAAAATCCACTTTTTCTTGTTCTTTATATAATACTATAGGTCTCTCTGAGTTGTATATGATGCTGCACATGAAACTGTTCTTTAGCCTCCCTTGTCTGCTGTAGCCAGTAAAAGAAAATCCTCAGAAATACGAGTTGATCAGAGAGACGGGGAGAGCGGCATCACGGCGTTGAGAACATTTCTCAGAAGTTTAAGTTCCTCACTGAGAGCCTGACATTAAGTGAAGTTTAGGGATTAATTTACCTACCACTCAGTACTATATCTATATAACTATGGTTGTATCTTTTTTCATTTTGTCCTTTGAGTTGTAGAGCTGTAAAATTGACTGTGGGTGGGTAGATGGCGCTCTTTCCCCCTCGTCAATCCTTGGGTGATGTCAATCAGCACAAGACATCTGTGAGCTTTCCTCCAAGTGCTCTGTGATGCTACCCGGCAATGCTACATCAGTAGCAGTTAGAAAAGAGGCGGTGGATGACTTCACTTGTGACATCACTTGTGATTGTGGATTTACAGCTGACTAGCAGTTTAATGATTGAGACAATCAGCCTAGTCTAATTGTGAGAAAATGTGAGACTATTGGTTGCCAAATTCTGTAAAATTCATCTTCCTTACTGCTTTGTACTCCATGAGCTCCATCTGCAGGCGGGCGATCTCGGCTCTCAAGGCATTGATCTGCTGGCTGGTCTTGTCCTGGTTCACCACCACCTTGTTCTTGATGTTTCGTGCCCGGTTGGCGTACTTCAACGTGTTCAACGTCTCCATGAAGTCTCGGTCAGAGGGGCTTACACAGGCAATCATCACTGTACGACTGTAAAAGAAAAAGAGAAGAGAAACAGAAGATATTAAAGGACAGAATACAAGAACAGATGAAAAAAGTTCAGAAGAGTGGAGACAAATAGGAGAAATGACAAGATGAGATGAGACGACATGAAATAAGCAGATAAAGAACGGTATAAAAAGTTAAGGAAGAACGAGAGAAATGACAGTTTCAAGAAAAAACAAGATGTGAGGAGAGACAAGAGACAAGGAAAAATTGAAAGAGACAGGAAAAAAGACAATATGAATATGAATAATATGAATTTAATTTAAGAAGAAAAGACGAGACAAGACAAGACAAGAAACAAATATGAGAGAAGATATGAAAATAAATTTGAAGATGTTACATTTGATGAAATGAGAAGTGACAAGTCAAGAAAAAAAGAGAGAAGCGAAAAGAAAAGATAAAAAATTACAGAAAAGAAAAGATGAGAAAAGATGAAAGACGAGAAACAAAAGATGTGATAAAAAGAAACAAGACATGAGAATAGATGAGAAGAGACGAGAAAAGAAGCGTTAAGATGAGACAAAAGAAAAAAAAGGCGAGATGAGATGCAAAGACAACAGAGGAAATGAAATGAGATGATAGACGGCAAGAAGAGAAGAGCAGAAAAAAGAAGAAAGACAATAAAAGAAGAGAAGAAATGAGACAAGAAGAGACAATAACAGAAGATTAGAGGTTAATAAAGTTCTGCACTGCCATCATATAACAAAAAAAAACACACCCATATACAAGTGTATTCAGTCCTCCCCCCCACACACACACACACACAAACACACACACACACACACACTCCCTCAGTGTGGCAGGGCAGTTGTGCATGCTTTGTGATCACGCTAACTGCTGGAAGGCGGATCTGTGTCTGCAGGCCCCTCATGTTTAATTCAGAAGAATTCTTCCTCACATCCCAAATCATAAACATGTGCATGTGGCCAGTCTGCTCTGACTGCAGGCTAACTGACTGAATGCACCCTGGACACACACACACACACACACACACACACACAGCATGCATGCATTAACCTTCTCCAGAGTGGGAGAGAGTAACAATACCTTCACTGTTCACACTAATACAGTATGTGCTGTACTATTGGCCATGTTGCGTCATAAACAAGACCCTGCCAAGTATGTGCTTACATGTAAACAGCACACACAACTGTACTGTGCAGAGCCCACAGTCTATTAAATAACTGTTTAACCCTTTATTTAACCCAACCTGCTTACAGACAACAGTCTGAGACCTTTACACAGACTGCTGAGGGGTCTGACAGTGAGTACATCAGTGGTCGGCAACTAAGTTTGCCCGGGGGCCAGATATTTTCTAAGCCATTACGTGGCTAAAAACTCTTTTTTTTTATGAAGTGTAATGGGATGGACTGTAGTGCTACAGACTAGTAGCTCTCCAGCCCAGAGGGTTGCAGAACAGTTGATCTCAAAGCAGGTAAACCCAAGAAGAAAGGAAAAAAATAAATAAACACACCGCTCCTCACGCAGGATAGAACCTGTTTCGTCAGGGTCGCGGGCCAATACACTGCCGCTGCTCCGGCTAGTGAATTGGGACGCAGCCGGGAAAAAACATCCTTATAGACAGGGGAGGAATGTAAACAAAAGCTCCCCAGAGAAGCATTTTATTTTTATTTTTTTCATTATCGTTCATTATAGTCCAAACAACCTCACGGGCCAGATGTTTCATGCTTGTGGGCGCACAATGCAGGCTCACTGCAACAGGGCAAGCAACCCAATCAATTGACTAAAACCCTGAGCTCATCTGGGGCCTCCAGACAACGACTGGTTATGAATTAAATGCAATGATTAACAGTGTAAGCCCCCCATTAAATTCTGTCATAGCCAATGCAATAAAGTACAATGATACGGTTACTGGAGTACCCCTTAAAGTGGCCACTCCTACTAGTTGCAGAAACTAACCAGCCAACCAGGTTCATCATTCCTGCAGTCGGCAAAATATGCAACTTCACCAATCCTGAAGCGAAGTTATACAGGGAGCCCGAAAAGAAAGAAGAGAAAGGAAGAGGAACAAGACTATAACACTACACAAAAACGGATTCAGGATTATATTTCTGAATGAATATAAAGTATACTAATCACGTCATTTGAAAGAAAAACAATGCTGCCTTTATTGGTGGATGCTCTGTAATAACTTCTAGACAATGGTGCACACATTCGCAGCAGAATTTAAACCACAAAGAGCTTATTTTTTGTTTTTTATTTGCTGAATCTGATTAAATTTAAAAGATGACTCATCAGAATTAGTCATAAAACTGGAGCTTTCTGTGTTACTGTGTTTTCTATCACCACAAAACAGAAGGCATCATTAAAGGCTTATTTCTGTATAAATTTAAGTATATTAATCACGTCATGTGAAAGATGCACAATGCTGCCTTTATTGGTGGGTGCTCTGTAAAAGCTAACAGACAACGGTGCACACATTCACAATATAATTCAAACCACAAAGTGCGTGTTTTTTTATTTTATTTGCTGAATCAGATTAACTAAATAAAAGAAAAGAAGACTAAACAGAGTTAGTTGTAACAAACTGCAGCTTTCTGTGTGTTACTGTGTTTTCTGTCACAGTAGTGTTTTATACACTGACTTGGCAAATACCCTGAGACTAGGAACTAGTGTCCCATGTGTCCCATGACTTTTGCCATGGCCCATGAAAGCTATAAAATGTTGCACTGACCTGATGGATGTGTGTGTGGGGGCACCTGCATTAAGTGTAGATGTACTTTCTGTTCACACGGACAATTCTAGCCAGAAGTCTCCTATCACGATCATTACTACGCACTGCACTGTCCACTGTGGGTGGTAATATTAGCCCTCAATGGCGTATTCCTGAGGTAAAATTGTGCTTAGACTGTTGCTTTTATTCTCCCTCTCACTCTCTTTCTCGCTTTCTCTCATTCTTTCTCTCTCTCGCTCGCTCTCTTTCTCGCTCCTTTTCTCCCTCTTGCACATTTTTTTGCTCTCTCTCTCTCATTCGTTGCCTTTCTCTCTTTTTTCGTTCATTCTCTCTTGCTCTTGGGAGGTATTTAAGTAAAAAAACAAATGTCGTATCTTCCTATTATTGCTAAAATTTGCCAAACATTCATGCCATAGGGTGGTCTTCTTATCTCCTTTCACTTTTCCTCTGCCAGTGTAAAGGCAGTCATGTGAGCTGGTTAGGATCAGGGGGAGTCTGGGAAGGTTGAGGTAGTGGAGGATAGGAGAAGGATAAGGGTCCAGGGTGGTCCAGTGGACTAAGGCAGTGGCTGCTACTATGGCCAGGAGATCGCTGATTCTAATCCCGGCCATGCAGCTTGCCATCACCTGCCGGAGCCCTGAGAGAGCACATAAATAAACTAGTTACAAATAATGGATGTAGTTTGGATGAGAATTTTACCTGACCCATGCTTCTCTCTGGATTGGCTGTAGAAACGTTTGACTGGGATTCCCGGTATCTTGTTTTTTAATCGACTGAGTGTAATTCTGTCATGTGGCCACTAGATGATACAGGCAGTGTCTGCATATGAGGCCAAGGGTCAACGTTTTAAAAAAGGAAGTATCAGGGTGCAAAGAAGCAGAAAAGTTGTGGAAGAATGGATGACAGTAACACCAGGAACACGTTGTCGCTTGGTATCTACAGTGCTA
This sequence comes from Astyanax mexicanus, assembly GCF_023375975.1. Lineage (NCBI taxonomy): Eukaryota > Metazoa > Chordata > Actinopteri > Characiformes > Acestrorhamphidae > Astyanax > Astyanax mexicanus. Next base: position 22,241,092 of record NC_064431.1, read on the forward strand.
GAATATCTTAGAGGTGTTGTAGAATGATTGGTGTTGCAACATTAGAAAGTGGTAAATGCTTTATTGCGTGTGTGAACAGATGTGAGTGTGTGTGTGTAATTGTAGAACTTTACCTGTTCCCCCCCAGCGAGTCCTGCAGCAGTCGAGTGAGTTTGGAGTCTCTGTAAGGCACATGACCAGCCTTCTTACTCTGATCTCCCAGCGCACTGATCACATTACCCAGGGCCAGCTGCAACACACACACACACAGTGTCACCCACCCCGTCACACTCCATCACACCCACAGCTCACTGTTAGATAAGAGGGATTAAACTCTTTTAAATGGTCCCCACTTACCATCACATTAACTCAGTTACAGTCAGAAACAATGGCCTGCCCTGGCTCTGTTCCAATACATAAAAAAAAAACCCACTATGCTCTTATTAAGTGCTGCTTCACAATGCAATTATCCGCACCTTCACCGGCCCCCTCTGACAATGGCGCTGGAGTAATGACTCCAACAGATCCCACAGCTGACCAAAGCATGGTCACTTCACAAACCACAGCAAAGTGCTGAGTGCTCCAGAAATCAGATCAGCCATAATTACATACAAGAGACTCAAGCTGCATCGGTAAAAAATCCCTGACCAAGCGAGGTTACTGTATAATAGCTAAAGCTGTGGGTCAGAAAATGACATTTACATCTCTTTCCCCTTCAATCAGCCAAAATATAGAGTTTAAAGTTTAAAACTAATGTAGCACAGCACTGTGTTAACTCCATGCCTATATCTAGGTGTGCTTTCTAGGAACTCCTATTCCTATTCCTAGCTTTCTATTTTTTTTTTTGTAAAGCTAATAAATTTTCTCAATATTTACATCTCAATAGAAGAGATATTAAAGTATCCTAGAGTCTCATTAATATAACAAGATACAGCATGTGTGTGCATCTCCTATAACATACTTTAAAATGTTTAGGGCAATATAGGTACGTCAAACTATACAAAAGCATTGAAAAATTGGTCTAGGGCCCTAAAAGTTTAGCTGTAAAACATGCATTGAATTAGGAGCCTTACCAAATGATTATCATTAAAAAAAAAATTATAACCAATCGATTAATAATTTAAAAAATGGTCAGATTATCCGACAGTGTATTTTCAGCCCTAACTGTACTACTAAAATATTATTCTAAAAACCTATTATATTTTATAGCAGTAGTTACCAGCTCTTTAACTATTTTTATTCATGTTTTTTTTATTACCTTGGAGATTAAGATTCACTTAGGTCTTTTACACAGAAGTGCGTAAACATTCATATGACCGCTATAAAATAATTACATTTTAAAATAAATAGGCATACATTTACATTTTTTTATTTTTCTATAATGCGCACTATCAATGAATGTCTGTTTTCTGTCTATTTTCATACATAAGGCAGACCGGATTTTAAGGCGCATTATGCTACACTAGTAGAAAACGCTAGAAAGGGCTGCTTGACAGCGCTAAACTAAAGAACCAGGGCGATATTAACTAGCGGTTCATCCCACATAGCTTGCTTTGACACGGTAAATGGTTACAGTCCGATAAACGGTGGACTAGCACTTAGCAAAGTTAGCAGCTAATGCTAATACTGCTCCAGTCTTAGTGCTGGAGTAATAAACTGAAACTCCTGTATAACTCTGTACTTCAGGTGGAGTGTCATTTCTGCTCCTTAATACCCAACTGGTAAAATTCATGCATAAGGCGCACCAGATTATAAAGTGCACTGTAGATTTTTCGAAAATTAAAGGATTTTAAGTGCACCTTATAGTGCGAAAAATACGGTCATAATCCTGTAATTGGATCCCTTGTCCTATCTTGTGTGACAGTTTTTATGACTGAGGTATACAGGCTGTACAATGCTAAAGTGTGAATATAAACTTAGACTCTCTGTAGCTTCATAAAACTGTATTATAACACTTCTGACACCAATTTTCTCTAAACGATTCTATTTAGAGAGATGTGGAAGCTTTTACCAGTCCACAGTTGATGGAGATGCCTTCTCGAGCTCGCTCTCCTGTGGCTCCTGTGCGCTTGAGCCGCTCCGATCCGGCCAGGTCCACAAAGTGGAATTTGGCAGTCAGGGTTTCATACTCGGGCTGGGATATAGGACCATCCGTCACTTCGTTCACATCATCACTCGCTGACCCATTCGCCTTTAGACAGAGAGAAGAAAACAAAACATCAGAGGTAATACCTGAATATCTGAATACCTGAATCACTAGAAAAACTTACCAAACATTCATCCCATATTAATTTATCATTTATCAAAATCAGAATCAGTATATACTCTGCTGACAAAAGCACTGAGGCACAGAGTGATTAGTGGAAGGAACCCAAGTCTGTTCCTTAATTAAAATTCTGCCTGAACTTGTTACTGGCAGGAAATTACAGCCTCCAGAACAATACAGAGAACTCTGCCAGCTCTGAGGTGTAGGTATAGTATATAAATATTCCTTTTTGTGTTATTGATTAGTAAAAAAGGAGCTTGGTTCGTACCAGCTGGGGACACACTCTCATCTGGCACAGGTGGATCGTGAAGATGGCGTGGGAGCGGGAACTCTGCGCGTTCATCTGAGTGCTGGCAGTGGTCCGGGACAGAGCCCCCAGTTTCAGGCACTGGAGGAGCTGAGGAGGCAATAAACAGACAAGTGAGGTGAGGGTGAATACCAGTGCAATTGTGGGTGACTTTACATGTTTAAACACGGCCTGCCATCCAAAGCAAAAGCCTCCTAAGGCATGATATTTAGAGATGAACGGATCAGTGGTCAAATTTGGCCCCAAAAACACTGATCACCTTTCAGCTTAATAGACCCAAAACTAATACTTATTTACTGCTAAAAAACTCTGTATTTTTAGTGGCAGTTAAATGTGCTCTGATGTGCTCTACAGCATTTGCTGGTTTGTGTTGCTGCGCTAATAGCTACTCACTGTATGAGCCAAAAGATGAACTCTCAAAAGGGTTATCCAGTTACTGGTGTTAATAGCCTTTATTCCCTTTTAATATTTAGATCAGAGTTTAGGGTCTAGACTTACAAAATATTTATTTCCTTCCTTTTTTTATCTATCGTGAGGTGTTGCAGAGCAGAATTCATAGGTTGTGGCGTATGAACTTTTATCCAAACCACAAGCTTTTCTCCACACTTCACACTTGAATCAATGGAATTAAATTCTTATTTTTACAAAAAATCCATTTTTAAACCTCTTTACTTATTTGTGCTCATTTAGTTGTTCTTGGCAAATTTAACAGGAAAACTATAATTATTTTTAATTCTTCTCCCAACTTTCCCCAGCCCCTGGAATAAGAAGGTTTTTTAGATAAATAGTTGTAATTCCTAAACACATCATAGTATATTTTTGGTAAACCGCTTGAATTAAACATAAGAAACTCAATATAATTGCATCTCATTTATTTCATTTAAAATCCAGTGTTGTTGTCCAGAGTCAAATTTATCAAACCTTTATCTATTTTCCTCTTACCTCTTTATTTTTAAGTCAAGAACCAACACAACATATATTTAACAGCACTATATATAGTGTATATCTTGTTCTCTCAGTCACACGCTCACACACTGACACCCAAAGATATGATCTGACCTCTTCTTCAGAGCTGACCAGGCGTGAGGTCACTCCTGACGTGTAGATGCCTCCATTCCCATCTTCATGAATCTTAATGTTGGACTTCCTGCCCCGGGCCTCGGGATCGCGGGTGTTGTCAAACAGGTCCAGGATCTCCTCATTATAGAGCTGTGAGATAAATATACATGAACCTCGACCTCTACTGATCGGAGGTCAACAAACCAGAGACCACACAGACATCCAAAGAGGGCATGATTATGATACATATTGATTACCTTACTGACCTCAGCTGAAGGATCACAGATATTTCTAAAACAATGTGTTAATTTTAGTGCTTTTTATAGTTACTCAGTTTATGTTTGTCTGATATTAGTAGATGAATTTGTTTGATAATCTGAAAAATGTAAGTACGACAAAAATGCAAAAACCAAAGAAACTATTCTACTTCAAGCCACAGTATATACATACAGTCATGGCCGAAAGTGTTGGCACCCCTGTGTGTATTGGAACAACACAAAAAGCAGAGGAAAAAAGGCAAATTTGACTTAATTTTTTTATTTCAAATTTTTCCCATTTTCTCCCCAATTTACACGGCCAATTACCCAACCCACTCATTAGGACTCCCCCTATCACTAGTAATTCCCTAACACACCAGGAGGGTGAAGACTAACACATGCTTCCTCTGATACATGTGAAGTCAGCCATCGCTTCTTTTCGAGCTGCTGCTGATGCAGCATTGCCGAGCAGCCAGCGCGCTCGGAGGAAAGCGCAGCGGCTTGGGTCCGATACATCAGCTCACAGACGCCCTGTGCTGCAGACATCACCGTAGGAGTGATATGGGGAGAGAGCGCCATCTACCCACCCAGAACAATTGTGCTCCCTTTGAGCGCTGGCAGCTTGATGGCAAATCTGCATGAGCGGGGGTTGGAACCTGCGACCTCCCAATCATAGTGGCAGCACTTTAGACCGCTGGACCACTCTGCGCCCTAAATTTGACTTAATTTTACACAAAACTCAAAAGTTATTGGCACCCTCAACTTAATATTTAGTTGCGCACCCTTTGGAAAAAATAACTGAAATCAATCACTTCCTATAACCATCAACAAGCTTCTTACACCTCTCAAATGGAATTTTGGACCACTCTTCTTTTGCAAACTGCTCCAAGTCTTTTATGTTTGAAGGTGCTTCTCTCAACAGCAATTTTAAGATCTCTCTACAGGTGTTCATGTACAGTGCCATGGGTTGTAAACTTCTTGATTACGTTGAGCACCATGGACAAAGGAACATCAAGATCTCTGGAGATGGATTGTAACCTTGAGATTGTTGATATTTTTCCACAATTTTGGTTCTCAAGTCCTCAGACAGTTCTCTCTCTTTTCTCCACTTTCTGTTCTCCATACTTAGTGTGGCACACACAGACAAACAATGCAAAGAGTGAGTCATTTTCTCTCCTTTTTATCTGGTTTCAGGTGTGAACTTTTATTTTTTATTGAGTTTAAATGAGCATCACATGCTGGAAACAAAGTGATTTACCCTCAATTTTGGAAAGGTGCCAATAATTTTGTCTGGCCCATTTTTGGAGTTTTGTGTAAAATTATGTAAAATTTGCTTTTTTTTTCTTCTGTTTTTTTGTGTTGGACCAATACAGACAAAAGAAAATAAACATGTTTATAACAAAATATATATAACTGCAATAATTTTCTGAGAAATACTTTATTTTCTGGAAAAAATTCAGGGGTGCCAACACTTTGGGCCATGACTGTAAATAAAAGACACAGATGCTGCCAGGCTGAGAAAGCCAACCCAGAGGACTCACACAGAGGTCTCCTCTAATAGAATCAGGGGCGTATTACTGACCCATTAAGCTTTACTGTGGGGAGAGCCCCATTCATTTACAGCAACAGAGCAGCTTTAGAAAAAGCGTCCCCAGATGCACCCAGAGACAGACAGACCGTCTCAGACAGGACGGACCCTGCCACACTTTACCCATCAATGTGTCCCCCTTATTTTTTTGGTTGAGATTATATAAATTAAATGGCCTAAATTGATTTGTGCCTGTTGTTTTCCAAATAAAAAAAATATCGAAAAAATATATATATTTAATGGCCGCTAAACATAAAGTTAGAAGCCTTAAAAGGACATTTAAAAAGTATGAACAGGCTTTCATAGGGTCATTGGTGTGACACTTGAGTTGGAAAGCCAAGAGTAGTGGATAGCCAGAATTCTAACTGTTTTTTTTTAGCTGGATTACTTGCAGATAGTTGATGGCAGCTTGATATGATGTGTGTATAGTGTCTGTACCTTATTCCGATCTTAAACTACGAAGCTCAGAATACTGACATAATAAATAATAATAATAATAATAAAATAAATAAAAATAATAAATTTACCCTACAATTATGAAGAAAAACATTTAGTTTTTAGGAAAGAAATAACCCTTTAAACAATAACACACACATATATTTACAGATAATAATAATAAGGAATTTTGGTACCACTTTAAAATAAGACTACCTTTATAAAGGCTTTATAAATGGTTTACAATTAGTTTATTAATGATTACTAATTAGGTTGTAAATGCATTAAAAATCATTAATAATCAGTTATAACACATATGTAAAAAGGGCAACAATGTAGATGGCTGTGGGTTCACTATTTGGCAAACAACAGGTCATTGTTGCCCTTTCTACGTGAGTGTTATAACTGATTATTAATGATTTTAAAGGAATTTACAACCTAATTAGTAACCATTAATAAACTAATTGTAAACCATTTATAAAGCCTTTATAAAGGTAGTCTTATTTTAAAGTGGTACCGTAATTTTACATACATATTTATGTGATTTAAGAACATGAAAAAATACCATATAAATGATATGGCAATATAGCCATAAAAATAAGAGTTTTAACTGTAATCTCTCATTAATGTCATAATATGTAATTATATTAGAACAGAGGCTTCTAATTAACAGAAAATGTCTAATTTTACAGAATTAGACTGCAGTAAAAGAAAAGGGATAAATACTGTAAACATTTAGAGTTACTGTCTGTAAAAATAGGATTTTTTTGTTTTCAGTGTAGTTACCACCCAGCACAGCAGGTTTTTTATTTATTATTTTAATTGCCGAAAACTTGGCTTATTCCTGCTTCAGTGCGTGGGGTAGGGTGTGAACAGTGGCGTCCTGCCCTGAGAGCTTATGCTGTGCTGTGCTGTCAGGACAGATGACTGACTAACAGGAAGCTGAAGATGGACTTCCCTGGGCTCTTCCTCTCAGCCTGTCATCACTCTCTCTCTCTCTCTCTCTTTCTCACTATCACTCTCTCCTCTCTCTATCCTCTTCAATTAAGAACTCATCCCATCTCACTTCACTCAGCTCTGTCAGACACGGTCCTCACACGAGCCGAACAGGCAGAGGATAAATGGGGCTATAATCCGGACCGGAGCCACGCGCCTCCCAGCCATCTGCTTCCATTAGCTTCATCAGCTTCATCTCTACTGTTATACACTCAGACTAATGCAATCAAATAACGACCATTACATGCTCCACATGGGGAAGATAATAAGCAAATGAAGGCACCTACAGACCCAGACAGACCTCTCTGCTGGGGGGAGGGTCTATTACAGAGGGTCTTTTTTAGCCATGTTTGCTATTTGAATATCTACAACACAATAAACACAAAAAATATAGGTGCATCTTAAAAAATTAGATTATCTATTGTTTTTTTCTACACTAAAATATCTCCAAACAAACAACTTTTTAGTCAAACCAGCAGCTAGTTTGGCTTATGTGGGTGTGAGATGTGTCTCATGATAGCATGACAGTGGGTTTATGGTTTAGCACAAACTGTGAACTGGAATCTGGATTGGCGAGTGTATTGGACTTGTTTGTCCAATGTTCGATATGTAAATTATGTCAATATCGGCCCAATACATCAGATAGGATTTCAAACACTGTATACATACAGCTCTGGAAAAAATCAGTTTCTGATTCAGTTTCTCTGATTTTGCTATTTATAGGTTTATGTTTGCGTAATAGAAACATTGTAGTTTTATTCTATAAACTACAAACATTTCTCCCAAATTCCTCAAATAATGCAAAGAAAAAAACAAGTTCACATTCATAAAGTTTTAAGAATTCAGAAATCAATGTTTGGTGGAATAACACTGGTTTTTAATCAGTTTTCATGCATGTTGCTATGTTCTCCTCCACCAGTCTTACACACTGTTTTTGGATAACTTTATGCCACTCCTGGTGCAAATATTCAAGCAGTTCTGTTTGGTTTGATGGCTTGTGATCATCCATCTTCCTCTGGATTGTATTTCATAGGTTTTCAATTTGGTAAAATCAAAGAAACTCATGATTTTTAAGTGGTCTCTTAATTTTTCTCTCTCTTTTTCTGTACCTCTCCATCTCTCTTGCTCTGTGTCTCTGGGTGTTTGTGTGCTTATTTGCCTGTAAATGATCAGCCACAGCTAATGAGTTCCCTTGCAGTTTAAATCTATGAACCACCTATTGTTTTAAGCGTAGTTTTTTAGATGAGCGTCTCACCTCCAGGAACTGGGCGCTGACTTTAAACTCGGGTGGGTTTGTGCTGCGTTCCTGAGCGTCCTGCCTCCGCCGCTGAATGCCCTGGAAGAGCTGGCGCACGGCACGCGGGATGATGCCCTGTTCTTCCTCGCCCACATTCACGTCAAAACCCGTGCCCATGGTGTACGTCTTCCCCGAGCCCGTCTACAGTCAAGAGACATGAGTTATGAGACATGGTTAGCTCTGACAGATCATCTTTCTCTTCTCACAGTTTGTCAATACCAATACACAGCCGACTGATCTTTCCATCTCTAGAATATGTTTTTCTTATGTTTTTATCTCCAGCTGAATGTTAATAACCGTGGCTGTATAAATCAGACATCTAGTCCTGTTTTATTGGATGAAAAAATATTGAGATTTATATTATATATCAGCTTTTAGCAAAAAAATATTGAGATATTAGTTTTGATACATATTGTCTCTAGCCCTCGTAGGTAGACATAATTGATAATCTGATATTTATTGTTGTGAAAAATAAATTCTGTGTGAATCTCTCTGTGGATTAAGCAGACAAGAACTTAAAAAATATATATATTGTACAAAACATTGAAGGTTCTGCAATGTGACTTTTGCGCACATGTACATTGGGATACTGATACCGAAACAATATACCGGACTGTAAAAACAGCGATTCTTAACTGGTGGCTCACAGACAGCTTGAAAGAAAACTACATAAAAAAAGAAAACTCGTCTTAGTAAGAAAATCTCTCTTTTTTTTACCATGTAGAGATATGCAGAAAAGTTACATTAATGTAAGCTCGTTCCCCGCTGACCTTAGTTCTCTCCCAAGTAACATTAACTAGCTCTCTGCTAACCTTAGATCTCTTCTCTGTAACGTTAGCTGATTTTCCGCTAAAGTTAGTATGTCAGCTAGCTCTCCGATAATATTAGCTAACTCTCCACTAATCTTAGTTCTCTCCTCTGAAACAATACCTATCTCGCTGCTAGAGTTGGTATGTTAGCTAGCTCTCCGCTAATGTTAGCTAGCTCTCTGCTAATCTTAGTTCTCTCTTTTGTAACATTAGCTATCTCGCCGCTAAAGTTAGTAAGTTAGCTAGCTTTCCGCTAACCTTAGTTCTCTCCCTGGATAAGATGATTACACTGGGGCGCTGTGTTTTCCCACCGACATTAAACGCACTGTCTGAACATTTTCTATGTACAGCAAATTTACAGTAAATTTAAGACCTTAATTAGTTTTTTTTAAGTACCCTTATGAGCTTATAAACACTAAAAACAAATTATACTAACACAAGGACAGAATTACAACTCAGACAAAGAAAAACAAATCTAAAGGTGTTTATGGTTAAAGAAAGCCATAAGCCCGTTACTAATTACAATATCCTAATGTCTCTTATTGACTGACCTTTACAACACACAGACGATCAAATATAGGCCAGGCAATTAATCCTGACTGCTTTCCAGCAGAGTCTGTGCAGATGAAGTGGAGTGTGTGATGCTGCATCGCCTGAGAGGTCAATGGTCTACACACAAAGACATTCAGCACAGCTGTCGCATCCTATCTGCCTTTTAACGAGACGGGCCGGGGGGCTCTGTGCGGCTTTCTCTTACGCCTCATTCATACAACTAATGGCGGGAGAAATGTGGCTCTACTGTAGTGAGAAAACAGTAGAGAGCATTTAGAAACGTTACCAGGCCTCCAAAGGGCATCGCATGAAATATACCGTACTGAATCCGCATACGCATTCCATGCAAATGTAATTTCCCCCTGTGGATAAACATAGCTGTGGTTTGTGGGCTTTGCGATGTGGGTACTGGTACTGGCAACCTGATGTGGATAATTTGGATACGAAGTGCGCCTGGGCCAGCTGCTACATGTGTGTGTGTGTGTGTGTGTGTGTGTGTGTGTGTGTGTGAGGAACCCACCTGGCCATAGGCAAAGACTGTGGCGTTATAACCTTCAAAGCAGCCTTCGATGAGCTTGTGGACGCAGGAGCCATAGATCTGCTGTTGGTGGGCGTCTATGTCGAACACAAAGTCGTATGTGAAGGCCTTGTCTTTACCCAGAAGGACCTGGGGCTCTCCTGGGGTCACTGAGGTGCAGATGTGGCAGCCTTCGATCTTCTCTTTGGCCATCTGAGGCCGAATCCTGGAAGAGATACGAACAAACGATTTTAATGTTAAAAAAAGAGTAGCTGCGGAAGCTGAGGAAATATTTAGAATTATTTGACTTTTTACATTTTGTTGGTTACAATACAGTGGGATAGAAAAGCTATGAAAAAATAGATTCAAAACCATGCAAGAGGGGGCTATTTATACTAGGAGAACCAGATGAACCTGATCAGAAGGCGAGTTAGAACACAGAAGCGCCACGTGATCAGGCATGTCCAGGAGGATAGACGCAGGTGCATTCTGGGAAACAGAGTCTTTAGTGAGTGAACTAGAGTCCGTAGCTGGCAGAAAGACAGCGACAGGACTGACAGTACAACAGATTTCACTGCTGATTTCTCTGTATCTGCTGTAATTGCAGATTATTAAGCCATATTTTTAAACAAAAAATACAAGGAATCTGATGAGAATGTTTAATTTCCATTATTAATGTTTTGCGTAATGGCACAGTGCACTTGGACCCAGTGATTGCCACTTGCAATGTAATTTGTTATTTAAGTAAAAACTTCTACATAAGTTGTTGAGCTCTATGATTTGTGATCCACAGAACAATGATGGAATTGCAGAATTGAGGCTTAACATTATATAAAATGAATTTTATTATTTTCTGTGGAAAATAAAGTCAAATTCAAAAAGGTTCACATAGTCGTAAGCTGTTTTGGTTGCTAATTTGCATCCTTCCTTAGAAAAAATCCAAATTGTCACCAGACCCCTCCCACCTTCCCAACATTAAAATTTCTATAAAAACTCTAAATCTGCTGATTATTGTACCTCTGAAATCTCATGTTTCGCCCTTTGTGCACAGAGTTGACCTCTGGTGACCTTATTAATATGCATTGTGGGTATTTAATTTTTTTTGGAATGGTGTGGGTGGCAGAGCTCTGGACCCCCGGTGTGGTTAATAAGCTTCTCTGTGTGACGAAGCCGGGAAGAGCAGATTTAGACACAGCTCCAACCCCCCCGAACCCCCCGCTCCAACTGAGCACCAGGCCCCCCACAGAGCACTGCACAGATCTGTCCACTACAGCTGAGCTCCACACACACACACAGCTCTTACACACACACACACACACACACACATATATTTATATACATACACAAAATAAGTTTCCTCCTGCACAAAAGCAAGACTTCTGATTTCAGTTCAGATTTTATGGTTTAGGAGATTTCACATTTTGATAATGATAACACTTTGATAATTCTAGGGATGGGCAATATGTTCCTAAAAAAAAAATCACAATATTTCAGGGTATTTTGTGATAATTATATTATCTTATATTATAAGATATAACAAAACCAAAATAATTTCAAGAATATAGAACTGCAACAAAATAAATGTAAATATGTTTTATTTATTAGAAATTCAATAGAAACAATAAAAAAAACTAAAAATGTAATGAAAAAACACAAATCTACCACAAAACGAATGTGCAGCATATTTATTGCATGCATCTAAACTGCAAACAGTTGAAAGTAAATACAGTAAATAACTAAAAAAAAATACAAAACAGACTGCTTTCAAGAATATCACAATATGGACTATTTTATTGTGACAAAAATGTTGGCAAATATTATTGTGCATTATTCAATATGGCACACCCCTAACAGACATGGTTCACCATTTGGATACGTGCTTTAATAACAAAAGCTCATTTTAACTCTCCATAATTTGGTACAACCAAAAAGGTGGTTCCAGTCTACATCAATTGATCCATGTTCTGGTTCGTTTACAGTGTAAAAACACTTTTTTTTTAGATATTTTGGACCAATTAGGACCAATTACAGGAAGTTGAGGCAGGCCATCATCACCCATTACAGTACAGAAGATGAAAAAGATGATGCTCTGCTGAAATTCAACTACAATTGGCATGCAGGCATGTCACTCATCAGTATGGGTACAACAGACTACGCTGATGACTCCTACGTCTACTGTAGCTGTAGATTCTACAATTAATATTCTACAAACCAATCAGTGTGAACTAAAGGGAAACTGTGCTCACAAAGGTGATGAGGTGAGGATGAAGTAAAGTTCTTCAGTTCTTTCAGTCACAAATCTCCAGTGTGAAACCAAAGCTAAACAGTTTTAATGCAGTTTACACTCCTGGTCCAGGTTGCCAGGTGTGGGAACACTCCAAAATGCATTTGTACAAAGAACTTTTGTTCTGCACAGACACTCCAAGCCCCTCCCCCTGCACTGCTGACTATAGCGGTTTCTAGTCCAGGTCCATCTTCATGTAAAGAGCTTGCATCAATCGTCAAAGAAGCATTACCATTCCCATTCATTCCTCTGAGGTCATTTTAGAAGCTTCTAAACATACCTCTAAATGGTAAAGTGGTGGAGATGGGGGCTATTAAAGTCTGCACATATTGTCTAATGTATTAGCTTCATTAAAGCTGATGCTATTAGACAATATATATATATATTGTTTGTATGAGTGGAGGTTCAGTAATATGTGGATATTGACAGCAGCTTTGCTTTACGGGGCTGTAAAATGGAAGGGAGTGGCTCATATAGGACACTGTTGAGAAATAACCTGGCTGCACACACACACACAATCTCACACACACACGCGCTGGTCAGAAGAGCAGCTTTAGCTTCAGTGCTATTACATTCACCTAAAAACACAATGGAGGTCAATTTGAACTCGTGTTTCACAAACAGCTATTAGCCCACGGTTCCAGAGCTGAAATTGATTTATAGAGTAGCTTGAGAGATGCTCACATTGACCCGCTGTGACAGGAAACGAGGCAACCATGAATAATCAATTTGCACGCGCACAGGCACACACCCTCAGCATCCCCCCGACAGTAGACCGGCTTCACCCCGCTTCACGCCCCCACATACAGACTCATCCACATCCTCCCTAACCTTCCTCCTCCATCCCCCTTTCCACAGCCTCATCTGGCACTCACACGGCCTGTCCGTCACACTGCCCGCACCATCACAAAGACTGAAAACCTACAGACACCCCACATACCACACACTTCAGCCACTACAAATACCCAGTTCATCCATGCTGCTCCCATTCACAAATCCCTTTCAAATTAAGGGAAATATATAAACATGCTTCATTCATTAAGCACTGTATTTTTTTTTCTGAATCATCATCTCAATTAAGGCCGTCACAATAAGAGAGCACTGGTTTAGTGGTCAGGATTAAAGAGGCACTAAACCCTAAACCATATATATTTTTTATTAATAGCTGAAATGTGTTCCATGTGTTCTAGTCCTGCTTAAAAAAAGTTTTAAAACCTTTCCTAAACTTTAAAAAATGCTTTTATTGTGGTCATTTCAGCCTCAGTAGTGGCCTCACAGGTTTAACCTGCATCTCACCGCTATCAGAGGCACACTGCTCAGCCCCTAAACCCATACATCACCCACTGCCCCTTCCTTCAAACTACTCCTTCCATTTTTTAAAATTTGAGCTAAAGGGGTGGAGTCCGCTAAAACAAGGGGGTTTAGAAACCTTTTTAAGGGCAAGTGGTCTTGTGGTCAGTATTTTCCTGTAACGGAAATGTGTTCTTACCTTAAGTAATGTGAGTTTAGTAAGTGAAATACTATTCAAACACTGTTCTCCTTTAAAAGCTCTAAGAGCTGTAAAACTGGCTCACGCCTCATACAGCAAATAGTCCTCTAGAATTAGTTAATTAATTTAATTACAATCAATCGAATGTGACAGTTTTAACTGTTCTCAGATCTGCATTCTTGCTTTCACAACTTCTGATTCTGATCAGTTTATCTAGAGATTAAAAAAACATATTAGATTTTCCCCTCAACAACTCTGTCCAACTTTTGACTGCAGATTGCTGTAAACTCCCAGGAGGCAAGACATGATAATAAGGCTGAATAAAAAATGTTATTATCGCATTATCAATCTGAGGATTAAGCCTCTGAATATTTACATAATATAATTAGATGTGTTCCACACATAATACTGTTTGTGTAAAAGTGTGTGTGTTAGTTAGGGAACTTGCTAATACAAAACGTATTGTGGTATATTGCAGGTCTGTTAACATGGCAATATGTTGTTATGGTTTAAATGCAATTTTAGGAAAATAAAATCTGAGTGAATGAAATGTATACGTTTTGTATCGTTTTATAACAGTGGAATTACAGTGGAGTACAACACTGCTGTCTAGTGGTAGAGGTGGGAATGACATGACATCTAACGGTCTGATATTATCACAACATGCTGAACTACGATATAATACTTGATAAATTGCAAGACAATTCTATACAATACTTCATGCCATCTGTGTTATTTAAGAGGATAAAATACTACTAAATATGCAAATAATATAAATGTTTGGTTTATTGGTGTCAGTTTCACAAAATTAAAAAATCAATATTATTAAAATGATTTAGTCCATTTATTATTCATTTGACTATAGCACCACTATGTGGAGCAATGAAGCAGTAACTAACAAAATGACTAAATGAATCATAGTCTGTTATCTTCATACGTAAACTAATAATTAAAATCGATATTGTGTTTCGTTTTAAACAAGTCTTCTGGAACAGGAGCCCACAGGCCACAGCCCACATGAAGGCCTCTGCAGCCTATTTAATATGTTAAGTGATCCATCAGCGATCAACAGGACGAATGACAAGCATGATGAAAGTCGGACAAAAAACACACTCAGCACATCTGCCTCACTGCCTGGGCGTGATCACATGCACGTCTGAGTTTCTGCGTTTCTGTGAGGAAATAAAAGGCATTGTGTCATCACTTCACTCCGTCTGCATTTCCGGCTTCAGGCTGTTGCTGCGGCTGGTTTACCACTTCCTCTTATCATCAGGAGCTGAGTGACGGAGCGGAGCTGCTGTGGTAAAGGTACCGCAGTCTCTTCCCGCAGTCTTTGTAGAATGGGAGTTAGATTTAGAGTCACAGAGTTCAAAGGAATGAAGAGAGAACTGGGAGAACTGGGTTCAAAACTGTATGAAATACTGTTGAGATGATAGTTCTCCTAATTGAATGATGTATTTTTCTCTACAAAAGCAGAATATTTAAGCAACACTGGGAAACTGTGCTGAAAAAACACTGATTAACTCAAAATTCCATTATATCACAATGCAGTCTTTTTCATATACTGTCAGGCCTTGAAGAATACTGACTATGAACTGCTACTGTTATTATAAACGTTGCTATGGTATCTTGAGTGGTTGCAAGGTTGTGGTTGCTATTTTATTGTTCAATGGTTGCTACAGTGGTGTTAAGAGTTTGCTATGAAATTGGTAAATTGTTGCTAGGTTGTTGTAAGACAGTTGCTATGGTATCTTGAGTGGTTGCAAGGCTGTTGCTAAATGTTTGCTAAGTGGTTGCTAGGTTGTTGCTATAGTACCCTGGATGGTTGCAAGGTTGTTGCTAGATGGTTGCTATGGTGTGGTTAAGTGGTTGCACATAAATTACTAAATGGTTGCTAGGTTGTTGTAAGGTTGTTGCTATGGTATCCTGGGTGGTTGCTATGCTGTTGCTAAATAATTGCTTTTGGGTCCCAGGTGGTTGCTATGGTGTTGCTAAGTGCTTGCTATGGTATCCCAGGTGGTTTCTATGGTGTTTAACTATAGAAAAATAAAATGATTTCTAGGTTGTCTTAAGACAAGAGCTATGGTATTGTGAGTGGTTGCAAGGTTGTCTACAGATTGGTGCTATTTGTGTCCCAGTTGGTTGCTATGATATTGATAAATGGTTGCTAGGTTTTGTAAAGATGGTTGCTTTGGTATCTCAAGTGGTTGCTTCGGTATATCAGGTGGTTGCTATGGTGTTGTTTGGTGGTTGCAATAGAATTAGTTAAATTATGGCTCCCTATTGAACATCTATAATCTGTAATAGGTGCACAGGGTCATTTATACAGGCAGTAATACTCTAAATGCTGACCTGCGGGCAAAAGGACTTGTATTGATTCACTGCAGCATAAAGAGAAATCACTGCTGCCTCGTCAGAACTTCAGCCGATTAATTAGCTGATTAACTCGATTAATCTAGACATAAGCTTCAGTACAGACTGCACAGTTTCAGAGATATCCACTATTCTGGAACAGAGCCTGGACTGAGCGGACTCTGGATTAAATGGTCCTCAGCAGAGCTTCAGAAAAGAACATGTGTTTGTTTTAACATCATCACCCCCCATCCCCCCGTCCCTCCACCCACCTCCCTCACAAAAACAGATCAGTAGGTCAGGAGGGAGGGGCAGCAGCACAGGAAATGGACCCTATTCATTTCCTTTCCTGCAGCGACAGGGGAGAGAGCTTTAACTCTGGCACACTCGCACACACTAGCTCTCTCGCTTTCACAAACACACAAACACACATACACACACTCTTTGGAAACATTTGCACTTTTTCACACTTTTCTGTCTGGCACTCGCTCTCCCATGTGACTCTCTCTCTCTCTCTCTCTCTCTCTCTCTCTTGTGTTTTTGTATTCATCTCACTGATTAGCTTGGATGTGCACTGCTATATAAAAGCTGACTCTTGAAAAGACAAAGGGAACAACACTCTTTGAACATTTATATATAAATTTAATGTATAATATGAATACGATATATGTATTACATATACTTAGGACATGGAACAGTGTGAACATAAGTGGTGGGCGATATGGCCCTAGAATAATATCACAATATTTTAAGGTATTTTCGTGATAACGATACTCTTGGCGATATGACAAAACAAGTAATAAAAAATAAAAAATAAAAAATCAAGAATACACTAATGCAACAAAATGATTTTTTTATATTGTTGCATATGATATAATATGGCATACACCTAACTAAGATATTAAAAATAGAAGAATTTTATCTGATTTGTATCAGAAGTTAAAGATCCAAAATGTCATGATACTCATAATAATGCACTCCATATATCTCCATATATCCAGAATTAATGCAAAATAAATAATACTGGACAGTCCTTATTTTTTGGTTTTAAAACAGAAGCTTAAAGCAGAAGCATTCTAAGTGGACAAGGGACAAAATATTGTGTTTAATGGTACCAGTGTGCTGGAACGAACATCCCTGCTATATTAATACTAAAAACTGGGGTGTTGGGTCACTTTTCACAGGAGTTCTTCTGGCCAGATCATGCGTCTTTGCGTACTTCTGTCAAACTTACAGCCTCTAAAAGAGGATCCAGATTAGTTTTACTGGACGCGAGCAGCTGGTGGAGCAATGGAGACTTCAGATGGCAAAACTCATTAATATACACAGACAAAACTGACAACCGTATATAATAAGTCTCTTATATCCTATGAAGACATTTCCCTTAGAAGTTTCTGACTGAGCGTGCTCTCTCTTTCTCTCTCTGACTGAACATAACCTGGAATCGGATTCTTCCGCTCTGAAAGGAGACCGCATCACACCCACCCAGTTTAAAATAATTCTTCCGCATGCTCGGTGCAATAACCCATTATCACCAGAGAGGGCCCTAAATTCCCCAAATCCCCAAATGTATGGACATCGGCTTTAATGACAAAAACATACAGGTGGGTTAAGCAGTATTTAAACTGATAAAATTAGATGTTACCTAAGGGGAGAGTTTCAGAACCCCCACACCTGTATAAGTTGTGAGGTGTTTTCTTATGAGGCAACGGGCCAACAGACTTATGCCACAGTTTTTTCTTTTATGCTTGGGGCATGGCAAATATAATTTGGCATAAAACCAGTTCTTGTCCAATAACTTTTGGCAAGCCATCTCTAGGTGGAACTCGTTGCCTTTAACTCTCTTTAAAAAGTCAGGAATATTTTGTTGAACAAATTTTTGTTAAAGTTTTAGCTTATCCCTGGGCTAATCCTGGGTTTTCAGACTAGTAACTTCATTAAAAACAACACACAAACACATGCAGCGTCTCTGACCTCGCTCTACCCAGCCAGCTCACAATAGGCGATGACATCAGAACAGTCGTGTCTAGAGAGGCAGACATTCGCCTCCAGGAGGAAGGTCAGCGCAGCCATGCATTCATCATTCTTCAGGGGGTCCGCTCTTTAAACAAACCCACCGTGATGTTTTGGTCAGCTGACTGGGAGGCGCTGACTGACCAGTATACACCGGCGCCAGGCATGTTCTCATCAAGCAATGGTGATGGTGATAACAAGATAACGAGACTGAGTAAAGGTCAGCCCATTATGCCTAATTTGGACCATTATACTGTACATACTGTGTATAATAAGGGAGTGTACACTACATGGACAAAAGTAATGGGACATCAAACTGCTCATTCATTGGCAGCCATTCCAAAGAATACAGTTCCCAAGCTCACTGCTCCACAGCTTAATGCTGGGGCAAGAGTTTATACCCATGAAGCTAGAAATGGTTTTAGGTATGGTGCCAATTCTACTGGTAATACTTCTTTACAGGTAGTAAACAAGCTGTATGTTTGAGTGCATTTGCACATCTTTGTCAGCAATTGGTGCATCTTAGGGTGATGGTTTGGACGAAAAAGAAGAAAAAGAAGCAGTGTTGTGCCAAAATGTGACATAGCAGTACAGGTACAACAGATAACGCTGGTGATTACTGTGTCTACTGTAACTGTAGATTATTAACCCTTATGTTTATAAACAGGAGAGTCTTCTACGCTCATTCTGGTGCAAGATGCCTGTACCTGAGGCAGATTCTGGCAAGATTTCAAGCAGAATTTACCACAAGACCTGGAACACCACAACACTCGACGAACTGAGAACATTCTACAAACTAGTAAGTGCCGGGTACAGGAAGACAAAAGCCCATGTAGGTTCTTTTAATGCACTCCGATGCTAATCCTCAATGTGAAACCAAATATAAGTGGACGTTCTGTTTATAATGTAAAATACACCCTAGGTTTGGTTCGGATTCAGGTCTGGAACTCAATGTGAGAAAATGATCTTAAAGTATGCACATGTCTGACAGAAGTATGGGTAGAACAGATTATGCTGGTGATTACTGTATCTACTGTAACTGTAGATTATAAACCCCTATATTTATAAACAGAAGAATCTGTTACGCTCATTCTGATGCAGGACGTTCTGTACCTGCAAAGGGGAGTCGAATACTGGTAGAGGAGGCACAAGACCTGTAAAGGAACCTCAAGGAACTGAGAACATTCCACAAACCAAACAGCACCAGGTATTGAAAGACGCAGCCCACGTAGTTTCTTAATGCACCAACTGCCGCAACTTTATTGTGAAACCCAAACTAACTGGACGTAATGTTCCATATAAAATGTAAAATACACCCTAGCTTTGGTTCGGATTTGGGTCTGGAACTAATGGAAATTGAGACGTCTTAAAGTTTGCACACGTCTGACAAAATTATTGGGAAAAAAATTTTGCTGGTGATTTCTGTATCTACTGTAACTGTAGATTATTAACCCTTATATTTATAAACAGGAGAACATGTTATGCAAGATGCCTCTACCTGCAAAGGGGAATTGGATTCTGGGAAAGAAGGCAGAATTTGGCACAAGACCTGTAAGGTATCTCAAGGAACTGAGAACATTCCACAAACCAATCAGTGACAGGTATTGAAAGACGCAGCCCTCGTAGTTTCTTAATGTACTCACTGCCGCAAATTAATTGTGAAACCCAAACGAACTGGACGTAATGTTCTGGGTATAATGTAAAATACACCCTAACTTTGGTTCGGATTTAGGTCTGGAATTCCAGATGAGAAAATGATCTTAAAGTATGCAAGTGTCTGTCAGAATTATGGGTACAACAAATTATGCTGGTGATGACTGTATCTACTGTAACTGTAGATTATGAACCCTTATATTTATAAAACAGGAGAATCTATTATGCTCATTCTGCTGCAAGACGCCTATACCTGCAAAAGGGCAGAATTTGGCACAACACCAAATGGAAACTCAAGGAACTGTAGAAATACGCAGTAAATGTAGGACCTTTACCCAATGCCAAACTAACAATGCAAAACCAAAGCTAACTGGAATAAATGTACCATGTAAAAAAGTTAGGATTCTAGTCAGGAATTCAAAATGTTCTTAAAGTAACCAATGCATTCATTAGAAGAGATGTTCACAAATATTCAGACATTCAGTGTATTTTGTCAGTGTATCACCAACCCACATACGTAACGCATTCTAAATAACGTCAATCTGCAGCGAAATGCCAATCATATTTCACTCAGTGAAACTTTTGCTTTATGAGAACGCAGTAGAAGAATCGAGGTCTACAGAGGACAAGCTCTCGAGGGCTGCATGAAAGTCGCCACTCTTCAGTTGCCGCTAGCTCTTGGGTCTGTTATCAGTGTTTAGCCACCCGTGGATTTGCATGAGGAGGAAGAGGATTTGCATGTGTCCACGGCTCCTTTCAGCCTCGGGGACGAAGCTCAGCAGATCATCTAGGTACAGGCTGTCCATTCCCAGCAGCCTCTTTACCACGCTGACTCTACAAAGTCATACAAGAACACTGCGCATGGCTTAACTGCTCAACACGGACAACTTTCTTAAATAATGCAATTCAACTGTGGAGGCCCACTAATCTACACATTTTAATGCTCTTCCTGCATTAACAACCCTATTTGAACTCAATATTGAGCTGGTTATGAGCTGATTAGTTAAAGGAAATAAAGGTTCAGACCACATCCGGTACTTGTTGCAATATATAATAATAGAAAGTACAAGGGCTGCTCCCAAGTAGTGCCTCATCCACAGTCATCTCTGTTCTGCACTCCTAGAGAGCACGGTTAGCCATGGATGATGATCTTTGCCACCATTAATGTACATTAGCTAATGTATGAGAATTGTCTGTTAGTATTCTCCTCCAAGCGTCAGTTTAAAGAGAAACTAAACCCTAAAATATATATATTTTCATTAATAGCTGAAATGTATTCCTCTGAAGTAATGAAACATATCAATCCTGCATAAAAAATTTTAAACATGGCCTAAACTTTAAAAAACTGTTTTATTGCAGTCACTTCCGCCCTTTGCAGCACCCTCACAGGTTCAACTGTGCTACAGGTGACGATTGTATTTCTGTTTACTTTGGTACATCACTATCAGAGGCATACTGCTGCTGCTGCTGCAACTCAGCTTAATCAGCTCTCTCTCCCACACGCCTGCCCCGTCCCTAAACCCATACATCACCCAGAGCACCTCCCAAACTACCCCTCATATTATTTTAGCAATTTTCGAATTTGAGCAGAGAGTGAAGTAAGTAATCACCACAGTGGTGATTATTCTGCCTCAGAGAGAGCACATGCAATCATATGAATAAAAAAACAATGAATTGGCCATTTTAAGAAAACATTTAATCTATGATACATGACTTGATCAATAAAGAAAAGTTCAAAAAGTCTCTGGATCAATGACTATCATTTCTATTATTATCTAATTAAAGTGGCAGTCTGTATTATTTTGTTCTTAAACTGAAAGCAGAAGCATTTCTGAGAGAAGAAGGGATAAAATATTGTGTTTAATGGTACCATTGTGCTGAAACCACCATCCCTGCTAAGCCTAATATATATTCATTCTAAAAACTGGGGTCTCTTTTCGCAGAAGTCCTTCTTGCCACGTCACTTGTCTTTACGTACTTACGTCACATGTACAGCCTCTGAAAGAGGATCTGACTCAGTTTTACTTAACGCAATTGGCTGGTGGAGCAACGGGGACTTCAGAAGGGGAACTCAGTATCCCATTCACCCAGAGTAAAACAAACTGTGTAGTTGAAGTCAAGTGAATATTCTGTCTGAGCTTGCTATCTCTCTCTCTCTCTCTCTGACTGAACATAACCTGGAATCAGATTCATCCGCACTGAAAGGAGAGCGCATCACACCCGCCCAGTTTAAAATGATTCTTCTGCATGCTCGGTGCAATTACCCATTCTCACCAGAGAGGGCCCTAAATAAAAAAATTAAAAAATAAAAACTTATGAACATCAGCTTAACCTATGACTGGTGAAGTTGTGTGTTGGCACCCAGTAACAAGCGGTCATTATCACGATTACACTTTACTGAGTCAATAAAACTATTAGAACTTCATATCAGTATTTACATTCAGTCACAAAACCATTCACACCAAGCCAGCAATGTCAACACACACACACACACACACACAAAACCTCCCAACAAATTAACACATAAGCACTGAGGCGAGGGCAAACTGCCACTGATCAATCCTGGCTTTTTTGGGCAGAGTGCCCGAGGCAGACAGTGTGAAGGACTTTTGTTCTTGGCTCTGTGTCCTAAAATGTGCACATCAAGTACATTTAGTGCTGTATTTCACTCCGACCGTATCAACCCTGAGCCAGAACATCAGAAGATTACAGGAGGACAAACTCATCTTCCAGTACCAGAAGAGTAGGAGGAAATTCCACATTTACAATACATATAAACGTTACATCACATTCCAAGGATTGGACCCTACAGACATGATACACATTTCATAGCGAACCGCAGAATATAACTTTAACTATAAGTCTGTCAACCACTATTAGTAAGTAATCAAGCTTGAAAAAACCAAGGCAAGCTGTAAGAAACTGTGGCTAAATTGTTCCAACCCTGTCAAGGCGTAATGTTAGCATCATGGCTAACCTGCTCAAACCCTGCTGAGGCTGGATGTTAGCATTATAGGTCACCTGTTCCAACCCTGCTGAGATTGGATGTTAACATCTTGGCTAACCTGTTTCAAACACTGCTGAGGCTGGATGTTAGAATCATGGCTAAACTGTTCAAACCAAAACGAGGCTGGCTGTTAGCATCATGGCTATATTGTTCTAACTCTGCTGAGGCTGGATGTTATCGTCACAGCTAACCTGGTCCAAACCCTGCTGAGACTGGCTGTTATTATCATTGCTAAATTCTTCCAACCCTGCTGAGGCTGGATGTTAGCATCATGGCTAAACTGTCCCAAACACTGCTGAGGCTGGCTGTTAGCATCATGGCTAACCTCCTCCAACCCTTTTTATCCATCCAATTCCTGTGTCTGTACATGTCCAATTCATTTGCTATATTTTGTTTTACAAAGTTAGTAAAATAATATTTAATACTAAATCCTAATTAAGCATCAACACATGGTGAGGTACACGGTAAATACAACCTCTGAGAGTTTTTATTTTCTGGGTGTCATTCTTTAGGCTGATGTATGGGGCCTGTGGGTGTAAGCCGACCTCAGGGCCCCTCACTGGGTCACAGTTCATATCTCTCAAACTCCAAGATCAGCAGAAGAGCCACACACAGGCAGCGGGAGCATGTGGCATACGTGTGGAAAAGCATTTAGTGGTGGAAGAGTGTGTGTGTTGTGTGTGTTTGTGTGTGGGCGACTGTGTGACCTCTCTTTGTCCTGTCAGCCCCCTGTCAGAAACACCACAACAATGTGGGACCATCCCTGTCCCCTGGAGAGATACACACACTCAGACAAACACACAACCTTTACACACAAAGAACCACACACAGGGTTTAAAACTGCAGCCTCTCAAACATACAGAGACCACAAGCACACACAAATGCACTTAAATACACACAAACATTATTATAATCAAAACCAGGCCTTACTGCTCACAAACGTTGCACAAACAAGCCACTCATCTAAAGAATCACTTAACCATCATAATGCAGTTTTGTCACATAACTTGAGACAGAATATACTCCCCTCCATCCGTACTAAAACAGTGAGGTCAATCCCTTTATTTCTGCGGTAGACTGACACTGACAACATTTGGGTTTAACACTAAAAGGTGAATATGACCATATAGAGCACGCATTTTACCTGCTAAAGAGGAGACTGAAGGGAGTAACCCCCCAAAACAAACACCAACGGAACAGGGCTGTGAAAAAGCACCACAAAAGAATTTATTGCAAGCAAAGGATTTGCAACTAAATATTAAGTTACAAATGTGTCCCAGAGATTAGGATTAGTCTGCTCCGTCATGCACATGCGCATATTAATACACACATTAATACACACTCTATCACACACACTCCAACACACAAACACACACACACACACAAACACACACACCTGGAGATGAGATGAAACAGCTGCTACCGGAAGCCCATGTGTTCCATAACTTTGATTTTAATTTTATTGAGGCAAAGAAGATCCTTTTGATGGACCTGATTTTAAATTATATATACAATATTTATATATATTTTATATATATTATAAATATATATAATTTAAAATATTCTGTAAGTTTTTAAATGTTTACATCCCAATTCTAATTAACAAACATTTATTGCTATTCAAAAGACAGTTGCTATTATTATGCTATTATAACATTAGCATTATCTTAAAATGACAATAATATCAATAATCACATTTATTTATGAAAGAAAATACCTTTTCAGAAAAGTTAATAATTTTACTCATTGATTTGAAGATGTGCAGATTAACACGTAAATGTGTGTGCGTGTATGTGTGTGTAAGTGTGTGTGTGAGTCAGGAAGTACTGTTATATTAAAGACGCAAAGGGTCAAAGGGGGGTGACTTTCCACTGCACTACACCACAGCCCTTCATTAATAGCAAAGTGTGTCCGAGTGTGTGTGTGTGTCCTTGGGTCTTCATAAAAGAGCAAGGTGTTGTGGAATGCGCAGGTTTATTAGTGTGAGTGTGTGTACTACTTGTGTGTCGCTGAACCTTAAGTCTGTTTTGGGTGTGAAAAGAGAGAGCAGGATGTCTTTAGTGTAAACTGAAGAGGCTCCGCCTCCTTTCTGCTCTTCACAGACCTCATTTAGTAAAGCCTCTTCAGAGCTCAGTCAGGCAGAAACGTCCGCCCCACACGGCCACAACTCACTCCTCAGAGCAAACTTCACACACACTCGCACACTCAGCACTGAAGTACAGAGCCAGAGGAGAGGGAGAGAGAGAGAGAGAGAGAGAGAGAGAGAGAGAGAGAGAGAGAGAGAGAGAGACAACATGGTTCCTCTTAGGCCTGTACAAATCTCACCATTCACAACAATGAAGCTTATATAACCACAAAGCCACTACATAACCCCAGTGTTTCACTATAATGAGAAAACAATACAATGGAATGTCCCAGCTCACAGTTTAGGTTTAATAACATTATATAAAAAAACAAATAATTAAAATAATACAATCAGGACAATACAGCAAAACCTTTGCAAAATATAAGCAAGCTTTGGTCCAATAAATTGGAAAATACAATGATGTGCCATACTTTTAACAATATCCTCTCAAGGGTTTTCCATCCACTGGTTGCTGACAGTAGCCAGCAGCCAGCAAGGTTTGTCATTTCTGCAGCCGGCAAAATATGAAACTTCAGCAATCATGAAGCAGAGTTATCCATCAGGAAAACCCAGAAAAGTAAGGAGAGAGAAAAAAGAGGAATAAAAGGGAAAAAATACAGCAAAACCTTTGCTAAATACAGCACACTTTGGTCCAATAAATTGGAAAATACATTTACGCGGCCCAGGATGTTATAAGACAGAAACTAGCATTGAGAGGGGGGAGGGGGGAGGGGAGGGAGGGAAAGAAAGAAAGAAAGAAAGAAAGAAAGAAAGAACCTTTTTCTAATGGGCTGATAACATGTAATACTATCACTACTGTAATATGTGTGTCTCCTATGATGTGTCTATGCTGTTGTTCTTGTAGGCTTTGGGTGGGTGGAGCAGGGTGATAAGGCGTAGGGTTTTGTTGCTGTGGTTGAAGAGCGTCAGCGTTGGGAGTCCAGTGCTGCGGTTAGCGGCTAATGCTAATACTGCTCCAGCCTCGGTGCTGGAGAAGCTTTACTGAAACTCCTTTATAACACTACTGTACTGTACTTCAGCAGAGTGGCTTTACTGCTCTTTACAACCTGGCTGGTAAAATTCATACATCAGATGCACCGAATTATTAGGCACAAAAATAAACAAAAATTTGATGGTATTGAAGTCATGTGAATACAGTAAAACACACTGCCCCCAGTGGTAATGTTTAGACATGACTTGACAGTATGAAAAAAGTGGAAATGGCCCAACACAACTAATCTGAGCTATTATTATTTATTACTAACTTGTGACCTGTCTGACCTCTTCTACACTATCTTTTCTTTTTTCATCCATCACTATTGTGCCTTCCCTCCCCTGAGACGTCCCAAAAAGGTCGCAGTTGTGGAGGACACGTAGTGGGCAGAACTTCCAGGCTGTTCTTTTATTGGTGTTCCTGTGCTGCAATTCTACTGAGACTGCAGTGGCCCCTGTTTTGACTGCCACTGAGGTGCCAGACGCAGAACACAATCAGCCCATGTGATGGAAATGCGCAAGTTTGCAGTTGCCAGGGGAGAGATTGTGAGCCTGATATTTCAGCTTAGAGATGACACTCGATAGCATCTCTCTGAAGTTTGAAAGTAGGAGTTATTGTTTAGTTCATTAAAGCTTAGGTCACATGGGGGATTATAGTGATGGGAATGAAGATATCTGGTTTCATGTGTTCATGTGTTTGAAAACAGATCCAGCTTGGAGTGGTTGGTCATAACGTAAAAGGTAACAGTGTTGAATTGAAGACTGCTAAAGTGTATATTTTTGATACATCTTCTATCATTACACTATAATTATCTTGCCTTGCAATTGACAAAAAATATGTACATATACTAGATAATCAATTAGCTGTATATCAGTATATATATGATAAAATATTGGATCAGAATCTGATCATTTTGTTTTGTAATTTAAATTCAAACAATAGCAATCTTACTCAGAATCCAAACTGCTGAAGAACATTACAGCAGTCATAACAGAGAAATGATTCTCTGAATGGTCACTGAGTGGTTTAGCCATCAGCATAATGGTCATTTTCCTCTCTGTACCACACTATTGATCATATTGATTTCTCTGAGAATGATTAAGTCCATTCATACATAGACCCGAGAGGTCACAGTAGAATGTCTGTATAGTAGATGCTAATGTACTGTAAGCAATACGGCTTCCATTACCTTAAATGAACTCATTAAATAAAGTATTATTCAGCTAAAATTTAACCAGTGCAGAGGAAACAGACAGTGCCAACAATGGACAATGTTTTATCATGGTTTACATATATGTTTACATATACACTATATAGCCAAAAGTATTAGGGGGGATTATGATCATTTTCTCTCTGTCACACTTTTAATCATATTCGTTTCTCTGGAAATGAGAAAGTCCATTCATACATAGACACAAGAGGTCACAGAAGAACGTCTGTATAGTAGAGGCTAATGTACTGTATGCACTGCAGCAACAATATGGCTTCCATTACCTTGAATTAACTCATCAAAAAAACTGAAACACCTGGTTTTAGACCACAATAATTTATTGTCCCGACGGACAGTTCTGGTGGAAACAGAAGAGTTGAGGTGCACATTGAATTCTGCCGTGATTTGGGCAGCCGTGGTTTTATTTTTTTTGGATACAATCCGGGTTAGCACTCGAACATCCCTTTCAGACAGCTTCCTCTTGCATCCACAGTTAATCCTGTTGGATGTAGTGCGTCCTTCTTGGTGGTATGCTGACATTTCCCTGGGTACTGTGGCTCTTGGTACATCACAAAAACTTGCTGTCTTGGTCACAGAAGCGCCAGCAAGACGTGCACCAACAATTTGTCCTCTTTTGAACTCTGGTTGTGTGCATTGCAATATTTTGAGCAAAACCGTGCTCTTACCCTGCTAATTGAACCTTCACACTCTGCACTTACTGGTGCAATGTGAAATTAATGAAGATTGGTCACCAGGCTGGTCCGATTTAGCCATGAAACCTCCCACACTAAGATGACAGGTGTTTCAGTTTTATTGTCTAACCCCTGTACACTATATTGCCAAAAGTAATCACTCGTTTTGGTGTTTGCCAGTAAAACTGAACTTGTCTGAGTGCATTGTGCCAAGTGTAATATTTGGCAGAGGGGGGATTATCCACACATTATGGTACAAGGTTGTGTTTCAGGAGTTGTGCTCAGCTCACTAAAATACACTGAATGAAAGTCTCAAAGCTTTAGTATACCAAGAGATTTTAGATGATTTCATGCTTTCTTTTTTTTTTTTGACTTTGCAGGAAATGTTTGGGGGTGGCACCTTCCTGTTCCAACATGACAACACATCATTGTACAAAGCAAGCTCCATAAAGGTATGGATTACCACACTTGCTGTGGAAGAACTTGAATGGCCTGTACTCATCCCGATAGAACACCATTGGGATAAATTAGAGTAAAGACTGTGAGCATCAGTGTCTGGTCTTATAAATGCGCTTCTGGAAGAATGGCCAAAAATTCCCATAAACACAATCCTAAACCTTGAGGAAAGCCTTCCTAGAAGATTTGAATCTGTTACAGCTGAAAAGGGTGGGCAGACATCATATTATATTCATTTTTATGGATTACGAATGGGATATTACTCAAATTCATCTAATTCAAATTCATATAAGAGTGCCCTCTGCTATCAATTAGTTTGTCTCTAGTAATTATTACAGCCTGGCCTGTATCTACACGCCAGTACAAATGACACTGGGGAATAATGACACTACTGTAAGAGCTAAGCTCAGGGTCGCAGCTAGCGGAGCGTGCTAACATCTGTCACTACAGACGCCATATGATCAGCAGCCTCCTCCCTCCTAGCTAAGGCCAGGATGGCTGAGGGCAGCAGGCCGTCATATGGTGGCCGCTTCAGCGTGGCCGGTTTCTTTGGCTCAGCTGTCTGTTATCTCTTCAGTTTTTTTTTTGGCTAATTCCATTATTGCCATCTATGCTTCACTTTACCAATGAAGGTGAGTACGGTGAGATCAAGGGAAGAGTCCCAGCAGGTAGACGGCCAGGCGGACTGATTAAATGGGGGACAGTTGGACGGCACAGGTGGTGGAAACAGTAAGCGACGGGTGCCAACATGCTGTTGTCCTTGTCTGGCACTGGCATTGGCTCTCTCGAGGTCTCCTGATGCCAGTAGTAGTAGTGCTGCCAGGGTGCTTTGAATATTCCCAACAGTGGCTGGGAAAAGTTATAGAGGTAAGAAAAAAAAGGTCAGGGGCGCACTGTGTGCCAGTGGCCACTATGCTCCATTATTCATTCAAAATGTAATTACTATCTGTAGGATACTGAAATTAGAGCCAAATATTGCTATCAATAATTCAGCCCACTATTTTTAGCTGAGCTTATGCTCACACCACTAATGCTGATCCAAGTAGAGCACCTTTGATGACAGCACTATCCCACAGACATGGAAGCTGGGGAATCTGACTCCCCATCAAGGCATCACTGCTGGTTTTGGGTAAAGACTCCAAACTAAAAAGTTACATTTACGAACCACTGTGAATGAATTATGTAGTCTCTACCAAACATGCATATACATATAATGGAATAGATGCTGAAATGCCAAAGACATATTTTGCACCATGTGTGATTATTGACTTTTTGTTACTAAATTATTGTTTACAATCCTGTAAGGCTGGATGAAATATATCATCTTTGTCAGTACATGACTTTTGTCATGTCTTCCTGAAGCAAGATTTGAATATAAGGGCACTTACATTGAACTGCATTGAATTAATTAATCAATAGTCCAGCTATGTATATAGGAACTTACCAGACAGGTCAGAAGTAAAGAAAGAAATTCTACAACTGCAAACCTGACAAGACATGGCCGTCCACCCAAACTGACAGATTGAGCAAGGAGAGCACTGATCAGAGAGAAGCAGCCAAGAGGCCCATGATTACTCTGGAGGAGCTGCAGAAATCTGTCCACACGACAACTATAAAGTTGTAAACTTCACAAATCTGGCCTTTATTAAAAAAGAGTGGCAAGAGGAAAACCATTGTTAAAAGAAAGACATACAAAAGTAATACATTTTGCAGTTTGCCATGTAGGAACACAGCAAACATGTGGAAGAGGGTGCTGTGGTCAGAAGAGAGTTTCACTTTTT
Organism: Astyanax mexicanus; assembly: GCF_023375975.1. Taxonomy (NCBI): domain Eukaryota; kingdom Metazoa; phylum Chordata; class Actinopteri; order Characiformes; family Acestrorhamphidae; genus Astyanax; species Astyanax mexicanus. The sequence goes on from NC_064431.1 coordinate 22,271,210, forward strand.
ACCTAATTGCAAAGCATTATGTGTGTGGCAGAAAGGTGACACTGCTCGTCACCCTGAACACACCACCTCCACTGTAAAACATGGTGGTGGTGGCAGCACCATGCTGTTGTAGGCCACAAAAGCTGTTTGAGGCTACAAAAAACTTGGAACTTGGAAACTGGGAAGAAGATTCACCTTCTAGCAAGAAAATGACCATAAACATATAGCCAGAGCGGTTTAGATCAAATAATATTTGTGTGATAGCATGACCTTGTCAAAGGCCTGACTTTAATCCCATTGAGAATCTGTGCCAAGACATGAAAATTGCTGTTCATAGATGCACTCCATCCAACCTGGCTGAGCTTAAACCATTTTGCAAAGAAGAACGTGCAGAAATCTCAGTCTCTAAACGCTTAAATCTGGTAGAGGCATAGCGCAAATTACTTGATATAGGAAATACAGAAACTTATTTGATGAATATTTTGAAAGCCACAGATCAGTTTCATTCCACTTCACAATAGCATTATGTGCTATTTTGTGCTGGTCGATCACTTTAAATCGAAAATGTTTTTGGTTGTATTGTGAACAATGTGAAAAAGTTAAAGGAATATGACAACTTTTGCAAGCCACTGCACATACTGTTGTCCCATGACTTCTGGCATATCAATGTATGGTATTACATGTACACAAACCCACTGCGATTCAAGTTCTTCCCCCACGTTCCATAACATGCCCGAATGCCTCCAGCGTCTGCTCGGTCTGTGTTATTGTTTATTTAGCAGGCTATTATTCCAGCGAATTTAAGTAGCACTCACTTACAGACCAGAGCAGCCCTTTGCTTTCCCACGGACCCGCCGGTACGCCGCTACCCTGCGTTTAGCGCTTTCTTTAGATCTTTATAATGGGCGTAATCCCATCCTGCAGGTCCCTCTCTGGGATTAGCTACTGAGCGGCCCTCTGGGAGATGTAGGCAGGCTCAGTGTGGGATTGTAGGGTTTGAGCTCATTTATTGGTTGTACTGTTAATTGGAATTGATTGGGTAACAGAGAAAGACGGACGGGCTGCCAGGCTGAGTGATGCCAGGTGATGAAGTCTGGTTTGGTTTGCTGCAGGAATATTTGCGAGAGTAAATACAGTTTTTTTTAGCTTTGCAGCCCCGAGCAAACACAATGCTGGTGTTGGTTTTACTCGAGAAAGCAAGCTATGTGTGTGTATTGTGTGTGTGTCTGACTATATGCCAGCTCGGGCTACAGTGCAGTACTTGTGTGCACATGCACTAGTCAGCTATTGAGTTATGGGTACATGGTATTGCAATCTAACAAAGTAGATTGCATGATGAACAGAGTGGCAGCAGGGCAGGTGCTGTGTACTGTACTGCACTGCATGCTATTCAATTAAAGCCCACCTCTCTGTGGTGGGAGGGGTTAAGACCGGAATCTATAAGCTATAGTGCTCCATTTGAAGTGGCGGGAAACTAGAGAGATGGTCTTTTCTTTTTGTGTCTCAAACTGATGGGCATAAACAGTAAGTATTTTATATCATTATGATTAGTGCTGGGTGATTATGGCCTAAAAAATAATTTTAGATTTTTTATATTATAAACGATTCTCCCCCTACTAAAAATCAAACTACAGACAAGAAAGAAATGGTTCAAAACTAGGTTTATGTATTTTTTAATAGTTTTATATAGTTTTATAATTACAGATTGTAGTCCATCTATTTCTCTGCATTTTTTACATACTTGTCCTTTTTCTCTGTTCTTTAAGGATCAGGACTAGGGGTGGGCGAAATGGCCCTAAAATAATATCACAATATTTCAAAGTATTTTTTTCGATAGCAATACTTTTGGCGATATGACAAAACAGTTAAAAACAATTAAAAATATATTTCAAGAATATACTACTGCAACAAAATTAAAATTTTATTTTATCATGTCATGATACTAATTATGCACACCGTATATCCAGGACTGAAGTAAAATGAATGATACTGGACATATATAATCTGTCTCTAGTAGATATATAATGGGAAATGAGAACAGTGTGAATTTTTCTCTTGCTAAAAATAGCAAAAAAAAATAGTAATCTAATGGGATAATTAGGGATGGGTGATATGGCACGGTATTTCAGGGTATAATATCGTTCACAATATTTAAAAAAAAAGTTGGCAATATTATTGTGTATGATACAATATGGCACACACTAACAGGTATTAAATAGTTACACCTTTAAAGGAATTGTTGTGGAGTCCAGGCCTTAAAGAGTGGCCGGTAGTGCTAATATTATAGCTGATCAGGAGGTATACAGGAGTTTAAATGCCATCTTAGTGGCTCAGACAGTGGTCCTCCACAGGAAACTGCAGTGGCTTCTACAAGACCTGTCCTTTAAAAATCTGACAAACAAGACAGGTACACCTTTAAAGGTTTTGTTGTGTTGCAGTGGCTTCCACTAGGCCTGTCCTTTAAATGCTGACAAAGCACGGACACACTCTGAACCCAAACATAAACATTAGCTGGCAACATGTAGCCTACACATGTCACGAGAGAGCTAGGTGCAGCAGCCTAAAGCAGGAAACCAGTTATGGAAATGCACAATCCAGAAAAAGAACAAACAGTAGACAGGAAATATGCACAAACAGCCAAACACACACAGGCACGTAAAAAAAATCACATGCCAACATGCAGAAGACGTCTCAGTAAACTCCCAATGGCCTGGATTAGTTACCTCCTCTCGCTGCCTAGCTCAAGGTCAGATTGACAGGGAGCTGCAGTAAGGCGTGGCAGTGTGCGAATGTGTGTGCATGTGTGTATGTGTGTGTGACAGAGAAAGATAAAGAACCACGCAAACAGAGAGCACTCAACACTCAGCAACACTCAGCCACTTCTTCAATTATGGAAATAAAAATCAACAAATCTTCTATATAAGCTTAAATATATTAAATATATTAGTGGAAGCAGCTTCTCTGTCCTTTTAAAGGACATTAAGGTTAATCAGGTTTCCTGTGCACATTAACCTCAAGCCATCAAACGCTCAGATGCATTAAAAAAAGAATACACCACAGACAGATGCTAATTAACCTCAGTGCTACACTCATCTTTCCATAAATGCCTGTTATATGACCAATCAGACGCTCAGCGGTTAGTTGCCCACGACCCTGCTCAGGGCGGCTGGGTGTGCATGCGCACACTATGCTCTGTGGCCCAGGATGACCCCTATGGACTCTCTCTCTCTCTCTCTCTCTCTCTCACACACTCTCTCTTTCTCTATCACTCTCTCTTCTCCTTTTCTTTGATTCATCATGCCTTCAGAGCGCCTCCCAGGGGATCACCCTGCCAGATTAGCTAAATGCCATCCCTGTGGATGAGGTGGAGTTAAGAATTTAGCGTACGCATGAGCGAGTGAGTGACTGTCGGAGACAAAGACAGGAAGAGGGAGAAAGAGAAATAGATAGAGCGAGAGACACCCACTCAGAGAAGTCCCTAAACGTCACGTCTGTCACAACAGCTCAAGGTGAGAAATGGAAATGTGATCCACCACATTCAGTGTAAATGGGCTGAAGAAGAGAAGAGAAGAAGAGAAAAGGCAAGCTCAGGCTGTCCAAGCTAAACACAATGCATCCAGGAATCCAGTGACCCAGCATTAAAAGGAAAGAGACACTGACTCCATTAGCGTCTCAATGCGTCTCACACTTAAGCCCCCAGTAGCTGAATACACTCTATAGTGCTCATACTGTAGAGCCAGCACTACTGATTTACTAATGTTGGCATGCTTGTGCTAAAATACGATTGATTGATTGACTTACTTTGTTTCTATTGGGTTGTCCTCTTGCTTGGCGCGACACTATGAGTGCTGGATTAAGTGTGTTGTTAGTTACAACAGACTGCCTAAAAGCTTTCTGCAATGTTTTACATTGGACATTACTAGCTGTAGACTAGGGCTGAAAAGGTAGATAAAAGATACAAATCTGTCCACTGTAATTTATTTTTTATTATTCATGAATAAACTCTATAGTGCTCATACTGTAGACCCAGCACTACTGATTTACTAATGTTGGCATGCTTCTGCTAAAATACGATTGATTGATTGACTGACTTTGTTTCTATTGGGTTGTCTTCATGCTTGGCACTACAAAACTTGGCGCTACACTAGGAGTGCTGGATTAAGTGTGTTGTTAGTTACAACAGACTACCTACAAGCGTTCTGCAATGTTTTACATTAGACATTGTTAGCTGTAGGCTAGGGCTGCAAAGGTTGTTGAAAGTTGTAACTTTCAAACACGGAGAGAAAGTAGACTAGCTTGTTTCTCCCTCTTTGCTTATACAGTATTCAATTTATATAATAAAAGACCTGGTGAAAGCCTTATCTCGAACAACATATGCAATGAACAATGTTACTTAGCCTTAACAACTTGTATTGCTGGGATCGACACTGCTAGTTTGAGCTATATAACTCTCTCTATGCTACACTGGTGTGCTGTCAAATCGGCAAGTTGTCTTTCTAAGTTTTGTGCCAGAATAAACCTACCGGATTCCTTCTTTTTCTGTTTATAAATAGGAGTTAATAATCTACAGTTATAGTAGATACAGGAATCACCAATGTAATCTGTTGTACCCATACTGCTGAGTACTGAACTACAACAAAGGGAGGTGCTTTTTGGCACAACATCACTTTTTAATCTTCTTCTACTACTGTTTAATGTGTATATGAGTATATGACTATAGCCTGCTTCAACTTCCTGTAATTGGTCTGGAAGTTCCAACCATCCAACCAACATAGTGTTTAAACACTGCAAACAAACTGGACCATGGACAAGTTGATCCAAACTGTGTTGGTTTTACGCCATTTCAGCATTATCACCATTAAACATCACACAGAAAAGTGTTTTTTACTTTTTGACAGATTTCATTTACACTGTGTTGAAATTCCAGAATTCTTTTAATAAGTGAACCAACACATATGGTCCAACACAATGTTTTTTTTTTTTTTTACAAAGCTGCCATTCTGGACATACAAAAGTTTTGGGTAGTAATTAAAAGTAGTACAAAAAGAACTAAATTCATTGGTAAGTTCTCCATATTGAGACATTTAAATTTAAACCACCCTGAATGACTCATGTCCTTTACACATCAATTTACAATGTGTTTTTTTTATTTGTCACATCTCGTCAAACCACTAATCCAAAAGAAGGTTTTGCATTCATGTAAATCTCCAGCTCTTGCAAAATTCTGCATTAATTGGCTTCATTCACATCAGAGCACACAGGGCTGAGCCACCTCCCCTGCCCCCGCAGATCACACAGGTCCGAGCCAGCGCACACAAGTGTGTAAGCTCCTTAACACAGAAAGGGCTTAATTACCGCCTGGTCACCCTGGTTCCAAACACCAACCCTTTGTTATTGTTTACCAGAGCGGCGATACAGAGAGATATCCGAGAACTGACCCAAGCCTCTGAGCCCCAGAGCCTTGGCTGGTCAGTCCTGAGGTCACATGAACAGGGCATTCATAATCGGGCCTGTACTGTTGTACTGTCACGGTTGGGTTGTATGACCAGTGAAAAATGAGGACCATGTCAATAACCAGAGGCCACTCCATTCACTTCATTGTTCCCCATGATCTGAGCAGAGAAAAAAAGGGGGTGTAGGGTGCGGTCAGCGGGGGTCGGCAGGATTTCAAAGAGCTGGAGTGGAAGCGGCAGCTGAATGAGCCTCAGGATCGCGGGAGGAGGACCGCATCAGCGCTGTAGCCGCTCCGGACTGTCCGGCAGGGAGCCAGAGAGGCCTGCTGGAGCGTGAAGGAAGTAAATGGCATATGTATTTGAATTTTCAATAAGAACAGCCCTCATTGAAATTCCTCAAAGCTTAGCTGGAAATCAGAAGCTCAGGAAGGCAAATGAGGCTCAGTCAGCAAAAACAGTTCAGAGATTAAGTGCCCAAAGTGGCCCTTTAGATCAATTATGAGATAATTATGGGGAGAAGAGTCTAAAAGAAGTGTGAGAAAGTGCTTGCGTTAAGGGATAAGAAGGTTTTGAAGGATAGGCACACAACTCTCTTCCCAATATATCGTATAATGTAATATAATTCTGTGGTTGAAGATTGTCATTTTTGTCTGAATATATTACATGCATCTAGTGTTTAGAACTCCAGCAAAACAAGAGTTCCACACCTGTGGGTTTAAACAATGCCAAATATATCTGTACATACCTTAAATGAATCACTACAAGCGAAAAAACTAAACAGATTACACTGTTTAGGGCTTCCAGTAGGGCTAGGCAATATTATAGTATGTGTAATATGATTCATCACAATATATCACAATTTGATTTGTCAGAACACGCAGTGTCAGTGATGCAAAGCACCAAAAGCTAGCCTTTTTAAGTACAGCACCCCTTGTGGAGAATGTTTGTCACCTTAACGTAAATGAGTGAGTTAGTGACAAGCCAAGTAAATAAGGTGGGAAGAGATGGGAAGATCTATTTGCTGTGTGTGGGTAGCGGCTGTTTGTCAGCCAAAATACGCCGAAATACGGACAATATTTCTCTAATTTAGTCAATCCGATTTGGGTGCTAAAGCTACTAGTTTGCCTGGCATCTGTGTGGCATCTGACCCCGCCCAAGAGCTGAAAGACAATCGGTGATCATTGTCGCCCCCAAAAACAGTGATCAGTTTATCTACTTATTTTCAATAACGTAGTGATACAACACTCATTACAATACAGGCGTTATACATAATATTTTCCAATATATGGCGTTTCTGTAAGCAAGGAATTTAACATTTTTTTAATGCACTGGGAATACATTATTAAACACTAATATCACCACACACAGTGGACAGACAGCATGCTGTTCAGTGGATGGTAATGATCATAACCAACAGTATCTGGCTAGAATAGAACTGTCCATACAAACAAGAACCTAGTGACAGGCAGAATTTATGTTTATATTCAGTGTAGGAGACCCACCACACATACCCCACAGGACAGTGCAACATTTCTTAGCTTCAATGGGACATGGCAAAAGTCATGGGACACAATAATAAATCCTGCTTCATTTATTCAGCAGGCATGTGCATAAGACTCACCCACACACTTAGCTTATACACTACTTAACTTTCCATTAATATATAATTAGAGACTGACATGGCGTCGTAATTCATTTCTTTTAATGCCTGTTTCATGTGACCTCATCTAAGAGTTTCTATCTATGGGGCATATGCAGTATGTGTGTGTATTGTACATATACAGCTCTGGAAAAAAATACATACGTTTATTTGATTTTACCAAATAGAAAACATAATATAATCAAGAGGAAGTTGGATGATCACAAGCTATCAAACCAAGCTGAACTGCTTAAATATTTCCACCAGGAGTGGCATAAAGTTATTCAAAAGAAGTGTGCAAGACTGGTGGAGAAGAACATGCCAAGATGCATGAAAACTGTGATTAAAAACCAGAGTTATTCCACCAAAAATTGATTTCTGAACTCTTAAAAGTTTATGAATATGAACTTGTTTTCTTTGCATTATTTGAGGTCCGAAAGCTCTGCATCTTTTTTTTATTTCAGCCATTTCTCATTTTGCATTCTGCAAATAAATGCTCTAAATTACAATATTTTTATTTGGACTTTGGGAGAAATCCTGTCTGTAGTTTGTAGAATAAAACAACAATGTTTATTTTTCTCAAACATATACCTAGAAATGCCAACACCTGAGAAACTGTTTCAGAAAATGAAGTGGTCTCTTAATTTTTTCAAGAGCTGTATATAATTTGTATGTATATGTGTCCCAATGGGTCAACACCTGGCTTGCTTCAGAGTACAAAGAAAAGCCATTAACACTCTCTACCCACAGGCCAGTGTGTTTGTGGGTGTGTAAGAGAGACTGTTACACCAGTGTCCTCGTCATCCAGCACACACACACACAAACACACACTTATATATACAAACACATACACGCACACACACACACACAAACACACACACACTCATCTATACCACAATTAACAAAATGTCCCTCTTTGTCCGTCTCTAACAAGGGCTAAATGTTTATTTTTCCTCTGCCGCCCTTTTGACACTCAATGAGAAAAGAGACACTTCCTGCTTTCTCTCTCTCTCTCTCAGTCTCTCTCACTCTCTCTCTCCCCTTCCCTCCCCCCACTTCCCCTTTTCATCTCAAACACAGCTACTCCTTTCATCCTACAGGCAATGGAGTCCAAAAGGACAGCATCTAATTAACAGAGGAGGACATCGTCAATTGACTCCCTCTCTCTCTCCCCCGGTCCCCTGCTCCTCGCTCGCCCTATCTCTCCTCCTCACTGTCGTTTCATTGAAAATATTGAGGACAGAGGAGGTGGCTGTGGATGGCCTTTTTTTTCTTTTTTTTTTAAAGAGAGCCCGAGGCCAATCCGAGCCGTGAGCCAGTTATGGCTTGTGGTGTGCATAGCCGGGCTACTGTGTCCTATCCTCAGACAATGTTTTTGCCTATTAAAAAATGCCTGCGAGGCGACTGTAGGTTGCGGAAAAGCAGATTAATGTCCTAAGTAGGACACAGAAGCATAGCCTTGACCTCTCCAACCTTCATTTCCTGAGCAGGGCATTGTGCTCCCTGAAAATGACACAGTTATATGAAGTACTGCTGCTGGCTGGGGTTCAATAGCGAATACAAAAGAATGAGGGGCTTCTGTTGAAGACGTTTGATGTTTCCTTTGAGAGAAATAACTCCACTCTAGAGTTAGAGAGGCTGTATAAATCTTTTGTCTGTCATTATTGTCCAGTTATCGGTCACTGGAATACCAATGTCAAAGAGGGCATCAATAGGAAAATGAGCCCTCTAGCTAAGATTTAATGAAATGTGTCTGTTTAATGTGGGATGAATCAAGAACGGGACATACATTAAAAAATCATAAATAACTTGGTTAGACACTTGGTGTCTCATGACTTTTGCCATGTCCCAAGAAAGCTACAGTAAATTACATAGAATTAACCTACAGTGTATGCATGCAGAGTCATCTAAAATGAATGTGTCCGTCATGATTTCTGTCAAAGTCGCTTCCCAGGTCACATAGACAATTCAAGCCAGACACTGCCGGTCACGATCATTACCATCAACTTTTTTGTCTACTGTGGGTGGAAATGACCTTCTCCTATGGTGTATTCCTGCTAAGAAGTACTTACATTCAATCATTCACATGATCACTGTGTTTAAGTGCTTAAATGTGGGTGTTACAAAGGCATCCCCTGAAAAACACTTCACGATAAATTTACAGACTAATGTGCCATAACTTTTGGCATGTCAGTATACGGTAAATTATTTGGTATTAGCTTAGCTTAGCTTAGCATATTTTGTTGGGTCCCACAGAGTTCTGCTTTAGAGTCTGCTTTTGATGTTAATTTCTGCTAATTATGAGGGAATTGTAAATACATGTGTTTAAGGGGTTTAATGCCACAATTATTGCTGGCGTTAATCGACTGCATTCTTCAAACACAACAAACAAGAAACAATGAATTAGCATTTTTTTCCTACAATATTTCTTCCTACATTTCTTTTATTTCAGTATATTTTATATGCCTTTTGTATGGTTTTGCACTTTAAATATCTTACATTTGGCAACCCTAAACTGAGCTGTTGTGTTTTGCTGCAGTTTATCATTAAGACATATTGTTGGCCGCTGCCCCTGTGATTGTCTCAGAAGCAATGACAACGCGTGCTGAGCTTTTGGGGGCAAGTGTAGCTGATCGTCAATCTGCAAGATGATTCAAAATGTTACTGCAACAGGAAGCAGCTCGAAGGAGTGCCTCTGGCCCGCGTGGCCGAGAGGAAGTCATTGTTTTTGCACACACTAATGGAGCTTCAAAAGCAATAGACTGTGCCACAAGCTAGAACTAAAACACTTCACGCCACATTAAAGCCCTAGCCCCCGTGAAAACGGACTAAAAAAATATTTGGGCCATCTCTGTGGCTAAATGAATCTTCACATTATCAACTTCATTATCATCTGATTTTGCACGGCCCAGAGGATGAGGATCTGCTGCTGCAGCAGCAGCTTATCTGATTATCGGGACCAAAACAGTTGCATTTGGATAAACCTTGTATTGTTCTTGCAGAGCCCATGTGTTCAACTGGACAATTACGCAACATTTAAAGAACAATAGAGGTGGAGGACACCTTTGCTGAAAACTCACTGCAGATCTGCTGATCTATTGCTTGGAGTTAAGATATTAGATAGCATCAAAATGTTTTTTTAGATCTACTGCAATAAAAAAATAGACCTTTTTCCACTGAACGGGAACATGATTACTAAGGACATGCTGTACCGTTGCATGTTGGTGAGGACCTGTTAAACTAGTTATGGTTTCATTGTCTATTTGCTTTGATCCTAAATCAGGACCATAAAGTGCACAGCATCTCATAATAATTTTGCGACTGTTGACGTCATCAGATGTGCATGGTCATACATTCCTGACATTCCTGACAAGTGCATCTCAAAAAAATTGAATATCATTAAAAAGTTACTTTATTTGAGTAAACTTGCTTGCCAGGATTTTGCCAGTTTGGATGCAGTCATGTGCAAACCAGCACAGAATACACTCCGTAAATGCCAAACGAAGAGGAACAGACCAATACATGTTCTCCACCACTGTCTTCACTGGAAATATAAAGACCCTAGATCGTGCAGCACAAGGTGACGCAAATGTGGAGCTAATTAGCCCCCCCCCCAACACACAAACTGATTCTGTGGCCCCAAGTATGTTAGCTAACACAGTCTGTAAGCATCCCATGTCAAACCATCAGTGTAGAAAAGTCACCAGATTGTTTTCCTTTATTCTCAGAACTGTTTGGCCCCACACAGAAAAAGAGGCCAGAAAGACAGGAGTCATGCTTCCTGGGGGCCAGAATGGCCCTAACATGTGATTTCAATGAGCAGCATATAAAGACCATGTCCTTGAAGCCACCATGAAGCTCCTAATCAAGAGGAGATCTTAACGAGCCTAAATCATTCACGCTTCACCCCTGCAGCCTTGAGGAAGGGGGCCATTCCCATAAACAGGGCTATTATGAGGCTGGTTCCCACACAGTTCACCTCTTAAAACCAGCTACGCCAACCCCCCAGAAATCCCCCAAACAGTTTTAGTCTGGCCCAAGCAAAGTTCAAACAATCTAAGGAGGAAGCAGACTGGACATGTAAACAGGACATACATTTTTCAAAACTGACGGCCTCCTGTCGTCAGCGCTGAAACCCTGCTGCAAGCAGTATTGCTCAAATGGTGCTGTATGGCAGCTATTTCTGAAGCTCAAGCTGACGTGAGGATCTGAATCTGCATTTTGCATATTTGACTATTTCTGTTACAAAATTACGTTTTAAAATAAGATTTTCAGATTTAAAATTGGATCCATAAAGTTCTGCAAAATATCAGCTCATCTTCAATTTAGTCAGCTGACAAATTCCTATTCAGGAATGACCAGCAAAACTCAAAAATATGAATTTAGTCTGGTTTTAAACATCTGTATATGGGAAATGTTCATGGAACAGAAGTCTACCAAAATTTACCAAATGCATTAATTTACCAAGTGCATTGGCAATTAAGCCTAAATCTGTGTCAAAGCAAGACAAAGTATTTTTAGTAACATATGATTATGAATTCCAGACAATTCCCACATGAACACAGCAGATATGGGTTATCTCCAGCCTCCAGAGACATTTCTGATAGAAGCCTCCACATACAGCAGACCAAAAGTCTCAAAGGCGCTTTACTGATAAATGTCTCGACTCGCATCGCTGGAGGACCGTCAGCAGCTCCCTCTAAACACTTTTTCTCCTTGGATCTAATTATAATACCAGTGACTCATCAACACCTTCTGAAGAAGCCAATTGCCTGCACCCAGATGGGGGAGTGGGTGTTTGGTTGGGTAAAGAAAAAGTTGGCCTACAGATGACACAGGCCCAGGGGAGAGAATTCCCATAAACACAAATACACACACACAACCAGCTCCCACCCACTGGAGGAGAAAATAAATCAATCTTTTAACGACAGGCATTTAAAGTGATTACAGAAGAGCAGGAAGAGGACGGAGAGCAATGAGAAAAACTATGGAGGGTTGAGCAAAGTTTAAATGCGTACTGTATAAACCTACACTTAATAATGACCACTGAAATATCCTCAGATTATATATCACTGTCTATTCGCACATTTCTATGTTTTATTGTTTGTAGACACCCTTTTCCTAATGAAAACATTCAGCTACTTTAGGTTGCAACCCCTGCAGTAGTAGTCAGTAGTATAGGACTCTCTAGAGCATATAAACATCTAGAACCTATTGGTACCATGCATAATGTTAGATTTGGGTTATCCAGAGAATTTTGGGATGTTATGAGTTGGATATGAAAATCTATAAAAAAAACTAGTACTGTACTGTACTGCACTGTACTGTACTGTAGACAGTTAAACTGAGACAAGCTTAATAAGCTTAACACTTGTTGGGATACAATAACGCACCAACACCAATAAATGATCAATATATTTCAACATGTTAATCACACAAAGGTGTAAACTGGCCAGCCATTTATTAGTCTGTCTATTCATTTATTCTTTGGTTCCTCTGTCCATTATTTTATTACATTTTAGCTGATTTCAGAACCATATCTAAACAGAATATTATTAATCTTCCCAGATTATTCCCAGTAATATGCTCTCTGACAGACCTTAAACCAAACCAGTTCTACCCATCCTGCCCACACAACTCTGCCAATATTGGCGTCCCCAACATGCCCACACACAAAGTGAGTGTACACAGAGTGCCAGACAGACTTGAATGTTCTCGGATGAAAAGTAAACCATTAAACTTGCAGCACTTCCACCTTTGTGGTGCCTATACTTAAGAACTACATGAGCTGCACTTCATTTATGGATGCAGCAGAAGCTGCACCTTCCCATCTGCATGTATGACCTCCACAGCATGTATAAAGCACACCAAATAAGTCGACTGCAGAAGTTCATTTTAATCCCATCCTATCAAGATATTTTGTTCTGCTAAACAGCCCACCCCTCATATTTATATTTTGTCTCCCCAAACTGGACTTTAAAACAAGTCTGAATATTTAAATACCTTCCAGCCTCAAAATGACACTGTTCTGCTAAACTGCCCACCCCTAGTCTTTTTTGTGCCTAGAACATATCCAGTAACACCAGCTCTGACAAGACCTTTCAATAAACCAGAACAGAAAATCCTGCAGCTCTCGAGTTCTACCCATCCTGCCCACGCATCTCTGCCACTGTAGACGTCCCCAAGGTGCCCACACACAAAGTGCACAGAGTGCCAGACGTTCATGTAATCGGATGACGTAAACCATTAACTGGCAGCACTGCCTTTGTGGTGCCTACTAGAGGACCACGTGAGCTGCACTTCATTCATGAATGCAGCAGCAGCAGCGGCAGCGGCACCCTCCCATCTGCAGGTATGACCTCCACAACATGCTGAAAGCACACCAATGCAGTTGAATGCAGAAGCATACACCTTACAATACCAAGCCCATCCGCTTGCCCATTGCGGGTTGGGCTCTGCCTCTTTCAGCATTTCGGCACACAGCGCTTCCTCTTTTGTGCAGCAGCAGAGCACGCACAAAGGAAGCCGCAGACGGGGCTCATAGCCTGGGGAAATGGGGCTGTCTGTCACGCTCGGCTTCAGAGGACTACTACACCTCGTTTCTTGACCACAGAGCAAACTGCACTCGTCCCAACCTTCCTCCCCCGCCTGCCCGTCCTCCATGCATACACACCCCCTCAGGTCAGATTTTGGGAGAGTGGTGGGAGAGGCAGACAATAGGCAGAGACAGACCATGCCTAGCTTCTAGACTCATTTAGTTTCAGACTAGCCTAGCTTGTGGCAGTCAGTCCTTCATTGCTCACATACATTGCCCATACATGCACCAGTAGCAGCAGAGCAGCACTAGGTTGTAACACAAACTCCAGAATGTCCCTGTACTTCATCAGAACGTTTGAATTCAATTCCTGTGAAAATGAACATGCTCACTATGAATTCTCCCTGACCATGAATCAATGCCTGATCCTGGACCTGAATCTAGACAGTGTTAACAAAGAGCATGATGACAGGCAGTGGATGACTGTCCACTGCTTACAATGAAAGTCAATGTAAGACAATTTCTGCAAATCAATGAGTGCTGGTGTTATAACTACAATACTTAGCTTTTAAAGTGTACTACTACTAGAGCAGTCCACAGTAGACTGGACAATATCACCAACATTTACTGTACACCACAAAATATATTTCTTAACTTGATACTAGGTGTGAGAGATACTGATATGAACAATATTAAAGCAGCGGAAAACTGGCAAGAACGCCTACATGCTGGATGCTGGATGTCTTTCTGAACCCACTAAGCAAATTCATATGAAAAAAAGAAAGAAATAAGAGAAAGTGTGAGAATATATATGTGATAGCTAGTAAGCTTGCCATTATTCAGAAATGTTTAATACTAAAGGTCTGTCAGAATGTACGAAATTACCTAGTTAGCTATGCTAGTTAGTTAACTAGCTAACTTAAGGTTATTTCTCTCTCAAAGCTATACAGGGGTGTGTGAACCTTACCTCACCTCACACACACTGACAGCACCGCCCAAAACACTGCCACACACTAATATTCTACCTTTAAAACTCATTTTCTGATCATATAGCTAACGTTAAAGATAGAAGAGAACCCGAAGGACATCATTCATCAACCCTTCCTAACCTAGCTAGGTTAGAATTGACTAGAACCTACCTAACTTAGCTACTTTTACACAAGAGAAATTAGGTGTCCTTTTTATATATTCTTGTTTTAGGTTATTTCTGGAAAAGATAGACATAAGGTGTGAGAACATGAAATGTGCTAAGTAGATAGCTAGCTAGCTATTATTTAGAAATGCTCAATATTTGAATACTTAGAGTCTGTCAGAATGTACCATCTACGCTAGTTAGTTAGCTAACTAGCTAGCTAAGTTAAGGTTATTTCTCTCTCAAAGCTACACAGGGGTGTGTGAATCTCAGCTCACCTCACACACACTGACAGCACCGCCCAAAACACTGCCACACACTACCCACACACTAATATTCTGCCTTTAAATTTCATTTTTAAGCTGAAACAGCTCTGGAAAACCAGCTAACTAACGCTAACTAGCTAACACTAATAAACTCCATTAGCTTAGATATTAGCTAAGTCCTCGCGCAAGTCAATCCAAATTCAAACAAAGACGAGAAGCGACCGTTATCCAGTGTTACCGAGGCTGCACGCGGAACGACCGTTACGCCAGGTAGCGTGCGTTACGCTACGTTACGCTGCCTTACTTTATGTTATGCGAGTCTGCAGAATTGAATGAAACATTAATAATAATAATAATAATAATAATAATAATAATAATAATAATAATAATAATAATAATAATATTAATAATGATAAGACAACACTCTTCATTCTTACCGTAAGGAGACTTTCACACAGCAGTCGTTCTGTGCAGCCATGGCTGAGTCCTGCGTCCCCGCCGGCTCTCGGAGCTCGTCCTTCGGGTGAAAACCTCGTAAGTGCGGTCATATGTGTGTGTGAACGCGTGTGAGAGCCAGCGTGCGAGCGCGAGCGTGGCGGTAGGGTTGTTATCAAACCGCGAGCCGGCTTTGGATTTTGATAAAACAAAAATATACAACACAGCAGCCGCCCATTGTGGAGCTCGTGCTCCGGGTGAAAAGCTCGTAAGTGCTGCTGCTTGTTGTCAGTTGCTGTGTGTCTGTAATTTCTGCACCAGTCCAGGCATTATTAACCCAGCTATAATCCGTGTTCCTGAGCGCTGAAAGAACGCAGATCTAATAAAGCGCTATGTCGCGTGAAACATGACAAAAACGCCCGTTTTCTTCTCGTGCGCTGTTCTGCAGTTCCGTACTGCCCTGTCATATGTGCATGTGGAGCGTGTGAGCGTCTGAGTGCGAGCGTGGTGTTATCAGAATACACACTCACACACACACTCGTCTGAGCCCCGTCCCCAAAGTTGCCAGGTGCAGCAAAAATGTCTTGCTCAGAGTCTGCTTAAAACCCGCCCTTCAGAATTGTCTTTCACAGTAAAAACCTGGCAGCAACACACAGGGCAATTTTAAGGTATTTGGGGGGGACCCAAGCAAAATTGACTCCACCACACACATAGATACTGCATAAATACTGCTGAACATGTTCCAGTCTGGTTGCATTTTACTGTCACCAAATAGTTGTAGGGACCATTTTGAGGGGGATTTTAATAACAATGTTGTTGTACTTTCCTGCATTGACCATCACAGATTATAAACAGCCTCTCACACAATTTGTCATTGCATTCAATTAATAACCAGTCTTTGTCGGAGGGCCCCAGGGCAGCTCAGGTCCAGGCAGTTGCTTGGATTCCCAATTACATAATAATATAATAAGAAAATATTGACTTCACCATAGCCTTAATATTGTTTAAATGGACTTGGGGTGTAGTAAAACATGATCACGAATACCAACTTTTGCCAAGTAGCCCTCCTCCGTTCACCCCAGCATTCCAAAATACAGCGCTTTTTGACGATGTTCCCAACAGGCTTACAATGCTAGAGATAGGTGGCATAGCATTTGTTGCTTATGCAAATAAATCACTATTTTTACACCATTAACAAACTCAGTGTACTTCCACACTTCGTTGGTAGAATTCGGAGGACCCTCCCTATCCTACCTATACATTTGCGCTCATCAGTCGATCTTATGACTTAATTTCGGGATAATAAATCTGTTCTCAGTACCTTGTTTGGAATTAAGGCTGGAGCTACTTTGATCTTGTTAATGGTGTAAAATAGTGGTAGCATCTGCTAAAAGTGCTGTATTGTGGAATGCTGGGGGAGAATAGAGGTGGGCTATTCAACAAAAGTTTGTACTCTTTATCATGTTTCACTACAACTCAAGTCCATTTCACACCAGATTTCACCAAAAATCTAAGGTTGAAAATACACCTAAAATCTCTGATAATTAAAATTGATGTGCACAAATAAATCAGTTTTGACATCAGAGATTAATCTTGTTTGGACGCATTAGCAATGGAACAGTTAACTTTGATTCAACATCTTTTTGCTACCTGGGTTTTCTATTTCTAATTTATACTATATTTTAAAAAGAGCATTGTAATTCGTTTTGCCATTTTGTCATGATACTATCAATAGTATTGTTAGTAAAAAGATGTGAAAAGAAGCTCAAAACAATGCAACTCCACGATTAATCCATTTTCACCTGCAGCTTTACTTGAAACCAGCCCAATTTGGAGGGGAAACCGCCAACCTGGCAACCCGGCCCGTCCCCGAGCCTGTGTAACTCATGCCGGGGTGGGCGTGGCTTCACTCCACTGATCGACAGCTTCCTAACCACACGCGTCTAACGGTCCCGCCCACTGAAAGCCCTAATTAGCCAATCAGGCGCAGACCACAGTCACCGCAGGCGTGAACACAAGGCAGCAGCAACATCTGAGGCGAGTTTAACGGCTGTAAACGTAGAGAAAGCGCCTCTGTGGAGAGAAGGTACAAAGGGCAGAGTTTAAACACCTCCCGGGTGTAATGGGGAACATGCAAGGGCAGCGACTGAGAGGAATGCTGGGAAAATGCTGTGTTTTGGTGGAGTTAGAGCTACATAAGCTCATTTTGTGAAGTACTAGGAAAAGGGTTTGTTGTTTAAAAGCATTTGCTCAGGCCTGGTCCTTTGTGGGTCCACTGCCCTGCACATTTTAGTGTTTTTTCCACTTTAACACACCCTTTATCTTAATAATGGATTGGTAATGAGCTGATAAGTTAAATCAGCTCCACCCAACACTTTTGTGTTTGGGATTTTGGGTTAGGGATAAATAAGTAGGGGTGGTGATTGATGATGAATGCAATAAAATCGTCACAACAATACTCCAAAATTGGTAGAAAGCTCTCATCTGCCTGGACAATAGAGTTAATAGACATTTAATCCAACAAAGGTATGATAAACTCATTTTAAAGCCCTATTTGGACGGGATTCGTTTCTCAGGGGGACGTCTGTGAAAAATATTTCACACTTCTACTCGGCGATAAAACTCTTGCATCCGGACTGCAATTGAAAAAACAGGAGAACCAGTTTTTATTTTTGTTTTTTCTGTCACATGACATCACGTTCAGTAGCTCCTCCATTTCCACTCTCTGTTGTGTTTACATGCATCTCTGTGGAAATGAGGTATAAGAAAAAAGGTGTTACAGAAACACTCAAAAACTAGTAATAAAGCCATTCTTTGCCTTAATCATTTGCCGTAGAGCTGCAGTGGACTGTAGAACGAGATACGTGGAACACTGGAGCTGCTAAGGTGCTTCCAATGGCGTCCAAGACCAGATGCGTTCTCCAGACACTTGGACCAGCAAACATGCCATAAACCATGTTGTTGTGCAGCTGAAATTAGGTTACTTTTAAAGGAATATACTGTAAGCAGTATGTGCTGGGGCTCAGGGCTTTAGCTTACAGTTCCAAGCTGTGCTTTGTCCAACAAACTGGTGCATGTTTTTATGGGAATGCTGAAGCCCCAAGCAGATTAGCTTACAGGGATCAATCTCAATCCTTCACATGGGATTTGGTTTTCTTTAACCAAAACAAGGGAGAGAGAACTGCATCGTATGAGACCCAAATTTCATAACCTAAGATTTCTCAATCTAGTGTACGTGAAAACATGTCTAGAAAGCCTTTCCATTACATGTGTCTAGACAGACATGCAGGGATTTACTGGCCACAGCTTTGAGCTTGGGTATTGGCATTACGTCAGGAGTCATCTTGATGCTGTGCTTTAAAGTGTCATCTTAAAAGAAACGGATGTTTAGGGAAGATGTCAGTGATTTTTCTGAGGATTATACGTTTATGTAAGAGCCATTGAGGGCAACCTTTCGAAATTAGTATGCTTTGGTGGTTCTAGTAATCTCATTGACGAAAAAAGAATAACGCACGCAGTATGCAGTTACATCTTAGACTCACATGTAAATGTTTAACGGTGTGGTCTAATTAGACATTGGGTCTTGCCAAAAGAGGGCGTGGAAAAAATCGCTTCCCATGCTGCCCTTTGAAAGCGCTCTCCAAGGTTTCATTTGGGTAATGTACCTCTTGGTGAGAGATTATTGAATGCTAAACATGCCTCTACAACAAATTCAAAGACATTTTGCCCAGTTGACAGACTTTGAGAGGGAGCGTGTCCCCTGATTGAGAGAAGCTGGATGGTCAATTTGACAAGTTGCCTGCAATTTAATGTTTTCCAATCCTAGTTTTTTCCCGAACTTCAAAAATGTCAATACAAATATTGTCATTTAGAGCATTTATTTGCAGAAAATGAGAAATGGCTGAAATAACAAAAAGATGCTGAGCTTTCAGACCCCAAAAATGCAAAGAAAACAATATCAATACAGTTTTAGGAGTTCAGAAATCAATATTTGGTGGAATAACCCTGGTTTTTAATCACAGTTTTCATGCATCTTGCATGTTCTCCTCCACCAGTCTTACACACTGCTTTTAATAACCTTAAGCCACTCCTGGTGCAAAATTTTAAGCAGATCAGCTTGGTTTGATGGCTTGTGATCATTCATCTTCCTCATGATTATATTTCAGAGGTTTTCAATTAGGTAAAATCAAAGAAACTTTTAAGAGGTGTTTTATTTTTTTCCAGAGCTGTATACAGGACATCCTCTAGCTACATGTGGCAATGGGAGGGCTTTCAACTGACATTTTTCAGCAGGATAACGCTCACCCACAGACAGCAAAGTATTTTACAGGAATGTCTCTGCAAGATCTTAACGCTTCCTTGGCCTACTCAGCTTCAGTCCATTCCTACAACTGCACTGAAGCTTTTCATTGTGCTGTAGGTCTTTAAGAACACTCCCTATATCCTCATACCTTGTAATTGGACCAAATTGTACTAGGCTTTTTTTTGCACCTATTTGCGCTCTTTTAGGAACTGCATTTGCATGGAATCTACCAGAGCTTCACAGCAGCCCTAAAACAAAAAAAGGCACATTATTTCAGTCCCGTAATGAAAGAGATCTATATAGAGACATATATAAGAGCGTGACAGCGATAGCGCCGTGAGCACATAAATTTTTTTTTCTTAATCTTTCTTTGATGTTTCCCTAATCCCCACACTGTGGGATTCTATTTTTGGCTTTTTGAAGACATAAGCTGATTTGCATTCTTTAATAAACCTCGTCCACAGTTCTGAATTGAATGGGGATTATGCAATTGCTTTTTGCCAACTCATTGGCTTAACATAAACACACAGGAACCGGGACACACACCTAATGCAGCCGGGGCTGAACCACACTGCACGCAGAGACTAGTCTACAGTCACGATTCCCTTTCCTTTTAGAGGTTTTACTGTGTCATCTGCACTGTGTATTACTGATGAGTGATGTTTGGGTGTTTGTACATTGGATGACTTTGTAGGAAATTCATCCAAAAATAGGACGAACCTCAGCAGATTAAAAAATAGTCCTGATGGGGTAAAGCTCTTTATCAAAAGCTACAATATTTATCTAAAAGTGTAAGGGTAAAGCTTTTTATTTTGGTTAGTTACTGGTGCCTTGTTGGGTGTTCATATAGGCACATCATAGTCATATCAGAATATTCACCCCACATCTAATAGTGGCAATACCCACCCTTGGCTCAGACAACAAAAGCAAGTTTTTCATGGCCATTGAGGATGTTCTGGCATAAGTGGCCCATGTGGCACCATTCTTGGGAGGAACTTTATTATCCCTCTAGAACATACCATGAAATTAGCAGTGTCCATAATTCGACATGCCCTTTATACCATCAGTCAAATCATGTTCTTTTTCCATGACCATAATCTGCTGCAACTGATGCAGCTGATTGTCGTGGTTGCTTACAGTACTTCAGAACCCTCGCATGGCATCTGTGATGTCCTAGACCAAGTTCATTCCAAACCAGTTTTTGGACATAATATTCTGATATGTATGTATAGTATGTATGGCGTCATTAAAGCCACTTTGACAGCCCAGTGTTATGTTCATAAGGTCCTACAACCAGTGCTTCTATGTTTTCTAAACACACACTCTGATGTGCTATTCCAACAGGATAATGCTCATCCACATACTGCTGCCATCTCAAGAGCTTACCTTAAGTACACAGATTTAATGAAATGGTAAGCCGCATTGCCAGACCTCCAATCTGCAAGAACTCAAATATGAGAATATTCAAGTTGCTTGGGATGTATTTTGGCAGGACACCATTAGGGACCTCTACAACTTTTATCAACCTTCAAAATTTCATTAGCAATCCAATGCTTCCTTCATTTGAGTGCATCTATTTTATATAGTATTATATATTTATCTGGTCACATGTTCTGACACAATATAAAGATATATGTATGTGTGGTCAGTAGTGCATTAGTGATCAGCAGGTTTTAGGCTCCAGCACACGTCACACTGTGTGCTCTGGACACCCCCCGCCATGCTTTGCATCAACAGACAAAGCCTCCCATATAATAGCCACGAGTGCGGTTTGATGCCTGGTGAAGTGTGTGTGGTGAAGGGGTGGTGCAGGCAGACTAGCCGCAGCCCATGTCTGCTGCTGCACTGTTGTGAGGACACGCATTTTGACAAGAGAGCTGGAGCAGCCCAGCACAGAGTCAGCTGGTTCTGACTTCATCTGGGTCATCAGTCTGCTGAGTCTACCCCTGGGCCACACTATAGAAAACAAACACACACACACACACAAATCCATACAGACACTCCACACCAGATGACCATCTGTGCTGGAGGACAGACCTGCCAGCAAGCCCAGGTTCAAGTCCAACACTCTGCACCAGGCCTGAAGTACTGGGTGATGCTTTTACATATATGGGTCAGTTAGAGCTGAATAAAATGGTGTTTTATTGTATCATAATCAGGGCTGCACAATATATCGTTTCATGTAGGCCTGTCACAATAACAATATTTTTATAGACTGTATATTGTCCCAGGATTTATTGAAATTGTTGCAGTTGTGTTGTAATTTCATGCCACTAATGATGGGAAAGCGACTGCAATTTTGTTTGTTTTTTTCTCGCTTTTAAACAGCTACAGGATTTTCGTTTATTGCTTAAATAAACAGTGTTAAAGACTAAAACAGCAGTAAAACTGTGATGTGTCTGTGTGTACCCTGCTCGCCAGCACAAGTATCCACTCTGCTAAAATAAACACAAAAAAACACTGCAGGCAATATTGAGGGCATCAAAACTTATTCAGATCATGTTCATTTGTCAAGTCAATGTTTGTAAGAATCAAGTCAAGATTAGAGATGAGAATCTGCTACTAGTAATGCATTTCAAAATATTTCAATAAATCAATAAATACTGTGTTATATTGTATTAATCATGATATAATATATTTACCATATTGTCCAGTTCTATCAGTGCATGATTGCATAAACCACGGGAGGTGGCTTTTATATTGTTCATATCAATATTTGAAAAAGACGAAATATGCAATGATAAACATTTTGGTCTTATCGTCTAGCTCTAAAGTCAATATTAACATAATGTTTTTTTTTGTGTCTGCAACACAGTAACAATACATTTTTTCAAGATTTACTCTTAATGAAGACATTATTATGAAGAGAGAAATTATAAATATATCCATAAAAATAGTCAATATGAACAGTTCAACATGTCTGCACTGGAAAATATGATCTGTGTGTAGTCTGACGTCTTATAAATATGATAAATAGTCTAAAAATCATTGGTCAGTTTGGTAATAATTACTCATATATCAACTGGGCTACTTATGCTTCGCCAACAAACTCATATTTATTGGTCTTTGTTTAACAGAGCCGCTGTCTTCTTCCCTCCACCTCTATGGATTTCGGGGTCCAGCTGGCTATAAAGCTGTAAAGTAAATAGAGGGGGAGGGGGATACTCTGCAGACCTCACAGAGGGCGGGGCTTAGCCCACTTAACCTCTTATTGACTGTGTTAAAGTGTCACACGATGGACCAATACAGGCACATATGGGTGAATGGGGGTCCTGAGGACAGCGCTGGGGATCAGCTGGGTTTCTGAGAGTTGAGTTCTGCACAGCTGAGCCGGGCTGAGCTGAGCTCTAACTGAACCACTGCGGACCCCAGAGCTCATGTGCAAACTGGAAAACTGGCCCTTATTCCCCCGTCCAGCTGCACAGTCAGCATGCCCACTGGGAACTGTCTGATTTAGTGGTTGGGAAAAAAGTGGTTAAAGATTTATTATTGAGTTGAGTAACTCACATTAGGCTTGTATTAATAATTTCGATTATTTAGGTTCATTTGCCATATTTGTCTCACTAAAAAGCACACTCAAACTCCTTACATTTTCCCAAAAATCGAAAGTATGGCTTTTAATCCAGTGCGTTTTATGTATGAATTTTACCAGTCAGGTTGTAAAGAGAAGTAAAGCCACTCCACTGAAGTACAGCTTTATACAGGAGTTTCAGTGAAGTTTCTCCAGCACAGAGACTGGAGCAACATTAGCATTAGCCGCTAACTGCACTAAGCGCTAGCTCTTTTGCCATTCAGAGGTGGGTATATCAAACTGTAGTCTGCATGCTTACCATGTTAAAATAAACTATGTGGGATAAACCACTAGCTGATAGTGCTCTGGTTTACTCTGGGTTCCTCAGTGAAGCACATGGTGCCATTTACTACTGCTAAGCACAGCTAGCGCTGCTGCTAACTGCACTAAAATATTGTAAATGTAAGCTTACTGTAAATAAATGAAAGTGCTTTACTCATCCAAATAAACGTTTTTCAGGAGAGAAATCTGTGTAGATTAACATCCAGCGGTTGTTTGACTTTAAAAGAAAATGTTTTTTTTTTTTTTTTTAAGAATTACAGTTTCGTTTACTGGAATTAGAAGGAAAACATGGCGACACCCCTGTTCCTTACTATTGTCACTTAAAATGCACCTTATGTATGAAAATAGACCAGAAAATAGACGTTCATTGATAGTACGCCTTATAATATGGTGCGCCTTATAGTCTGTAAAATATACGGACTATACACTGTAAGATTGAATAAGTTAAATTTATTCACATAATGTCAGTTAATTTCTTGACCTCAATTTTTTAAGTAATGGTTTCTGAAAAAAAAATGTTACACTGAAATGTTTTTATTAATATGCCTAAATTATCAATTATATCAACTGCTTTGCACAATAATTCTACTTTGAATTTTATGGTCAGAATTTTTTTTTATTATTATTCTTAACTTAATTAGTCTACATAATTTAATTCATAGAAAAAGTGATGGAGGAAAAATGCTATAGAGAGAACACTAGGTCTAACACTAACACACAGGCAACACAGAGTCAGAAGAACAGAAAACGATGCTTGCTTCTACAGCCTATAAAACAGAGACCAAGCAGTTTATCATAATATATGATCTATATGGTGGACAGTGACTAAACGAGTGTAGAAATGAGGGGTGTAAATGGTAAGAAAAGGTAAGACAGAGTTTAAGAGTTAAACATTAACTATCTATAGGCTTTATAAGAGAATAAAAGAGTTAATGGTTAAATGAGCCATTGTGGTAAAAATGATATAAAGCTGCAATGATATAACAAACCAACTTCTGTGAAGTATAGAAACAACAGATCTTTTATCTGTCCTTGTTTTTTATTATCTTGTCTCTAATGTTTGTGGGAGCTGTGTTTAAAAGGGAAGGAAGATACTACAAAAGCTCTTTGTATGGAGGGTCATCCTGATGCTTCAGTAATCAGGCTTTCCACCTGAGGCAGGACACATCACGGGGTGAGCATCAGCCTGTAGCCTAGAGTTTAAAACACCAGCAACAAAATAAATAGCTCTTTAATAAGTTCCAAGTCTATAAATACCTGATCAGGATTTAGATTACAACATTGTGGAAAATACATTTTACCTTGATGTTTATTTGATTGCAGGCAGTTATTGTTTAATCTGTTCAACTTCTTTATAAATTTATTTTATTAATATACATCTATTCCTGCATTTTAGGCCTACAATTTATTAAATTAATAAAAAAACTTGGGATGGTGAAAACGTATTACTAGACAGATAAAAGTTAAAAAACTTTTGGCCCATTCCCATTCCCACAAAATAAAAAAATACAGCCCCTTTTTTCTCATTAAGTAAAATTGCTATCACATTGTTTTGAGATACTAAGTCACTATTTTCAGAAAAAAAAATCACTATTTTGAGATACAGTATTTATTTTAAAATGCTGTTAAATGACTTAAAATCTAAAAACAATGAATTGTTTTCACAATAAAGACTCAACATAAAGAGATGACATTTTAAAATAATGACTTAGTATCTAAAATGAATGATTATTATCCTAAAAATAATAATAAAATATGACTTTTTTCCTCCAAATAAAGACTTAGTATAAAGAGATAACTTATTAAAATAACGACTTAGTCTCAAAACCACAACTTAATATCTAAAAATAACGTCAGTGTCTCAAAAATAACATTTTTAAACCATTTTAAACCATTTTTAAACAAATCTAAAATTAATGACTTATCCTACAATAATGACTTTTTTTCTCCAATCAGACTTAGTATCTTAAAATAATTAGATAACATCTCAAAATAATAATTTAGTGTCTTAAAACAACGACTTAATATCTAAAAAAAAATGACAGTGTCTCAAAAATACAATTTCGAAATAATGACTTGGTATCTAAAATTAATGACTTATCCTAAAATAATGACTTTTTTCTCCAAATAGAGACTTAGTATCTTAAAATAATTAGATAACATCTCAAAATAATAATTTAATGTCTTAAAACAACGAATTAATATCTATAAATAATGGTTTAGTGTCTCAAAAGTCTGAGACCACTAGGATAGACCCTCATATAGTGAGTCCAGACTGTGATCAGCAATAAGTCCAATGCCAGGATCTGGTAATTCATGGTATGGGGTTACTTTAGTATAATTTTGTAATGCAGCAGGATGGCATCTTACCTATGGACATCCATGATTTTTTTAACAAGACAGTGAAAAAACACATGCTGCACACATTCAGAAGGTATATAAGCCCAGATTTTGTGGTATGTTTGAAATAATTGTTCTGTTGTTAAGTTTTAGCATCCTCACTAAAGGCATTATGTTCTGATTATGACTGAATTGACTGGATTTTCATAACGGCATTGGGCTAGTATTATAATACCTGCAGAATTTAAAACAAGCAGATATTTTTTTTTAATTACCTGAATTCATTGGGTATTCTCTGAAGGCCCTGATTGTCCCCCACTGCTTCTCATTACAGTGAGTAAATGAGCCTCTGAGCTCTTAGTGATTGTAGATGAAGATACTGGAGCTCAGAGCTGCACTAACACTGTATTCTGTAAATGAAAATTGCATCACTTCTTTACAGTAACCTGATTACACGCCTGCTTCAGCTCTGCGTTACTGTACGCCATGTGTGCGTTTAATAACTCAGACTAAATAAGCGTACTGTCCGACCTGTTAATCACATCAGCATGGCTCTCTCTGACCATCTCACCCTGTGGGTATACAGCTGGGTATACTGAGACACTGCACTGCTGCTGCTGCTGCTGCTGGATGCAATTTTACCCCACTGTGCCGTGGTCGTAATAAAGCTTAATGAATAGAGGTGAAGAGGTGATTTGGCAGAGAGATGCAGAGTGTTATAAAATAGTTGCACCACTGCTCCAAATGTTGTTAAATCACATTTAAATAGCAGTGTAAAAAGCATATAATCAATTAAATACTGTCACTTTAAATACATAATTATTTGAGAAACATCAATTAAGGAGTAGCTTCATTCTATTGTTTTGAGGTGTTGTCATGAAATTGTATATGGTATATTTAGGCCGGTTAGTTTTGGTTTCAGACTGCAGTTTAGTGACTGAGCGCAATAAAGGTCTTTACATCATCACCTACGTGGGCGGAGTCTCCCTATACATGACACTGATTTGTACAGTTTGTGGTAAAACATGCATTAGAATTTGGCATGTTGTTAATTTGACGAGTTGCATTTCCAGGTATTTTGCGAGATTGGATTAGATTTTGCTTGGATTTCCTTCAAGTGCAGGAGAGTTCCCCAGCAGAATTAGCATAACCTATTCCCCTCAGATTCATTAATCTACAGTTAATCTACAGTTATAGAATATACATAAATCATCAGCTTAATCTGTTATACTGCTGCACAAGACTCATCTACACAGGTTTCTTAAAATAATGAAACAGCATCTCAAAAAAGTGACGTAGTATCTCAAAATAATAATAATAAGATCGCTGGTTCGAATTCTGCTCATCCTTGCCATCAGCTGCCAGAGCATAACTGGCCTTGCTCTCTCTGGGTGGGTAGATGGCTCTCTTTTCCCTCATCACTTAAAATGGGTGATGTCGATCATCACAAGGCCGCTCCGTGTGCTGATGTATCAGAACCGAGTCGCTGCGCTTTCCTTCGAGTGCGCTGTGATACTGCTTGGTAATGTTGCATCAGCAGCAGTTGGAGAAGAGGTGGTGGATGACTTCACATGTATCAGAGGAGGCATGTGCAAACATTCACCCTGCTGGAAAATGGGAATAAAAAAAAAAAAAAATTATAAGAAAATAACAAAAAAATTATATAATGAATTAATATCCCAAAAAGAGATAGCATCTAAAAATAACGACTTAGTATATCAAAATAATGAGATAGCATCTTAAAACAATAACTTAGTTTTCAAAAATAACAACTCAAAAAAATTACTTAGTATCTCAAAACAACAACTTAGTATCCAAAAATAATGATTTAACATTTTTCTTCTTCTTTTATTTAATACATTTTAACCAATCTCCGTATTTTTAGCGGTAAATTAATGCATGTAGAATGCATGTAGAATGCATTTGCCCTATGAAAACAGATGCCAGCTGTATATACTATAACAGTAACATATGAGGGAAAAGCAGGTGGTAATATTTGTGTTTCATATGCAAAATTTCCTATATTTTACTTAATTATAGATTGTTGCCACACTCCTTTTGGCCCCTGACATTCTTAATCTATGAGCTATGTAGTGATTCTCCCCAGGCTACCTTAGGTTGAATTGTAGCTTATGCCTCTAAGTTGTAGGCTGTAAGAGCAAGCATAATTTCTGAGCTGCTAACTGCTGAATTATTTTTTCTTCTTAATATTTTAATAAAGTATTTTACATTTATGTTTACTTTAGATTAAATAAAAAAGAAGACGAGTTTTAAGTTTAATTAACTCTTACCTAGTAACATGTAATTAGACTTTTTATACAGTGTATACACTGTATGACTTTGCAGCTGTTATAAATCCAAGTATAAATTAAGTGGGTTAAAAAAAACAGTACACATTAATCCCAGCAGTTAGCGGTAACAGGCTAATATGCTAACATGATATTTGCAATAAAAGCAAATACATTCATCATGTGCTGGTTACAACTTAATAAAGCAATGTAGAGGTGACATTTTGGAAATCGCTTACAATAAAAAAAGCCCACAGCTATCAGCACGAGCAGATGGCAGTTTCCGTCAGTCACTTGACGCTATTCATGCCGCAGCCAGTTGAACTGGACAGATGAGCACTTCATTGATTTCCTCAGGCCGCCCCCCAGGAGACCACTGTATTGTCCTTTTCTCCGGCTGCCGTTGATTCGTATATTTTAATCATGAGTTATTGAGGAATTATGCACGCTGGCAGGTGGAGCGTGTGCCATTATTTCCCGTTAAATGTCAGAGTTATTTGTTCCTTTATTTTTCTTCCAGTTCTACCAGCAGCAACAATTGTTTAAACTGACAGGGGTTATTCTTCATAAGCGTAAACCACAAAAAAAAAGACCACGGGTGAATGTGATCATATAATTACACTACTCATTAATCATACACACAGATCCATCAATGCACTTTAGTGAACAGCTGATGAGAACAGATATACATATAAAAGCTGCAGCTCTACAGACTTTCAGGCCCACAGGCCTAAACCACACCTGCCCGTCAACAATCACTGTGCTGTGTGATTTTATTAAATATGATTCCTAACTGTTTAAGTTCACTTAAATAACAAACATATAGTAAACATATCTTTAAAATAACAGTTTTTTACTAAATCTTTTTACTAAGTTTATTTACTAAATATTTATAACTTTTTCAGGGCAACCTGTTTCTCTGATTCTCTGAAGTAAAATTAATTTATCAAATTTTACAGTGAATAAGATCTCTGACAAAATGATGTCTAACAAAATCAAATGCTCGCTGGCTAAATATTACATAAATAACATCGCTTTTTAAAAGCAACTTAAAATCTATATTTATTTATTTTTAAAATGGCAACTAAATATGTTTTACAAATGTAAATACCTTTTACATTTAAATCATTTAGGTTTTATATGTTTCAATTAGAATATTAATTTAAATGGTTTGTTTATTATAGATATAGATTTAGTTTGTTTTATTCATTATGTATTATTCATGCCAATATTGTTTTTTTTATATCTAATTTGTTTATTTTATTATCCTCTGTTTCTACTTTTAAAAATCATTTTTAAAAGTATATATATTTACATTTGCTGTCTCTTACTTTGTTAATTTTCTATTGTTTGTCATCCATTTCAATACTACTACAGATTAATCCATTTAATCTACTACACATCATTTTCTTATTTCTTTTCCGTTTAAAAAAAAACATTTAAATTATTTATTATTAAATTATTATTATTAGTTTGTTTTTTGTCATGTTTAATTTGAAAAAAGTATATCTTTTGTCTATTATTATTATTATTATTATTAGTAGTAGTAGTAGTAGTAGTAGTAGTAGTATAAATTAGTAACAATTTTAAATTATTAATAAAAAAACTACTATAAATTAAATATCTAAACTGGACATTGAGTTGGAATTTTCAGTCTTTAGTATCCTTTAAAAATATAAAATAATAAATAGATATACATGTTAATTTATTGACTAAAGGAGCTGCTCCTTTAATATGAGTTTCACAATATTACAGCGACTCCTACTGGACAAGTCCTGCTATTACCCCTTATTTTAATCAGAGCTGAGTGTAGGTTAAAGGTACTCAGCACGTGTCCACTGATCTCTCAGCGCTGATTTACCTGTACAGTGCACCCTTCTCATCAGAATAAAATAAAAAGAAATAAGAAGGGATTCTATAAATATAAATCTGATACATGTAAAACAGTTGTTTGTCTTATTTAAAATCTTAAACTCTGTTTCTGGGGTCCACATACCCAACATAACCACTATGACCTCTAAGACCTCATGTGCTGTACATGCAGTCAGAGAGGATAGGCTACATGGACAAAAGTAATGAGACACCTGCTTTGTATTTGTTATGTATTTATTGTATTTGTTGTGCTTGCATTGCATTGATCACCCGGTCACCAGTTCACTGTGTGTCCTTTATTTAATCACTTTAGGTGAGTAGTGACTGATACTAAATACCAGAAAAGACCTGTCTGACGTTTTGGAGATGTTCTGGTCCAGTTGTCAGATTCTATGGTACAGTGTAAAGCCTGGAAAAGTATTTAAGTAAGAATTTACTTAAAAATGTATTGAAAATTTGAGTTAATTAGACATAAAACATTTATTTATTATGCCTTAATTTTTTATTATAGCAATTGCTTTGAACTATTGTTCTATTTGTATTTTTTTGTCAGGTGACTTTCTTCAAATGCATTTAAAGGTGTACCTCCGTTGTTTTTCATTCATTTAAAATTGAATAGTTGTAGTGTGAATGAAGTGAATGAATGCCATGTGAGCTGTTTTTTGTGTGAAAAAATGTGCTCCGGTGATCTGGCATAATGCTGCTTTAGTCCGGTGAAGGAGTGGGACATGCAAACCTATTGCCTCTGATTGGGTAACAGCACTGCGAGGCGAGTGAGATGGACTACAGTTTTATGTTTTAAAATAAAGACATTTTTACGCTAATAACAGTCTTTGCAGTGTCATATGTTACTTTACAACATGTGTGATGCCCTGCTAAATGCAATACAGCCGCTGACCTAGTCTTAGTGTCTCTGTAAAATAGCCAAATCCACCGGAGATCCTATGTAAACCTGTGGAAACAAACGGAGGTGGGTAGTCCCGGTCCAGAAAGTAAAAATGTTCACTTTCAATTAGTGTAAATAGAACTATTCTAAAAATTCACACCTACCTATCTCAATTTTACTTCTCTGGCGGTGTTCCATAGACAAATTCTAACCAATTGTTCCTCAGCTCTGAATTACCGAGCAAAGCATAGAACACTAATGTGTTATTTGCACAAATAACACATAACAGGAACAAACTGCCATGCTGTTTCTAGTGCTGTTAGCTGCTATCTGATGAGACTTGTCGACTTCAGCTCTGCCTGTGGGCGGTCGCCAGCCAAGCCACTCTGCTAAAACTAGCACTAAATGACCCAGAGGCCATAAAGAAAAAGCCATGACTCTCGTAACTCATATTTAAAACATTCATAAAGAGCTCACCCCCCATCTGGCTCCACTCTGAGAGAAATAAAAAAACAAGGATCAGCTTGTAATGAAAGTTGCTCGGCTCCGTTTACCATGAATTAGTCATTCCCCATTCTTACAGCTCCACACTGCTGTCTGTGTCTGAGTGAAGAAACAGACTTTAACAGCTGCTGAGCTCCACAACTCCACAACTCCACGACTCTGAGACCAGCCGGATCTCATTCCTACAGACTGATCTGTCCTGACTCATCTCTCCTGCAGAGCAGAGCTCTCGAGGAATAGGCTGCTGCTGCTGCTGCTGCTGCTGGCATTAAGGAAAGCTGTGGGAAACCTTTCAGCACCAGGAGCTGTCCAACAAAATCTCACTGACCTGGGAAAATGCTGGAGGACTGGAGAGAGAAGAGCATTTCCTGCTGACTGATGGATACCATATATAAAATATAGGCATATCAATTATACCTATTATAGCTCTTATAGTTGAGCGCTGATAGATGGTAGGTTATATTTGACAGGTTATGTTTGTTAAAATGTTTCTGATTAACTGTGACTGAAAGGTTACAGTTTATAGTCTATTTGTTACAACCTATCAGTTAAAGTTTTTTTTTTTTTAACTTAGAATTTGTAGCTCTCATTTATATTTAAGAAAAGCTGCAGTTGAAATTTTATTAATTAAAAGTTTTAGCTGAAAAGTTACAGTTAAAAAGTTATTTATTGCAAGTTACAGCTAAAAAGTTACAGTTATTCAAATGTTTGTTACAAGTTAAAGCTGAAAAGTTATTTATAGGTAATTCATTGCGTTATAGATGAAAAGTTACAGTGGCTAACATATTACAGGTTATAGCTAAAAAGTTACAGTTGATAACTTTTATATATTACAAGTTATAGCTAAAAAGTTACAGTTAATATTTTTATATATTACAAGTTAAAGCTAAAAAGTTACAGTTAATATTTTTTATATATTACAAGTTATAGCTAAAAAGTTACAGTTAATAACTTTTATATATTACAAGTTATAGCTGAAAAGCTGCAGTCAATAAATTATTTGTTATAGGTTATAGCTGAAAAGCTACAGTTGATAACTTATCTATGTTGCAAATTATAGTTAAAAGGTTACAGTTGATAGCTTTTGTACACTTTTTGTAACTTTTGTATGACAAGTTATAGGTGAAAAGTTAAAGTTGCTAACTTTTATATATTTCTAGTTATAGCTAAAAAGTTGCAGTTGATAACATATATAACAAGTCAAAGCTGAAAAGTTAAAGCTAACTTATATATTACAAGTTATTTGTTACAAGTTACAGCTAAAGTTGCAGTTGTTAAATGATTTGTTACAGGTTATAGCTGAACAAATTGCAGATGATCAGTTATAACTTTCATAATTTACAAGTTACAGCTAATAGATTATGTAACAAGTTACAACCGAAAAAAAGTTACAGTTGAGTTGCAAGTTAGTACAAGTAAGTCATTACAGTTATATGCAGCTATCATCTATATAAGTTACAGCTGAAAAAACATAGTTTACAGCGTTTACTTTAGTTAATAAGTTAATAACAGATATTACTGGTTATACATTACAAGTTATAGTAGATATGTGTTACAGGTTATAGCTAAAAAAATTACAATCAATAAGTTATAAAGTTTGCATTACAAGTAATATCTAGAAGTTTGTAGTTACTGATTGCACTTTTGCTTGTTTCTGCCAAGGTTGTTGTTGCTATGGCGACAAAGAAGAACTCAACTTAATAGTGAAGACTAGCTGTAAGACTTTGGCAAACTTCTGCTTGTTGTAGATCTGATTCTGGACCAGCTTTCACCAGCTTTTTTTTTAACATGGTCAACAAACTTCTCCCGGCCCAGGAGGCCGCCAAAATTTACCACACCAATTACGTCCGGAATGCTCGGGCCATTGGCGTGCTCTGGACAATATTCACCATTTGCTTTGCCATCATCTCCATGGTGGTCTTCATCCAGCCGTACTGGATCGGGGACAGTGTGGACACTCCTCAGTCGGGCTACTTCGGCCTCTTTCACTACTGCATCGGCAACCCCATCACCGGAGAACTGGTGTGCAAAGGAAGCGCCCTGGACTTCGGGTCAATTCCCTCCGGAGCGTTCAAGACCGCCATGTTTTTCGTGGGCATCTCCTTCCTTCTGATTGTAGGCACCATCGGCTGCTTCG
Source organism: Astyanax mexicanus (assembly GCF_023375975.1). Lineage (NCBI taxonomy): Eukaryota > Metazoa > Chordata > Actinopteri > Characiformes > Acestrorhamphidae > Astyanax > Astyanax mexicanus. Next base: position 22,304,832 of record NC_064431.1, read on the forward strand.
GTCTGTTCTTCTTCTGCAACGCCGGCAGCGTCTACAAGATCTGTGCCTGGATGCAGCTGGCAGCGGGTAAGTGCTGCTGTTCTTTTCATGCTTCTGGCTCGCAGACAGACTGGTATGAAAGTTTGATGGCCGGCGTGGGCTGCAGTCACTTGCAACTTTGAGGAGAAGCCTTGAAAATGGTGTGAACGCCAAAATAAAAACACTTTTTTTACAGCAGAGGAGAAGAGTGGGCGTTTGGGAATTCAGAGCCATGGTTAGTTCCAGTTTTACGACGTTTTTTTCACGTTGCAGTGTGGAAGGTTATATAATAACGAGCAGTTGAGTTAAGATCTCGGATTCTCACAAGTTCCCACAGTTCCAGCTACAGCTACAGCTAAAATACCCAGTGGCTACATTTTGAAGGAGACTCTCTGGGGACCAATATTTTTGAATCAATCCCTGCAGGGTTCAGTAAGTATTGCTAATAGAGCAGAATAGGACTCTATGGAGCAGATAAACATTATGAACTTATTGGCACCATGCCTGGCGCCAAGCGTGGGCTAGAAAGAGGGGTATAAACCCTCCAGCATTGAGCTGTGAAGCAATAGAACATTTCAGTATTCAGTTAGGGAGTCAAAACGTTGAGTATACTCAACTCATATCAACTCAATACATACTCAGCCCAAACAATACTATTAAAAATAGTATAGCAGATTCTGAATAGTATTAGTTGGTGGTAAACAGTTGAGATGCAACTAGATACTCCAAAAAAACTCTTTTTTAATACCTTTGGTTTCAGCAGAAACAATCAAATAATGATCACATAGTGTAGACTCTTTGCAATGTCTGAAAGGTAGTAAAGTCTAGTAAAGATAGAATAATTCTAACTATTTTATTAACATAATCATCACTCAACAAGGCCCTCCAAAGTCTTGGTGCATTTCTGAAGCCAAATTGCCAACATTGTTGGGCCCTGAGCCCCACCCAAGTCAGTTACAGTATATTCTCATACTCATACAAGAAGAAATGAACCTCCTAGGACCTAGGAAATTAACATTTTGGGTTGTCAAGACCACAACACTAAATTTTGCTCTACAAGGGCCTGGTGTCCACTTATGAGGCCTTTATGTGGTCACCTAGTGGTGGCGGGAGAGTTTAACACATTACAGTTTAGTTCAGTTTTGTTCAGAAATTTAAATAAACAGTAAATACAGTAAATGTGTAAGTTTTTACTTTGTTTTATTTTCGTTTGAAGCAGCACCTCAAATGGGCCATATTGCTTAAAGGGGCACAATTATTTCTACTTTTGTTTTGCACTTAGGCAAAATATGCTGCTGTGTTCAGGCACAGAATAAATGTTTTGCACATCATTCCAAATTGCGACTTTATTGGTTCTATTGAAATATAAAACTAATAAAGAACTAAAGTCCTCATATGTGGACATAATTTTTCTCAGAAACTACACCATGTAAAAAGATCATTCTTTGTTTTTACACTAATCAGGTGCCAATTAGCCAAAAAGCAAAGAGAAATAAAAAGAAAAAGTCCTAGGAGGTTAAGACAATTATTTTGTGTATAAAAGAGCTTGTACTGGGCCAGAGACAATTAACAGTTAATACTTAATGCAATATAAAATTCAGTTCTCGTAATACTAATCATGGCATTATCCATCCAAGGATGAATTCCGCCCTACACCAAATAGAGCCGAATCAGGTTGCTAACTATGCTGAAAGCAGAGTAGAGTCAGCTTGTTAAGTAAGGAAATCTGCGCAAGTGCAGTAGCAACAGTAGCATTACCAAGCAGAAACATCACTTCTTTTGTGCATTATTGAGCCAAACTCTACAAACTGTTCATGAGTTGTTTTTTTATCAGATTTTCTCGAAACAATCTAAAAACGGTCATCCGACCATTGATTTTCAAATTAAAACACTAACGACCAAACAAGGCTAGGGTGGAAAAAAAGGGAGAAGACAAGACAATGAAACAAACAAAACACAGCCATGTGCTAAAGAGATGCACATGATGAAGAATCAAACGAAACAATGACAAAAACAAGCAAACGTGACACTTGGCCATCAGCAGCCGGAGCCTGAGAGAGAAAGCACAATTGGCCATGCTCTGTCTTAGTGGGTAGATGGCACTCTCTCTCCCCCCCATCATCACTTATAATCGTAATAATGCCATCTGACACAGGTGTCTATTGGCTAATGTATATCAGGGCTGTGGATGGCTGAGAAGGCATATTCTTGTCCTCACTACTAGTTTTGTGAGCACTGCAAGCGAAGTGTACTTTTCTGCATTAATTCTGCATCACAAGCACAGTTCACTGACAAACCCGAATACCATGGCCCCAGGCCCTGGCTTTTGGACTTGCTGCTGATAACAGTCTGGATGGTCTTGTCTCTGTTCCTAAGCACATATAGTCAGTTTCTTCTGAAAAAGATCTGGAATAGTGATTATCTTACCACTAATCCCAGATGTAGGTGAGCCTAAATAAGTCAACGCCACTTTTAAACATGGCTAACATAACTGCTTAGTAAAGCTAAGTTTTGAGTAGCATTCAGTCTAAATAGCTTCTTACTTTTTTTTCACTTATACCAAGAGACAGACATCCCAATGTCTGCACCATCACTCTTCCAAACTCCACACACACAGTCTTGTGTAACCCTCATGTTTACATAATGAGCTACACTCATTAGCAGAAAGTGAGAGTGAAAGTGAGAGCACTCTGTAAGCCAATACCCGGGCCCGGTGCCACCATGCTGATATCGCGTAACACAGTGGAGGTAAATAATAGATATCTGCTCAGCCGGCTCCCGGCACCAAAAGCACGTCTGGCCAGAGTTGCCAGGCAACTGTAAGAAAGAAGCAAAGTTGTGTATTTTTTTAATATGATCAAAGCGTTCCGAGTGTGAAAGCACATCACGTCTTGTGCACTCCTGCATGTAGTTAAAGCAGCCGTCCCTAAGATTTTTTCTTCACATTATTTTAATTTATGGTATTATTTTAATTTATGGTAACAGTGTCTAATATAAGCATTCTAAAAACTAGTGGTCTGGTAGGTTTGTTTTCGGAAGTAATTGCTCAATTTATGCTGACAGTATTTCAAACAATATAAACAAAAACATAATTTTACACAGCAATTTATTTACATGAATCTACATTAAAAATGCTCTTCCACATGCTCTGTGCAATTACACATACTCACCAGAGAGGTCTCCAAATCCCCAAATCTACCAAAATGTATAGACTGTCACTTTAAAAGAGAAATATGTTATAAATCCTTTATAGATATAAGATCTATTAAGGAAACATGCATAATATATGCACTGGCATCTCTGGACAGCAGTGCTTCTTTAAATTGCTGCTTATGGAGATATCCGTTTTAAATGTTTAAATGTTTAAATTTTACTGCCTATTCCCCACTCCTCACTATTTCCACCCCCCGGGTTGCCAGGGATTCAGCACAATAGCAAGAAAATGCAGGTTAGGTTAGGTAACCTTATGTAGCTAGTTCGATGATTTATCACAACCACTAACTAGCTAGCTAATTTTAACGTTTGAATGCAATTCATAAACATAATCAGGGGTTATAAAGGCAGCGAGTGTTTGAGATACACTGTCACAATTCATATCTTAACAGTGTGGCACTTTTGTGCGTCACAGCAGAGTAAGCTGACCCGTGCACTCATGCTGTAAAAGTGCGCCAGCAACTTATTTAGTCTTTTGATAAAAAGCATCACCACAGCCCACCAGCTGACTGTTGACTGTTGTCAGGGTTGTAAATCAGCCAGTGATGCACCTGTGTTTTCTGCCGCCAAATTAGAAACACACCAGAAATTTACCTGAACACACCTTACTTCCAGACCAAGGTTACTATCGGTAACGAAAACGAACAAAATAACGAAAACTGAAAATGAAAAAACATTTTCGTTAACTAAAACTAATAGAAATGGTAATTAAAAGAAAAAAACGGAACTGTATGCTGGAACTGAAATGAAACTAAAACTAGAATGAATCAAAACGAACTAAAACTAAGCACTTATAAAAAATTAAAAACTAATACAAACTAGCAAAACTAACTGAATTGGAGGAGAAAAAGTAAAAACTAAATAAAATTAAACTATAATAAAAATTCAAAACTATTATAACCTTGTTCCAGACTGTTGATGGGGTACACCTAACTCCCAGAGTGAGATAATGGAAAATAAGTCTAGATTAAACTGTCAACCATAAGAACCTATACAGAGCCGCCCTGCATATTTCATACAGGCGGCAGAAGTGCCTCAGATGAAGATGGCAGCCGAAGAGTAAGTGCTGGAGTTATAACTCACCACAGCAATAATACGCCAGTGATGGATTGTGCCAAAGCCATTTGTCTTTTATGGCTGGGGCGCATGGGACGCTTTTTAATGCCAGGGGCTGTTTATGTTGTCAGCTTTATGGTTCTCGGGGATTTGTGCTCTTGGACCCGAGTCAAGTGTGGTTTCCAGAGAACTCATAGAGCTGCGTTTTTGGAAAGAGTCAGGGAGAGTAATTTACTTTACTTCCTAATTTACTTTTATTTGATTGCAGACAGTATGAATCCAAGATATTTTATGTTTTGTCTGATCTAATTCATTTCATTTATTAATATACATCCATTCGTGCCTTTCAGGCCTGCTACACATAAAAATGAACTAAAAAATAAAGCATTTATCACTTCTGCTTACAACATTACAACATTTCTCACAAAGATATTTTGGCACTGAAGACACCAAGCAATAAAGTGTTTCAGGGGTTATTTTTTTTTTTTTTTTTGTCTTCCTAAAAACAATTTAAAAAATTAAAAAATAAATATTTCAAATTTTCTCCCATTTTTCTTCTAATTTCAGAAATATTCAGCTGCTACTCATAGTGATGCCACAACAAAAGTAGGGTAAAGACAAGCACATGCCTCCTCTGATACATGTGAAGTCAGCCATCGACTCTTTTTGAATTCCGCCTTATTTTTGAGTAGCATCACAGCGCGATCAGGGGAAAGCGCAGCGACTGCGGCAGCGATGCAAGAGTTTTATCACTGAGTAAAAGTGTGAAATATTGTTCACAGTCGTCCCGCTGAGGAACTAATCCCATCCGGACAGGGCTTTTAACTCCTGAGCGTGCTAGACTCATGGCCTTTTCTGTGGTGGTAGGAACAAAATGTAAAAGGAACCAAAAGTTCAGAGAGCGGAAGCTTGAGGACCTCGGACCGCCTTGTATGTGATAGGTCCAAAGAAATGCTAGTAGCCAATTGGGGGTAATTTGCATAATGTTGGAAATAAAGTCGTTCTGACGTTTTGTCCCTTCCCGCTTCTCACATGTTGCGACCTGCCATAGGAAATGAAAGGTCGCCTGCTGCTTTGTTGTTATCGATGCCTTGCCTAGCGGTGCAAGTAAAGACTGCCCGTCGCAGTGTGGGTCTCCCCACGTAGGCACGAATAACCTCCTACCTGCGGGCCACGATGCCACTATCCCCGTATGCCTAGTGTAAAACTAGAGTTACTTACACAAGATAGCTAACACTAACTAGCTCTATAAACAGAGTAAACAGAGCTGTTAGCTCCTCCTTAGCTATAGCTTCTAATGCTGCATCCGAGGTGGGCGAGGCCATGAAGTCACTGGCTGACGTATACACCCTAAAGTCTCTCTGATCAACTCATATTTCTGAGGATTTTCTTTTACTGGCTACTGCAGACAAGGGAGGCTGAAGAACAGTTTCATGTGCAGCATCATATACAACTCAAAGAACAAGAAAACATGGATTTAGCTTTAACCGATTCCTGACACTAATTGCCCCAATTTGTCCCAACTTTTGATGGAACGATTGCACACCTATAATGAGGGAATAGATCTATTACTGCTCAGCTGTTCTGTGATCTGTCTTCCACAGCAACCTGCATGGTGATAGGCTGTATGATCTATCCGGATGGATGGGACTCTGAAGAAGTGAAGCGAATGTGTGGCCAGCGCACAGATAAATACACACTGGGCAACTGCACAGTGCGGTGGGCCTACATCCTGGCCATCATTAGCATCATGGACTCGCTTATCCTGTCTTTCCTAGCCTTTGTGCTGGGAAACCGTCAGGACAAGCTGCTGCCCGAGGACTTCCATGTGGAAGAGAAGAAAGGTAGTATTATAAAAGTATCATAATAATATTGCTTTATTAATATTGTTTTTCTTTCCAACCTATCAGGGGATTGAAGACCAAAAAAAGCCAACTGATGGAACAAGTGGCATCAGTGGGATCTTGCCTGCGTCTTTGACCATTTGTGTAAAAGACTGGTGACCCCTGCTGGAGATCATCAGACATCATGTATATTTTTACAGCCCCACTACCAGTCATTGGGTGATGCACCGTTCACAATGCAGTGGTGCCAGTGCATAGTAGTGTGTGTCATGCTGATACTTGTATACTTCCTGTATTAGTGTGTCTGGTTGGGTAAAATCGGCCAGAAATATCTAGTGAAAAGCTGCCTATACTTGTGCAGTACTAGGATTAAATTTCAAGTGCAGCGATACTACTGTGTCCATTTCCCTGGAACATGGCCTAAAATTAAAATTATGGCATCGTATGGCAAAAGAAGTGGGTATTGTGAAGGCATTATTAATTATTAATTAAACAAATTACTTACTAATTACTTACACCAAATGCAGTTGATTAGCAAGGACATGTTTGCAATGGGAGTTGCCAGGTTAGGACTGAACAGTAAATTAATTATCAAAAAAAGAGACCACTTAAAAATGATGAGCAGGCATATGATTATCAAAAATCAGTGTGTAAGACTGGTGGAGGAAAACATGCCAAGATGAACCAGAAAATCAGGGTTATTCCACCAAATACTGATTTCTGAACTCTTAAAACTTTAATATGAATATGAACTTGTTTTCTTTGCATTATTTGAGGTCTGAAAGCTCTGCATCTTTTTTGTTATTTCAGCCATTTCTCATTTTCAGCAAATAAATGCTCTAAATGACAATATTTTTATTTGGAATTTGGGAGAAATGTTGTCTGTAGTTTATAGAATAAAACAATAATGTTCATTTTACTCAAATATATACCTATAAATGGCAAATTCAGAGAAACTGAATACAGCTCTTAATTCTTTTCAGAACTGTACACAAGTGCATCTCAATTCATTGAATTGAAAAATCATTGAAAAGTTACTTTATTTCATTAATTCGGGTAAAAATGTGAAACTCATATATTATATAGATGTGTTACACACAGGGTGATTAGTTTTAAACGTTTATTTATTTTATAGTTGATGATTATGATTATCCAAAAATCAGTCTCTCAGAAAATTAGAATATTATATAAGACCAATTGGTGCGTTTGGCAGTGTCTGAAGTGTGACAAGTCCTGCTGGAAAATTAAAATCTGCATCTCCATAAAAGTTGTCAGCAGAGGGACGCAAGTGCTGTAAGATTTTCCGGGAAAACACTGCACTGACTTTGGACTGAAATAATACACTTCTACTGCTGACATAACGTTAGCTTATTCTGTTAAATTATGGTAAAAGAAAATGAACTTTTTTTTGTGAGTTTTAGTTATCAGAAATTAGCATGAACATTTCAAGCACAAAACAAAAAAACTTCTTTCCTTTGAAACTAACTGAAACTTCAGTGCGTGGCTAATCAGAGAGAGTTTAGAGCTGGAGTTAAGTAACTGTGGTTTATTCCCGCGGGGTAATCCTCTCCTGCGGGACTCTGCAGTGTACTGTAGATATGGCGGAGCTGCAGACTGACTGTAAGAAGTTAATTAGCACTGCAGCTGCTGCTGCTTCTTCTGCTGCTGCTGTGGTGTCCAGGGGCTTCAGCTGGGAGATTGGAATAAGTAAAAAGCTGTAGTTGATTAAAGGTCAGTGCTATTAAAAATTAAACATCAACCACAAATAACTTCAGACGTTACAGTTAATCATGAGAGAGGCTAATGGCTTTCTTTGTGAGGAGTCTCCTTATTTGATGACAGCGGTTTTCGGCCTGAATACCAATTACTCAAATACTAACTAGTATGAAGTGTGTAGTATAAGTTCTTTTTTTTTATTCTACATTCTGCCATGCTTGTTTAGAACCAACTGTTTTTTTTTTTCCTTTTTCTAATTTTTATCCCATTTTCTCCTCAATTTACAAGGTGAATTACCCAACCCACTTATTAGGACTCCCTCTATCACTAGTGATGCCCCAATGCACCAGGAGGATAAAGACTAGCACATGCCCTCCGATACACGTGAAGTCTTTTCGAACTGCTGCAAATGCAGCAACTAGGTTCTTATACATCAGCTCACAGACGCCTTGTGCTGATCGACATCATTCTTTGGAGGGATGTGGGGAGAGAGCGCCATCTACCCACCCAGAGAGAGAAAGGCCAACAGGGCTCCGGTAGACAAGGGCAAGCTACAAGCTATCTCCCAATCTTAGTGGCAGCACATAGTCTGCTGGACCTCTCAAAACCCCAGAACTGGTTTTTGGGTGTGTTTCAAAGTGACACTGTGCCAAGCAAACCAATCAATCGCCTAGAGCACCCAGGCTGACCTGGGGCCATGGGCGTGGTAGTGGGGGGGGGGGAAAGTGGACCTGACTACCCAGGGCCCGAGTAGGAAGAGGGGCCCATGAAAATCTACGTTCCTTGTGTGCTGGCATGGACAGGGTCCCACTGACATTGAGAGTGTACGGGACCCAGAATTTGCTGCTACGCCCCTGCCTGGGGCCCCTAAACAATGACTGTTTATGAATCGAATGCAACAACAAACTGTGTAAACGCCCTTTAAATTCTGTGAAAGTCAATGCAGGAAAGAACAGCCACACTGTTTTCAGAATCCCCCTCAAGGGGGCCCTCACACTATTTGCTGATAGTAGCCAGACAGTCAGGTTAATCATTTCTGCAGTCGTGTAGTGCAATGATGCAATGATGCTCTACACAATTATACTAACAATACACTGCCTGGCCAAAAAAAAGGTAACACACTAATATTTTTTTTTGGAGCGCCTGGATTAATTTTTTACCAAGATCTTGCAGCATTGATGATGGTAGAGTCTGCCTGCTGCACGAAGTCTTCTCCATCCATCACATCCCAAAGATTCTCAATGAGGTTAAGCTCTGGACTCTGTGGTGAACTCTCTCTCAATTCATGTGTGAAAATAATGATCTCATGCTCTCTGAATCACTCTTTCACAATTCCAGCCCCATGAATGCTGACATTATCATCGGGGAAGAAAAAAATCCATTGATGGAATAACCTGGTCTATATTCAGTATATTCAGGTAGTCAGCTGACCTCATTCTTTCAGCACATACTGTTGCTAAAACCTAAACCTGACCAACTGAAGCATCAACCTCACATCATTTACTTAAATCCATGTGGAGACTTTTCCTTTTGGCCAGGCAAAAAGACTGATGTCAAAATTTTCTCTTTCTCTTTCATTTCAGAAGAAGCATGAGTTCTCCAAACAACTGCTGAAGCTGAACCTTCTGAGATGACATCCTTCTTTATCCATTTTCGCCAACCACTGTTGTCTGCCTGAAGGCCATGAAGAAATATCTCTGAAACACAAAGGAGCATTTTCCCAAACAAAGATTATATTTTGGACTGCAGAGTATATTGAATTGAATTTTTTTTAGTCTTAGTTTAGGACTAAGACTAGACACAAGGCCTGTCCAGAAACCCAACTCAATTAGTTTAAGGATTTATCATTTTTGATAATTTGTGAGTAAGTGTAGTGTTAGAATCTGGACTGTTTACACTGACATTTATGAGTTTGGAATGATTCTTTATATTCTGATTTATTGTCTTTAGAACTGGTACAATTTTAGAACCTTTATTAATTTTAATAAAGATTTTGTTAATTTGTGTACATGGCTTCTGTCTCCCATGACATGGAAATATGTATGAAAATATATATTTTTAAAGGAGGGAAATGTACTTTTTGTTTATTTTAATATCATATAATATAATAAGATGTGGGGCCAAGGCCTATTGGGGGAATAAGTGGGGAATTATTATTTTTTTAAAATAATTTGTTACATAATATATTTATATTTAACTAAATACTTAAATGTAACTAAATACTTAAATATATCGATATTACTTTGTAGAAATCTGTTTTCACTTTGACATCAAATACATAAAAAAATATAATATTGTAGTGATCAAGGTGGAAAATAATAAAAAAGAGGTGAATACTCTTCCTGTATTTACCAGAATATAACAATTCAAAAGAGACCATAAAACTACAGAACTATATAACATACAGTACCATTATAAACCAACCTAAGCTAAAAGCTGCTAAATGTACTGCTCTGGAAAAAAATGAGAACACTTAAACATGATGAGTTTCTTAGATTTTACCTAATTGAAAACCTCTGGAATATAATCAAGTGGAAGATGGATGATCACAAGCCATCAAACCAAACTGAACTGCTTGAATTTTGCACCAGGAGTCAATGGCATAAAGTTATCCAAAAGCAGTGTGTAAGACTGGTGGAGGAGAACATGCCAAGATGCATGAAAACCGTGATTAAAAACCAGGGTTATTACACCCAATATTGATTTCTGAATTCTTAAAACTTTATGAATATGAACTTGTTTTCTTTGCATTATTTGAGGTCTTTTTTGTTATTTCAGCAATTCCCATTTGCAAATAAATGCTCTAAATGACAATACTTTTATTTATCATTTTACTCAAACGTATACCTAAAAATAGCAAAATCAGAGAAACTGATTCAGAAACTTCAGAAACTGGTTTCTTAATTTTTTCCAGAGCTGTATGTGCAAATAATAATAAATACAAAAAAAAAGAAGCAGCACAGACATTTGCAATTTCCAAACCTTTATTTGTAATAACGACAGAAACGGTTTAATTTCAGCAGAGCACAATCAAAAGCAGAGCGGCTTCGAGAAAAACGAGAGAAAGCAGAGCAGAAGATGTGCTTGTGGAAACCGATGAAGGTCAACAATCCCCAGTGTTTTATTACAAAAAAGCAAGCTGAGGTCAGGAGAACCCGTCAGAGTAAAATCCCTCTATATTCCCTCTACCTTTATATATTTATTTATACATTAAAAAATAATTATAACACGTACACTCGCACTGATCCTGCGTCCAGCAACATCAGCACGACAATAAACCAACAATCGGTTAGAGAAACGGATTCAAGGCATCTTCGTAAAGGTTACTCCAACAATGAGTGCGTTTACATGCACTTCATAATCCGATTACTGCAGAAGAAGAGCTGGAAGAGAAGTGCGTTTACATGAACTTGGGTAATCAGATAATGGGAAAACTTGTGTCAGACAATAATCAAGATTTTTGCTTTTGCAACCAGCCAATAAACTCAGAGTAAGACGTGAGATGTGAACATGAGGTAAAACCCAAATTTCATGACTCGGCTTCTACAATATGAACATACATCAGAAATAAGACTGAAGATGAAGAGTATTTAAATTCTTCAGCTCCAGCATTGCTCTCAAAGTGTGAGGACGCCATCTCACAGCTGCTGTGTTAAATAGCTCCTCGCTATTTACGGTACCAGGTCTGTTTTCACTCATTCTCAGACTGAGAAATCTGAGAATACCCCAGTTAAGAGTTTACATGCACTGACAAATCTGATTATTTCTAAGAAAATGTAATGTGTACTCTTTACCTGACGATTTGGATAATCTGATAACTGCAGTAATCCGATTATGAACACGTACATGCACTCAATGTGCGATTCAGCGCCAATCAGCGAAGCTTCGGCAAGAAAATGCAACTGCAACAGAGTTCATTAGAACAAAACAATACTGACACTGTGCGAAAAAGAGAGCGAGAGCCGACTCTTTGGTACAATTATGTACAAAACGAGACATTTTCTGAAATTGATTGGTGAAAAATTCAAGATGCTACACCAGCTGTGGTGGAAACATTCACTTTTTACCCCTCGTTATTCCCACTAATTCACTACTAACGATATTTATGATATGGAATTTTAGTTTTTCCCAGTTATATCAAAAACTACATTTATTATTCACACTTTTTGAAAACAGCAGCCGGCAGCATGGTGTGAACATAAGAACCAACAGAAATGGTCCAACTTGATGTACGATGTGAAATGAGTAAAATGTAAAGAGAATGTTTTTTTTCATGTTGAAGATAAAGATTTTGATATGACCTTCAATATGTTTTAGGACATTTTTACACCTGAAAGTCTGAACCAAGGTCTATGGTTGTGTTACACTGTTTACGATACATTTGGTTTCACACTGCAGTTTAGCAGCTGAGTGAAAGAATTTCGCGAATTCCTGTCATCATTACCTATATAAGAAGAATCTCAGGAGTCTTTGCGTTGAATTGGCTTCTAGAAGGGTGTTTGGAAAGTTGTTCCGGGTTCCCAGGTGTTCTGCCAAAATCCAGCTTCTTTCCAACTGGTGGTGCATTATGCAGTAGAATGTGTATAACAGATTTTTATTTCTATTTTTAAATAAGGGTTAATCTACAGTTACAGTAGATACAATAGTCACCAGCGTAATCTGTTGTACCCATACTTCTGTGACATGTCTGCACGCCAGAAGGGGGTCAGATTTCGGCAAAAAAAACTGTTCTTTTTCTTCTTCTATTGTTTAACGAGTGACGATAGCCTGCCTAAACTTCATGTAATTAAGACAAAGGTGAGAAACTTCCAAATAAACCAAACCATGGTTTGTTTGATCTGGACCAAAACAACTTTCTTATGTTGGACCAAATGTAAAGATCAAAAGGTGGTTCAAAAAAGCTGCTATTTTGGTCCAGACCAAACAGGGTAGGTGTAAAGCACCTTCTTGTTTTAATCCAGCTCAGCTGAACAATGTTTCTAGTCATTTGAATTGAGGATCAAATGTACTGTATACAATTTAACACAAACACAAGAACCTCGGTTCTGACTCTGGTTCAAACGTTCAGGTATAAAAAAATGTAACCCTTTAAAACAAAGATATTTTCCTGTGCTAAGCAGCAGTACTTCCAGGAGTCCAATAAGTGAACAGTTCACATCCTCTCAGCTCATAGAAACATCCAATCATGGCCAGGGCAGTCACTGTTGCTCTATATCATTCATATTTTGGATACAACCTGCCTTAGACAAGATAGAAAACTTTGAGTTAAGGAGGTCAGGATTGACATTCCTAGAAAAACAGCGCAAGGTTCCTGCATTCTTCAGTACTGCACATTCAGTTGACCCTGTCTGCTCATGATATGAGCAGTTATAATGCAGAAGAACCAAAAAAAGAGGGTGGAGTACACCAGCATTTTTCATTTTTCGTAATCAGCCACAACATTAATACCACCTCCTTGATTGTTGTTATGTTCACTGTCCATTAACTGTATCAGCTCCACTTTGTAGTTCTATAATTACAGACTGTAGTCATGTCATGTATCTGTTTCTCTGCATACTTGTTATACATTATCATCCTTTCACCCTTCAGTTCTTCAATGGTCAGGACCCCACAGAAGAGACCACCACAGAGCAGCTATTAAGTATTTGGGTGGGGAAGGTGTGTAATTCTCAGCACTGCAGTGACAATGTGTGTTTATAGCATGTGTTGTGCCAGCATCTGTGGATCAGACACAGCATTGCTGCTGGAGTTTTTAAACAGCTTAGTGTAATTTCTAGACTAAGAATCGTCCACCAATCAGAAACATCCAGCCAACAGCGCCCTGTGGGCAGTGTTCCCTGGGCAGTGTTCCACCGATAAAGAGCTAGAGGATGAGCAACACTGTGAACTGTGCAGCAACAGATTCAGAACTTCTGTGTCTGACTTTGCTTTATCTACAAAGTGGAGCAGCTGTAGGTAGGAGTGTGCAATAGAGTGGAGGACACGTGAGTGATTGAACACAGTGTTTAAAAACTCCAGCAGCACTGCTAAATCTGATTCACTCACACCAGCACAACATGCACTACTAACACACCACCATCAGCAGTCACTGCAGTGCTGAGAATAAATGGATCCAAATAATGAATAATAAGAGACCACTTAAAAATTATGAGTTTCTTTGATTTTACAAAATTGAAAATCTATGGAACATAATCAAGAGGAAGATGGATGATTACAAGCCATCAAACCAAGCTGACCTGCTTGAATTTTTGCACCAGCAGTGGCTTAAAGTTATCCAAAAGCAGTGTGTAAGACTGGTGGAGGAGAACATGCCAAGATGCATGAAAACTCTGATTAAAACCAGGCTTATTCCACCAAATATTGATTTCTGAACTCTCATTATTTGAGGTTTGAAAGCTCTGCATCTTTTTTGTTTTTTTCAACCATTTCTCATTTTCTGCAAATAAATTCTGAAAATGACAATATTTTTTGGGGGAATTTGGGAGAAATGTTGTTCGTAATTTATAGTATAAAACAACAATGTTCATTTTCCTTTAAATAGCAAAATCAGAGACACTGATTCAGAAACTGAAGTGGTCTCTTATTTCTTTTCCAGAGCTGTATATGTATAATCAGTGGAGCTGATCAAATGGACAGAGTGTAGAAATAAATGTTATGTATTAATGTTATGGCTAATCAGTGTAGAAACCAAAAGTAAGGAAGCAGCTTTTCCCTAGCTTCACTTATAAGACTGTTTTGTTATTTCTGTTCTGTTTTCGTCAGATTGTCAAACAAAAACCTTGTATCTCCATTTTTAACCTTTTTACATAGGTGTACATCTGGCAGTTATTGTCTCAAGTTGAATGGAAAACAGGCCAATAAAAAATGCTGATTATTATGACTTACATTGAAAGTCTACAATGATTTTTTGTTTTACTGTAAAAGTGGAATTTTGAAGATGCAAGGTTTTAGCTCGACAATGGCAATGCATGAGATACACGAGTCACAGAAAATGCTGGAATCTCTCTTTAAATGGCTATATGGCTTTCACATACTGCCAAACCTCTGGCTGTACACTTACAGTTGGCGCATCAAGAAGAAAGAAAGAGCACAAATCGATCAAAAAGGCAGGTTACCCAAGTTATTATAAAAAATGAAAGAAATAAATAGATGTTAGACCTGCTTTCCTGGACCTCCTTACATTTCAAAAACCTGTAAGACTGTTAGTACCTATGAGAGAGCATTAAACAGTGCTTTCACATCCTTAAGGAGAGTGTGTAAGAGTGTGTGTGTGTGTGTGTGTTAGAGGCTTTCAGCCACTAGGAGGTGATCCAGGCGTGGCGGAGGCACTCGGCAGCGGTGGCTCTTTTCTCTGGGATCAGGTCCAGCATGGGCAGGAGAAAACTGGCGAAGCTCTGAGCTTCCTCCCGCTGCCACTCGTATTTCTCCACCAGCACGTCCAGCAGCCCCCACGGCTTCAGCTTGGTGATGTGCCTCAGCTCACCTGGGCAAGAGACACACGCAGAAGCATATATTTACTGACTGCAAATTAAGGCTGAACAGTAATTCAATATATATGAAATAGTTTTTAAACACATTTCCAGTATTTAACACACTAATTATTAGCATATGTAAGTAAAGACATACACCATGGACAGTTTTATACTGTTTGTATTAAAATCAGAATTATATTGCATAAACAAAAAACATGAAATATACTGTATTACAGGTGCATCTAAATAAATGTGTACATCATTGAAAAGTTACTTTATTTCAGTAATTTAGTTCAAAATGTGAAACTCATATTATAAAGATGTATTACAATTTTTTATTTAAAATGTTTCTTTCTTTTTCTGTTGATGACTATTAGCTTACAGCCAATAAAACCCCAAAAATCTAGTACAAATTTACTGTCAGTGGCAGTGCTGACAATAAGCTATAGACAGAATTAGATAAGGATGAGCAAAGTGGATTTTGAGTAGGTGACCAGTTTGATTGACCCTCAATCAGAAATATGTGGGCAGTAATAAATTCACATGTTAATTGTCATACAAAAAGAGGTATAAAGTAGCCTCAACTCTAATCCTAAATTATGAAATTGAGATGTATATTCTTGAAAGTACAGGGGTTGGACAATGAAACCGAAACACCTGGTTTTAGACCACAATAATGTATTGTCTCGATGGACAGTTCTGGTGGAAACAGGAGAGTTGAGGTGCACATTGAATTCTGCCGTGATTTGGGCAGCCGTAGTTTTATGTTTTTTGTATACAATCCGGGTTAGCACCTGAACATCCCTTTCAGACAGCTTCCTCTTACAGCGTCCACAGTTAATCCTGTTGGATGTGGTTCGTCCTTCTTGGTGCACCAACAATTTGTCCTCTTTTGAACTCTGGTATGTCAGCCATAATGTTGTGTGCATTGCAATATTTTGAGCAAAACTGTGCTCTTACCCTGCTAATTGTACCTTCACACTCCGCTCTTACTGGTGCAATGTGCAATTAATGAAGATTGACCACCAGGCTGCTCCAATTTAGCCATGAAACCTCCCACACTAAAATGACAGGTGTTTCAGTTTCATTGTCCAACCTCTGTACATCCATATATTAGAGCTGTAACTATAAAATTCACATGAACTTGACAAACACATCACACACACTTATCAGGTAGGTGAAGTAAGCATTATGCAGGGCTATGAGTCGGACATGGTTTACCTTTCTTAGTGAAGAACTCTTTAGAATATTTGCCGTTCGTAATGAGTTTACGAGGGACTTTCCCCAACAGCTCAATGATCAGTGCGATGTGATCTGCAAAACACAGCAAGGAGGAAACAAAAGAGAGAAAGGGGTATAATTATTTACCAATCAAATGCAGAAATAACTACAATTTAATAATATACTGAACAAGATCCTGTAACCAATAGTGTTATTAACACTATTAACATGTAGCCATTTATAATGAAACTCTTTATAATCCTAAATGGTGATCATAATCTGTTGTAAAATATGCAACAAAAAAAAATCAATCAATCCACTTCTCCGTTTCCCAGCATGAACGACTAGTGTAAGAGCTGCAGAGTGGTTCAGGATCATGTGCATCAAGTGCTCCCATTAAACTTGCATGACTCTCACCTAAGCGCTAATTAATGAGCACAATGTGGTTTAACATTTAACAGCACTCTGCTACTGACGCCAGATATTACACAGCACAGGCAGACCATGAGGGCTTCAGAGCTCCGAGGCTGATCTACAGAGCTAATACTGGGAGCGGTTACAGTCTGTTATAAGGACAGAATCAGTTCAGCCAAGACAAAGGAGCAGCGAGAACCTGAACGGGTCTTTCTAGCAGAAGATCGAATAGAGGTTTCAGATTTATTATTAGGTCCTGTAACCTTTGACTGAACAGATGCTGCAGTGAATAAATCCACAGATATCCACAGGGACATCGAGGTTCTCAGGCCACATGGAGGAGGAAAATAAATTACCTTCGTCCCTGGAGTAATCCTCTCCAGAATGTGGTTCGAACAGGTAATCCCCCGTCGCCAACTCGAACGCCTGGAGACACAGATATTCACAGTACATTCATACACAATAAGGTGCCTGTTATGTGCACCAGTTATGTGCACCTGTTATGTGCCAGTTTATCAGAAACACCTAGTATACAGCTAACTCTGCAGGTTAACCCTCTATGGCGTAGTGTTGCTTTTGATTATTACACCTTTTCATACCATATCATCCATCCATCCATCCATCCATCCATAATATAATTAGTTACAAGGCATGTCTACGTCCAAGACAATGACACATACAAGAGGGTCATAAATAAATACAGCAAATACAGCATTTTTTTTGTTATATGGGACATGGCAAAAGTCATGGGACACAGTACCAAAACATATCTCCCTTTATCTCTCATATCTCTCTTTATTTGCAGAAAATGAGAAATGGCTGAAATATCAAAAAAGATGCAGAGCTTTCAGACCTCAAATAATGCAAAGAAAACAAGTTCATATTCATAAAGTTTTAAGAGTTCAGAAATCAATATTTGGTGGAATAACCCTGTTTTTCAATCACAGTTTTCATGCATCTTGGCATGTTCTCCTCCACCAGTCTTTCACGCTGCTTTTGGATAACTTTATGCCACTCCAAAAATTCAAGCAGTTTAGTTTGGTTTGATGGCTTGTGATCATCCATTGCCCTCTTGATTATAAGTTGTCAATTTGGTAAAATCAAAGACACTAGTCATTTTTAAGTTGTCTCTTAATTTTTTCCCAGCGCTGCCTACTAAAATAAATAGTATACTGGGTCAGGGAGTGTGTGCATGGTTGTCCAGCGCCATCCAAAAATCATCATATTCCCATACTGGTAGGCAGGGACCTGAAGGTCAGTCCAAACTTGTGCCCTTCACCAAATCAAGGCCTGCTTGAGGTGAGCATGTGCTGCCTGTAGGATCCCATTGTTTCAGAGTGGGATTGAAATTCTGATGGAGCCAGAGGTTTAGCTCTGTCTGCCCTTATTGTTAAAGGAAATGTGCTGAGTCGGAGCATTGCAGGACAGGGCAGGGTGGGGCAGGGCAGGCAGGGCAGGAGCCAAGAGAGCCAGAAAGCCTGATCAATAGCAGCCTTATGGAAAAACAGGCACTCCATACGGCTTTATAAAATATAAACACACTCACTTTTTAAGCCTTATTCGTTTCGTCTTTATACAGCTCTGGAATGGCATAAATTTATCCAAAAGCAGTGTGTAAGACTGGTGGAGGAGAACATCCCAAGATGCATGAAAACTGTGATTAAAAACCAGAGTTATTCCACCAAATATTGATTTCTGAACTCTTAAAACTTTATGAATATGAACTTGTTTTCTTTACATTATTTGAGGTCTGAAAGCTCTGCATCTTTTTTTGTTATTAAAACCATTTCTCATTGTCTGCAAATAAATGCTCTAAATGACAATATTTCTTTTTTGGAATTTGGGAAAATTGTTGTCTGTAGTTTATAGAATAAACAACAATGTTCATTTTACTCAAACATATACCTATAAATACCAACATCAGAGAAACTGATTCAGAAACTGAGGTGGTCGTTTCATTTTTTTCCAGAGCTGTATATTCTGTGTGTACAGGATGTAAGTATGTGTATATTCACAGTACGATGGATAATCTAATAAAACAAACAATATGTTTAGGTTGGTAGGTGTGTATGTCACAAGCTGGGTGCTAACTGGTTATAAAGCATTTAAACATTTGACTTAAAGATCACACCAAGAGTTTTAAACTGCAGCTAAAACAAATGACATAATTTACAAACAAATCACTGTAATAACTGCATAAGCACATGCGTGTGTGTGAGCTTACCATGCATGCTGTGCTCCAGATATCAGCAGGTGTGCCATAACCTGCTCCAATCAGCACCTCCAGAGATCGGTACTGCCGTGTTTGAATATCATCTGTGAAGTGTTTGTGCTGAATGATGGGGAGAAGAGAAAAAGAGAGATACACCTCAGACAAAAGCAACATCATATTCTGGTGTGATGTATCAGATAAAGAAAGCGCTGAAGCCAAAAGCAGCTCTAAGTTGGTAAAACTAGACACAGTATGATACATTTTAGGCAGGATTGCATGTAGAATAGCAAGAAGGGCAAATTAAAGGAGAAATCTATTGTAAACTTTTGTCAAATAAGCCACCTCCATTCGCCCTGGCATTTAGGAATACAGCTTACAATGCTAGTGAATGGGGCATAGCGTTGTTCATGCAAAGAAATCACTATTTCTACACCATTAACAAACTCAAAAGAGCTCCACAGCTAATTAGTAGAATTCTGAGGGCCCTGAAATGTGAAATGAAGCACTGAGAACTAGTTTATTTTCAAAGTAGTTTATTAAAAAACTATATTTATTACACACATAACCTTGAGCTAGTTCTTTGGGGGACATAATCTTCACAACTGTCACAACTGACAGTACAAAGGAATAGGTAGGCTAAGGAAACAGATTGCAAATTTACTTCAGTGGAAATGCATAAATATTATAGAGATATTTTTAGCAACAGATTGAATTCATGGATTTCCACTTTGAGCTTGTTACTAGTGTGAAAATGGCCATTTCTTTGCATGTGCAATGCTATGCCCCTATCACTAGCATTGTAAGCCTGTTAAGAGCATCGGCTATAAGCACTGTATTTCCTAATTCTGAAAGTGAACAGAGGTAGGCTATTTTCAGAGGTAGTGTTTTATTATACCCCAAGTCCATTTCACACCGAAGTTCCCCTTTAAAAGGAAGATTCAGAAAGACTGATCAGTAGACTCTGTTCTACTGTGCAGGGTCTCTGGACATTTTAGCAAATGTAAATTTAGTACAATTTTCAATTAATGTTATATAGTATTAACTATTTCGGGAATCTGTCATAGTGTTAAAAAACACTATAATATACAGCTCTGCTATTCAGCGGTCGAGGTTTAAACAACATAAAATATACAGCTTTGGAAAAAAAAAAAGAGACCACTTAAGTTTCTGAATCAGATTCTCTGATTTTGCTAATTATAGGTTTATGTTTGAGTAAAATTGAACATTGTGGTTTTATTCTATAAACTACAGACAACATTTCTCCCAAATTTCAAATAAAAATATTGTCATTTACGGCATTTATTTGCAGAAAATGAGAAACTGAAATAACAAAAAAGATGCAAAGCTTTTTAAATAGCTGTAAGCTATTATTATACCATTTGCACCACTGTTTATACGGGTTCTGTTTATACTTGTACTGTCATCCCATCTTAATCACCGCCCATCACTTGCACTATTGTCTTCTGTCTTAAGTATGTATTTTTGTGTATTGTACATATAGTGTCTCTCATTCTTTTTATTATATATCTTATTTTCACCCCCCCCCCCCCCATCATTATTGAACTATTGTCTTCTGTCTCACCTATGTCTGCTAATGTCCTTATTGTATTGTACATATAGTGTCTCCCATTCTTTTATATTATATATCTATTTCTGTACTGGCTGTAATTTGGGAAGGAGGGTAACGTAATTTCAATTCTCTGTATGTCCTGTACATATGCAGTATTGACAATAAAACTACTTGACTAAGGTTTTAAGTTCAGAAATCAATATTTGGTGGAATAACCCTGGTTTTTAATCACAGTTTTATGCATCATGGCATGTTCTCCTCCACCAGTCTTACACACTGCTTTTGGATATCTTTATACCACTCCTGGTGCAAAAAATTAAGCAGTTCAGCTTGGTTTAATGGTTTGTGATCATCCATCTTCCTCTTGATTATATTCCAGAGAATTTTAATTTGGTAAAATAAAAAAAAATCATAATTTGTAAGTGTTCTCTTATTTTTTTCCAGAGCTGTATATATACACATACACACACACGTGTATGACGATCTTTCGCATGACTAAAACTGCTGAAATTAAAGCCATCCTACTCACCACCCAGCAGGCATTACCCAGGTCTGCGATTTTGACCTGGATCTGGTCAGCATTTAGTGGTTCCAATGGATTGATGAGCAGGTTCCCTGCTGCCAGCTTAGCTGCAAGGAAACAAGTACAAGAGAAGACAGAAGAGATAGGGGTAACTTTAGAATCGATGCCAGCCAGCAGACACTGCCAGCAGGAATGCTGGATAGGAGGAGGAGGCTAGAAGGAAGGGCTAATGTGTTTGCTGGTGTAGCGTTTAATCAGTGAGTCTGATGTGGAAGTCTGGAGGGGAAGTTTAAGCCAATCAATTTTTCTGATCAATGCAGAGCTGTAGTGAACCAGCAGACACATCGGCCCTCAAGTAAATAGAGACCACCACTGCAGAAACATCAGTCTGGGATCTTAGAAACGGGACACCAGGCCTAGATTCTATGTTGGCAAAAAACAAACATAGGAATCTGAAGAAGTTTTACCACATTTTCTGATACCATATTAAGAGATCAATTAAGTTTTAAAGGTATTTTTTAAATTAGAAGTGAATCTAAACCAAGAACGTATATTTTTCTTTTTACTTAATTTTCTGCTCTATTAAGCTGAGCCAGTTAACTCATTTACTTACTCTGTCTCCCCCTACCCTAGCAGGTGCTCTCTACACCATGTAACCAATGTTTTAATATTTGTAAATCAGCCACGTCTCTTTTCCAGCTACTGCTGACGCAGTACTACCAGGCAGCCAATGAATTCAGAGAAAAGTGCTGGACCCTCAGCTCTGAAACATCAGCCAACAGATGCCTGTACTGATCAGCATCACAATGCTAGTGATAAAGAAAGAGAGTGCCATCTACCCACCCAGAGAGAACATGACTAATTGTGCTCTCTCTCAGACTCTGGCTGCTGAGGGCATTAACAGCATGACCTGGGATTCGAACTTGCGATTATTGGGTCTTATTCTGCTAAGCCACTCAGAGCCCCCCAAAGTGCATTTCCGGTTCTGTTTTAAGCAGCAACATGAAGTGTCTGAAGCGTTTTTAATCCCTGAGGTGGACATGAGGAAAGCAGCACACGTAGCACAATTAATCCCATAAACTGAACTTCCAGGTAAAAGATGTAGTATAGAGAACATTGCCTTTACCTTCAAAGTAAAACCTATAAAAAATGGAAAGCGAAACAGATCAGGATTTCTAGACACCTATTGAGTAGTTAAGTCAAAGTGGGTATCGGCAAATACTTGAAAACCTGGCATCGGTATCAGAAGCAAAAAAGTGGTAATGGTGCATCCCTAATAATAATAAAAATAATAATATTGAGAAAAAAAAATAAAATAGACAACAATATAACAGGCACATCACAAACAGGAAAAGGTGCAACTGTAGGTGTGTTAGAAATCCCACTTGACCCAACAACAGTTAGAAAAGCTGGACGTTATCTCACTATAGGTTAAAACAAAGAGGGAGAGGGCGATAGAGAGATAGAGAAAAAGAAAGAGAGAAAGAGCGAGACAGCGAGAGAGAGGGAGGGAGGGAGGGAGGGAGGGAGGGAGGGATAGATAGCTGTAGGTTAGCAAGGAGCACAAAGGGGCATGGTGAGGGAATCCTTCACTGGGCCACTTCACTGACCGTCCTTCAAACTCTCCAGTGTCTCTGTGCCTGCCGGCAAGCTGGGGTCCACCTCCGATGTAGGGGGCGTGTCCTTTCCGGGCGCCTCCTGCGTGGTGGGGCATTCCTGACCATTTACACACCCAGAGCCGTTAAGTTTGACCTCTTGCTCTCCGCTCTCCTGTGTCTGCTGTACCCTAGGGCCCTGCGACTCAACAATGCCACAAAGCAAAGGTCCATTACCCTCAGCGACGGGGGATGGGTGGCTGGGCTCGCTCGGCGCCGTCCCGTTGCATGCTGGGTAAGGGTTAACAGGCTGCGAGTCGGAGCCCTCTGTGCCGCTGTCGTAAGGATTGACTGGGGTGTCGTCCTTTGCGTCCTGCTGAAGGTCTGTGGCCTCTGCGTCTTCTGGGCCTCGACTGTGACCGTTACAGTTCTCGTTCGCAGCGCAGTCTCTATGCTGAGACCAGCTGTCTGGAACACAATCTGGAATAATTAAAAAGGAAGAATGAGAGGTTGTGTTTTTAGTTTGGAAGTCATTTCATTAGAGGTTCTGGAATCTAATATCAAGTTTGGCACTGGCATACATAGTATTGTGTCCCATGAATTTTGCCATTTCCCATGGAAGCTTAATATTAAAGCTTAATATTAGTCTAGGGTCTCCTGCTTCGAATATGGATATGATGACTGCCTGCCAGAGTCACTCATCTGTTTGTACGGACAATCATTAGGGGTGGGGGAAATTTATGATTCTCAGATGAATCTCAATTTGGACTTGGACAAATCTGAATCGCTTTACAAATGAAAAAAATTGATTTCAGATCTGCAAGCATGTACGCATTTTGCATAACAGGTATCTTGCCCTCCTATATGTTCTAAAGTATGCATTTTGTTTAATCTCACAGTTCTAAATTTGTGTGCGAGTCTGTTTGCAGACTCATTCCTGAGTACAATACTAATCCTAGATTTTTGCATTATTCATTTAATTAAACTATGCTTTAAAGTAAATAGAAATTGTGTCAAAAAGCCTATTAAATAGCAGGATTAATTATGGATCATTACAGAGACTTTACTTTAAAAATACCAATTGGTCATGCAATGACGAAAAAGATGAATCAAGATGCATCGATACTCGTTTTTTATAATCGCATCACAGACCTATGAATCGTAACCGAATTTTAAGGTGCCTAGAGATTTTCACGCCTAACAATCATTATAGTTAAATTTTATAGTCCATTAAAAGACATGACAGACATGGTGAATTTCAGATGGGACTAAAATAACTCAGAAACCCACCTATCGTATAAAATTAATCCAGGTTTAAGATGTATTTTGAAGGTGTGGTTATCTCCAATCACACCCTTCAGATAACCACACCTTCAATTTCCATGTGACACTTCATGATAAATTTACATACAGATTTGCCATGACTTATGACATGTCTTGCAAAAACCTCTACTTATTAAAAATCTGTTCTTTATATTGTTTTGAAATGTCAATAAAATAGAAATGATAGCAAATTACTCAAAATAATATATCTTTACACTGAATACCTGACACAAAAAAGTATATATTTTCCTGGGACCTGCTGCTTATTTTGATTAAATTCAGTTTGCCTGTTAAGACTTTTTTTCATGGCACACTAACCTTGTGCAGAACTAAACAATCGGGGACACCAAACAATCACTTAAACTAATTTGGAGTTAAGTATAGGATAGTTACTAGCACAAGAATCCAGTATGAGTCAGATTTTTGTTCAGAGCCATTATAATGCCAGCAGTGAGTCACGCGTTCTAACAGCATCAACTGAATCAAACTGAATGAGCATGCAGCTCAACTTCATTCACATTCAGTCCAGCAGTGAGGGGCGATGGGCTATTTTTACCATCCGAGTGAGAGGTCTCATGATGTCACTGCTGTGTCAGTAAGTCCGCAAAGATTTTATATCCAGAATGAAGCCCTAAAATATTCATTTCCTATCTGAACTTTTTATTTGATGTCTCACATCTCTTCTGCCCCTCCTCCTTCCCTCTGGAGACACTCACCCAGAGTGGCCTCTGCTGCAATTTCCTGCAGAGTGTGACTGTTGGGTACTGATGGAGTGCTGTCAGGGGTTTCGGCGTCTTCGTCCTCCTCATCCTCAACCCCTTCATTTCCTTTCTCCAGTCCCTCGATGTCCAGGATGCGCTTCTCCAGCAGCTCGGCCTGCCGCTTCTGCTTCTTCTTCATTCTTTTCTTCTTGTTCTTTGACATCTTTGCCGTCTAAAAGAGAGGAAGAGCAAAACTCAATCAAACCACAGTGTAAATCTCATCTCTGCTAAACGTGCGACATAAAATCAATGAGTCTAACCAGACATATTAATGCAGTCAATGAAAAATGTGATTTTCGTTCAATAACACAGTTTGCTGAACATTTTACAAATATTGACAGTTTTAATGTACCATACAGCAAACTATTAAGATAAAAAAAAGTTGTAGTTGTATTCCTGTATCTTTGCTAAATACACTTTACACACATTTAATAACTAAAGCTTGCAACCTAGGAATGCACCAATTTGAAAACCATAGAGCCAATATAGCAATATCCAGTAATGTGATGTTTATCCATTTATGAATAAATCCTGCCCTTCAACAAACAGAGACAGTCGGCTCTAGATAAGAGTTGTTGTGATAGTTAGGGGTGGAAGATATGGCTCTAAAAGCTCATCACTATATTTTATGGTATTTTCACGATAGCGATACTCTTGGCGACATGACAAAACACTGAATTACAAAAAATGTCAAGAATACACTACTGTACTGCAACATGAGAGCAGTGTAAATTTTTCTTTTCCTAAAAACAGCAAAAAATAGTACCCTGATGTGATAATTAGGGGTGGGTGATATGGCACGATATTTCAGTGTATAATATTGAAAAATGTTGGCGATGTTACTGCATATAACGCGATATGGCACACCCCTAGTGCTAGTAGCCATCACCATTCCTGTGGTTTTATGCCACTGCCATTGACTGACAAGCCAAAAAGCATGTGATATCAACTTGTATAGTGTCCCATGACTTTTGCCATGCCCCATAGCAGCTAAAGAATGCTCCACTGACCTGTGGGAAATGCATTCATTGCCTGTATTGAACGTGGATGTGATTTCTGTCTGTTCAAACAGACAATTCTAGACAAACACTGCCAGTCATGATCACTACCACCCACTGCGACATCTGTTCAATGTGTGTGTGGTAATGTCTTCTATTTCTGGAACACGTGTCACTGTGGATCGAGCAACTTCAGTAAAGGAAACGCCCATCCATCTGGCAGCCACTATCAGCCTTCGCTCCAACTCTTACTGTTAATTCACATCACCTTGTCATGAGCTTGCTGACCAATGTTAAACCTCACAAGATAACACCTGGTTTTAAATGTCAGGGCCTTTGAAAATCTACCAATGAAGTGTGGAGCTACTTTGAGCATGTTAATGGTGTAAAAATAGGGATTTCTTTGCATATGCTGCTATCGCTAGCATTGTAAGCCTGTTGGGAGCATTGGCTAAAAGCGTTTTATTTTAGGAATGCTGGTAGAGGGTGCTGGTAGAGGTGTGCTATTTGACAAACATTCGTCCTCGAATGTTTTACTACACCCCAAGTCCATTTTATACCGAAATGCTTCTTTAAAATGTCTCTATGATCCACAGTGTCATGTGTGTACCTGGAATACTTCAGAGAAGGCATTTATTACCACCCACAGTGGACAACACAGTGGGTCGTAATTATCGTGACTGGTGGCACCTGGCTAGAACTGTCTGCGTAAACAGACAAATGAGAATCCACACACACACACACACACATTTAATGCAGAAAACCCACACACACATCCTCCTGGTAAGCGGAGCGTTCTTAATCTTCCATATGACACGGCAAAGGTCATGGGACATAACCAATTGCTGTCCCAAGACTTTTGCCATGCCAGTACTTCGATTCCATTAAGCAACAAAAGCACAAAGTACAAATCGGTATAAAATAAAACATCTGTTATCTGGGAATGAGTAAATGAATGATTGACAGTTCTTACCTGTTTGGGGGCTGGAGCTGTGCTTACTGTAACAAGAGAAAAAAAAAAAAAAAAAGCAAACCTAAAATCAGTTTCAAAAACATGAAATCAGGACAAACACAACATGCTGCCATACTGATTAACATGTAGGGAGGAAGCCTTGGCAAACTTCAAAGGCGGTTTCACTGCAGCCCTCCGTGGAGATTTAGACCATGGGAATTCATCATGGTGCGCTTGTCTGGGGGACGGGTTTATTTTTAAAGCCATCCGAATGACTCACAGCTCCCTTTATAACGACGCGCACCAGCTTTAACATTGCATAATTGAGAGTGTTTTGATGGCTTTCTCCACTGAATCACTCAGACATGATTCAAAGCTTCCGCTGTTTCAGGACAAATTATTTTTAAATGTTTGGACAGTGTGGAGCTCATCTCACATCATCAGCATGCACACACACTTACATCCTGACATCTTTTACCCGACCGCACACACTTAAACACAGCACCTCAAAACAATCTGATTAATTCATGCACTGCTGGATATTACTGGGGCTTTGGTTTCCCAGAAGCCAATCATATTTGGTCAATGCTTGTGGAATTAAGCATGATTGGCTAGGTTTTATTCTGCATAAAAAGAACCTTTACTCACAAAACAGATAGACACATGTAGATATGAAGCATTTTGAACTATTCTGTGTTTTCCACCACTGTATAAGACCAGAACACTGTTAATTGCACTATGAAATTTTGGTAAAGAAGACAGAAGAGCTTGTAAAAACTGCAAAACAATGAATAAGCTTAGTAATCCTCCCTCCTTTTATGATCAGGACCAAATAAGACATCTAGGAGTGACACTGAGGTGTTTAAAATCTCCAGCAGCACCGCTGTCTTATCTACTCATACCAGCACAACACACACTAACACAACACCATCATGTCAGCGTCAGAGAATGACCCACCACTCAAATAATAATAGCTGCTCTGTGGTAGTTTTCTCTACTGTGGGGTCCTGACTGTTGAAGAACAGGAGGAAAAGAAGATAATGATAAACATAGTATGAAGAAAACCAGATACAGGACTACAGTCTGTAAGTATAGAACTACAAAGTGTCATATTGTGTGTCATTTGAGTTGCTTCAGGGTTCATACACCAATATTTTTCCATTACTTTTCAGGACTTTACCTCGTCTTCAAGGCAAATTCTTATGATCATACAATCTTCAAAACATATGTGCAGACATGGACAATTAAACCAAAAAAAAAAAAAAAAAAAAACTATAGTGACAAAAACATCCCCTTAAGCGAAGTTGACACAATCTTTAATAATAATGTGTGTCAGATCCTGAGAGCTCCATTGTGTAGGGCTTCATTACTGAATTAACTCTGAGCTGATGTATTGGTTAGCTCAAAATAGCTTTTCTCACTTTTCCAAAACTTATCCAGGACTGGAAATTGCTATTTTCAAATTTCATGACTTTTCTAAGTTTTTCATTACCATAAACCAAATGTACCAAATTTAATCAGTCTTACTTAGAATTTACATTGTATGTTGAAACATGTAAACTCAAACTAAGCACAAAAAGTTACTTGTCGAATTATTCTGATTCTTGTGCCCAAATTTAAGCCATAAAATCTGTGATTTTTGCCTGATTTAAGTTTTACTTTTCTCATTTTTATTCTTAGTAAAAATTTTTAACATACATTTTTTTTGTTGTTACATATAAGCATATAGGTCCTTATTTACAAAATCTTATCATATTTTTGCCAATAGATTTTTTGCAGTGTGTGTGAAATCTAAATCTGGATTTTTCTATGCAATGGCAGGCTGGTGTAAGATCTTGGGGTCATGTTTACATGAATAAATAATCCCATTCTACGCTCCACAGCTCATGTTTCTTTGAAGAGTTTGCCAGTTTGCCAAAAGTAAAATCAGCCTATGACAGCCAAACCTTGCTCTTGCAGATGTACCAACACGCAGATTTTAGATTGATCTCTTAACCTGCTGAGACAGGGGTGGACAGGGGTGTCCAATTATGGCTCCAGGCAAACTCCACAGGGCGTTCAATTTTCTACAGTGAGGTTGGGCACTCTTGGCATGTACAGTACAAGTGTTTTGACGCAGCTCCAATTTTCCAGCCATCCGACCTGAGAGTGACTCACCTGCAGAGCCGGAGGGAGGAGCAGCTCCAGACCTCTGCCACTCTGTGGCCTCGGCCGCCAGTCTCCTGATGTATGAGTCATTGACGTTCATTAAGATATTTTCTGGCTTTATGTCGGTGTGGATGATTTTACACTTGGTGTGGAGGTAATCCAGCCCCTGCAAAACCTGAGGAAGACAATTTCATGCGTGATTATTTAAAGCATGTTTCCTTATTTGTTTTCTATATTTGTTAATAAACATACAAACTCACAAATGATTACTGATATCTGCCAATATCTCTAAATTAAAGTTCTGCAATGATCTATGGACTTTCATTCACAAATCTTTACCACTATATTGACACAAAACTGACATGCCATAGGTCATGTGGTCAAACAATGTGTGTAAATTGTTTGCAAAGGGTTATGGCTTAGGAATGCCCACCTCCCAACTGTGTAAGTCGTGAGGTGTCATCTTGTGAGTGAGGCAAAAAAAAAAAAAAAAAACTGGCAGCAAAAGCCAGCACGATCAGGGCAATTCGGAGCAATTTGGTTCTGATACATCAGCTCACAGACGCCTTGTGCTGATCGACATCACCCTTTGGAGTGATGAGGGCAAAGAGCGCCATCTACCCACCCGAAGAGAGCAATGCAAACTGTGCTCTCTCGGGGCTCCGGCAGCTGATGGCAAGCTGCATGACTGGGATTCGAACCAAGGATTTCCCAATCATAGTGGCAGCGCTTCAGACCGTGTTAATGATCGTAACAGTTGGCAGTGACTGCCTATAATGCTGTCCCATGACTTTTGGCATGTCAGTGTACATTGTGATAAGCCAAAAGCGAAAACGCTCTTTACCTGCCGAATGATGCTTTTGACACAGGGCGAGGGCAAACCCTGGTAGTTAGACTTGATGATCCACTTGAGGAGGTGATGTCCGAGCACCTCGAACACCATGCACACATCTGACAGCGCACATCACTGTCAAGGTCATGCACAAAGACAAGAGCAGAGAGAACTAGAGACTGCCAAAACCGGTAAAGCTGGCTCATTAAAAGCTGTTTTTTTCTGCATAAAAGAGCAAAGCGTCTGGGCGCACTGCCTGGTACAATAGCTGAAGGCAAGTAATTTGGAAGAGCTGCTGTGGAGCAACAGAGCTATGGGTACACCATAAAAAAAAAAAAAAACACTGACTGATCTTACACAGTAAGAAAGAGAATTTGATATATCTATGTATGTGAGTACTTTCCATAAATAGATTTCAATTTTCTTCCTCAATATATCCAATTTAGATTAACCCACTCATCAAGCACATGCTTCCGCTGACACATGTGAAGTCAGACACCACCTTTTTTGGTCACCAATTCATCACCACTAGGCAGCAATCGCACTCTGAGGAAAGCGCCGGATACCCAGCTCTGACACATCAGCCAACAAATGCGTGCGCTGGTCAGCATCACAATAGGAGTAGTAAGGGGAAAGAGCACCATCTACCCACCCATAGAGAGCATGGCTGACTGTGCTCTCTCGGGCTCCGGTTGCTGAGGCTAAAGCAGCATGACCTGGGATTCAAACACCTGAACTGAACTTTAGGGCCATATCTGTCAGCTATGGGTGCAACTTAAAGGATCAGTCCTTAAGATGTTTTTGGTCTGGTAGATTTTTCCAAGAGTTTTTCTGACCTGAATGCTGCTAACAATACTGATTAAAGAGCTACTGAGAACATGAAGACATTGAAACAAGAGACAAATAATTTGCACTAAAGAAAGCTAGCAAACTAAAATAGACATTATTAGTGCACAGTGTACTTTTTCACAAGCTTGGTGCAACTGTACACTCTCTAAATAACCAAAACAATTTACAGACTCTAACTTTAAAGTTCATAATTAGAAGGGGTGTTCACACTTTTGGACATGTACTAAAAACAACAGCACATAAATGTTTAACTTATGCACGCAACACATAAAAATCATGCTCAGAATAATAATAAAAAAAGATACGAGTGCCGTTGACGCCTGATATCTTGAAGTCGTCCAGCAACTGCACCACCTTCTCTCTGCTGGGGTCATTAGGATCAGAGTTTCGCACCTAAACCAGCCAGGCAGAAAACACAAAGCACAAACAAATATCTTAGACTGCTCTGTGGTTTACAAAAGTTTAAATCACAAATTAAGCCTTAAATTCCGGAAACAATGGGTGTATTATTTAATTAAAAAAAAAAGGATTTAAATGGTACTTAAACTACAATATTAAATATTCTCAGAATCAGCTGGTGTTGACCGCTCTAATGCGATGATTCATCGCGACGGTCACCATAGCAGCAGCAGCAGTATTAGTGGTAGCTCACCGCACGCAGCAGCTTGATCTCGTCCAGTGCCGTTTCAGTGTAGTGCTCTGCACTCTTCACCACCTTCATTGCAACAAAGCGCTTTCCTCTACAATAAACACACAATGATATTAAAATAAAAATGGTCTGAATTTAAAGACTATAAAAGCATTTATACAGAGCTGCATACAGACATTTAACATGCATTTACCAATTGCAAGAAATACCACACCTGGCATTAAGCAAAAGATTCATGTTTAGAATCTGCTCCAAAGAGTAATTCTCTACAGAAACTAGACAAGCTGTGTGTGTGCATTTGCACATCTGTGTCAGCAGTGGGTGGATAGCACAGATCCAAAAATAACTGTAGTATAGAAGGAAAAATCTTTCTAACTTTAAATGGAAGTTAATGTAAAAATAAGTAATTTTAAAGCACTTCTATTGGTCCACTTCTGGTCAATTCTGATACAACCTAAAAACTATTGCCATGCAAACGAACACATTTTAATGACATAATAGATTAATGTTTTGGGCTGCACAATATATAATTTTACCACCATAATTACAACATCCTGCTCAAATGTCATGACATATTCTACTAGAGGCAGATATAGCTGTCCAATATTATTTATATTTGTTTTTTTTTTCCACTCCAAATATCTTGCAACTGTAATAGCAACCATAGACACAACATATAATCATAAGAATCAGAACTCACTGGATGTCCCATGCCAGCCACACAGTGGAGAAATGACCCCAGCCCAGTTTGCGAATCACATGGTATCGGCCGTTAAACAGGTCACCAATCTTCACATGGTGATAACCACCTGTAGAGGATGAGAAACGCACAAAAAAACATTTTCTTACCGTGATAAACAGCAACCTAATCTAAGCAACATGAGAGCCCAATTAAAAATTCACATATTAGGATAGTGAAAATATTAGCAGCACTGCAGTGGATTTAAAACTAAACAATTAAGATTGAATTGTGATTGAAGTGCAGTTTTTTTTTACTTTCATTAATTCTAGGTAGGCCCGTCATTATATTTACTACACTTCTGACTTATCATACAATATATAGATAGATACTGAGCAAGGAGAGCTAATGTACATCAAATGAAACATTTGTTTAAAACAGTGTTTTTATTTTATAAAACATTTTGCTTTTCCATTTTATTGTTTTCAGTTTCTGAGTGTTTTTAATATTGACAACTTTTTTGGTCTTTAAAAAAAAGCAGTAATTACATTATTACACTATTATTGTACCAGTGGAATCTTAGTTTTTTTTTCTTATTTTATTATT
The DNA here is from genome assembly GCF_023375975.1 of Astyanax mexicanus. Classification (NCBI taxonomy): domain Eukaryota; kingdom Metazoa; phylum Chordata; class Actinopteri; order Characiformes; family Acestrorhamphidae; genus Astyanax; species Astyanax mexicanus. The sequence continues at coordinate 22,337,483 of NC_064431.1, forward strand.
TATGGGACAGTATGCTATCCAAAAAAATAGTTATTGTGACAAACTGGCATTAAACATTAAGGGAGATTCGAAGAAGCCTTGGAGATGCTCGAAGATTTTGACAATTGACAACTGATTTTCTTTCAATAAGTAAAGTACCATTTTACAATACATATATGGGTGAGTATGTATGTGTGACTATATGCCCAGATATGGATTGGCACTCTGTCCTGGGTAAACTCCTCAGTGCCCGATATAGTCCTCCAGGTGGATGGTCTTTTCCGTTTAAGAGTATGCTGTGCACGATTGGCTGGGTGGATGAGCGCTGAGTGTAAATAGTTGTGCGCACACGTTTGTAAAGCGCCCTTGTGCTTTTAGAAAGGCGCCATATAAGAATACAGCTCTTACCCTTGCAGTAGTCGTTGGGGTCCTCTTGCTCTTCATCATCAGACCCGAGGATCTCCTCGTCTTGCTCCTGCAGAGCGGAGTCGGTTGGCTGTGCGGCTCCCCGTGGGTGGGGCTCTGGCCTGCAGGGTGGAGAGCACTTATCATCAGAACACAGTCACAACCCCCAAAACCAGGGCTCTGTTACAACAGCGGCACGAGTGAAATGAGGTCAGTTCTGTGGGCTAGGAGCATCTCTTTATCTGGTGTCCAGAAAGAAGAACAGAGAAGAGAGTCCTCAGGTCATGTGCTACTTAAAGAACTGCTGGTTTGAGGGTTTTAGAGGCGATATGGTTTCAGTTCAACCACATAAGAACATTGTTGTCATTATAATTAAAGCAACATATTAAAGAGCTTTTTGAAAATGAGAAATCTGCAGCAGATTAGCGATAAAACTAACGTTAAAATTCTTAATGAAATGCTCAAAATCACTTGAAAGCAACATTCTTATGCTGCTAATAGTGTTTTCTGGATGCCACAGAAAAAACTGACAAAAATAACAAATTTTGTGCTCATCCGTGTGTGCTAAAATCAATTAAAAAAACGTATTGTGCAGTCCTGCTTGATACAAGGGCTGTGAGATAAATCACCAGTTATTGTTATTGTAATATGTGTTTTCATGTTAAACACATCGAAAGAGCTCCAAAAACATTATGAATCAACGCAAACATAAAAAGTTAGATTTTAATTCATTGTGTTCACAGCACTACTAAACATTACATTTTCTGTCCCTATCAGACATTAGGGCTGCAACGATTAGTCGATATAATAAACAATGTCGATTATAAAAATTTGACTCCAAAGTAGTAGTAGTAGCACTACACAAATTACTGGGGACAAAAACACAATGTTATAGACGAGTAATACTCAACTCTGCCTGTGTCTCCAAAAGTGCCCAATCACAACAGATTTCACATTTCCTCACTAAATATCAGCACCTATCACATTCAAAGAACAATGTTCTGGATATTTGAAGGGCACTTAAATCCCATGTTCAGTTTTTATCACTTTGAACCAACAGAGAAAGCTAGAAACAGAAGTCGTGAAGCCAAACCCAAAGCAAGCAGAAATGGAGGGCATGGCAGAAATAATCGTTGACTAATCGATTAATCTGAAAAATAATCGGCAGATTAGTCGACTACTGCAATAATCATTAGTTGCAGCCCTACCAGACATCCTACTAGTCAACACCAAACACCATGAACCCCCCCTTGGAAGCACATATCACATACAGAACATCTCTCCTCATCTCTACAGCACCCTCATCTTCCTCTCGGCTGCGTGAACAGCCTCTTATCCCGCTGCTGCTGAAAGAGCTGTAATCACGTTCAATAAACAAGAGCTCAGAAGGCGAGCGCGATAAGACGGCCGTCTCCCTGCCCCACAGTCTAACTCCAAAGAAGGTCATCCACTAATGAAAGCAAACCAGCAGGGGCAGCTGATGGACAATAGGAATGGTGGATGGCTGGGGTGTTATGAAGTATTGAGCAGGTCAAAGTTATTAGCAAGCCCATTGTATCACACCCAGAACGCTCCAGCAGGGAGCCGCAGTGAGAGGCTTAGGAAGCGTCAAGCTGAGAGAAGAGTGTTTAATGCCAGCTCAGTGTTGCGCACAGTTCTGGCTGGGTATGTCTATATATATAATTTATGTGCGTCAGATAGAAGAATAAGGCTATAAAAACTCAGTGCCAAGACTTCAACTGACTGGATGTTTGGATAGGTGAGAGAATTGACGTCAAGTCAAAGAGTCAATGTTTAATTTGCTCAGCATGAATTCTTCTGAAGGAGAAGTGGAAAGGTAGATCGAAGAACATGGAAAAATACCAGCACTGCAACCGCTAAATACTGCAGTAATGATGCAACCACATGAACATACATATGAAAATGAGTCTTACTGGTAGATACGTTCACAGATAACTGTACAAATGTCTGTACATAGGAAAATGTAAGGTAAACAGTAAATGCAGCAAATCACAATTGAGGTAGGACAAAAATAACAATAGAGATATATACAGCTCTGGAGAAAAATAAGAGACCACTTAATGATGAGGTTTTCCTTAGATTTTACCAAATTAAAAACCTCTGGAATATAATCAAGAGGAAGATGGATGATCACAAGCGATCAAACAAAGCTGAACTACTTGATTTTTTGCACTAGGACTGGCATAAAAGTTATCCAAAATCAGTGTGTAAGACCGGTGGAGGAGAACATGCCAAGGAGCATGAAACCAGTGATTAAACAGGGTTATTGCACCAAATATTGATTTCTTTACTTGTTTTCTTTGCATTATTTGAGTTTCACTGAAACCATAATCCATACCTTGTATTTGCTTATTTAGAAGTTTTATATCCTCTTTAGTCATAATTTGGGCAACCCAGCACTAAGCATGAGAAGATTTGACTGTCAATCCAACACCAGTTGTTCTACTTTGCACTTTTAGACATGTGCTTCTATTGTCAGCACTCAGGTAAGTTAATCAGTGTCAGCAGCTGCTCTGATACTTAAAGAATCAGAGCTCAAGCTAGCTAAGCAAAGGCTAGCTCAGTGTTTGAGCTACAAAAATACCACCACAAATTAAAAAAACTTCATTTATAATTCTTTCAGTCTTAAGCCTGTCCAACACCAGTCACTCTATCTGAGTTATTCTTGTCTAAATGTTTAATTAAGAGGGATTTCAGTCAGACAGATGTGAGTGTGTTCTGTGGTAAACAAAATGTTAATCTGTCACTACTGGAAAACCTAATGCTAACCAGACTCTCCCTCCTGATTTCAGGCAGGTTGAGATTTTTTTTGAAGTTGAACACAACGTTTACTCATACTTTACACCCCTCTTCAATGTAAAATGATTAAGAATGTACTCTGTATTTTAGATTTAGCTCATAAGTAAGCCTGAATGTTTAATATAAAGCTGCAATGACCGTGGATTTCCCAAGGACACCCATCACGCCAGCGCCAAGGATTTGGACTTCATCATTTATGACTCTGAGCTCTTAGAATTTGGACTGAGTGGAGTACGGCTCCAGAAGTTCATCACTTGTCATAATATGATCTGGCACTCTATAAAATAGACAGTACAGAACACTGGTGCAAAAGTGGCATCTGTAGCTTGCCATCGACTACCGTAGCCCTGAGAGAGCACAATTGGCCTTGCTCTTTATGGGTGGATAGATAGTGCTCTCTCCCCACATCACTCCTAAGGTGATGTCGATCAGCACAAGGTGTCTGTGAGCTGATGTATCGGAACCGAGACGCAGCACTTTCCTCCGAACTAGCTCTGATGCTACTTGGATGACTTTACATGTATCGGAGGAGGCATGTGCTAGTCTTCACCCTCCTGGTGCTGGGGCATCCCAAGTGATAGGGGAGTCCTAATAAGTGGGTTGGGTAATTGGTTGGGTGAATTGGGGAGAAAGTGGGGGAAAAAAATCTGTTTGACAAAAACATGTCATTGAGGGCAACAACACCCCAGTGGAAGATGGGTGTAAAGATCCATATAACAGAATCAACTTTGGTAGAAATTACATCCACACTCAATGCAGTTGTTTCCCCCAAAAAAACATATCCCACAGACTCCTGCAGCATTCTTTAGCTTTAATAAGGCATGGCAAAAGTCAAAAGACATAATACTAGTTATTATAAGATGATTTCTTGAATGTTAGTGTATAAAGTGCAACCTTAATAAGCTTTTGAGTTTGATATGGTGCAAATGTCTTCATAGTTTAGACTTCTTAATCATCTATAGTTCTGACAACATACACTGCTGACTAAAAAAATTGACACCAAAAAAAAAAAGGTCACACACTCTAATATTTGGTTTGACCACCTTTAGCTTTGATTGCGGCACACATTCACTGTAGCATTGTTTCAATAAGCTTCAGCAATGTCACAAGATTTATTTCAAACCAGTGTTGCATTCATTTTTCACCAAGATCTTGCAGCATTGATGATGGTAGAGTCTGACCACTGCACAAAGCCTTCTCCAGCACATCCTGAAAATTATTAATGGGGTTACGGTCTGGACTCTGTGGTAAACAATCCATGTGTTGAAATGATGATCTCATGCTCCCTGAATCACTTTTTCACAATTCCAGCCCCATGAATCCTGACATTGTCATCTTGGAATATACTCGTGCCATCAGAGAAGAAAAAATACATTGATGGAATAACCTGGTCTATATTCAGTATATTCAGGTAGTCAGCTGACTTTCAGCACATACTGTTGCTGAACCTAGACCTGCAGACCAACTGCAGCGTCAATCCCACATCATTTACTTAGTTAAATCCAGGTGGCGAATTTTTTTTATACATTTTTTTTATAATAGCACAAAGATAAACAACCAATGAACAAGCAACCGAATCTCAGTCAAATAAAGTTAACTGATGTGGTCAATAGAAGCCCCACCCACCTTGCAACAAGAAAACATAAAAGATCTGCTGCTACAATAAGTTTTGATGTCAGACACCACAGAGCATGTTTAAAGACTTTGCTGTAGAGTCCATACCTCGAATGGTCAAATCTGGTACAGTCTCAATATTAAGCAGGTGGCATTAATGTAGTGGCTGATTAATGTCCATCAATACCACGGAAATGTATGTATATTCCTCTAAATAGACAATCTAGTGGGAAAATATGTCAACTAGATAAAATTGGCTCTGGCCTGAAGGGAAGGATATGAATAATAAATGCTGTCAAGCACAGCAGGTCTGAACTCTCCAAGAAGACGACACTGGGGGAACACAGGAGGAAAAAAAGCCCCCAAACATCCAAGTAAACAGTATGCAGACAAGCAGGAACATCTTCACCTTCGACAGCATTCAGTCTTCAGAGACCTGCCACAAAATATGTCTCCATATTTAGAATATTTAGCATTTATTTTCTAAAAAAACATGTCTTAGCACCAGCCTCATGTCATTCACAGTCAGAACCAATTTTTCGCTTCGTGAGCCAGGCATGATTTGGGTAATAGAGGCACCATCTGGGAGAAAAGGCTAGAAAGCCCAACTACTCGGCTGGAATAGCAATGTGCTGTCCTTCCGGCTCATAATTAAGCACTAATCTGCATATTAGTGTCTTTGGTAGCAGGTCAAGCACCCACTGAAGGACCCTTGGCTAGGTTTAAAATGTAAAATTTGATCACGCTTTCCAAAAGACTGCTGTGATAGACGGCAGATGCAGAAAAATAAGCCGTCACTTTTGCCCTTCTCACCTGAATGAGAGGAGGTGTAGCGGGAGTTAATTAGCCTAGCCAAGCCAAGCTAGCTGTCCTGCATGCTGCTTCTGGACCTTATGCCCTCAAAACAGACCATCCCAGGCACGTGGATGTGGAAACAGCTGTCTCCACATCATTAGAGCCAATTCCACTGCGCCAGACTTCTTTCACCCACTCACTTTTCTACTCTTTTACCATCATTTTCTCACTTGCTGTCCAAATCAATGCCAGTTTTGCAGGTCTGCAAGTCTTAAAACATAAGGTTTATGACAAGGAAAGCGCTGAATATTTGGCAACCAAAATTCTTAATTTGAAAATCACTAGAAAAGCACTTTTAGTGTGATGCATCGATACATCAACCCACAGACGACCTGTGCTGATCAACATCAACCTAGGAGTGATGAGGGGAAAGAGTGCCATCTACCCACCCACAAAGAGGGAAAGGCCAATTGTGCTCTCTCAGGACTCCAGCAGCTGATGGCAAGCTGCATGACTGGGATTCGACAACTCGGCATCTAATTTCTATGTAATGCAAATAATTTTATTAATTATACTTTTGCAAAAAAAAAAAAAAAAACAATGTTTGGTATTTGATAGTCTGCCAAATGAAAGCTATAGCCAAATTTTTTTTTTGTCCAGATTCCCCAAACAAGTAATTTCTAATTAAGATCATTAGAGAAGCTGATCCTGCGGATCAGGATCAGGGCCTCTCATGGTACATTTTATAATGCTCAGATCCTTTGTTTTTACCACTGTATTATAGCATCCTCTAAACACCATAAACATTTTGAAAGTTTTGAAAGTCACACTGTCCTTGATGCTCATAAGAACGGTAAGCTGGATGAGCAGATCAGTGTGCCAGCAGGCAAAAAGACAAGACAAACAAAAAGATGATAAGAGACAGTGTATTTTAAAGTACACTGCTTAATCAATGTAAAGCTGGTGTGTATAAGTATTAGCAACAGGATTATTAAGGTTAGCAAGCATATCTTCACTTTCCTTTTGTGTTGTGTGGATTTATATCAAAGCAATAATATGGTATGTAACACTATATCTATACTTGCCTCTAAAACTGTACCAATTTTAAAATAGTGTACATATGTAAAGATCAGTGGGAGTAAAGATTGGTAACATGCTTTTAACGGGGTCAATTAAAAGGTGAGAAGTCAATTACAGGGTTCTGAAGTTCAATTTGGATTAATTTTCAATAAATTACTAAAACACTGCATTGTATAGTGCGTAACAAAACAACAGTAAGAATCTTCAGTGAAAATCCCAGACTTGATGTATGCACAGAAGATCTCTCCATCATGACTCCACCATTTCATATCTCTAAAGGTCCTACTACATAAGGCTGCTCAGCTCTGGCTCCCACCTTCTCACAAGCCTGGAGTGGAATAAAGTAACACAAAAACACCCTGCTTACAGGCAAAGGGCTGCTGGTTTGAGTCCCAAGTGGGTCAGAATAAGATGAACCGCAGTTCTGAACCAAGTGGGAACAGGAGATCAAGCTCTCTTTCTCAGAACAGCAAGAGATGAAGCTAAAATCTCAGCCTATTCACTCTGAATTGAATTCTCTTTTTTGGTCTTTGCTGCTGGAAAGATTCTTTTCGGGTTTTTTTTTTTATGCTTCTTATTGAAAGTGCAGAATTGCCATGCTGCTCAGACTTTGGTTCACCCATCAGACCCCCAAAATGTGCCTCACATGGGCATGACTAACAGACAGAGAGGCTAGAGAGCAGTCACCACTCTGAGTGCTCTACCTTGAGTGAGTGTAGTACAAGTGCTCTTACTATTACCAGAGATGGAAAGATGAATTGGCTGGTGTCATCTGATTTTCAGACAAAATATTTCATTAGATGATATTTCTATAATTGTTCATATTCAGGAGTTAAGGATTGCAGCAGGTCTGTGCAATGTGCAACACCAACACATCTCACGGAGAAAAGTCAATAAAGACTTTTAACACCACTAACCAGATACCCCTCTCAAAAGAACTTCTTTCAGCGCAAACAGTGAATAGTTATTACAAACACTGATAAGCAGCTGAAAAGCTAAACAAAACACAAACATACAAAATAAGCAGCACATTCTGATTGCGTTTTTGCTCTGGGCTCCACAGTACAGTTGTATACGAGGAGTCACAGATTCAAATGCCGGTGCTCAGAGTTCTAGGCGCCTTTAAATGTGACTCATTCCAACAAATACAATACATTTGTTCTTCAGAGACAATGCACAGAACACAGGGACTCACAGGGACCTCATGATCTCATGATATGTTGCCCCGTTAACAGTATCACGATACTGTAATTCGCATCTGTGTTACTGAAGAGGATGAAATACTTCTAAATTAGAAAATTCCAGGAATTAAGGATGCATCGAAATGATACAGAATATCATCATATCAAAATAATGTCCCACCTATAATCAAATATTACCAAGTTAGCCTTGAAATGTTGGTGGCAACCTGCACAGCCCTTGATTAGTATCTCTAATTAGAGCCTCACACAAAGATGCTATAATCCATTACTCATGATCTGAACAGATGTTCAGTCAGGCTTAATCAGAGATGTTGACTAATTGCATATTTTGATTACACAAAACTGAGCAATGCAAAAAAAAATGATCGGTTTGTCCATCTCTATTCTTTACTATAAATAAGAAAAAGAATACCAGAATATCAGAGAATGAGACAGAATAATATACAAATGGCTACATCCAAGTGGTCACTTTAATGATCCAGTACCATTCAGTGACCATTACTGAGCGATATCGATCCACCCAAAATCAATCTCTCATGCTGCTGACCAGCAAAGCTGCTGCAACTGTGGTTTTGTCTTGGATCTTAAACACGTGTTGCCAGCCAGCAAGCAGAGTGCAATGAATTTAAGATGGGACAAAGTGTCCTACTGCTTTGAACACTTTGTCTTATCTGTAACCACCACAAAGCTCAAATCTGTTCCCCCCTCCTCTATACCACCGACAGCAAATTCATTCAGCCCACGCAGCCAAGACAAATCACCTCTGTAAATACAGAAAAAGTATGCTCTGAAAATGGATGTGTCGCACCCCCAAAAAACACTCCAGGGAAGGAACATTCATTCTCTGGCTAGAAAAAAAAATACAAAAACAAAAACAAACCGCAGAAAAAAAAGAAAAGATTACAGCATTTTGTCTGGTAATGACAGCAGTGCTGCAGTGAGGAGGAGGCCAAAACTTTGCCCACCGCATGATGAGAAACCCAAGTGTCTGGGAAGGCACAGTGGGTGTTCCTATTTTCTACTGTTGATAGCGGGGACAACAGACACCGCTGTGCACTGCAGAGATTCCTCGCATTTCATTATGCTGAGTCTGGCCTGCCCATCACTCCCACGCACTGTATGGAAATTAACACCGCGCATAAAGAATCAGAATCACGCTATTCACCAGAACGTGTCAGGTAATTCGTTGGGCGAGTGTTCGGCGCAGAGTATCGCATTCAGTTCACTCTGACACACACTTTGTTCAAAGCAGACGAATATGTTAAGCTGGGCCAAATGAGACAAAGGGGGAAACACTGAATACATTCAGAAAAATAAACAACACAGAGTAATCATTTAATAAAACTGACCTTATCATAATAAACCCATAATCATGAACAGGGTTCATGCATTATGAAAACCCAGTCAAATAAATGTACATATTTATACATCCACTGGTTTGTTGATACTTCTTTAAAAACATGCATTCAGCTGCTGTAAGTCACACCCACTGTTGACACAGATGTGCTAATGATGTGCAAATGCACATCTGGAGCAGATAAACAAACATGAACTTCTTGGCACCATGCCCAATGACATGTGTGGGCTAGCTGGGATGGTATGAAGTCCCCTAGTCTCCAACGAGCTGTAGAGAAGTGGAACAGTATTCTTTCGAATGATGGTTGCTCAATCCAATGCTTGAAAGGAATGAGTTGGGAGGAGGTAAGAATGAAGTGATGATACATAAGGTGGTGATTGGTCAACATTCTGACCTGACTATGATGTTCCTGTTGTTGAAAGCAATCAAATCCTCACAGCAATGCTCTATAATCTAGTACACAGCATTCATTTCTGGATAATAGAAACTTTACTAAGTTACACAAACAATGGTGGAAGAAGCTACCTACTACTTTGAGAGCATCCATCACCAGCTTTAAGAAACTCCTAAAGACAGAGCTCTTCAAAGAGAACTTACTCTCCGAACACCTCCAACAAACGTATTACTTCTAACCTCATTTCTTTCTCCCCCTCCTTCTTTTCTCCTCTATCCCACTATTTTCCTTTGGTCTCCTTTTATTTTTTGGCCTCCTGTTTTTTTGCTCAGTTTTGCTCAGTCCAAAATCAAAATTCATGCGCCTTTTTCCTTTTACGCATGCGCTACGTGCTTCTCTCTCGTACCCACACATCTTTTGGTGCAAAAACAGCAAAAGCAAACCGCCTGGCCTTTTTTCGCCTCCTCGAACTAAGCATGTACTTCAGATGAGCTGTTTGCTCTGCACAGGAAAAGATGCTAACACATCCATTTAACCTTTATAAAGTTATGAGTCGTCTCTCAAATGCAGTGTTTTTTTTGTTGGTGGTGAAGAAGGTGACATTTATACATGTATCACTGTGCGCATGTGAGGCGTTTCAGGGACAGATTTGCTCACATTACACACAGATACAGATCACTTAAATTTGTGAATGTGAAACATAGCCAAACCTGATCTGAGCAAAAAATCTGATTTTAGCAATGTAGCTTATAATATGAACGTACCTTTGAGTGAGCCAGAGACCAAAAACCATTGGCTAGTACAGACTCTGTGACTGGTCTTATATCTTTGCACATCCATTTGCAGCAAGGTTTCTGATTTCTTCCAAAAAAAGCTCTTCTGTTGGTTGACCTTATGGGATAGCCTTAGTAGCCCTGGTGCATCTATGAGCCGGGGGTGCCCAACACTGCTGTCAGTTTGTGGTTTGTCGCTTCCCAAACCACTGTCAGACACGGTCAGCCCACTCATCACTGCTGACCCTGGAGTACCCCACAAATCTTTCAAAGATGTTTAAAATATACTCCAACCCAGTCGTTAGGGTTGCTTGGGTCTTCACTTGTCCATTACACCTGCTACCAACTCAACCTTCCGTGAGGTAATTATATTCTAGACCATGATGTGCACTACTGGTTAATCAATTGCTTCACATTTAAGTGGTTATAATGCTTTGGCTCATCACTGTATACTGCTATGTGTAAGCAGCACAAATGCAAACAATTCAAATGAGCTTGGCAGCATATTGATAATTTTTAATTTAGTCAGACATTGATCTGAGTAAAAGTAATTAGTATAAAGGAACATCACCAAGCAAGCTATTTATATTTGACAAATAAGCCACCATTGGAGACAGATGGCTGGTCAGAGCAATGCAGCATAACCCAGTTGCTTAGTAATGCTAGTGATACACAGCGGCAATACTGGCAGCTTGTTGCTGAGCTCCATTCTGCGGCTTTGTTCTGTCTGTGAAAGAGGAGTGAGGAGGCGTTCGGAATAGCAGCGTGGAAGTCGTGGGAGTCTGTGGTAGACTGTGTGGCTGGTGCACGGAGAAACCAGGACAGACACAGAGGCACAAGATGAACTGGACCAGAAACCCACTGCGCTGGGTTTTTATTTTGGTTTTAGGACACAGCGAGGGTGTCCCGTCTTTGTTGGTGGTGTGCCATGCTTTAAGAAAGAGCTTCCTATAATTAGTTTTGGAGTAGAGTAAATAAAACACTAGGATTGATTGTTTAATTCTTGTAATTACTTGTAACGTATTTGACTCCATTTGTCTAGGTAATGTCAAAGGAACAGGACTAGGTGTCATGAAGGTAAGTTACCATTTACCTAAGATTTCAAATAAATTTCATCTTCAGCTTATGTTTTGACCTACCTTCAATAACATTAAAGGAACTTTCGTGGCAAAGACCGTCTGAAAGAAAAGATTCCAAATGGTGCAACTGTCTAAGCGCTGGTCTCAATATAAGGATACTGCATGTCTGAATCCGGGGTCGTAATTCCAACTTTTTTCACATGTGACCCCATGAATCAAGAATCAGGTTTGTACCTCAATCTTTCACAGCCAGAGATTTTCCGGCATGGATGTTTTTTCAATACAGGTAGAGTTCCAGATGGCTTAGGCAAGGGGTGGCATCTGGGAATGCACAACCCACTCTGAATTCACCTGAATATGACCTGCTCTATTCACACATGGCCTACTCAGAAATGACCAAGAGTTTACTGGGGCTGGCAGATTAAAAGTCCATGTAATGTCGAAAAACAAAACAACTGATAAAGAGATTTATGTTTACACATACAGCTCTTCCAGGAAAAGTCAGTTTTGGATTATCATAAGAGTGTTAAGGGGACAAGTCTTACCTGCACTTTCTGGGCTAAAGTAAGTAGCAGCACAAAACTCATAAAAGTCCTAAAGTTTTAACAACCAAGCTTAGGACCAGAAGGTTGCTAGTTTGATACCCTTGGACCGACAGAAAGTAGAGATTTGGGAAGTGAAAAGGAATAATAATTTTATCTCTCACAACTTCCAAAGATAAGATGACCTTGGGCAAATCATCCAATCCCCAACTGCTCTTTAGGATGAGGTGACATCTGACCATTTCGTGTGAATGAGGGGCCATGGCTCTGCTGTGCAATGCTTCTAAAGACTTTTAGACTGGTCTTAGCTTATATTCCTGAAGTCCAGCACCAGAACAGTGCTCAGACCATTATAGTAGTGACATTCACAATACCACATTCAGAAAACTAATCATGCTGTGATCAATCACTGCAGCCCACCAGAAGACAGTCCATCCAGTTATCTCCCTTAAATTCTCTCTGCGTGAAGCAAAAATTAACCACCTGTGACTGCGAATGAGTAGAGGGCGGGAGGAAGGATTCATTTCCTCATTGCTGCAGGTGCAAATTGACTTTCAGTAATCTTTCCTACCAGGAGACATGGAATGAATGTTTCTTGCTATATCTGTTCTTCCATTTCCTTCAGGTTGTTCTCTGGTTCTTGGTGGGGGAGGCTTCTATTAAAAACGCTCATACCATAGCAACCGGCACTGGCTGTTTATCACTCTCGCACAGTTCCATCATGCTGGCATCAGGCGTCAGTTATAGCGTGCTGCTGTTTTTATCTCACATTCAGCGAGAACATAGCAAGTGCACAACAAGCCGAGTGGGTGGAAAGAACATCTGGCACCTATGATCAAGACCCTGAGATGGGTGCTGAGCGCCGCTTTCTAAACTTCATCCACTCCAACCCACATGAACACACTGCATAACAACATCATGGCATGTCGTCCACGAGACACCATGCAAACACAAGCACATAGGCATAGACTGAAATGGTCAAGCTCTTGTGGCTCTGGATATTTTACATAGAAACCTAAAAAGTTTCCAATAAGGCTCTATAGGATTCTTCCACTGCAGCAATTAAGAGACCTGAGGAGACAAGACCGAAAAGGCACCAGCTCAAAGATCTCAAACAGAAAACTGAGCCCTGTCTAAAGCCCACACTCTGACTTAGATGACAACCTGTCTGGTCTATCACACAGGATAAACACCCTGAAATCAAACCTTCACTTAATCAACACACTGTTCCAGAACACACTGTTCTAAAACACAGATGGAGACACATCAAGTAATGGCTAAAATAAAGAGAGAGCAATCATGGACGGACAGCATTCATATGAAGATGGAAAAGCACTGAGAGGTTCCATTGAATTCATTTTTTTTTTTAAAGACAACTGTGGCAGGTTTAAGTTGCACCACTTTAAAAATCAAACTTTAGGGTCTTCAAAGACCAAACTGACTGGGTCAAGATCCTGCATGCTACCTTGTTAAAGAAAGCAGAATCAGCTAAATCTGGTCAATGTTTTGGTGCAAAGGGAACTGGTTCTGGCACTAAACCTGAATCCGCTTCTGCATCCTTTTATTATAAAAAGGGAACCTTCACAAAACACTGTCCTTCACCCGCCAAAAAACCCAATCTCATGTTCCTCTGGTTCCCTTAGAGAGCACTCAGTACCGTTGTGGTAAACAAGGAGTACACGTTCTGTCAGGAACATTTGCTGGACTGCGTGAAGAACAGCTCCAGAAATCTCAAGACCTGAACCCAAGGTTCCTTGCAAAAGAACTGCAAGTACGCAACTGACTAAATCAAAGGCAAAAAATTGAAACACTTCTCTGACTGATAAACGGATGCACAGATTCACCCCACACGTGTCCACATGCTTTCCGCCACAGCTGCAGAGGTGTTCACTTACCTGCAGGATGCACGGATGCCCATGAGAGACAGCGGAGATGACGGGGGCTCACAGAAGAGAGCCAGAGCCATGAACCAGCGGTGGCAGCTCGGCTGCTCAACCTTCAACTGCACACACTCCTTCGTCCACACACACTCATAGCACTGAAGAGACACACGCTTCTGCTCACTCACTTGCTTGATCGCTCGCTCGCTCACTCACTCACTCGGTCGGTCCCTCTCTCTCTCTCTCTCTCAAACCCCCCCACCACTTTCTCTTTCATACACAGACTCTCCCTCTCTCCCACTCTCTCACTCAAGACACTTTCCCTGTCTCTCTCTCGCGGACACATGGTCATGTTCGCGCTCTCTCTCTCGCACTGTGCCTCAGCCCCCCCCCCCCTTCCGCTGCCGTCAGAACCAAGAGCCCACCTCTTTTTCTCCCATCTCTGCGATCTGATTGGCTGGAGAAGACCAGCACTGCATTGCAGGTAAAAAAAAAACAAAAAAAAAAACAGCCTGATCAGTCCCCCTTCATAACAACATGGGTTCATTCCTTTGCTTCCCTTTCCATCCCTTCCTTTCCTTTCCTTTCCATCCAATCCATCTTTCAATGCCTCCTATTCTGCCTCTCTTTGTTTCCTTCATGTTCTACCTCTCTCTCACTTGCTCTGATTAATTACAGGAGGCGGGGCATCAGATGCTACACTCTGGCTCTCAGCAAAAACCTGAATCAGACACTCTCACTCTCATCAGATCTGTGTTCTACACAGACACACCTCCCCACCTCATCGTCTCCCAAAAGAGCCTCTTCATTAGACCTGACAGGTAGCGCTCACTGTGGCCCTCCACTGGCAGCCTGTGTGCAACACAATTACTTGACCTCTCCACACAGCTCCCCTGAGAACCCACCCCCCACCACCACTGGCACTGCAAATCAACACAAGCTGATGAAGGGATTCAGCACTTCCAGATCATAAGCACTAAGCAAATGCTCAGCTTAAGAATACATTGGGAGGTCTATAGTTATGTGTGTGTTGTGTGAAAACATCTTTCAATTACATTCAAATTCAAATGTATTTATATAGCGCTTTTTACAAAGCAGATTTACAGAGATACAGGGCCAAGCCTCTTTTGCATAAGCACTAAGGCAAGATTGCAAGAAAAAATCTCTCAGACAAAGAGGAAGACATTTTGGGAAGAACCCAGTCTGCTTTGGTTGACTCCGGCAGGACCAGAAGCAAAAGAGATAATGGCTAATGTGAGAGCAGGTTATTAATAATGAGAATATGAGTGAACATTGGGCACATGCTCAGTGTTAACGGAAAAGTCCATGAAGGTAAAGCAGTTACATGTGTTCACTATTTTAGAAAATAAAGTAAACCAATAGACACCTTTTTTTAGAGCTTCTTTTAGATTTTTTTTAGTACAGAAAATGGCCTTAGAGAAAAGGAACCATAAAGAACCAATACCTTAATGTTCACCTTAATCTAAAAACAGAGATGATATCAGTTTTGGTGCATTTGTAGGCAGTTTTTCCATTGGGCATCTAGTGACTTAAGAGGTTAAAAAAAATTAAATTTCTCCTCTGAAATGAATTGAAATCAATTACAGTGCTTTTAAAGCTTAAAACTGCTAAGGCACTGTCACTATGATCTGCAGATTGTTGGTTCAAATCTCGGTCATGCTGCTTGCTACTGTATAAGCAGCCGAAGTCTAAAAGAGCAAAATTGGTCTTGCTCTCTCTGGATGGGTAAATAGCGCTCTCTATCTCTCTACATTACTCCAAAGGGTGATGTCAATCAGCACAAGGCATACGTGTGCTGATGTCGTTGCATTTTCATTCAAACCTGCTGGCTACTCAATAGAGGCATGTGCTGTTCTTCACCCTCCTGGTGTTAAGTCATTGCTAGTGATAGGGTGAACAGATGAATTGAGGAGAAAAGTGGGATAAGATTTGAAGAAAAAAAACGGAAGAAAGATTAAAACAGGACTGTTCAGACTCTTAATTATAGTTGATCAAATTAGAGGCTGAATTAAACTGACATGGTTTGACAAGAGTTCAATTAGATTTTAGACATTAAACATTCTTTGACTCACTGATTAGTGGTAAGTGGGAAATTGTTTATTTATTTTACTGATCTATTCCTTTATAAAACTATCAATTAGAGCTAACAATAGAATGCAATCTCTCTGCTCATCCATGACCTATGACACTGAGTAAACAGTGCACTGCAGGAGCATCGCAGCATAAATCCAGAAGCATTCTGGTCAAGACAGCTATTATCTTGCTGCTTAAGTGCTCAATTGGATTGAGTACAGCAAGGAAAGCAAGAAACTTGGCCTTTAGTGCCCTCACACCCACGTCTCTGCAGCCGCACTCTAAGAATATTCCTTACGTGTGACAGAGCATATCTGTAAAGAGTGTATCAGTTAGCGGTGAGCATCGAAGTGGACAACAAATTGAACATCATTGAGTACATTCATTCCCTCTTAACTTCCAGCAAATAAAACAAAACAGATGAAGGATATCTTTTTAAAAACTGTGAGCCACCAGGTACCCAATACAAAAACTGCTCACAAATGGACTTGAACTGATATAATCTCTGTTTTTAGATTATTTTAGATCAGCCTTAGTTAAAAAAAAAAGCATGGAATATTGTAAGGAACAAGCAGGTTAAAAACGGTCAGGATGCTGCTTCAGTTTGTGTGCTGAGACGCAACACATTACATCATATTCTCATACATCACACTGTCCTGCCCATGAACCCCAAACTCAAAACTTTCCCCACACACACACTGTCCTTCATGTGTCATTTTGCCGCATGCTGAGTACAATCCGTCTTCATAAGAGCGTGAGACGACACGTGAGGCTAAAGGTGCAGTTCTGTGCAGTTGGAGAGAGTTGAGCAGGATGGCAGTGAAGAGTATAATGGGGGGCACGGTAGACATGAGGCTACAGAACACACACTGCTGTCTCAGCAGCCTGCAGCACAGACCAGCACGTAGTAAATATAGCGTCCGCGATGTTACACAATCTGTGCCACTGAAAACAAACAGCATTAGAGGTTTAGAGGGAGAAAGGAAAAACGAGCAAGCAACAAAGATAGAGAGATAGAGATAGAGAGAGAGGTTATCACAGGGCACAGTGATCATCCGTTTCTGCAGCTTTGCAGGTGTAAGAGAAAATTAGCATCTGGTATTTTTCACACCTCCAAGTTCAGCCTCAGAAGATGGAGCATTTTCTGCATCTCACAATCCAAGGTACCCTTAAATACATTTATGAATGTTGCAGTCTGTACTTTCGCAGATGTCTGTCTTTCTGACCGTTTCCTGTACTGAGTAAGATACTATAAATTAGCTCCATTTTCATTCATATGTTTCTGAAAATTTGAGGGCGATAACGTTTTCACAGAAACAGAAGAAATTAGCTGTTTCCATGCACTACAATTACTTTAGATAACACAGGTGCATGAGGAGCAGAATGGAGAGATTAAACTCTATTTGCTTTTAGCAGAATAATCGTAACAGCAATTTACAGCCTTTTTTGTGCTTGAGTCGTCTGCAGTTCAGAGATGCTGAAATGTCCATGCCACCCCACAATGTTCACCACGCATATGGGAGCACACACACTAGAGAGTTCTGGGAGAGATGGAAAGAGCATCTTTGAATTCAGTATTTTAAAATGTCTAAAAGCTGTGTGTCATGGTGGGACAATCTATAGAGACAGTCGTTTTTCAGTCCCTGGCAACCTGTTCCAACTGATCAGTTCATTATCTTTGCTTTATACACACAGGAAACTTTTGTGTAGTTTAGAAAGTGCAGAGAATACTGGAAAGTACAGGGTAGTTAGGACAGTATCGGGAGGTGAAGGGTTGTATAGGCAGACTTAGGTGCTTAGGTTAGTGTACCGTAGCCCAGGGCAATATAGGGAGTACAGGAGAATATAGGGAGAATACGGTAGTATAGGGTATTACAGAGAAGCAGAGTAATAGTATAGGATAGAATGTATGGTATAATATAGGAGTAGTATAGTAGTAGGGTAGTGCAGTGTAGTCTAGGGATTTGATGTTTATGGAATGTGGCAGTTTTGATGGACAAGGTCTTGCACAGTTTATATTTACTGTCTCTCCACTTTTCAGCTTTCTATGCAAGCTAATTATCGTAATGGATATCTTCAAAAATACTAACTGAATACGATAAAAATATTCGATACTGTGATTCAGCAATATTGATATAGCGGAAGACAATTTTCTACAATACTTCATGACACCTGTTTTACTGGAGAGGACAAAATCTCCCAAATAAGCAAATACCAGGAATTACACAGAATTAAATCGCTGGTTTATTCTGTTCTATTGATTAGCATCTCCACTTGAAGTAATAAAGCAGAAAATGAGGTACTATATATTTGCAATATCAATATTTTGTCTGTACCTAATGGCTGTTTCTGACTATGAATTATAGAAATAAAGAGTGGCCCATTACCATTCACCTTCAATAAAGCTGGAAAGCCTAACTGACGACAAAACTCTGCCCCCTGCCTTCAAACGCTGCCCCCATGACTTTGTAAACTGCTGCTCAGTCAAGCTCAGAGTTTTGCAAGAGAATAAAAGCAGGCGCATTTGATGGACACGTGAGCAGACACATGGAACAGCTGGGGCTCAAACCTGAATCTCAGAGATAGAGGTGTGAGGCCCCGAGGAGGCACTTATGTAACCCTGCAACATCACAATAACAAACAACAGAATATATTCTGTACTACTTACAAGACTTTCACCAACACAGTACTAAGTTTAGCATCTCCAACAACTGGAAGTTTAATTGCACTACATAATCCGACTGCAGTACATCAGAGTTTGTCAGTAACCTGATCAATGCATTTATGTAGACTTGGGTAATCAGATAAATACGAGTTTACATGAGTCAGACAATAATCAGATATTTGCTTTGCACCTATGGCTGAATCGATTAGTCGATATAATCATTAATGTTGATTATAAGAATTTGTTTACACGTTTACATTCAGCTCGGCCTGCTAGGTCTCCAAAACTGCCCGAACACAACAGTTTACATATTTTCTCACTTATTATTAATAATTTCCACAGGGCATAGTGGAAGGTACCATATTCTGGACATTTGAAGGGCTGTAAAATCTCATATTCATCACTTTCTATCGTTTTAAAGTGATAGAGAAAGCTCGAAACAGAAGCCACAACCACAGCAAGCAAAATTCGATGGCAAAATATTCGTTAAACAATCGAAAAAATAATCAGAAAAATAATCGCCAGATTAGTCGAATACCAAAATAATCATTAGTTGCAGCCCTATTTGCAACCAGACAATAATCACACAGAATATGACATGGAGTAAACAACACAAATAACTGAAACTTTATAGAATGATGAGTATTTAAATCATTTAGTTTCACAGCAAAAAGGAATTACCACTATACTGCCCAACCCTAACTAACTCAGGACTGAGAGGTTTAACAAATAATTTGATTAATCGATTTTAATTCGATGTAAGATTTTTTTTGTGTCAATGATTTTTATATTTCACACTTTGAAATATAAGGGGGTTATGTTTGTACCGTAACTAACAAATATCAATAAAAGCTGCATGTAAGGTTGAAGTGGGCTGCTTACTATTCATAAAAAAGCTTTTTAATTAAATGTAAAGAAAAACATAGATTGCACATCACTTCAACTGGTGCTGTGTGTTTACAAAATAAAAAAATCTGAAATTGTTCTGTAAACTACTAAAAATCTAAACTGCAATCGAGAATCACTCATACATTTGAATAATATCGAGTTCATCCAGCCATAACTTGAATAGTTAAATAACTACAGAAATCTGATTACTGAAATACCTAGGCTGGAGGCAGAGCGAGGTAGAGAAAGGTAAATGTAGGGTAGAGAGCCAAAGTGATTGCACACATAAAGATGAATTTATCTTAGTTTATTAGTAGTTCATTTATTGCATTTAACGTCGATATTTTGATACCCAACAGTGGATTGTACATCTTACACCACCTAATATTAATACATATTAGCCTTATGTCACTTCCTCATTTCACACTGATATAGGGCTAATGTGCACGTGTATTATAGGGTGGAGGATATTCCATAAGCTGCTGGATATCTTTAAAACAATATGAGAAACACTAATGGCGTAAATACAAAGTAACTTCAAGAATCATCTAAATATAGGTGGACATGGCCTGAGATTACAGCTAGGGGCCATAAGAAACTTGCTTAAAAATGGGACAGTGCAGCATCTGCAGAGTGTGCAATTCTAAAGCAACTCCCCGTGGCCTCGTTTGCTGTGATGGAGCCAGCGTTGAGCTATCCGCAGTCGTCCACAGCACTCAGCACTGCAGCTGAGGAAGAAGGAGGAAGCTTATATAACCTAAATTCAACCTCTCCCTCTCCCTTGCTCTGTATGAGGTAAAAAGAAAGCAGAGCTGGCAAGGGCAGTCAAACAATGCAGAGATGGTGCACAGTCCACTACCCATGAGGCTTAATGTGTAGATTTGTGCTGCGAGGTAGTAAAATAAATAACAATAAAAAAAAACTGCCACTCTTATGTCCCACAAGAACTTACACAGAAAAAAAGAAGTGTCCCAACTACAACGTATGCATGGAAGTGTCAGACACAAACACACACACACACACTAAAAACACACACATAGCCAGAACTTGAGGTTGAACGTACTGAGCCAGCACCTTGGCAGTTAGTGTCTGGCACCTAATTAAAAATAAATCGGCCCATCAATAAGTCAGCGGCAGCTGTCCATCGCTGCAGCATCATAAGTTCCCTCACAAAATATGCATGCACATGCACACACACACACACACACAACAAGCAACTTACTTGCACCTAAAGCCACTGGCCAGCTTCACCACAGCTGTGTTAAGCGAGACGATCCAGTCCAGGAGCCACATGGTGGGGGACGGAAGGGTGGGGCAGGACAGGGTAGCCAGCGCCAGAGTGATGATGACCAGGGCTGAGGTGCGACCTCCACCTTTTCTTATATCTCTTTCTCCCTGTCTCTTTTCCTTCCCTCTCTTGCTCTCTCTCTCTCTTGCTCTCAGAGAGGCTGACTGCCCGCTGACTGGCTGCTTCAGCACTACTGAGTGCTACTGATGCAGAAAACGAGGAGATGAAGGCTAAGGGAGGGGAAGAGGAGGAGGAGGAGGAAGACAAAAAGTAGGAGGAGTGGACAGAACTAGGAACTAGAAGAGGTGGAGGGTTTGGAGAAGCAGATGGAGGCGGTAGGTGGGCAAGCAAAACTTCCTCTGCTCAGCAGAGCAGTCTAAAGTTACCATGCCGGGAGCCATCCTATAAACAGAGGGGCATAACGTACTGGAAGAACTCTGAGCGGCTTTTTTGATCTATAATTAGGGATGCACCAAAATTCAGATTTTGTCTGGAAACAAAATGCCCAAATGCTGAATACAAAATGTTTTTTTATTTTTTTTTTTTTACACATTTTGCAATTTTTTTTTCCACCATTGCATGAATGGTCTTCTTAAAAAAACATCATTGTTCAGTATATATGATTGGAACTTTTCACTTTTCGCCATTTTATTTTTTCATTTTCGAGGGCAACCAATTATCAACTATCAGTACCTAGATTCACTGATGGTCTTTTAGGTGTCATCAAATCTTTACAGAAATGTTCCAAAACAGAGTGGTGCTAATTTTGTCAGAATAAGTTTTACGGTCAGGGGTGGGAATTACAGGGCTCCTAAAGAAGATAAAATACTCCTAAGTAAGCAAATAAAAGTATTAAGGATTTATTCACGTCAGTTTCACAGAATTCGACACCCAATATTCTTTACTGCAGTTTTACCCTATTCTATTATTTTTTTAATTAGTATTTTGTTAACCCTGGACTATTACAAATTATTTCGTTGCCGTAAAGTAAAAAAAAATCTAGAACATCCACTTGTATAAAAGGTGACATGACAAACCCCAAAGAGAGACAGGGGTACTGGCCTCAGCATCTGCCATAAAAGCAGCCTTACATAACAGCCCTCCTCACAGCCGCAGGCTCAGCCGTCCAGCCTCAAAAAGAAAACGACAGGAACAAACAAACACAAACACACACACACACAAACACACAGACACTCCCAGAGGTGTGTGAGTAGCACTGGGCTTCACTGTTCATCAGCCAGACCCCGCATCCCAATTTCAGGCACTATTTCGGGCCGTCCAGACTCTACAGACCGCTGTGACCCTGAATCCACTGTAGCTTAAAACTCTGCAGACCAACTGAAAAACTAAATCCAGCATTGGATGAGAGTCACTGACATATTTCAAGATGAACTGACCCAAATGCATCAATAAAACACAGAAATACTGTAGCATGGAAGCTGCACTGTCCTGTAGGATATTTGTGGAACCTCGTGCATTTAATGTAAATGTGATTTCTGCAAGATTGTTCTAGCCAGACACTGACAGTCACAATCATTTCCTTTTTTTTTTGCGCTTTGCACTTTGAGTCGTAATGCAATTTATCAAGTATCAATGGTACACAAAAAAAAGACACTGTGGTTTGAAGAATGCTAAAGGGAAAATATTATACCTCTTTATAAAAAAAGTTAGACTAGGGATCTATTCTTGCCACAGACAGTAGGAACAGATCCCTCAGTCAGAAGAAGTCTGACTGGCTGGCTAATTCTGCTGTGTAGTGTCAAAGGTCCTCAACAAAAATGACCGAAAAAACAGACCTTTAAATGATCTTGACCTTTTTAGATTATTAACTACTCAATACATGTTTGTCCACCATTCAAACAAGCCACAAGTCTCTCTTGTTGGCAAACCTGACCATTTAAGGGAGTTATTTTGTTCCCATTGGGTGAACTTGTGGCTGATTTTGTATAAAAAAAATTAATTAAAATATAATAATAACCAACACACAAAGTGTGCAGTTTTTACATAAATTAACACATTAGCACAGATCCCCTTACACCCCTTTATGTTTTTTAGTTAATGTAAAAAAAAATATAAAGTAGGAGAATAAAAACTTCTAATGTGCACCCAGTGATGAAAGCTGACTCGGTAATCCTGCTACATGAGGGAAGATTAGCAAAGCGTGTGGGGGTGTGTGCACAAGTAAGTGTGTGTGGCAGCACGATGGAGGCGAGGCACAGAGCAGCTAATCGAGACGACAGTCCCATCAATAATTGGCAGTGCATCACAGGGCACTCTGTACGGCCACGCAGCACTG
This sequence comes from Astyanax mexicanus, assembly GCF_023375975.1. Classification (NCBI taxonomy): domain Eukaryota; kingdom Metazoa; phylum Chordata; class Actinopteri; order Characiformes; family Acestrorhamphidae; genus Astyanax; species Astyanax mexicanus. The sequence continues at coordinate 22,360,634 of NC_064431.1, forward strand.
GGCCACACTCCAACTCCTTATAGAAAAAAAGCAGTTGAACGTTTTCCTCAGAGCAGCTAGAAAGTAACGCTACAGTTTTTCAGTGTGTATGCAGTATTTATAACATTTTAGAATTACACCATTCAGTATATTCAGTAACTACTGAATAACACGGCTCACTACACTGTGTACCACACCTGTGGTTTTGTGGTACATATAATCCCTATAAAATCTTTAATTAAAATGCATTAAAACTTAAACAACCTACTTTTTCCCAGGCTTCTTTGGCTTGGTCCTCTTCTTCCTCGCCTGGAGTGCAAGCACTATCATGACATAGAAAAGAGAAAAGCAACAGTTAAAAATCTTCAAAAGTATAGGCTCGTTCCCAAGCTAATTTGATTTGCTAGGTTGTACTGTCATGTTAATTTATGTTAACATTATTATTACAAAATCCTAAATGTAATGCTAAGTCTGTTTGAGACTGTTCTTCACTACTAAACACACAAATATGCAAATCTCATTAGTCCATAAGTCGTTAAACAAGTCAGCCTTGGCGCAATTGCTTTAGTTGCGACTCTTATTAAGAAGAAATAATATTTTGCCTATTCGAAAATGTACTACAGAAGATTACACTTCAGGAAAATTGTTTCACTGGACAGTACAGGTTCTGGCAGCTTTATGTTTTATTTGTCTAAAGTATTTTTTATATAAAATATTTTTTGCACCTTTTCTCAACATATTGTGCATTTCCACCACCAAGTCTGAAAACTTCAAGATTCTCAAAAACAGTTGTTATTTAACTTTATTGCTGGATCCTCTATGACCTCATGTCATTATTGGATCCTCAACTTTCTCACTCTTTACCCCACTCCACCACTGGATACAAACCCTCTCTCCACTACTAGATCCTGAACTTTTTCAATCCATACCCCACTCCACCTAACCCCTACCTCTTCTAAATCCAGTCCACCACTGGATCCTTTTTTTATACTCTTCACCCCACTCCACCACTGAATTCTAACCTTCAGCACCTCTAAACCACCACTGGATTCTGCAACTCTCCACTCTTTACCCCACTCCACTACTTGATCCTTAACTATCTCACTCTTTACCCCAATCCACTGCTGGATTTTAACCCTCACCACTTCTAAATTCACTCCATCACTGGATCCTTACCCTCTTCACTTCTAAATCCGCTCCACCACTAAATTCTGAACCTCTCCACTACTGGATCCTGAACTTTCTCACTCTTCACCCCACTCCACCACTGGATCCTAATCATCTACAATTCTCAATCCACCCTACTACTGGATGCAGAACTTCTCTTCTCTTCAATTTTTTAGCCCACTACATCAATATATCCTTAACTTCCTCATTCCTCAAATCATTCCATTACTAGATCTTAAACTTCTCTTCATCACTGGACCCTGAACTTTTTAACCCATGGGTCATCGGGGTACAAAGTTTTTTTGCCGCTTGTAGCAAAATGAAAAATCACTTTCATTTTCAAATGCTCCTCATATACCATTTAAAATAAACTAGAAACAGATCATATCATATTATGTCTGTCCAGTATTATTTATTCTACTTTAGTCCTCAATATATTGAGCGCATTACTAGTATCATGGCATGTTGGATCATTGAATTCTGTTACAATCTGGAGAAAATCTCAATTAGGAGTGTGACATGACATATCGTATGCAATAATATCACCAAATAAAGTTTCATATTTATTTGGTTGCATTGGTGTATTCTTAAAAAGTATATTATTATTTTGAATTCAATGTTTTGTCATATTGCCAAGAACATATTGCCATATTAATATTTATTACCCTAAATTATAGCTTAACTCACTGTAATGCCCATTACACACTCTGACAGTTGCTGTTAATAATTGTGAACGAAAAATCCACTTCGTAAAAACAGTTTAAACGCTAAATACATACTAAATTTACGTTGTTAACCGCCAAAAACAAGTGGCTAATTAATACAGTTAATCTAGCTAGCTAACTAGGTTATCTATCCCGCCAGAACCCAGAATAAACCTGTTTAATATTCAGTGTAACACTGAACCAAGTAATAAGCGACGATACACGTCTGTTCCTGTTATATTTGTTAGAAAAACACTATCCAGGTGGTTCAGCGTTAAATCCTGAGCTCTGTCAGATAACAGCCGATATCAGTGTATTATTCCCAGTTCTATAAACACTATACGATGTTTATTTGTGGCTAAACCAGGTTAACTAGCTAAGCTAGTTCCACTGGCTAGCGCGTTAGCCTGTTAGCTAGTTAGCTTTAGCTCGCTCGCGCTGCACAGTGCGCGCGCGTGTACAGCTACAGCAGTAGCAGCAGCAGCAGCAGCATGGACTATTGTTCAGCTCAGTGTGACAGTTGTGCTCTTTGTGCTGAGGATAGCAGCGCGTTCACAAACACAGTCGTAACGACTACAGTCCCAATACAGCTGTTTTCCGCTGTTCCATCCCGCTTCTACTCCAATACTATATGTTTATATCTCTCACCTTTTCTTTCCATGCTGAAATCACCGGCTCGCGGCGTGTAGGAATCCCAACTTCAGGCGCATGCGCAGTTCAGCAGAAACTTCCACGGTTCGCGCTTCCCACACACTCACACAAACACACCCAGAGGGCTCAGAGCGTCGAGACTCCTTAGTATTTGTTTGTGTAAGACCCTTTTTTTAATCCTCAAATAAAAACAATAAATATAAATCCAGTAGCAGTGCTGTATGGTCCAGACAAGCTGTCATTTTATTTTATATTATTTTCTTAGCAATGGCTTTATTACTACATTTTACCTGTCAGGCCTCTCTAATTCTTCTCATTACTGGGATTAATATCCAAAAAATATAAGGGACAATATAAAAATTATGAGTTTCTTTGATTTGACCAAATTGAAAACCTCTGCAATATAATCAAGAGGAAGATGGATGGTCACAAGCCATCAAACCAAGCTGAACCGCTTGAATGTTTGCACTAGGAGTGGCATAAAGTTATCCAAAAGCAGTGTGTAAGACTGGTGGAAAGAACATGACAAGATGCATGAAAACTGTGATTAAAAACCAGGGTTATTCCACCAAATATTGATTTCTGAACTTTTAAAACTTTATGAATATGAACTTGTTTTCTTTGCATTATTTGAGGTCTGAAAGCATTGCAACTATTTGTTATTTCTCATTTTCGTCAAATAAATTCTCTAAATTACAATATTTTTATTTGGAATTTGGGAGAAATGTTGTCCGTAGTTTATAGAATAAAACAACAATGTTCATTTTATTCAAACATATACCTATAAATAGCAAAATCAGAAAAACTGATTCAGAAACTGAAGTGGTCTCTTATTTTTTTCCAGAGCTGTATATCCACCAGAACAAATAACCAACATGTAGCGGTTGTTTAAATTTTCACATTTCTACTGGTTTATAAAGCTTGACGTTGTGAAGCTTTAGACTTTTTATTAATATAACAGCACCATCTAGTGGTGAAATAAGTGTCCATTGAAAGAGCGCCCTGCGGTGTTTTACATTAAGAAATAGAGCTTACTAACAATGAATGCACTTCTTCAGAAATTAATAAGGGTATTAATATAGAATGAATCTCCTTTTTGCTCATGTTTAACCTCTCCTGCTCCCATTACTGATTCTGGTGCGCATCCATATGTAATGTCTTTTTTCAGATCGGCATGTTATCTACGTTATGTTATCTATGACATCACTCTAACTCATTCCAAAGTGAATTAAGCAATTTAACACAGCTTCTAAACACACACTGACTGATGGATGCCAAAAGTCATGGTCATGTTTATTAATTATAAATTGTTATTCTAATGCAGTGTTCCCTAAGCCAGGTTCACACTAAACGGCTTTTTGAGTCGTCAGTCGTTCTGTTTATACTTCAAGAATGGTTGTGCTGTAATTACGAGACCTTCAGTTGTTGGGCTGTTCAGACTAGTGATGGGCAGATGAAGCCTCATTGTGTGTATGGCACATTTCCCAAACTGTATCGACACTGTGTTGAAACTGTGTTGCTGTATCACTTAATGGCGACATCTGCTGGACTAAGAAAGTCATTGCAAGCAACTGCGCGAGGAAATGCATCGGTCACGTGGTTTTCCTTAAAATGATACGCGGCCCGACACAGGGGTTCGCCTTGTTTGCTCGGTGCATGCGCTGAAGTTTCAGTGTCGTCAGACCCATCGCTACCAAAGGACACAGGAAGTGTATCGGTCACGTGGTTTTCCTTAACTTGATACACGCACCGACACGGGGTTTCGCCTTGACAGCTCGGCGCATGTGTTGAGGTTTCAGGGTCGTCAGACCCATCACTAGTTCAGACTACATGACTGATCGGCGACACGGGGTCAAAATTACACGATTTCTCGCTGTGGGAAATCGCTGACACCTCACAGCTTTCCAGGAACACGTTTATCATGAGGAGCTACTAGAGAACTAGTGATGCCATGCCAGAGAATCTCTATAGAGGAAAATACCCACTTGCAATGAGTCCAATGACTCAGTTTTTAACTCCAGTTGTATCCGAGTGATCCCCGATTTCCATCCGATCAGCGTTTTTGTCAGCGATCAACGAAAAACTGTCAGCGACGGAAAAAACTGGCCCAAAATCGTGTGTTGTGAATCTGGCATTAGTTTCCAATTATTCCAAATGTGTAATAATGTGATTCAGGGGTGTCCAAACTACGGCCTGCTTCTTCGGAGTGGCCCGCTATTAAGCAGGTTTTTATAATGTGAAATTCATTGTTTAAACGCTAGGTGTCAAAAAACGGGTCAAAGTGTCTAAAAGCGGCGAGAGTGCGCGGAAAACGCAATTTAAAAACAAAATAATGCAGACTGCCGCGTTAATGTTCCTTTTTAATTTAGCTTTTGTGAGAACATGGCAACTCTGAAGCAAAAAATGGACATGTTGGGAAAATTACTATTTTTAACTAAGTTCAGAGGGCAGTGTGTAATAATTTAATTTTTTTCAGGAATCAGTTATCACAGGAATCTTTCAGGAATCTTAGTTAACACAAGGATGTCAAAGATACATAAAGATCAAGTAAAATGGTGTGTAAATGATAGTAATCCAGAAAATGCATTTTTATGTGGTATATTTCATTATTTGTTTTATTACAGAATCTGTGACCCGTGACTGCACATATATTTCTCCGTCTGGCCTCCAACAAAAAAAGTTTGGCCACCCCATATCTAATTATAGTGTATGACCATCAGGGGTCAGTGTTGCTTCAATAAGCTGCACCCAAATCAGCTGGGAATATATGTGCTTCCAAAAAGTGCAAAAGTCCAAAAATATCTATATTAATAATACAAAGAAGGTTAAACAAAGCAGGAATAACAAAAAGCATTTAGTTGAAAAATAATTGCCTTTATTTTACTACCAGTGGTTATTTACAGGTTGTCACCTGCTCTGACCGATAAATGAGCCAAATTGATTGCATGCTCAAAAAGACTGCCCAGCCTACATGCTCATATGGGGCTCACATGGGTGGAACACAGGATTATGTGAGTACCAGTTGGACATGAGTTTACACAAGTTTGTTGTACATGTTACTGGAAAGCATTTGGATTCCCCATTAGGCCCTATGTTTAAAGGCTACCATAAATTCACATGGGTTGCATCTACGAGACCAAACATGTGGGCCATTAAGGTTTAACAGTGATGGGCATCTAAATGTGGGGCCAAAATGAAACCCATGGAAAAAAAAAACCTTTTGGTTCATGGTAGTCTGTCAATAAAGACCCCATACGAGCATGTGATCTGGACTTAGTTCGTTTTGTATGATAAATGCATTACATGCAAAAATAATAATAATTTAATTTAATTTAAAATATAACAGACAGAAAGGATCACACAAGGTAGATTCTGTGGCCAAATTGTTATGGAAATCCTGTCACTGAAATGGAGTTTTGTGATTTTCTCACAAAGCTGTAAACGAACAGGCATACACTCCCTCACACATACAAAATCATGCTCAGAACAGAAGAAAAAGTGTTGCTGAAAAGAAAAGAAAAAAAAAGATCAAATAATGGAAATCAATCTAAAGCAAATCATGAACAGTATAACTAAAACAATAATAACTTAGATGCTGGCATGGTTTACTGCGTTTCCAAAAAATAATAAAGATCAATCTTGGATTGGGCCTAGGTAGGAAACAAACACGGTTGGGGTTACACTTGTTTTTTTTGGCACAGATACAGACAGTCAGGCTTTCGTTCTCCAGCAGAACCAATGCATTTCCTCTTTTCTTTAGACCAGCAAAATGGAGAGCAGGGGCAGATGTAGAGGAGGGGGGTAGTTATAAACATCTGGATGAAAGATGGATTATCTCACTGAAATGGATCTACAGTAGATATGGCAGCTAAGGGGAAGGTTTTCTGCCTAACCTAGCATAACAATTGACCACAAAGGACATTTTTCCTTTGAAGTACAGTCAAAGAATAGTGACTTAAAATGTGTACTCATGTAATTTGAAAGCATGTATTGAATATTTATTTTTCCCTGTTATTTTCACATTTGATGAAATAATCAATAATTACTAGAATCTGTTCTTTCCTATAGCAGATTAATTCCTTGGGCAGGCACAACACACCATCACTAACCAGATGCCTTGGACAAGACTTAAAAGCCAATTTAAGATCAATGTTAAATACAGATACAAATCTGAATTTTGTGTCCATCCTCTTTATTTTATTAATTTATTTTATTTATTTTGTAAAATTAGTTACTGTAGGAAATGGGGCCTTGTAGCCAATAGTTTAAGTAAAACCCAACTTCTACCATTTGGGCACAATGAAAAAAGAAAATAAAATGTTGGTGCAAAAGTTTTAATTTTAAAATGCATTTATTTATTGAATGATTTTGCCTCCTCCCCCATTGCAATGTTTGTTACTGTAGGAACATTCGACTCTGAACTGCCCCCTAGTGGATGTGTTGCTTAACATTCAAGCCAACATAAAGGACACAAAGTAATATGCAGGCAGTGATGCTTACATAGTTTTTTTTTTGAGAGTATAAATGAGCTGTAACACTTCATTCATGTACACATGTAAAATGGTTTGAATATCACTCTTGATGAGCACCGTCCAAAAATAAATAAATATAAAATAGAAATTAGCCGGATAAAGAAAGACAATTAAAAATACAGAAGTATTTTTCGTTAACTCTCCAAAGACTCACATATACCACAAATACCAAATCTGGTCAATCCCTCCATTTGAGAAATGATGTCTATTTAAATCCAGAAATTTCTATAAATAATAACTTAAGACACGGCAAAAACGAAACAAAGCAAAAAAAAAAACAACAACTAAAACTTCAAGGTTCCAGCACTCACAGTGCTTGGACCTATTAAGGAGTGGTAGCCAAGCCAGGCTGTAAGGCAGGGGGTCAGCTTTTACTCTAAGATGCAACCAGAATCAGAACAAACACAAGAGGATACATTTAGACCATAAGCCATGTTCAACAGAATTATGTAGAAATGAGCATTTCATCACCATTAAGTAAAGAATACACTCCATCACATTAGCCATTGCCTGTTTGCTTGTATATTTAATGTATATATAGCGTAACGCTACTGTGGTAATTATAGTAATTACTTCTATGCATTTTCCAAAAACTGGAAGAAACGTGGGTCTTAATTCTTGAAAATGAAGGTGCTTCAAAGGGTTCTTTCAGCAACACGGGACATGCCCAACATCAAAAGGTTGGGAATGCCCATACTTGTATAAGTTGTGAGGTGTTATCTTGTGAGTGAGGTTGAACACTGGCCAGCGTGCTCATGGCAAGGCTATATGAATTATTGTCCGATTTTCTAAGCGAAGCCAGATAATAAGTGCAAGATGGATAATAGATTTCAATTCCAAAGATTTGATATGTGGGCATTTAACATACTTTGATTCACAGATCAAGATCACGTGTGTACCAGGAATACATTATAATCACTATCCGAATGGGATTAGTTTCTCAGGGGGTCCTGGGCTAATTTTCTCTTTTATGGGGGGGTCCTCTGTGATTTTATTCCTGTCCAGAACGACCATGTATGTGTTTTCTTAGGCTGAATTACCTACTGTATTTCGCTGAACTTTGTGGTCCTCCAGTAATTTTAGTCCCGTTTATACGCACATTTTTTGAGTTTCATCACCTTGTGTTAATTAAAATAGATATTTGTCCACTGCCACACACCGTATCTATACTCTGGGTGTGCATTTCCATGGAGATCTATGTAAACCCAACAGCGAATGGAAATGGAGGAGCTACTGAATGTGATGTCACGTGGCTGAGAAAGCAAAAAATCTCACTGGTCATCCTGTTTTTTCAATTGCAGTCCAGATGCAAGAGTTTTATCACTAGATAAAATATTTCACACGAATAGAAGTGTGAAATATTTTTCACAGTCCCCCTGAGAAACGAATCCCGTCCGGATAGGGCTTTAGAAAGCATTAATTACCACCAGCAGTAGACAGAGCAGTACATGGTAATGATCGTGACCGGTGGCATCTGGTTAGATTTGTCCAAGCAATCTGACAAGCCACTCAAACATTGCCTACAAAGAATCATTTGAAGCACCTTTTTATTTATCCGTGTAAAACACTTGATTTGATTGGGAGATACAAGAGGAAGCACAGAGCTGAAAGACAGGTGGACCTAAGCTCCGCCCACTCCAGAATAACAATACATACATTCTTTCTGATTGATTAGCTCCGCAGTTCAGGCACCCACATTCAGAGCACCCACATTCAGAGTTGCTGCACAATATTATTTATTTACATGTGTATCATTTTATTTACATCACTAAAAACACATCTAATATGTCTGTAATTTAAGAACGTTGTATAACTGTACAGGCTAAAAGCAGTGATAGGTTCATAGGTAGAGCTGCTCTGGGAAGCAATAAGCAATAAAACTACAGGCCAGACGTTTTGATACTGGTAGACTTAAGATATGATTGCCCCCGCCGTCCCCACAAGATTTAAATACATATGTAAATATATATATATATATATATATATAAAAGAACAAAAAAAAACAGCAAGAGAAATAGAGAAAGAAAAAAATTATACTAAATAATACTCTACATTCTCTGCTTCCATCTCAACATCATAGTGGAGGTGGGCCTATACTCAGACTGGCCATTTCATTAGAACCACCGCTGTGTTTGTACACATTTTTGTCAGCTACACTAAAAGAATAGATGAAATATACAGCTCTGGAAAAAAAATAGGAGACCACTTAATTATGATGTTTTATCTTTTACCGAAACTGAAAACCTCTGGAATATAATCAAGAGAAAGATGGATGATCACAAGCCATCAAACCAAGCTGAACTGCTTGAATTTTTGCACCAGGAGTAAAGGCATAAAGTTATCCAAAAGCAGTGTGTAAGACTGGTGGAGGAGAACATGCCAAGATGCTTCTAAAACTTTATGAATATTAACTTGTTTTTTTTTTTTGCATTATTTGAGGTCTGAGAGCTCTGCATCTTTTTTGTTATTTCAGCTATTTTGCATTTTCTGCAAATAAATACTCTAAATGACAATATTTGAAATTTGGGAGAAATGTTGTCCGTAGTTTATAGAATAAAACAGCAATGTTCATTTTACTCATATAAATAGCAAAATCAGAGAAACTGATTTAGAATCTGAAGTGGTCTATTTTTTTCCCAGAGCTGTATATATGTAATTCTATGATTACAGAGTACAATCATCCATCTGTTTCACTCCATGTTCTTTATTGGTCAGGACCCCACAGAGCAGCTATTAATTATTTGAGTGGTTGGTTGTTTTTAGCACTGCAGTAACACTGACGTGGTGATGGTGTGTTAATAGTGTGTGTTGTGCTGGTACAATTGAGTGGAGCCGACACGACAGTGTTGCTGGAGTGTCCTGTCAATGTCCACTCTATTAGACACTCCTACCTAGATGGTTCACATTGTAGATAAAGTAAAGTCAGAGAAAAGGGCTTGGTTATCCTTTAGTTTTTTATAAGTTCCCACAAGCTCGATTTGTTTTTGGTTGGTGGACTATTCGCAGTCCAGCAGGGACACTGGATCTCATGCAGCCGTGCTGTTGGAGTTTTTAAACACCCCAAATCATACTAGCATAACACACACCAATCACTGCAGTGAAATAAATGACCCACCGCCCAAACCAAACACCTGGTCTGTGGTGGTCCTGTGGGGTCCTGACTATTGATGAACAGGGTAAAAAGACTACAGTCTGTAAAACTACAATGTACTCCTATATGCACACTGAAGCTGAAAAAAATAGAGAGTGTAAAAAGGGGGTGGTTTAAATGAAGTGGCCAGTCCATGTACGCACGTGTGTATGCACGTCTGTGTGTGTAAATATGTTTTCTTTTTCCTCCATTCACAAATAGCACAGCACATGTGTGAGGGGAGATATAAGTCTCTGAACTTCAGGAAGCCAGTACTGAAAGATGGCACAGGCACTTTAAAGGAACAGTCTGACCAAAAAAATACACAGCAAGATTAACAATCAATGAATGCTAGCTAGCTAATGCTATGCATTGCTAACCAGCGGCTGTTATCTTTCAATCAGGATTTAGCGAACAAGGCATTTTTTGGGCAATCTGTTCCTTTAACGTCACATTGCGTGCGTTTATCCTGCGTAGACGAGCGGGTCCGTGAGGTGATGAACCCTGCAGTCGTTCTACAACAGGAAGGGATGAGCAGCAGCTCCTCAGGACTCCATCTCATCTCCATCAAACACCGGTGGCTCAAAGCTAAGCACCTCCTCATAGGTCAGCCCTAGAGATAGAAACACAGAAGATACAACTCGTTAATAAGTTGTGATACTCTTAGAATTATCATCAGGACACCTCAGATCTCCTCCCTACTGTAATGTGTCCACCCTTACAAAGAATGGTGCTTTAAAGGGTTCCATACTAGGAGTGTGCCACATCATATTGTATGCAATAATATAGCAAAATCTCCATGTCGTGAAATTGGGATATTTGTGAAAGCAGTCGATTTTGTGTTTTGCTGCTAACTGTATTTACTTTCATTATTAGTTTTCAGTATATATTGGAGCACTTTAATTTTGTGGTAGATATTTTTAATTCTATTACTTATTTTGTTACATTTTTTATTTTGTTGCACTATTATTTTATACAAAATCAGATACCGTATTTTTCACACTGTAAGGCACACCTGATTAAAAGGTGCACCATTAATAAACGTCATACATAAGGTCCATCGGATTATAGGGCACATTATGCTACACTAGTAAGGAACAGGGGTGTCGCCATGTTTTCCTTCTAATTCAGCAGGTCTCACCGCTGGGTGGCAAGACCTGTACAGTTAAGCTAAGTTAAGTGAACAAAACTGTAATTCATTTTTTTTTTTTTTTATCTTTTAAAGTAAATCTTGGGCAAGTTAAGCGCTTTAGTTTATTTACAGTAAGCTTAGATTTCCAGATTTTGAACTATAGCTGATGCAGGAATCTTATCATTAGCAGCAAACCGCTAAGGCTAACCGCCTGACCACTGAGGAACCCTGAGTGTTCCAGTTAGCCAAGGCGATATTAGCTAGCGGTTCATCCCACATAGCTTGTTTTAAGCAAACAGCAAACATGCAGACTATAGGCTGATGATAATCACCTCTGAATTGCGAAAGAGCTTGCTCTTAGTGTAGTTAGCAGCTAATGCTAATGCTGCTCTAGCAGTGCTAGCTGGGGTTAGCTGCAGGCAAAAAGCCAAAAATACCTCTGAATGGCGAAAAAGCTAGCGCTTAGCACGATTAGCAGCTAATGCTAATACTTTAGTCGAGGGGCTTTACTGCTCCTTACAACCTTACTAGTAAAATTAATACATCAGGTGCAGAAATATATTTTTTTGGAAAATGGAAGGATTTTAAAGTGCACCTTATAGTCCGAAAAATACAGTAATTTATTAAGCTACAGTTTTTGAATTAGACAACAAACAGGCTCACTTTTCCACTCTTCGATATCCAGCTCCCGGCTCTCAAAGCTCTGGTCATATGGATCGGCCTCTGGTTCATCATCAGGATCATGGTACTGCGCAAAGTACGGGTGGGCCAGGGCTTCCGAGGCTGTGATCCGCTTATCTGTGTCCAGAACCAGCATCTTCTCTAGGAGGTCTACAGCTGAGCAACAGGAAAGCAAGAGAAACCAATAACATACACATCTATTACACACAGAACTATGCTAGTCTAGTATTGTGTAAATGTTAATAATATATCAATTCTGATATAGAGCTCTGTTAATAATGCTAATAAGCTGTAGGAGCATTACCTAATGGGTTTGCACCAATGAATACATCAGCAAAGTTCCTCTTTGGCATATGTGGCAAGGAATTGATGTAGTTTCTGGCCTGTGAAGAAAAGACACAAACAGTCTCTGAGACAATATTTCAATATGTTAGGACTAAAAGTATGTCTACATCCTTGAAGCAAAGAGGTGGTCTTATTGTTATGTCGGATCAGTTTAAATATCCTCAAACTGCATTTTTTACATAAATCAGACACTGGAGAATAACTAAACTGACATACAGCTCTACAGCTACTCCACATCAGTATTTACAATGCTAAATATCACACATGCTGAACATGAACATAAGCAGCACTATTGCTGGTGTGCACTAGAGCTAGATGCCCAGTGTTAAAGCTACAAGCACTGGCACACACTCCACCATGCCAGCATGACAAAAGAGAAGTTCATCATCCCAAGCCTGCAGTTTACTGTGGTGGGTTAGAAACTGGGTCAGAGATGTGTCTGAGACAAAAAAGCAGGCAGTAGGCAGAAGAGGGGGATGGGGTGGTGGATAAAGGATAAAGGATAAACCAGGACAAAGAGTGTCCTCTGAATAACAGAACACTGTAGACTGAAGAACGCTCGCTTCACAGCGAAATGAGTTTGAAGACAATTATATCTATTATCTGAAGGACGAAGGAATAATCTAGGCCAAAAAGTCAAATTTAAACAGCTTTCCCCACAAATTTAGTGCATCAGACACTTTAGGTTAGACATTTTTGGGGTTCATTGAGGTTTCTAATATTAAAATAGGCTAAAAAAATGTAACAGTATATATCCTGTCCATACTATTCTCCAATTAAAGTGGCAGGAACTATACAAGCAAGTCGATTCAGTCTAAAGCAATCAGGGGGGCATTCAATGACATGGCAAAAGTCATGGGACAGCAGTATGTAAACTGATCATCAAGTGTTACCTCAGGAAATGGCTTGTTATAATGAGGTGTTATCTTGTAAGCATGGCATGATAAAGAGTGCCAGATTGATGGGACATTGAATTAGTGGCTGCAAGTTAGACCGCAGAAGGCATTACCACCCACAGTGGACAGCGCAGTGGATGGTAATGATCATGAAAATGTCCCATGACACGTAACATGTAAGTTTATCTAATATCTAAGTCTAAACACCAAACATATTGGCTGGATTAAGAGAAGAAAACTAACTTAGGCCTACCTATGGCCAAACATGTTGGTTGATACCCCTTGTAAAGCACGAGCATTCAGCTGCTTTAACTCATTACTACACATTACTGACACAGGTGTCCCAATATTTTTGTCCATATTGTGTAGTATGTGTGGGTGTACTATAGGGTTCCTTGCTCACCTCGTGGCTGGGCATCCTGCTTATTAGTGAGGCTGGGGGAGTTCCAGTCAGGCGCATTATCTGCTGAAGCTGGTTTATATCTTAGGCACCCAGGTCAAGGGGCTTACAATGACAATACATTAGTTCAACACCATCAGCAAAACGCGACCTAAACTTACCCTAAACCCACTGAACCCAGTGGGTGGCTGGGATGGCGGGAGCACACCATTTTGGGGCATCAGAAACCAGAGAAAATAATGTATTAAAAGGGACAGGAGGTGGGCAGATCAGTCATGCGATATTAGATGCAATATATGTCCATACACACAATTACACACCCAGACAGACACACACAATGCCAAGAGGAATTAATCCAGAAGTGAAAAAAATGCATACTAGGAATGCACCGAATAATATAAATTGTACAGAATATTTTATAACGAACAATGAGGCCCACACCTCACCCCCTCTTAATTTATATACATATGATTATATAACACTGCTGATGTAAATTTAAGATTATATAGCATGGCTGAGGGAACTTCACGATTAATAGCATGGCTGAGGTAAATTTATGTTTAGAATAGCACTGCAGAGCTATATTTACGATTTTAACAGCACTGCTGTTGTAAATTTGTGATTAGAAAAGCATTGCTAATGTAAATTTATGATTAGAACAGTACTGTTGATGTAAATGTATATTTAGAATAGCAATGCTTGGTAAATTTATGATTAATAGCATGGCTGAGGTAAATGTATGATTAGAAAAGCATTGCAGAGGTAAATTTCTGATTGTAACAGCACTGCTGTTGTACATTTCTGATTAGAAAAGCACTGCTCTGCTAAGGTAAACGTATGATTAGAACAGCACTGCTGAGGTAAATTTATAAATAGAATAGCAATGTTATGGTAGATTCATGATTAGAACAGCACTGCTGGGGTACATTTATAATTAGAACAGCACTGCTGATGTAAATTTAGAATTAGAATGGCAATACTGTGTTAAATTTATGATAAAATAACATGGCTGAGGTAAATTTACGATTGTAACAGCGCTGCTCATGTTTTATAAAATGTATAATTAGTTTTGTGGATTTATTTGATTGTGTTTTGTGGATATGTCAGCTAGGAAGATTAAGTATGGTATTCAATACAACAGGCAATTTAATTTAAACAATGGTAAAAAAAGGTGCCAAAATGAATAATAAAAAAAAAATTGTTTTCGGTTTTGACCAAAAACCTTAATTTCGGTGCATCTCTAATAAACAGACAGAAGAATTAAAGGATGATAAAAGCATCAAAAGTGAAGAACACTGCATGACAGTGACTCTACCAGCCGCTAGCCCCCTTTTCAAATAATTAGGCATCTATCTAAACATTACAGCCCATGAGTCACAGTGTAGAAGCATTCTATCCGGCAATTAGGCGACCCTACTACTGCAGAAGACAACAGTGATTCATGCCAGTGAGAATTGAGGAAATAAAAGCCTGGAAACTGAAGACATGCTGCAGAAGCTCTGGGTGAACTGCGGCTGAAGCGAAAACGCAGTGATCAGAGTGGATCGCCACACTCAGGCAGAACTGAGGGAAAACAAACAAAACTCACAGACTCTGAAGATATTTTCATCAAGAGCTCGGGCCCTGGGGTTCCGACGAGCAGCATGATAAGCTTCAACTGATCAATATCTTCATGAGCAACATAAAGGAAAACGTAGGGAGTGGGATGGGCTATGAAAGCGGGGGGTTGCAGGAACAGAAGTCAAAATAAAACAAAAGCTAAAATCAAACAAGCTAACAAGCTAAATCAAATGTGACAACACTGACGTTCAACTCAGTCACACAGAGTACAAAACCCCAACTCATCTGATCAATACTAAAAAAGAAACCTGGACACACAAATGCTGTACTCTGTTTTACAACTGGATTATTTAGCCTAATACAGATTATACCAGTTAGCTCTAACACATTAGCACCACTATCAAGCAAACAGTAAAGTAAACAGCTAGTTCTTAAAGATGCATAAGAATTTGAACCAACTGGTCAAGATCCAAAGTGTGTGATGCTTAGACACCTGGATCAGAACATCTTCAAAACATCAGTCAGGTCCAAGAAAGGAAAACTGATGAACTGGTGACAGGGTCATGAGTAGGTCTATTGATGTTCAAGTTGCACCTCACAACTCACAACAAACAAAACAATAAGATTCTTAAAATGGTCTGTTGCTACCATTAAACTTAGTGGCAGATAAAAAAGAAGCCCATCTGTGAAGGTCATCTTGTGATGTCTGTGCTTCGATGGGTTTAGTGCTATACAACATTAAGCAGGTGGTGTTAATGTTTTGGCTGATCAGTGTATCTAGACAGTGGGTGGCACTATTCAGCTTGTTTCTGGCTATTCAGCATAGTAGAGATAAAATCTGACTACATACTGTGGATTTTCTCAGTTGATACCAAAGTTTACTATTTTACTTATTTTACTGAAGTGAGTCTCAAGAAATAGGCAGCTGAGACAATGAAAGATTAGGCCTGACACACAGATTCTACAAGCCAAACAGACTGACTCAGTTGCATTCAGTAATGTGTTAATGCATTTCACAACGCAATGCAAGTGTGAGCTCCATTCTGAGCATTGCCAAGTTGTCTTGTACCACTGGCATGCTTTAGAAACTGTTATGGCACTATGATTTGTCCTCAAAAAGCTCCGCGGTACAGTAGCTAAGCTCCGCTGTACAGTTAAAAAGCTCCGCGGTACAGTTAAAAAGCTCCGCGGTACAGTTAAAAAGCTCCGCGGTACAGTAGCTGAGCTTCGCGGTACAGTTAAAAAGCTCCGCGGTACAGTTAAAAAGCTCCGCGGTACAGTTAAAAAGCTCCGCGGTACAGTAGCTAAGCTCCGCGGTACAGTTAAAAAGCTCCACGGTACAGTAGCTGAGCTCCGCTGTACAGTTAAAAAGCTCCGCGGTACAGTTAAAAAGCTCCGCGGTACAGTTAAAAAGCTCCGCGGTACAGTAGCTGAGCTCCGCTGTACAGTTAAAAAACTCCGCGGTACAGTTAAAAAGCTCCGCGGTACAGTACCTGAGCTCCGCTGTACAGTTAAAAAGGTCCGCGGTACAGTAGCTGAGCTCCGCTGTACAGTTAAAAAGCTCCGTGGTACAGTTAAAAAGCTCCGCGGTACAGTTAAAAAGCTCCGTGGTACAGTTAAAAAGCTCCGCGGTACAGTAGCTGAGCTCCGCTGTACAGTTAAAAAGCTCCGCGGTACAGTTAAAAAGCTCAGCGGTACAGTAGCTGAGCTCCGCTGTACAGTTAAAAAGCTCCGCTGTACAGTTAAAAAGCTCCGCTGTACAGTTAAAAAGCTCCGCTGTACAGTTAAAAAGCTCTGCGCGACTGTAGGACAGGGAAAGTCTTTGTTTTTACTGCCTCTCCCTATTAGGCTACAGAGAGTCGTGTAGTGTTGTGTTTCGGTGTTTGTTGTTGCGCCGCTAAAGTATGGAGGATGAAGAAAAAGAAATCCAACCAATTTGAAAGAATCGAAAAAAAATTTAATCGTGACCCCAAGAATCGATTCTGAATCGAATTGTGTGATTCTCAAAGATTCGCAGCCCTAATGGAAACATAACTACTGAAACTAAGTGGAGAAAAAAAAAATACCCATAAAGCAGTGGCAACTGTGCAGTTAATAGCACTTTATTACAGCATGGATGCGAGACCATGGATAGTCTAGTGAAAAGTGCAGCAACTACAGAACCAGTCAGAGCCAGCTCCAACATGTCCGAGCAGTTTTAAACAGTATCTGATTCTCTAAACCCTACAGAGTGAGGGGTTAAGCAGTGTGTGTGTGTGTGCAGGAGGCTGCTAGTGGATCAAGTGTTTGGACAGTGGCTAATAGCAGAGGGAAAGGGTCATGCACTCAGATGAACTAAAACAGTGAGGCCACCAGCTGCTGCAGCCCATGTGCCAACAATAATAAAGCAATAAAGCACACAATAAAAAGAGAAAGGAAAAAAGAAAAGATAAAACATGCAGCATAGCACAAAAAATGAGTGTAAACAGTACTTTCCAAAAGTTCTGAATGGGCTTCTGCTTACAATTCATGGAAACTGCTTAAGGGCTTGGAACAAACATGACTGGGTAATGCATGGAATCAGTCTTAGGGGCATACAATCCTCTAAACAAATCACTCAGCTAACACAGAATGTTGCTGTAACGTTAGATTTTGGTTCACACAAGGTTATTTTAAACCTTTATTTAAAAAAAAATAATAGGTCAGTGCAGTTCTCAAATGGGAACTAAGAACATTAGGTAATGGTTGCCTTAAGGTTTTATTTCTTGTATATATTTTTTCCTGGAAGGTTTTCTCATGATCCAGTAAAAAAAAAAAAAAAAAAAACAACAAAGAACAAAACTATGTTTTAGATAGCCATAACATGAAAAAGAGAGAACCAAAGGACAACCAAAAATGACAACAATTTTATAATCTGATTACTGCAGAAGAGTATCAGAGTGTGACAGTAACAGATCAAAGGGTTTACCATGAACCTGGGAAAGCAGAAAACTTGAGTTTACATGATTTAGACAATAATCAGTTTTTCGCTAAGCATTCAGCCAATAATCTGACAGAATAAGACATGAAGCACAATCCAAACTTTGTGCTGTGGCACAAAGCAACAACATGAACATATATCAGCCAGAATGTGACGATTATTTTAAAATTCTTTAGTTTTTGCTTCAGAGTGAATAGACTGAGACATCAGAGTAATACTCTGAATAAATGTATACATCCACTTAAAGTAAATACCATTACTGAGCTAAAAATCAGATTTCATCAACAAATTTTGGTATGGTATTTTGGTATGATGTTTACATGACTACAGAACATTTACATAATATGAATAAATCAGTTAACTTCAGTAATCTACCACTAAATAAAGATAAACGACTTCACACTCTGCCGCCTCTTCACTAGCAAACAAACATCAAGATTGATGCCCTAGGAAGCCGATGAAGGGATGTGAGGTCATACGTGGGATCAAGTGAACTGGAAACATTCTTCTGCAGATGTTTTCTTTGAACCACACACTACGTTTGATCTCTCGGAAAAGGCCAGGATCGTAATTTTGAGTGTGTGCGTTCCAAAGGCCACATGGTTATTATAAGGGCTCTGGAGCACAGGGGCTAATCTAGTAACTCCTGGCACTGCCTCTGTGGACCAGGCTGAGCTGAGCTGAGCTGGGAACTTTGTTGGTGGGAAAAAACTGAGCAAAGTTCATGTTATTGTCAAGAGACGTGGGTATTGTGACTCACTAGGAGGCTGTGTTACATTAGGTCATTCACCCTTCTATTGAAGGACCTGTGGCAAAGTTGAACCCAAGTTGTCCTAAGAGCCCCTCAGAACTTCTGATGCTCCTATTATTACAATAACAAGCCAAAAGTCATTGGAGAGAAGTAGGTACAGTACATTAATCATGAAGTGGCTTTACCTCAAGGGATGGAGAGCTTGGGAACGCCTCAAGGTGTTATTTTGTAAGTAAGTGCGAAGAATATTTACTTTCAATATTCAAGTTCGGAAGTCTGAGAATTCTGGGCATTTGACATTCTTTAATCCACCCACAGTGGCCAGAACAGCACAGTGGGAGGGAATGATCATGACCGGCAGCATCTGGCTAGAACTGTCCATGCAAACAAGCAGGCAAATACACATTTGATGCATTTGACATTCTATGCGCATATCCCACACGTAAAGCTCTGGAAAAAAAATAAGAGAGCACTTCAGTTTCTGAATCAGTTTCTCCAATTTTGCTATTTATAGGTCTATGAGTAAAATGAATATTTTTGTTTTATTCTATAAACTATGGACAACATTTCTCCCAAATTCCAAATAGAAATATTGTCATTTAGAGCTTTTTTTTTTTTTTGCAGAAAAGGAAAGACAGCTGAAATGACAAAAAAGATAATGCAAATAATGCAAAGAAAGAAAGTTCATATTCATAAAGTTTTAAGAGTTCAAAAGTCAATATTTGGTGGAATAACCCTGTCTTGTCATGTTCTCCTCCACCAGTCTTACACACTGCTTTGGAATAACTTTATGCCTTTACTCCTGGAGCAAAAATTCAAGCAGTTCAGCTTGGTTTGATGGCTTGTGATCATCCATCTTCCTCTTGATTATATTCCAGAGATTTTCAATTTGGTACAATCAAAGAAACTCACCAATTTTAAGGGGTCTCCTATTTTTTCCAGAGCTGTACGTCAATGCAGCATTCTTTAGCTTCTGTAAGACATGGCAAAAGCCATGGAACACCATACTAGTTCCAGTCCTATGATAAGTGGCTTGTCAGTGTAGGTGCTTCAAATCCTGGCACTTCTAACATTCCAAATCCCATTAAGCCCTTCATGGATTTTCTGGATCATGTGTGATAGATTAGGGCTGGAGTTCAGCTCTGCAGACTTGTACAAAGGATCAGAAGGAGCAGGATTGGGCCACCCAGACTGAGGGTCCTTTCACACCTACCTCAATCCAGACCAAAGGACTAAAATTAGTGTGACCAGAGAAATGACCTGGATTAAATGAACCATGGTTCGGTTTGTCTGCAGCATGAAAACACTTTTATAGATGGTTCAGAACCTTGGTTCACACCTCCAGGTGTGAAAAGAGCTCTGAACCACCACAGCAAAGCAATTCCTGAAAATGACAGGGAAGTTTTGTGCAAGAAGGATACGGTCAGTGCCAGGGAAGAGTGTCCGTCCAGTGAGAAGCTCTGCCATAATGCAGCCGACGGACCAGATATCCACTGCAAAAAAAAATAAAAAATAATATATTTTTTTTTATAACACCAATAATGTTCTAGATGACATCAGTCATGTCTTTAGTGTAAATCAGAGGTACAGATAATTCTAGAAGAACAAATTCTGAACAAAAAAATCTATATATATATATAGAGTATCTGAAACACACTGATCAAATTGAGAGACTCAAAAAACAGGTTCTTACTGTATTTACTGTATTTCAGAGGATAGAACTGAATTTTTAGCAAACAAAATTCTTTGGCCAATAAAATGTGTTAAACGGCAGGTTTAAGCTTTACTCACCCTTACTAAATTAAAACAAAAAAAGGTAATAAAAAAAAATACGAGCTAATCTTAGCCTTAGTATTTGTTTGTTTACCAAAAGGCTGTCTGCCTTTCTCTCTTGTACTCATTCTGTATATAATTTACTTTGTTCTTTTAGCATCTCTTTAGCTTTAATTTAATGCAGTACTGTCAAAATGGCTAAGATGAGCATTCTTGCAAAAATAAATGAAAAATATTTAATATATTTGAAATAGGATAATTAAACGATTTTTAATATATACACAGCTCTGGAAAGTTCATTTTCATAGTTTTAAGAGTTCAAAAATCAATATTTGGTGGAATAACCCTGTTTTTTAATAATAGTTTTCATGCATCTTAGCATTTTCTCCTCCACCAGTCTTACACACTGCTTTTGGATAACTTTATGCCACTCCTGGTGCAACAACTCAAGCAGTTCAGCTTGGTTCGATGGCTTGTGATCATCAGTCTTCCTTTAGATTATATTCCAGAGGTTTTCATCTTGGTAAAATCAAAGAAAATCATTTTTAAGTGGTCTCTTATTTTTTTTACCCAGAGCTGTATACATACACTATGTAATATATAATGTATGCAATGGTAAAAAAGGGTGTTAATTAAATAGAAACCGGTATTCAGTATTTGTCCAAATGTTTATTTTTGTTCAATTTTATTTTCATGCAAAAATGTATAATTCAGTGCATCCCTAGTAAATTACGTACTTCACATTGTTTCAAATTGCATAGCCTTGTAAGATGATAAACGAGTCTGAAATTACTGTAATAATGGCCCTCCTATAACCCTACCCGTCATGTTGTAGTGCATCCAGTTCAGCATGATCTCTGGGGCACGGTACCACCGCGTTGCGACGTAGCCCGTCATCTCGTCGTCTGTGTGCCTCGCCAGCCCAAAGTCCAGAATCTGCACGCAGAGAGCGAATGTGGGGGGGGGAGAATGGTCAGTCATAAACTCTGAGACACTTACCTACTCATTTAATGAGAGCTCATCATGCCTCATCTCACCATCTGCTTTCTGGACTATAAAAACGGTGCTGGTCCACACAGGTTAGCGGGTACAGTACAAACAATAACAGGGCAGGGTGGGAGCAAAGCATTTAAGGTCATCAGGGTAGACCAGCATCTCACACTTACACACACAAACACACTCAGACAGGCAGACACACCGACTGACCTTCAGTTCACAGTCTTCATTTACTGCCAGGTTGCTAGGCTTTAGGTCCTGCAGATGGAGAGAGAAATATTTCACTGGTAGGAGCTGGAAGGCATTAGTGATGTTTTATCAAGTGCAACAAGGGCAATATGTGGGTATATGTTATCGCTGCTGTCATAGCAATACAATAACCTTTATATGTCATCAGATAAAAAAAAAATGAAAAGACAAAGAGATAGACTTAATTCTTTTAGACATGATACTGTATGAATTAGAACAATTACAAAAAGTTTGTAAAGTTTTACCAGATTAGCTCTTAATCAGCATGAGTTTACATTTTAGCTTGAGTTTGATTGTTCAGCAGTAGATTGGGATACCTTCATTCCTACCCTCTGGAGTTTGTTTTAGGGTCTTTCTTTAAAACACACATAATGTTTCTGTCACTAAGTGCTGTTATTTTCCTTGGTCTACCTGTTTGACATCTGGTACCTAGTACACCAGTGATGACTTTCTTCTTAAGGAAAACACTCCAAATGGTTCTACTGGCTATGACCAAAACTTCTCACTAACTCTGATTGACTTTCCATCTTCTCTTAGCTTCAAAATTGGTAAGTTTTCAAGCATTGACAGTTCTCTGGTTTCATGTTCGTTACTTCTCTAACTTTAAATGCACGGTCTGCACAGGCAAACCCTACAAAATCTGAAACTGAGCGTAGACATTCAGCACTGTGGTTGTTTGAATAATCAATGTAACAATTAAACTACACCTGGGCAACAACACACACCTGACAGTCACATGTTAAAAAGAGATTGCCCTCACTGTTCCAATACTTTTGGAGGAGAGTGTACACTATGCTGACCAAGACATGATTACTTAACTAGCTTACCACACTATAGGGTATTTTTTTTAACCTAGATGACCAGACTTTCAACCATCTTGATCATCAAACACTAGCTTAAACCATCTGAAAGCAGCTGCCAGCATAAGCTTTGCAGACTCATATGTGTACCTCTAAAATTGGCATTTCAGTCTTGTAAGCATTTTGAGGCGCAACACAAATCTAATGTCACAGAAGTCTGATGCCATGGTGTTGCTAAATGGTGATGCCAGACATATTTTCTGTACCCATGAATCTTACAGAGTCATAGTGAGAGCAATAAAAGTCACTCACCAGACTAACGACTAAAAAAAAGAACAAGCTCCATTAATAGAGTGAGACATTACGCTAAAGCTCTATTACACTGGGAGGACTGGGTGAACAAAACACTCGTTATATGATCAGTAGCACTGAAAAAAACATAATGGCTGACTTACTCTGTGGATGATGTCCGCTGAGTGGATGTACTAAAGAGGGAGAGAGAAAAAGAAAGACAGATCGATCAATTTTAGTGAAAGGAAAAAATCATTTATTTGCAGAAAGTAAGAAATGGCTAAAATAACAAAAAAAAAGAAAAGAAAACAAGTTCATATTCCTAAAGTTTTAAGAGTTCAGAAATCAATATTTGGTGGAATAACCCTGGTTTGGTTTTTAATCACAGTTTTTATGCATATTGGCATGTTCTCCTCTAGTCTTACACACTGCTTTTGGATAACTTTATGTTCAGCTTGGTTTGATGGCTTGTGATCATCCATCTTCCTCTAGATTATATTTCAGAGGTTTTTAATGTAGTAAAATCAAAGAAATGTATCATTTTTAAGTGGTCTCTCATTTTTTCCAGAGCTGTAATGCATGTAGGTCTGATGAGAGCACTGGTACTGGTAGTAATACTGTGTTTAAAAGACACAGAACTGTCTGTACTGTACTGGCTACTCAATATCTGCTAGCTATGAAGTAACTAAAGGGAAGCCCATACAGCTATGCAGATTTGATACATGCTATGCTAATAACTTGGCAAATAATAAAGCCATACACAAAATTTTACTGCCATTTATTTTTTTCCAGATGTAAACTTTACATACAAATATTTAAGTCAAAATTAATGTTTTTCATGCTCATTTTTTTTTTAACCTTTGCTTTTTTTCTCTTAAAGCGACAGTCTGTAAGTTTGGGGGATTTAGAGACCCCTCTGGTGATAATGTATAATTACACTAGATTTGCCATTCTGACTTCTCCATGTTTGCAGTAGCTCCTATTGTTCATCAGCACTACTAGCAGTGCCACATTCTCAGGAAACACTAAGCCAGTGACGTTTGGGAAAAAAAAAAAAAAACACCTGAGGAAACCTTTCAAACCACTCTGTTTTTTATAATTAATATGATTGGCTTTGTGTGGATGGTTGCTGAAGCCATTTTTTTACAATATGTTGCCCACTCTTCTCTCAAAAATATGACTGCTTTCAATTTCAAAGAAAAAACATCTTAGGGAACTCTGCTTTAATTCTAAGTCTGTTCATTCCTAGCATTAATTAAAAAAATCATTAAGTAAAAATCTACACTCAAACCACATTCACAGACACTTGACCTGCAGCAAGTCAAATGTGAACACATCACAGTATCTTTATGAGCTAAAAGTGAAAGATTAGATGTGACAATATGACTGAGGGTCACAGAGCAGCCCTGATTATCATTTAGAATGCTTTCAGGAACAGGAAACTAACCTTCAGGCCCCGTAAAATCTGATAGATGAGGAACTGCACATGGTCGTCCGTCAGCTTCTGGCATTTGACGATGTTGTTGAGGTCAGCGCCCATCAGGTGAGTCACCAGGTACCTGGTAATCAAGAGAAACCAAAAGGAGTCAGCAACAAAACCCAACCAGCTATTAAACTGGCTTTTAGGGGGCACGCTTAAAACCAGTGACCTTTATTATTTTACATAGACAAAGCAGAATAAGCACTATAATAGAATAAGAAAAATTATATACAATAAAAGACACTATTTACCCAATTTACTACTTATTTAGAAACTGTCTGTTTTCCAGCTGAAGGATTCAAGCAGTAAATTTCACTTCAAGCTGTAAATTTCAAAATGTGACTTGAGTAGCATTGCTGAGGTAACTAAAGTTGCACTGCCGAGGGTCTAGCTAAATGTGTGACTAGAAAAGCACTGCTTAAGTAAATTTATGACTAAAATAGCACTGATGAGGTAAATGTGTTGTGCTTTGGTGGTGTGTCTGCTGGGATATTAAGTGCTAATTGGTCAATAACTACTTTTTACTTTTTAACTCTAGTTTTGTAAGTGCTTTTCTTCGAAAAAAAAGCTATATTTATTCAGCATTTGATATTTATTGAGTGGTAAAAAAAATTGCAAAAACTCTATATATTTGGTATCTGATATTTTGCCAACAATTTTTACCAATAATTTTGCTATTGTGCAATCCTAACAATACATAATTCTAACATAGTCTTCACAATGTTCACAAGCACAACTGTTGTTGATCACTGATTACTGGAGAAACCTGGTAAAAAAAAAAAAAGGCCCTATATATTTTTTTTTACAGTAAATATCACTGAACAACAACAACAGTCTTATTTTGCTGCTTTCTTACATTTTGTCATTAAAACCATCAGAAGTGCAGCAGTATAGCTGCCTATGTGTAATGTAAGTAATAAATAAAATACACTACTAACAGTGTATAGTATGCACCTGTATTCACGCAGCGTAAATCAGATGTCTGGCAAAATTTCAATAATCAAAGCAATAAGACGCCATGAAATGTCCAGGCTGCTGCACTCATAGTGACAAATAGGCCAAAAGCAGCTGGAGTTAGGCCTCGACTTGCAGCTTGTAAAGGCCATTACTTGCTCAGCCCCGGCAGAGAGCAGTATAACGCTGCTGGCTCAGTGCCAGGAGCTTTCAACTACGCTGTTCTATGGAAGGAATCTGAGAATCTCCAATACTGACCCGACCACAACTGCTCAAAGCTAAACAATACAGAAAGCTCAGCCTTCTCAGCTCAGCCTTATAAATGCTTTCCATTAAGTGCAGCAGTTCTGCAGAGGGGATGTGGTTAGTGCTCAATCACACACACATACATACAAACACACACACATACATTATAAATATTTCTTGCTAAATTTGGCCCTATACTTATCCCCACTGCCCCTGTTTGACGTGCAGTGCCTGGGTATTTATACAGTGTATTCTTATCTCTAGTCTCCATGCTTCTCATGGACAAGACAGTAAATATGGTATGCAGAATAGCACAGTATATATATGTATGGCTTCAAATTACATACAGGACATAAGATAACACGTATGCAATTGCATATACAATACATACAGACATTACACACTGCATGTGCATATACAATATGTACACATGCACACAGTCATAGACTAAAAGAAAACTACGCAACCCTGATTGCTGCAAAACTCGGCATGCAGTTTTGTCTCAGGCAGATGGGTAAATAATTAAAGGTGTGGTCTGATTAGACACTGGGTCTTGCCACAAGCAGGCATAACAGTGCTTTACCCACTGCCCTATGAAAAGGCTCTTCGAGACTACTTTTGGGTAATGTACCTCTTAATGAGAGATCTTCGAGTGCGTGGTAGAGGCATGTATAGTGTCAAAGACATTTTGCCCAGTTGACAGACTTTGAGAGAGGGTGAATCAATGGACTTAGCAAAGCAGGATGGTCACAATCACCTTTGTACAGAAGTGGGCATCAGATACTAAGTGGTAAGCGCCACATACAAAGTGGTGAAAACCACATACTAAGTGGTAAGCACCAGACAGACTGCTACGTTGTGCTGTGCACATGCTCTGCAATCCCCCATCAAGTTATATCCAGTGTGTGTGTGCCCAAAGGTTTTTCCACAAAATAATACCTCCTGCCTTGTGCACGTCTAATAAGAGTTAGCTGGCTATTGTTAGTTTTGGGCTTATAGCTAACTCTAGCTACATAGCTAAAACATTTCCAACTGAAATAAAGTAGTTAACATTAGCTAACCTAGCTAACGTTAGCTAAAACATTCCCCAATGAAATAAAGAAGTTAACATTAGCTAACCTAGCTAACATTAGGTAAAACATTCCCCACTGAAATAAAGTAACTTTAGTTAACGTTAGCTACACTAGCTAACGTTAGCTAAAACATTTCCCACTAAAATAAAATAGTTAACATTAGCTACAGTAGCTAACGTTAGCTAAAACATTCCCCACTGAAATAAAATAGCTAACATTAGCTAACCGAGCAAATGTTAGCGTAAACATTATCCACTGAAATAAAAGTAGTTATGTTTCATAGTTCCTGACCGCCAGGGCGGTGCTTTAATGTGGATGAATGTATCACTGCCGTGCCCACGGCGAACCGAGAGTAGTATACCAACGAAGTCACTCATGTGACACAGCGTGTGACGCATGAAGGGGTATAATACCCCCTGGCACTCGCTGCTCCTCCTCTTTCTCTTCTCGCCCAGAACCGATTGAGTGCAGCTCGTTCAGAGCTTCGGTTTTTCCGACCTCTAGAGCTGTTTTTCTTCATCTTCTCTTGGATTATTGGATTATTCGCCAGTGCTCACACGAAGCTTGGTGCTCCAAGATTCGAGTCACTGTGCTTTTCTTCGTCGAGGCTCAGCACGGTGAGTACACTCCACGGTAGCTCGAGCATAGCTTCGGTACCTCTTAAGCTATCTCTGCCTTAGCTGTCTGGTGCTCGGTACACCGAGTTCACGCTAGCGTGCAGCGTAGCACTCGACACTTGAGGCTTGCCAGTGGCTAGCGGCCACTGTGGGCGGCTTTTTCAGCGCTTTTCCCGGAGCCGTGGCCTAGCTAGCGCAGCGATGCTATCTCCGATCGGCTGCATGCAATGCCCGGCCATCCGCTATGGAGCGCTTTCTAACCGCGTGGACTCGGTGGTTTCGGAATTACACCAGCTAAAGAGCCTGATCTTAGCTATGAACAGCCAGACAGAGAACCGAGCGGACAAGACCCCCTCGGCTGAATTGATAGAGGCTGCTTCACCAAGGCGGGAGGCTGATTTTGACATCCTGTCCACAGCTGCCTCCAACGCGGATTTCACGCAGGGATCGGCTCTCGAGCATGAGATGGAGCTTGGGTCTTTTCCAACAGCTCTCCTGTACCTCCACTCTCCATGTCTTCAGGCGAAGCCAGGGGAAGTGAGGACCCACCCTCCGCAGCTTCTCGCAGGGCTTCGGTGGAGGAAACTATTAAGTTAGCATTGGCCAGGCTTGGCCTGGACACACCAGCAGCGGGGAGTGTACGCTCTAACGCGCTGTTCAAGCGCCTAGAGGCAGGAGATTTCGCGGTGCCGCCATGTCAGGATTTTGTGTCCGAATTCTCGGCTGCCTTTAGGAGTGAAAAAGCATGTCGACCGACGGAAACGGCGCGCATGCTAGCATCTATGGCCGGAGCGGCTGACAATGGGTTGGCCTCCATGCCTGCGATCGACCCCTGTGTTGCTTCCACGGTGGTTTCGCCAGACGAAGCGCTTTGGCCGGAGCCTCGCTGCCCAAGCACGGAGTGTAGGCGCACGGACGAGCTGGTTGTCAAGATGCACAACTCAGCGACGCGGATAGGTAGACTGCTGAATTCTCTCTGCATTCTGCTCATCGCGCTGCAGAATTCCCCCGCATCCACGGAGGATTCACATAGCTCAGAGGAGCTCCTGAACTTGGCCCTCTTGACTGCGGGCTATATGACCCACGATGCTGGTCGGCTCGTAGCTACGAGCCTGCATGCTCGACGCCAGGTGTGGCTAGCCCAGTCTTCCCTGCCCGAACCGTGTCGAGCCACGCTACGGTCTGTGCCTCTCAAGCCCGGGTTTCTCTTCGGGCCAGCAGCCAAGGAAGCCCTGGAGCGGCGCTCCTCCCTGACGGAGGCTCGGAAGCTACATAGTGCCGGGCAACCGCAGAGTTTTCGTTGCCCACTGCAGCGAGTTCGAGGGCACGATCGAGAGAGGCGCTTCAGCGCCGCAGCTCCGCCGCCGCGTCCCGCAGGCCCCGCAGCTCCGCCGAGGCCGCCTAGGCGACACTCCCACCCTCCCAAGCCGCGCACAGCTGCTGCGACTGACCGCCGCTGACGCGTTACGGCCGGTGACACTGTTGCTCTCGCCATCACATCTGGCTTATTGGGAAAAGACGGTCTCAGACCCGTGGGCCCTGAGCACCATGACAGAGGGTTACAGACTGCAATTTCGTCGCCGGCCACCATTATGCTCTCGCCCTACGGTGACCAAAGTTCGGGATCCCGTCCGGGCTGCAAGCCTCTCGCGGGAAATCAGTTCTCTCCTGGCCAGAGGGGCTATAGAGTTGGTAGACCCTCAAGTTCACCCCGAGGGGTTCTATTCAATTTATTTCGTTGTTCCAAAGAAAGACGGCGGTTTGAGGCCGATCTTGGATCTCCGTCGGTTGAACAGGTTTCTGAAGGTTCTCCCGTTTCGGATGTTACACACCGCAGCTGTTCTTCACGCGGTCTCCGAAGCAGAGTGGTTTACCCTGGTGGACCTCAAGGATGCTTATTTTCACGTTCCAATTGTTCCAGAACACAGACGTTTTCTAAGGTTTGCTTTTCAAAACAAAGTGTTTCAGTTCAGAGTTCTGCCGTTCGGCCTTTCACTGGCACCAAGAGTGTTCACAAGATGTATGCGGGCGGCCTTATCCCCCCTCATGGCCCAGGGGCTAAAGATTTTACCGTATCTCGACGATTGGCTGCTGTGTTCCCCCTCGGAGCAGAGGGCTCACACAGACACACTCAGATTGCTGCAGCACACGCAGGCGCTGGGGCTCGCGGTGAACTGGAACAAGAGTGCTTTGACTCCAACTCAGAAAATAACCTTCTTAGGCATGGTCTTGGATTCGCGTCGCATGCTGGCCACCCTACCTACAGCCCGCGCCGCGGATATATTATCGGCTGTTCACAGCCTCAGACGAGGCGCCAAGGTGCAATACATGAGGCTTTTGAGACTGCAGGGACTTCTCACAGCTGCTGCACAGGTTGTAGCGTTGGGAAAGCTCCACATCCGACCGTTCCAGATGTGGCTCATCAGCTTAAGGCTGGACGCTGTATGGCACAGGCGCACACTCGTTCGCATTTCCAGCGAATGTTTGACTGCCCTCGATGTCTGGAAATCTACACCCTTCCTGCTGTCAGGGGTGACGATGGGTCAGATTCCTTCTGGCAGAGAAGTGATCACTACAGACGCTTCAGCCACCGGTTGGGGGGCCGTTTGGAACCACAGAGCTGTACAAGAAACTTGGTCCAGGCGGCAAGCACGGGACCACATCAACATCCTGGAGTTACGAGCGATAGCGCTCTCTCTGAGACATTTTCTCCCGGTGCTCCGCGGCAGACATGTCTTAGTGAGATCAGACAATATCTCAGCAGTTTATCACGTGAATCACTTCGGCGGAACGAGGTCCCGCAGGCTACTGGCACTTGCACAGGAGCTCTGGACGTGGGTTCACCCCAGAGTGTTGTCTCTAAGAGCATCTCATGTGACGGGCACCACCAATGTCACGGCGGATGCACTATCTCGCCATTCCCTCCACCCAGGGCAATGGAGACTGCACACAGGTGTAGTGCAGCTGGTGTGGGAACGGTTCGGAGAAGCCCAGGTGGACCTGTTTGCCTCACTGGACACAACACACTGCCCTCTCTAGTTTTCGGAGACAGCGCTGTACAGCCCGTTGGGCCAGGATGCCCTGGCTCACAGCGAAGCGGAGATGTGAGCTGCATGCGCTATCTGTCAGCCCCTTGTGTTTACAATGGGGCTTGAATGATTGCAGTGTGAGACTGAGGCCGAACGCTGCGTTTCTGCCTAAGGTGTTGAATCCTGCTTTTGTGAACCAAACCATTGATCTTGCAGCCTATGTGGACAGTTCTGATACCAGGAGACTGAAATTGTGCCCTGTGAGGGCTCTACGGGCTTATGTGTCAGCTACGACGGCTGTTCGTCAGACGGATCAGCTGTTTGTTTGTTTCTCTGCTGCAAAGTTGGGAAAACCATTTTCGAAGCAGCGTTTATCCCACTGGCTGGTGGAGGTTATTCAAGGGGCCTACAGGGCTGCGGATCGTCCCCTGTCTGCCCCGACTACAGGACATTCTGTTCGAGGTATCGCCACATCTTGGGCTGCGCTTTGAGGAGTGTCTCTATTGGAGATTTGTGCAGCGGCCACATGGTCGTCACCATGCACATTTTCTCGTTTCTACAGTATGAATGTGGCAGCCGCCGAGGGCTTATCTACGGCGGTTCTGTCCGGAGTCTCCTCGTGACATCGCTGGTATGCTTCATCCACATTAAAGCACCGCCCTGGCGGTCAGGAACTATGAAACATAACGCTAGTTACGTATGTAACTGTGGTTATGTGAATAGTGGATGACCGCCAGGGTTCTTGGTCACTCGGATTGCGAGAAGAACCAGGACTTGAGGAAGAGCAGCGAGTGCCAGGGGGTATTATACCCCTTCATGCATCACACGCTGTGTCACGTGAGTGACTTCGTTGGTATACTACTCTCGGTTCGGCATGGCAGAGATACATTCATCCACATTAAAGCACCGCCCTGGCGGTCATCCACTATTCACATAACCACAGTTACATACGTAACTAGCGTTAACATTAGCTACCCTCGCTAACTTTAGCTGAAATATTTTCCACTGAAATAAAAGTAGTTAACTTTAGCTAACCTAGCTAACTTTAGCTGAAATATTTCCCACTGAAATAAAGTAGTTAACATTAGCTATTTGGTGCTCACCTCTAGGTATGTGATGCTAATCACTTTTTACGTAAAAAAACATGTCCCTTCAGGGGACATGCTATAGACTGGAACCATCTGCTAGCGATAATTTTAGGTTTTGCTGTATGAGTTGGAGGATGGTGGCCTTGTGAGCAAGTGCTTCAATTCTGTCCTTGCTGAAGCGCAAAACACTGCCCAAACTTTTGATGTGATGAATTTGGGGCCACTGCATACAACAGATACCTCTAGAAGTGATGAAAGGAACACTAGCAGCTCAGCAATTTATGCAGGACATCCTGCAGCCACATACACTATTGTTGCCTCTTGTGGCAGAGCATCCATCCAACTGCCATTTTTCAGCAGGACAATGCTCACTCACACACAGCAATGGTTTTTAAGGGAATTTTTCTACCAGATCACCAACTTTATCATCATTAAGAGCATTAACGAAATACGCAGCTTCGGCTAACTTTTAGTATGCAGGATCTACAGGCCCAGCTGCAACATCTGTGGATAAATGTTGGATAATGTGCTGCAGGATACCATATGGAACCATACGGTATGCCTCAATGCCCAACTGGGCCTTATCTTGTATCCAGGCTAGAGGTGCCCAGTAGTGTAATATAGCCTTCCTTCACTAATACTATTATCATTCCACATAGACATGTACTGTACTTGTTAGACTATATTATTATACATTGCTTTTTATATATAAAATAACAACTGGGCATTTTTATTTATGACTACAAATGTGTGTGTTTGTGTCCGTCTCTGTTCTAGTGACCTCAGATGGCCTACTGAACTGAGTGAAGCAAGGGCAGTCTGCTCGGGTGTTGTACTGGGCAGTGAATCTACAGTGGGCGGAGCATGTGGTGTGTTTGTGATTACTGGGTGGACAGACGAAAACACAAAGCTCAAAAACAGGACGGCACTTCAAGAAAATCCTGGCAACCTCTGCGCTGGGTATATTAAGTATATTTCCAATAATTCCCACATGGGAATTTCCGATGTTCTGTGCCTGGAATTTTTCCCCCACGTCCTAAAAACACACCCTCCTCCCCTTACAGAGGAGGAATAAATACCCTCTAACAAGGCAAACCATTAAGCTATGAACTAAGGGTTTGTGCTATTGCAAAAATACTTGGACTTTTACAATACTTGTTTTTACAGTACACAACAATGTATTACAGCAGCATAAAGACTGGAACCAGTATCTATATACGTTTATTGTTCTAAACTTATGACACTGATTATATACTCAGAAAAGCATATTGTGATTCTACGTCTCTCATGTTAATATGCTGCGTGCCTGTCAGCCCACCTGCCTCTTCATCTGCCTGCCATTCCATCTATTTGTCTGCCTGCCTGCTTAAATGCCTGCAATTCCCCTTCCACCTGCCTGCTTTTCAGCCTACCTCTCCGCCTACCTTTCTGCCAATCCACATGCCTGTTCCTCAGCCTACCATTCCCTGTCAACCTCCCTGCCTGTCCATTTGCCTACATACATGTCTCCATATGTGTCTGCAACTCTGTCTGCATATTTGTCCACCAGTCTGCCTGCCTTTTCATCTGCCTGCCATTCCTTGTCCACCTACCCACCTGCCATTCCCTGTCCACCTATCCACATGCCTGCCTGCCTGTTTATCTGTCTGCCATTCCCTGTTCATCTACCTGCCTGCCTGCTATTCCTTGTCCCCCTACCTGCCTGTCTGCCTGCTATTTCCTGTCTACCTACCTGCCTGCTATTTCCTGTCCATCTACCTTCCTGCCATTCCCTGTCCACCTACCTGCCTGCCTGCTATTTCTTGTCCCGCTACCTGCCTGTCTGCTATTTCCTGTCTACCTACGTGCCTGCTATTCCCTGTCCACCTACGTGCCTGCTATTCCCTGTCCACCTACATGCCTGCCATTCCCTGTCCACCTACCTGCCTGCCATTCCCTGTCCACCTACCTGCCTGCCTGCCATTCCCTGTCCACCTGCATGCCTGTCTGCTTGCCCGCCTGCCAATGTCCGTCCACCTGCCTGCCTGTCTGCTTGCCCACTTGTCTGTCTGTCCACCTGCCTTCATACATGTCTGCACATTTGTCTGTCTGCATTTGTCCACCAGTCTGCCTGCCTGTTCATCTGCCTGACATTTCCCTGTCCACCTACATGCCTGTCTGTTTCTCTGCCTGTCTGCCTGTCCTCTTGCCTGCCTGTCTGCCTACATGCCCCTCTGTCTGCATATTTGTCCGTCTGCTGTTTATTCCAGCAGCTGCAGCATGCCACAGAGCAGCGAGGGTTACTGCACATCGGAAATTATTTCATTAAGGGGGGATGAAGCTCTGTTGCTATAGTAACTGTGGATATTCCCAGCACGTGTCCGGCCATGGCGTTCTGACTCGTTCCGCTTAAGACCATCACACGGCACAGACACACACGGCACAGACACACACACGGATCAGAACAGTCCCTTCAGCTCAGCTTCCACAGGAGCAGCATAACAGGGGGATTATCAACAAGCACATGAAGAAGCAGAGGGGGAGTGTGTTGTTTGGGGGGTGAGGAGAGGGGGTGGTTGTGAATAAACGAGCTATGGTAGACACATAAGTCCCACTCCCCACATACTCCCCCCCCTCCCAAATGCTGCCCACACATGCAGAGGTGGGCAGAGATGCAGCCAGACTCTCTCTCTCCCTGTCTTACACACACACACAAAAACACAAACACTGAAACGAGTACTAGTCTGAGTCATCACTGCCAAGTGCCCAGCAAGTTGACTTCCTGTCAGCTGTGATTCGTTGTCTTTCCTCTCCCCAAAATGGACCTCCTCCTGTCGTTCTGCCCAGTAACCAACCATACACACATTACACACATAGACTACTGCTTGCATCCCAACACACAATCTTTTCTTATGCAATTCAGAAAATAGTGTGTGTGTCTCATTCAGATTGTTTAAGTCTGAAATCACTGATTAAAAAAAATAATAATAATAGTAATAATAATAATAATATTAATAATAATAATAATTCCAGTCTGATCCAGCAGAGCAGGAAAAATACTCGGTTGGAATCACGCAACTGAGACATAAAAAGGATTTTCAGAGTTCAAAAATAACAAAAGTGCACACAAATACAAATACAACACTGCCTATTGTCCAAAGTATTATCTAAGTTTATTCTTTTAGCACCTTCACTAAATACACATGCTTCTATGTTTGTGCACATACATCATGGTAAGTGGTTTAACACATCGAAGATAATGCATGCATTAATATTCACTAAACACCATGCCTGAACACTTATATTTACTAATGGAACACCTCTTCACGCCTGTCAGCTGAAGCTCAGGCACGTTGTGAACTTCTGAGGAAACTGGTTTGTGCAGACAATTACAGCTCAGGGAACAACAGCCTCGATCACAACAAGAAAGGTATTACAGAACAAAAGCACACTCGTCTGAGAGGCTGCACTCAGCACACAGCTTTACTGCTTTCCTATTGTACCACAGCATTTATTCACCAGCAGACAAGAATTCTTTTACTCACACGTCATTAAATTCCTCCAGGTTGGTGGCAGGTGTGAAAACATCCAGCAGGCCAATCACCTGTAAAACACATAAAAATATATGTACATGACATTCAGAATCAGCCTTAGGCAATACAAATCACACTCAATAACATACAAGAATAACAATAAGCTCCAAAGTTGTTTTTCTTTGTGCTAAAGTCAAATATTAATTTTACCAGTTAGGTTGTAAGGAGCAGTAAAGCCACTCTGCTGAAGTACAGCTTTATAAAGGAGTTTCAGTGAGGTTTCTCCACCACCATGGCTGGAGCATTATTAGCAATAGCCATTCAGAGGTGAGTATTATCGACATGTAGCCTGCTGCTAACCCCACAGCTATAGCTGCTAACTGCTAAGTGCTAGCTCTTTCATAATTCAGAAATGAGTATAATCAGACTGTAGCCTGCTGCTAACCCCGGCTAGCACTACTGGAGATGCATTAGCCACTAATCGCTAAGTTTTAGCTCTTTCGCCGTTCAGAGGAAAGTATATCGGACTGTAGCCTGCATGTTTACTGTGTTAAAACAAGCTACAAACTGCAAGCTAATATCACCCTGGCTTACCGTAACACTTAGGGTTTCTCAGTGTAGCTGTAGCTGTAGGGCGACATTAGCTAATGCTAATAAGATAATGCTAATGTTTCAGCCTTAGAGCTGGAGAAATTTGGCAATCTAAGGTTACTGTAAATAAACAGAAGTGCTTTACTCACACAAATAAAATGTTTACAGGATCTGTGTAGATTGACATCCAGTGCTGGTTTGACTTTGAAAGAAAGTGTTTTTTTCTTTTTAATTACAGTTTTGTTACTAGTGTTGCATAATGTGCCTTATAATGTGGTGCACCTAATGTATGAAAATAAACCAAAAATAGACTTTGATAGTGTGCCTTATAGTGCGGAAAATACAGTATTTTTTTTGATAAGTTATGACTGCTATCCTACAGTTTTTTGCACCTTTAATTTTATTGTAGCTATTCAACTTTATTACACATTCACACATGTAACATTCACTGGGCACTAGCTTTTGCCTATTTAACAGCAAACAGTGCTTTAAAATGGTCATAGTGGTTATTGAAGCGGTGTAACACTTTCATTTGTGCGTCACACCACTGGCCTTTTGGCCTAAGACTGTGTGCATTTATACACTAGTGCTTGTTGTATATCTATGGGGAAACACCTCTCTCTCTATGACTAGGCCGCTATGCTGCTCAGGCCTGAGTCACTGAGCTCCACTCTACACCCTCTACTCATGTTACTCCGTTCAACTGGCAATCAGCTCATGAGTGAATCAGCTCTGAGCAAGCAGCGCAGAGGGAGGTCGAGGAAAACGAACCAGTCAATTTCTGACAAGGACAACCTGTTCACTGCTCAGGAAACTGAGTGGCAGCACGTAAACACCAGCTTTTGACAAAAAAAAAGAAAAGAAAAAAATGCAAGCAGGAAGTGGAACACAGTAGCTGTAGTGTGTGTGGATGTGTACAGTGATGCACACCGCTGAGTTTCACCCACGCACAAACGCCAACGCTACTGAGTGGTGGACCGGCCAAAATAAAAGGAGGGAATATAAACATACACGATAATCTGAATCAACCTATAAAAATAAAATACTACACTAACATGCAAAAAGTCATAGGACAGGAACTGGTATCATGTCCCATGATATTTTGAGGCTAAGGAATGCTGAAAATAAGTGTATGGAACCTCCTGCTCTGAATGCAGGGTTCCCACAGGTCCTTAAAATGTCTTAAAAGGTCCTTAAAAAGTCTAAAAATGTCTTAAATTAAAACATGGATAATTAAGGTCTTAAATTGTCTTAAATGTAATCTAAATTTGCTGTAGGTATTACATTTTCAGATGGCGCTCTTTACCCTCCTAGGGTGATGTCGATAAGCACAAGGTGTCTGTGAGCTGATGTATAGGAACAGAGTCGCTGCGCTTTCCTCCGAGTGCGCTGTGATGCTACTTGGCAATGCTGCAGCAACAGCATTTGGAAAAGAGGCGGAGGCTGACTTCACATGCTTTGGAAAAGGCATGTGCAAGTCTTTACACTACTTGTGATGTGGCATCACTAGTGATGGGGGATACATAGCCAAATGGGTATACACCTCAATTTAGCCTAGTTAAATTGGGTGGAAATGGGAAAAATTTGAAAAAAAAAAAAACCCCAAAAAAACAGCCTTGTAGGCGTGGTTCACAGCATGCAACCACAGCGCTGGCAATGTGCTAATCACAACAGGCTACAAACTGAAATCTACCCCAAACTGAACCTCCTATCTTCTCGAACACGATCAAACTGCAAGCTGCTCTGGATTGACGCATCTGCCAACTGACATAACTGCCAATGGAAGTGAAACATTATTCTTTCAGATCTGTCTCCTCATACAAAACATCTCTAGTGCAGTCTTTCACACAAATTACACTGTTTTTACACTTCTGTCACTCAGTAATATGGGCTGTTACGTTTTAGTGAAAAAGCCCTCTGAACCTTGTTACAGCACACTCACACAAACACACAAAAACACACGTATCAAGTTGCACATCAACTTGCAAAGTGCAAGATCAGTTGTAACACCCCTTCTCTCTCTGTATCTCACTCACCACATGCAAAAAAAAAAAAGAAAAAAAAAAGAGAGAGATAGCGATCAATAATGTTTCACAACTGAGAAACACTCGCCATCTCAGGTCAGGCCTGCAGCTCAGAATGAGGAGGTTTACTTTTGGTCTGTTTACTGTGGTGCAGTTAAAAAAGTGGAGAACACTTATAGTGCTTAAATCAGGGAGAGTGAACACTATAGAGGGTCCACAGAGGCTGGACTACAGAGGCAGGGCGTGTGTGGAAACTGGCGTAAGGACACTCATTAACCTCAGACAGTCTGGAGATAGAGACAGCCTGTAGATGTGAGTTATCTTATAAAAATAAAAAAACAAACAACGTTATATACAGCTCTGAAAAATAAATTAAGAGGCCACTTCAGTTTCTAATAAATAATAAAAATATTGTCATTTAGAGCATTTATTGCAGAAAATGAGAAATGATCAAATTAACAAAAAGAATGCAGAGCTTTCAGACCTCAAATAATGCAAAGAAAACAAGTTCATATTCATAAAGTTTTAAGAGTTCAGACATCAATATTTGGTGGAAAAACCCTGGTTTTTAAATACAGTTTTCATGCATCTTGGCACGTTTTCCTCCACCAGTCTTACACACAGCTTTTCGATAACTATATGCCACTCAAAAATTCAAGCAGGTCAGCTTGGTTTGATGGTTTGTGATCATCCATCTTCCTCTTGATTATATTTCAGAGGTTTTCAATTAGGTAAAATCAAGGAAACTCAAAATTTTTAAGTGGTCTCTTATTTTATTCCAGGGCTGTATGTTTGACCAAAATACAGAATACATATTTTCCACTTATTTTTTCCTTTATTTTATAACTATATAGATTCAATCTGTTTTATATTTTAGATTTTTCAAAGACAGTGTTGCACATCTTGGCTGAATTTTCTCAGCCAGCTTTATGAGGTAGAGTCACCTGGAATTCAGGCTTTCAGTTAACAGCTGTGCTGAACTTCAAGAATGAATTTGAATTTGAATTTCTTGCCTCTTAATGTGTTTGAGAGCATCAGTTGTAAAGTTGTGAAGATGTAGAGTTGGAATACAGTGAATAGCGCTATTTGAGTCATGTTCTGATCCATATTAAGGTAAAAATCAACAAAATTCAAGAACTTAAAAAGTATCCTCAAGTGCAGTTGCAAAGACAATTAAAAACAATAGATGAAACTGTTTCTCAGAATTATCAGCCTCAGAAACTGCAAGTTAACAGCAGCCCAGATAAGAGCACCTAAATGCTTCACAGAGATTTTTGGTTTGTTTAACACTTTTTAGTTTACTACATGATTTCCTATGTGTTCCTTCACAGTCTGGATGACTTTGGTATTACTTTATAAAGTAGGAAAAGCCTACACCTGTGTCGGCAGGGTAATAATGTAAGAAACAGTCACTCACATTCTCGTGCTTCATGTGTTTAAGCAGCCGGAGCTCTCGGTAAGTGCGCTTGGCGTGGATGATGGACTGGAAAGGTCGGGACAGTTTCTTCACAGCGATCTTCAGCCCTGATTGGATGTCATACGCCGAGCTGTGGAGGAAAAAAATGACATCAGTACACTTGTCTAAAAAGGCACACTTCAGAACAGCAAAGTGTTAGTAAAGCTTAATTAGAACATCTTGATTACTGTGGAGAGCAGAACCTGCGAAAAGATGAGTTTGACCTCAATGTACAAAACTGTAGAACATCATCAAGCAGCAAATGAAGTGCAGCGGTTTGCACGGGGAGCTAAATTAGAGCACAAGCAAACAAGAAATGACACAATCATAAATGTCTGTCATAATCATTACTTTATCAACTTTTTGTACAATATTTGCTGACCTTAGTATTGCATTTTAGGTTTTCTTAGATCTTACCTTGATCGATTTATGTTGGGATATTTCTTTTTCAAATATGTCAATATCTAATTTATCCCATTTTCTCCCATTTTAGCTATGCTGATTATCCAACCCACTTAGCTGCACTTCCCCCATCACTACATCAGGAGGGTAAAGACTAGCGCACAGACACTTTCTGCTGACTAACATCGCTTTAGGAGTGATGCTGCACATACGTGTTCAGTTTAAATACAGCTCAGCATGGAGCTAATAAATCAGGTTAAATTGCACCTGAACAGCGGTTTAGCTCAATTATGAGGAGTATATTTGATAGTTGGGTCAAATCGAGGTTGGATCAAGCCTCCTTAAGACCTCCTCAAAACTAAACGCACTATAGGTGAAAACAAACCTGAGCCTATTTTACCCATATTAAATAGTGCTGCTGTAAAAAACCTAAATCTTCTGGATCAGACCTTAATAATCCACCTGTTTACTGCTACTATTTATTAGGGCATTTTCAAACCTGTAGTTGGTTTGCTTTGGGAGTGATATAGGGAAAGAGCGCCATCTACCCACCCAGAGAGCAAGGCCAATTGTGCTCTCTTTGACTCTGGCTGCTGATGGCAAGCAACATGATCCAGGATTAGAACCAGCGATCTCCTGATCATAGTGGCAGCTCCTTTCTCTCCTGGACCACTTGGAGCCCCCTATATCTAAACCTTTTAAATGTAATAATTAAAATGCAATTGATCTTCAAAGATGGTGTTAATTACCATTAAATGCATTATATCAGTGGTATACATCACCCCAGAAACAGAAATAGTTATTGTGATAGGCCTACCATCAAACGAACATGATCCTGCAGACAGCAACTTAGTACAGTACAGATCCAGAGTCTAATGGCCTGGTATTGATAAAAACAACACCGGAATGAAATATACTAGAATTAATTGGCT
Source organism: Astyanax mexicanus (assembly GCF_023375975.1). Lineage (NCBI taxonomy): Eukaryota > Metazoa > Chordata > Actinopteri > Characiformes > Acestrorhamphidae > Astyanax > Astyanax mexicanus. The sequence goes on from NC_064431.1 coordinate 22,401,034, forward strand.
GCCTGCAGAGAGAGAGAGAGCTTCAGCAGAACGAATGGCACATTTTGCTTTCTAGCGTCCCACTTTATATCTTATATAACACTTACATAAGTGCATCCAATGTTTCACAGTGAAAAGCTCCTGTAGAAGCTCAGGAACCACTTACTGCTAGTTTAATAGGACCATAAGGTATGATCACAGGCTTTTTCTATCAGACGTATCCAAGTGTTTTGTCTGGGGAGTTTGAGAGCACAAAAGTCTGATAAAAAACCTGATTCGAACCAGAGCAAACCGACTACATGCTTGAAAATGCTCTAAGACGCATTAGTGGTAGTAAACAGGTGGATTATCAAGGTCTAAACCAGAAGATTAAGGGTATTTTCACAGCAGCACTATTTAAGATGGTTAAAACAGACATTGGTTTGTTTTCACCCATGTTGCAATTAGTTTTGGCAGGTGTAAAAACAGTAATTGCATTTTAGTGTGGACCAAAACTCAGAGACCCACAAAAGAAGGTCCCAATTCAACTCTAAAGCAGTTCGTTTGTGCGGAGAACTTGAATCCAACCACGATCTGACCGAATTATCAAATATACTCCTGATGTATGAGCTAAACAGCTGTTCAGGTGCAGTTTAACCTGATTTATTCGCTCCATGCTGTGTTTTTTTTTTCAAACTGAACGCGGAATGTGCCATACCTTCCTCTGTTTACTTTCTAGCTCAGTCCCAAACAGACCAATAAGCAAAAAGAACATGCTCACGCATTTTGCTCCACTTGAAATGTCCCTTTTGTGAAACCAAACCAAACCAAGGGGGAAAGGATCCAAATACACTTTAATGATTTAGACCACAAAAACAATCTAAAGGTGTGAAAACACTCTAAATCTTTTGGAGAATTTGTCATAGGATTGCTAGAAGAGAATAAAAATCACATCTCACCTGACTGCAGAAGTCCTTAAAAAATAATAATCAAACTCTGAACTGGTGGTGCACTATTCTACAACACTGGCTCACTTAGGCCCACTAGTACCAAGTAGGACTTGGTAATGTCTACCATGATAAAGTACAGGAAATTACAACTAATACGGACATTTACAGTTACACATAAAGCTTGTCTAAATAACGTCAAGAAAGTTTGGGGTTGTTTTTTGTTCCCGAAAAAAATTGCTTATGACGTTATTGAGGTTTCTTTGCACCAAAATAGTCGAAATTCACTTTACATTACCTTTTTCTGACCTTTATTATTATCCTGTGGAATTAAATTGGATGTTTCTATTACTGTGCCTACAGTGATGAATATTTGCAAAACATTTCTTTTTTATATTTTTAAAATCGCTGGTTCGAATCCCAGTCATGCAGCTTTGCATCAGCTTTCGGAGCCCCGAGAGAGCACAACTGGCCTTGCTCTCTCTGGGTGGGTATATGGTACTCTTTCCTCTCATCATTCCAAAGGATGATGTTGATCAGCACAAGGCGTCTGTGAGCTGATGTATTGGAACAGAGTGACTGCACTTTCCTCTGAGCGCGCTTTGATGCTCTGACTTCACATGTATCAGAGGAGGCATGTGCTAGTCTTCACCCTCCTGGTGTTGGGGCATCACTAGTCATAGGAGGAGTCCTAATGAGTGGGTTGGGTAATTGGCCTTGAAAATTGGGGATAAAATGGGATAAAAATGAGAAATAATAGAAAAAAAAAAGTATTTGAGCTGTGTTTAAATAGGCTGACTAGGCTAAAACAGTTCTTAAATCTTTCTTAAATTAACATGTGCAGAGCTAAATTGCTTGAGAGTGAAATTATATTATGTTTTTAAGATACTTTAAAAATAACCCATTCAGCAAGAAGGATCTGTTTTTTGTTAAATGAGCCCTTAAAGAAAAAAAACTAAATTCATGCAAGGCAAACCCATCCCATTGCACTATGCCCCCACCCACGCACAATCCCACCCACCCTAAGGACTCCTCCTGAAAGATCAGTGATCAGTGATCTTTCAGGACAATGGCTCTGCAGTAACCATAGCAGTTAGGGCTGGTGTGGTCAAACTGCGAGTGAATAGGGTTTCCAGGAAGTGCAACTAGGCCACATCTTACAGACGCAGGGAGGACAAAAGCACACGCTCCATTAGCATTCCCCAAAGAACACTCCTCACCACACTGTCTGCTGAGACAGATAACCATGCATATACAATAGGCCCCTGGGACAAAAAGTACTGGGATAACAGACGCGAGTTTGCCTGCCTAGTACTTTAGAAAACTATGAAGAATTCTGCAATATAACATTTTTTCAGTCCAAAATGACACATAAGGGACATTCCAATCCAACCAAGTCGGTTTTTGCTATTTTAATCTTACTACAGTTCAGAGTTTTTCTTTTACTTTTTTCTTTTAAGTTTTTAGAGTGCCATCTGGTGTCCTTGAGGCACCATTTCCAGACATTATTGTCCAGCTGGCAGCACTGAGAAGAATTCTCAGAAGATAAATTTAAATAGTTTAGTCAGATTTCAACACCAGAACTATTCCAACAGGACAATGCTCTTCCACATATTAAATATGCAGACACTTTTCCAGAAGTATGGCCAGAACTTATGCCCAATTGAAAACGTATGGAATGCTATTGGACAAGGTATCAAACACTCCACCCCTACCGCAAAAATCATCAGGGACTGCGGCGTAAGAATATTCCAGCAAGATTATCTGGGTGATTAAATACCTTGACAGGGGTGCTGGCTGGGGGCATCCAGAATAAATCTGGTTAAAAACTTTATTTTTCTACATTTCTCACAAGATACAGTATGAACTATTTTCTTAAAAATGAGAATTTGTCATTTTGCTTTAAGGTATTTGTCATTATTTGAATCTGAACACCATTAAGAACCTCTACAACTCCATGTCCCATGCCAAGATGTCTGGCAAGTTCTGGCATTACACAAATTTTTAATTATTAACTGTTTTTGATAACCTTTATCTTATTTTCGAATAGCAATGCAATCTGACACCTCCCCATTTTTTTAGCAACTATTTCAACTATTTCTTTAACAATGAGAGTTGTACATAAATCAGCATGTTTAAGCAACTGAGACCTATCTGATATCAAGCATGGCAGAAGGCCAGTAAACAAGAACTTATGAAATTATGTAATGAACACAGCAGAGTATACAAAAAGAGGCATCTACAGCTAGTGGCAGAACTGACAGCATTTACTGGAATTTCATTAGGCGCATTACTGGTTTCCACACCCGAACCCGCCTACAGAGAATGCAAGCCTTCCACTAGTGGCGAGGCTGATGGAGTTTATTGGAATGCGATAGACGGATCATGCACTTCCACACCAAACCCGCCTGAAGAAAGCTGAGCGAGGCTGAGGACTCTGGAGCGCTGAATCCTGTGTTCTGCTCTAACGTTTCACTTTGTATCTTACATAAGACTTTCAGTGTGAGTCAGAGCGACTCGCTGCAAGGCCAAATCCCACTCCAACAACCTCTCTCCCTCTAGGGCGTAACACTGACAGCAGATAACTACTTGCAGAGATTGTGGAAAGAGCAAGCTTCATATAATGCCTCTGGTCTGACGCCAAGCTGTGAGACATTCCTAGCGCTGAATGAAGCATGTGATGTATGTGACTTCATACAACAGTGACAACGAAAAACCTTAATTAAACATTCAAAACATACATACAAATGAGACAGACCTGGACTGAAGATAAGTCAAGTGACTGAAAACAGTACTGTGTCCAATAACCTTTGCAATGTCCAAAGGAAGCAAAGGATATGCATATGCCTGCACAACTTTAGACAGTGTCTTGCAAAAGTATTCATACCCCTTAAAGTTTTTCACATTTTATCACCTTACAACTTGTGCAAATGTATTTAATTGAGATGAATAATGAAATGATATACTTGCATATACTTGTGAAATGGATTGTAAATGATCATGAGCATGGTTTTCAAAATGTATTCTTCATAATGCTGTTTGTTTGCTAGTCTACATGCAATTTATTGTTTTTTTTAGGCTGATTTCATGATATGCACTACTGTGCAAAAGTTTAAGGCACATTTTTTAAACTTCTTTTTTGGGGAGTAAGTGTTTATAAGCACAGTAAAACACTGTTATTAGAAAACAAACAAAAAATAATTAATAAAAAAGTAGTGGTATTACATCATTGTCTCCACAGCTCCACTCACGGAGTCTAGTATTATTTATAGTTATTATCATCATATCAACACCTGGTTTTGTAAATCAGTGCTTATTGATAATGTAATTGACTAAACACCTCCACTGAGGTGCTGGCTGGGGGCATCCAGGAAAAATCTGGATCAAAACTTAATTTTTCTGACCAGCTCACAAGATAAAGAATGAACTACCTCATAAAAAAATTTATTCTAGTTACTTCTTACTGTATTTATCATTATTTGAATCTGTTCACATGATATGTGTTTTTTTCAGGCAAATAAACTCTATTTGCTGATAAAATTGTGCATAGATGCTTATTTTTTTTACACAGTACTGTATTTAGGTTACGACCTGTGCCACTCCAAATTGGGTGCAAAAAACAGTTTGGAAAGTGTGAGTCAAAAAGTGATTGTGAAACATGGGAAACCACCAAGGCCTCAGGGCCTGAGAGCCAGCTCCCATTTCCTTCTCTAGGCCTCGGCAGCAGGCACTGTTGCGCATTAGTCAGCCGAGTGCCAGAGAAGGTGAGGTTTTGACAGAAGACGAGATCCAGCAGATGTAGGATCACTCTGTCCCAAAAACAAAAGGAACATGTGAGCAGTGTTGCAGCTGAGTTTTTTTTTTTTTATGCTTTATGTTTTTACAGACAATGCAAAACCACTCCTGGAGGGAGTGCCATGCAAATCACCACAAGGAAAATAGCTTGCATAATCAGCCCTCACATGAGCCGCTGAGAGGCTGCCTCAGCTGATCAACTTGATTACAAGATGCCAACGTAGAAAAACAGCATGAGAAAAAGCCGGGAATAGCTGTGAATGCCCTCTGTACAACCTTGGACAGGTTGACAGAACCTGGCTCCAAAATGAGGTGAAAAATCCCCTGAAGTTCCTGCAAATGCAGCACAAATTTGGCCAGATGGTCTGGGCTCGCGATCAAGAAAACCATTAAAAATACTCTGAACTTCTTGCATGGTGTCCTCAGATCTGAAAAAGCTGTGTCTGAACTGAAGTGAAAAAACACCCTACTTACGAATGAAGTGCACTGCAGAGATGCTCTGAAAATAAATCTAAAGCTCTATTTGGACGGGATTAGTTTCTCAGGGAGAAAATATTTCACACTCAGTGATAAAACTCTATCTAACTTTTGAAAAAACAGGAGCACCAGTGAGTTTTTAGGCTTTCTTGATTGTGTGACATCAGATTCATTAGTTCCTCCATTTCCACTCACTATTATGTTTACGTGGATCTATGTGGAAACGCATGCCTAAAGTGTTAATAAGGTGTGTGTGGTAGTGGAAAAATAGCTATTTTTTATTAAATGCAAGGTGACAAAACTTAGAGATGTGCGTCCGGACAGGACTTAAATTACTGGAGGACCATGGAGTTCAGCGAAAAACAGTAGGTAATTCACCCTTTTATTTTTCTTAGAGGACGACTGAGAAAAAAAACATATATGCCCGTTCCGGACGGAAATAAAATCAAAGACGACCACCTATAAAACAAAAAATTATCCCAGGAGCCTCTAAGAAACTAATCCCCTACAGATAGGGTTTTACTCTCAAAATGATGACCTTCATTTACAACCCTAAATTACGCTAAAAATGGACAGCAGTATAAACAAAAGATATTTTATGTTCATCATTTGTTAATATACACCCAGACCTGCATTCCAGGCCTGCAACACATTCCAAAAAAAAGTTGGGAGAGTAAAGCATTAGCATTTACCATTACATAATGTTGTCATTCCTTCTCACAACAATTAATTAAAGACTTCCGCCACCAAGGAAACCAAGCATTAAAATGTTTCAGGTGCTTTTTTATTCCATTCACTTTCATTTTGGCCTAATGATCAGGCATGCCTACCATCTCTCTGACGTTTGAGAAAAACTGGTCTGGCTTAGGTCAGAGATCTACAGTTGCAGACGGTAAAAAAAAAGCATTCCAAGGCAGAAACATCATGAGGTTCCCTTACATTTCACAAAAAAGTTAAGCATGCTGCTTTGATCACGTGACAGCTTTACAATCATGCATTTGGCAACTCCTGGGGAAATACTTAGGATGGCTGTGCTCCAACCCAACAGGTCTATTCTTTCAACTCCGGAAAACAACAATACATGTTAACAATAACCACACACTTCTTCCCACCAGTGGCAGAGGCTAAAAGAAACACAACCAAAAAAAATGCATCTATAATACAGTAGACCACAGCAGCATAAATTAAGACCTCTATTATGCTTCACAGCCTCAAACCTTCCTCTAAGGCTACATTTACATTACTTTTTTTTTTGTTGCTCAGATTGGATTTGGCTTCTTGACGGTTCACATTCACAAATGGAAGTGACCTGTATCTGTGCGTAATGTGAACAAATCTGCCCCAAAAAACACTTCACATGATGCACACATTGATACGTGTATAAACGTCTCCTTCTTCACCACCAATAAAAAACATCATATTTGAGAGACGACTCTTTATAAAGCTTAATAAAGGTGAAATCTATGCGCTATTAGCTATTAGCGACAATGGGTGAGGCCGGCAGCCAGAGTGTTAACAATGCTAATGGCACAATAGCAATGCTAACAGCAATCCTAATGGTGATGCCAATGGAATGGCAGTTATGTTGTTCTGCTAATTATGCTGATGTAAAAGATTTATACATATAGAGGGGAATAAGCTAACCGCAGAGCCATTTAAGGTGGAACAGGTTAAAACCATTAGCAAGAAAGAAGCAATTATCTTTTTTGTGTGTTTGACAAACACATTTATACCACTTTAACAGTTCTATCTCCACACTGAGTCCCTTAATAAAAATAATAATATTTCAAAAGCAAAAGCGTGATGGAAAATTATTAAGGCTGGCCTGGAAAGTGTCATTTTAAAACCAAAATCACAAACTTTGAGACATTGAGAAAGCCTGAGATTGGTCAGAATGCTCATATCACACAGTATAACTACTGGAGCACTGGTCTTCAGCCATGTTCCCGCAGAGCTTCATATCCTCCTGCAGACTTTGGAGCCAACCCTAATCCACTCCACCTGATCCACCTAATTACTGCCTCCTAATTAAAGTCTGTGACGAGCTGAATGAGGTGTGTTGGATTTGGGTTAGAGTTGAAACCTGCAGGAAGGAAGGAAGTTTTCCGATAGCAGGGTTGAAGATCACTTTGCCAAAGGCTAATTTGCATGTCATACATATTTCTGCTCTGCTGAAAAGGACAATACAGTTCTTGCACAACAGAGTGTGACGTACATCCCTGTTCCAAACAACACTTCTCTTTACTTTTAACTAGCTTCTTTCAACTGCAGTCTTTACGTCTGCAGTTATCTTCGCAACTTTTCTCATTAATGCTTACCTACATTATTACTACATTTTCTTTATTAGTAGTGTTGCTTCTTTGTATCTAACATGTAAACTATTTTAAATCAAATTTAAATGTAAGCTGCACAATGGTAATATAAGCTTATAATTAAAATTCCATTAAAAACATGTGGTCCTGGTAATATTTCCAGTGAGGAAAGATTTTTCATCACTAGTAAAATAATAAAAGAGATATCTTATTATAAAAGAGAGATCTGTTTTTTGCACTTTTACTAGTAAAATTGGTTAAATAATTATGTTATAATGTAAGAAAAGAAATAATGGAAACAAGCTATAGAAAAGGTAACTAGCTAGCTACACATGTAAAGATGGGTTAGCTGGAAGCTAACAGACATGCTGTTTGGAAAAGAAACATTTAACTTTTTAAATGTGGCTTTGCTGGGATACATATTACGCATTATGAAAAAGACAATACCCACTCACATCTAGCCTTGTGCAATAGCAGTCAAAAATAGTTCAAAAGACAATAAATGTGCAAATCTGACTGAAAGCACACAGCCATGACCTGCATCTATATTGGATGCAACAGTTTCAATGCACCACAGACTACTGAATCTGAAACTGAAATTGTGCACTAAGAAATTAAAACTGAATGTTTTAAATGTAATGACTCTCTCTTCCGAGAATGGAAAGAAAAATTCGGAAACCAATGAAATCCCACACTAGTGTACATCCTATTAAAACCCTTATTTATTCATTTATTTATGGCACATATTTAGGCACTTTGACTGAATTAAAATTTTGTGTATGACTACACCTCTGCTAGCTACAGCAGGTGGTGTTATTTCCAGTCTAAACAGTGACAGGCCTGAAGAAGAGCAGGGCACTCCAGCTCTCAGAGATATCAGTTCACTGAGTAGGGACTTATTTACCGAGCTGGCACGCCTGAGGCACAATTATTAATGCTCCAAGGGTGCCACTGGAACAGGATGCTCCTGAAATTTCGAGGACAGTCCAGGGAAGTCTGGACTGCATGCCACTTGAACCCGGCCTAGGGTTTCTTCCTTCTGTAGGTTGACCTTGATGTTGGCCACACTGTCCCAACTAACCCCAGAGGAGTACTAACTTGTTGGCGATAAAATTTGGGATGCACAGACTTTTTGACGACATGAACTACTTGGCCAAAAATGGCAAAAAATAACCTTTGGTGCTCTGCCAAAAAAAGATGTTAAAAGTACTCAATGTGGGGGCTCTGAGTAGTCCACAGGCTATGCGCTGCCACTATGATCAGGAGATTGCCAATTCGAATCCTGTTCATGTAGCTTGCCATCAGCTACCGGAGCCCTGAGAGAGCACAATTAGCCTTGCTCTCTCTGAATCCAATTGATAATGTCTGCAGCACAATGCTTCTGTGAGCTGATGTGTCAGAATCGAGTCACTGCGCTTTCCTCAACGTGCCCTTTGATGCTACTCAGCAATGCTCAGCAGCAGTTTAAAACGAGGCGGTGGCTGATTTTAGATATGTCAGATGAGGAATGTGCTAGTCTTCATCCCACTGGTGCTGGGGAATCCCTAGTAATAGAGGGAGTCCTAATGAGTTGGTTGGGTAATTGGCCATGTAAATTGGGGAGAAAATGGGGAAAAACAAATAGAAATAAAATTATTTGTAATTGTGTTTTTTGTAAAACAAGAAAAAAAAATACATTTAGGCTACTTATTGCTTATCATTGGCCAAAATCAATTGGAGCATGCCTTAAAAGATATAAAAGATTCACAATCAGAATGAGTTGGAATTCACTTTAAACGTGTAACTAATCTCCCTATTTTTGAGTCACATTATAATAATATTAGTGCATAAATTAAGTAAAAAAGCCCTACTTAAACAATCATGTGTATTCATATTAATGCATTCATTTTAGAAATATTAATAGTCTTCTATCATTCTTCAAATGATACTGAACAAACAGCCTTACTATAAAACAGTAAAACAAATGATGTGTCCCTAAAACCTTTGTATCAACATCTGCTTTTATGCCTTATGACTTTGACTGTGCCTCATCATCTTTCACAGCAGCCACCAACCCTAATGGATGGGTTGCCTTCACACTTCACACAGCCATGCATCATAATTAACAGCAGCAAAAGTCACCCTTAAAGCAGAGCAGGGTGCCCCATCATCCACCCTGCATGACTAACCAGCAGTGAGGAGACCACCTAATCCTGGAAGTATGAGTCACAGCAGACACGCTGAGTGACATCATCTCAGTCCAGCCCCTATAGCTACTTCCCCCCAGTGCACCAACATGCATGGCCAGCAAAGGCACCACATTGTACATGGAAGCACTGGAAGCACGTGACACGGCTCAATGCACGGATTACAGTAAAAAAACACATGACATTTCACCACGCATGCTCTGTTGGCAGATACCTACCCCTGCTTTTTTATCTTTTCATATAAAGGCTTCTGTATTGGTTTCAAATCACACAAAAAAGTAATCACTTCTGCCTGGACTTGCTTGCATTGCACGAGCGCGAAGGCGCGCGCGCGCGCACACACACGCGGACAAAAAACGTTTTGCAAACATCATGCAATATGCAAGCCCTTCTTCTCTCTCCCTGCCTTTGCGAGCTCACGAGCGCGTCCCGTGCAGTAAACAAAAGAGGAGTATAGCTAGCTCCCATTCAGAGGCAAAGCGCATGCACGAGCCTGCTGCTCTCCTGCAAATGTCAACATGCGATGGAACTACCTAAACAATAATAGCTAGGAGAAGAAAAGAGGCTAAAGAAAGGCACGAGCTAAAACCAGCAAAAAGGGTAGGCAAAATGAGTATTTGTTGCATGCACTAAAATGTGTGTGTCTGTATATAAGACAGGTTTGGCAAAAATGTAGTTTAGCTAGTAGGGGTGCAAGAAATTATTGATATATCAAAGTTTCACAATAGTTAGTTAGAACTCTTCTATTAGATCTGACTGCATAATATATATATATATATATATATATATATATATATATATATATATATATATATATATATATATATATATATATACACACAATAGATCTTGTGATTTTATGAATTTTAATGTATTGAGGTACCACAAAATGTACCAGAAAAGGTACCACAAATTTCAGTTTTGCCAAAGTGTATCGATTTTCAAGAGTACAGTGTGCACAGTATTGTTTTTTTCTGTAGTTGTTGTGTTTAAATCCAGATCTCTGCTGTTGGATCACACTGTTCTGACTGCACTAAAAGTATGGTAAACTTTCTCAAGTTTAAACTCTTTTATTTTATGAATACAATAGTGGTTTATACTATGACAGTTTTACTTATTTTTTTCCATAGTTTAAAAACAATCGCAATATAGTTAGCAACTGCCTTGCAATATAGCGGTAGTAAGTTATCTAAGCAATGTAATAGACATGTTGAAAAATAAAAAATTTAAACTGTCATAGCATAAACACTAATGCATTCACGAGTTTAAATCTGATGCAAAATGTACTTATTTTATGCAGTCAGAAAAGTGGGATCTAATAGCATAGGGTGTAGCGATATAAGGCGATATATTAAATCGTAAACCCTATACTCCATGCCACCACACAGATCTACTATTCTAGCTAGGTTAGTTAAGTGTAAGTCGTGCGCGTGCGTGCATGCTTGCTTGCTACCCCAGCTAGTTGCAGTAGTATCAGCTGGCGCTCGCTCGCTCGGCCAGTGTGTGTATTATGCAATAGCAGAAAGCAATAGCAGAAGAAACACCAAAAAATAAAGACTGCACTTACCACACCGACCCATAAGCCCCCGAGCCCACCGGGGAGAGGTTCTGGTACCTCTCCGGAACCTCCCATATGGTCTTATTGAGCTCCTGCCGATAGAAAGTGGGTCTCTCCTTCTGGGACATTCCTGCAGCCCCCCTCCGCTCTTCCTCCCGCACGCGCTCTCTCTTTCTCTGCAGAGCTACAAAAACAAAACAACAAAAAACTAGCAACTTCTGCTCCGCGTCTGACCGCGAGGCACGAGCCTCCGCCGAGCCCGCGGCTGCTCCTCTGCACGCGGTGTGAGCTCCTCGCCCGCCACAGGTGCCCCTTTACTCCTTCTGCTCGCGGTTCTGCTTTTAGACAAGTTATTAGCTGCCGTAAGCGTGAGTTAGTTAGTGCCCCCCGCGCGCGCGCACGAGCGAGTCGCCCCGCAGCCCGTTACCCGCTGCTGGAGAGATTGTTCTTGCAGCGCCGCGTTCACTGACCGCAGCAGTCCCCGTGACCGTGCTGACGCGTGCTGGGCTGGGATGGGCTGGATTGGGCTGGGGTTCCGCTGCTTTCCGCCGCTCCTCACCCTCCCTTCCCTTTCGCTTCGCTGCGCTGTGTTTCGTTGCTCGAGCTGCTGTGCTGTTTTCCGCCGCGTGGTCGTGACTCGCGAATCACTTGTTCTGATGAATCGACTCCAACCGATGAACCGAGTCAAAAAGAAATCGAGCTGTTTTTTTGTTCTCTGTTTTTGTTTGTTTTAAATGTTTGCACAATTTAAAGAAAATAATTGCTTAAATGTAACAAATTGTCCAATTGATATTTTTTTTAAATAGTGTCATTTAGAGCATTTATTTGAAAATGAGAAATGGCTGAAATAACAAAAAAGATGCAGAGCTTTCAGACCTGAAAATATGCAAAGAAAGCAAGTTCATATTCATAAGTTTTAAGAAATCATATTTGGTGGAATAACCCTGTTTTTAAATCACAGGATTCATGCATCTTGGCATGTTCTCCTCCACTAGTCTTACACACTGTTTTTGGATAACTTTATGCCACTCATGATGCAAAAAATCAAGCAGTTCAGCTTGGTTTGATGGCTTGTGATCATCCATCTTTCTCTTGATCAAAGAAAAAGTAAAATCAAAGAAATTCATAATTTTTAAGTAATCTCTTATTTGTTTTATATATATATATATATATATATATATATATATATATATATATACATACACACAAATTCAAAGTTGGGTGTTTTCGTTATTTAAATGCTTCCGACAAACAATTTGTGATTGTATGCAAGAAATTTGATAACGCTTGTCAAGTCCAGAACATATGTGTAAGATCAGCTTTGCAATATGACAGTGGTCACAATATTCATCACCCCATTATAGATTTTTGCCTGTTTAGTCTTGCAATAATGTTTCTGTATATATTTTCTGACAATTCTGTTTTCTCCTCTGCACTGCTGTAACATCGCCAATTTCCCCGCAGCGGGATTAATAAAGGATTATTTTGTCTTTACATTGAACAAGTTATTTTAACAATAAATAAGCATGCTATGCAATAATCTATATGGTTTCACTAAATAATATTTATTAATGTTCTTGATTTGTGGTTAAAGTGTTTCCCGCAGGATTCTAATGTGATGCTATGTTTTTGCTAATTCCTTGCCTAAGCAGTTCCTAAGATGTTGCTGTGGTATAGCAGTTCATTGCTAAGGTGTTGCTAAGAGGTAGCCATGGTGTATCAGGTGTTAACTTAGCTAGCTAGTGTTTCCAGGTGTTTTTTTCCAAATGAAGGAGAGGGAGAAACAAATGATAACAGCACACACATGAGTGCAGGTCAGTATGGATGTGGTTAATGGAGGATGGAGAACCTGTGGCACTAAATTGAGCTGCTGGTTTAAACCGCCTGCCACGTTTTGTGTAGCGTGAATGCGCAGCACGTGATTTCTAGGTCTCGCGTGAAGTCGCTTGATGTTGCTGAACAGAGGGAAAGAGCGAGAGCAGCGGAGAGACTGCAGCAGCTCGAGCGCAGCTGCAGAGAGAGAAAGAGAGAGTGAGACACACACGGGGAGGGAGAGATAGAAAAAGGACAAAAAACACGCAGTACAGACTGTGTGTGCTCTCGTGCACTGCCAAAAATGATCCAAGATACATAAAAAAACACTGAAATAAAACAAAGTTCAAGGAATATGTTAAATAATAGCGCACCGTAGAAGAGGAACACCCTGCAGCTTCTTTTACATAAAGACTATAAGATGTGTTGGTCGATCTATATGATTTTTAAATGTTAATATTAAATGTTTATTTGTAAAATATCCTATTAATGCAATTTCATGTGGGGCTGAGCTAGGCTTCCACCCTGTGGCATTGACCCGCAATTGCATGCACCTCGACATTAACTAAAAGAATCCACGTGAACACATAACTGTGCAATATACAGAAAAAAATTAGAATATTTTAAAATTATTCACTTTAATCAGCCATATTTGTTTAAACTGTAAAGTATGTGTACTTTAAATTGTGTTGTTCTTTGATTATCATATATATATATTTTTTATGGTAAGATTGATGAATTGATTTAAAACTCTCTCCTCACAAATACATAAAACCACAAATATATTGAGAATTTAGGACATGGGCCCTTCTAACATACAACTAAGATGCATTTTATTTCTTCTTTGTTTGATGACTATAACTTATTTGTTTAATGACTTCACTATCACAAAATCTAACAAATCATGTCTTATAATGTCTCAGAATACCTGAATACTCCTGTTGTATGTTCTTTTTACATCTCTGTTAATAAATAGATTATGTTAAAACTTGCACCTAAAAGAGCAATACTGAGGTAAGCAAAACAATTCAATAAAATTTATATACAAAAAAAAACAATTAAGGATATGTTTATATATTATACAATAAGTCAATGTACTGAGGTGTGGCATGATGTGGCTAAGCCCCCCCATAGGAACCCTGAATTTCGTTGTATGTAACATGCAATGACAATGAATGGAATCTAGATCTAAATAAGTGAGTAATTATTGTGATATGTCTTTTTATCCTTAACCATTAACACTCAGTGCTCTGCATCATGAAAGGATGTATAATCTTTATTTGAAATACAAAAAAAACAAGGATTCCAAAACCTTCAGTTTTACATTAGCTAGCAAAGATGCTTCATAAGAACAGCACAGCATCAATGTTGACATCAAGGCTATGACCACTTTGGCATTTACTAAGTGTTTACGGATTAAATAAGTGAAGTATGTGAGCCAATTTCCAACTTTATTAAAAGTGACATTCTGCTAAATCTCACTAAAAACCGAGACACCACAAATTAGTTAGCAAAGTATTGCTTTAGAAAATAAAACAAAAGAACCCCACCCAGACCATTACAATGTTTCTGAAGGTTCCCAATAATGTATATCTATATTTCTCACATATATTTACAATGTATATCAAACATTCCACTCCCATCATATTGTACTGATCCTTCTGCACAGGTAGAGAATAAGGATGTGTATTTACAGAATGACCACCATGTGAGACATATGATAGAGTGTGAAAGGTACAGTAATGTCACGTGCAAATCCAACTGCAGAAGATGGAAACTGGTGAATATTTTGATATCTTTTAGTTAATATCTTGATCAGGAACAAAGATTTAAAGGCCTCCAATTCATCCCATAGAGCTAAAGGCCCTGTCCACATGTATCTGGATTTTTAATAAAAAAATAAGATATCTCTTTCTCTGTATTTGACACTACTTCTGACTAGAAAGGGGCAAAAGTATCAACACACCACAAAGTAGAAAAAAAATACTCAAATTACTTCTTATTACTAATTATTAATTTAATTATTAATATGTGGAAATCTGAAATCTAGTGGTACCTGCACACAGATGCCAACGTTTTATGACTTGTATAATTCACTACATAGACAGTAAGGAGGTTATGAGAGTCAGCCAGACAAATGCTTGCAATGTGACCTTGTTCATTGTGTTTTCTTGTTTTCCCTGTTCACATGACAACTACACTGAAGAGTGTTTTCAGTGCAGTTTGGTTTAAACCAAAATAGCACACATGAAAAGTGCCACAAACCACATTCTGGGACAAATTATCAAAATCTGAGCTGACCAGAAGAGGTGGTTTCAGTCTGAATCTACCACCTTGTCTGCAGTGTGACAAGGTGGTAGATTAAGTTTATAATTTCTGTATATACTGTAACTGTAGATTAACCCTTCTTTATAAGCCAGAAATAAAAGGAATCTGAGTGGAACCTGTTACAGTCGTTCCTTTGCGGAACTTTCGCCTGCCCATTTGAAGGGGGTCATATTCTAGGCAGTGGGAGGAAAAGGCAACTCACGAAATTGACAACATACCACCATCCTACACACACCCTTCAACAAGCCAATCAGTGTAGGGTATAGAGGGATTGACCACATTAGTGATGATGACAAAATGCATCAAAGTTATTTAGAGTGCTCAATAAACAAAAATGACTAAATGTACAGTATACAATGTAACAAACGCATTTGGTTCCGGGCTCTGTTCCAGACTTTCTGGTGTGAAAACATTTTTCTATGAATGTGATAAAACTCAGTCAAAAACTTTTAGTTTTTAAAATATCCAGATACGTGTGGATGGGCCCCAAGTTTGCTAGTTTAAAAATGGGTGATAGAACATTTATTATAATGTTAGCACAGCAGTGCCAAATGATAGCATGTTTTAAGAAAGCTAAGATCAATCAAACGACTGAATATTATGTACAGCCAAGACAAAAAAAAAAGACCCACAAACTTTTTCCCTCCTTAAAAGGATCCATTGTAAATAATCCAGAAAAAAAAAGATAATAGTGTTTCTTCATTTTGGCCCAAAACATACTTTCTACCCAGTTAAGTTACAGGATGAATATTTAAACACACAGGCTTATTGAGGGGAGTTGTTTGTCCCAATACATAGTTTTTATCTGTTTTGACACTCAATCAGGATAGACACATTTCTGTATATCATGTCCTGGGGTCATCTTTCTCCAAGTCAAGCCTAAAGCAAATCATCAAATCATCAAGGGAAACTTCACTTCAGTCGGAATTTGAACTGTGGATGTGTATCTGTGTATGTGGAGGCCACACAGGAGCCAGAACGGTGGAGCAGAGCCTGTGTGCCGCCTCACCAGCAGATGGCAGCACTTGCCAGTACCCCATTTTCAATTGCATTCCAGGGCACATTGTCCAAACAGTGTCCATGCAGCTGCTCTGTGCGTGTCATTTCAGGAAGACCAGGTAGAACGCCATCCCCAAACAGGACAGCGCCACGGCAAAGTGCAGTCGCGTCCCAATGATCGCAGCTGTGGAGGGTCAAAACAATACATAGTAATACACGGTCAAATTTTTTTTTTTTTTTTTTGCAGAGTACTGTTTATCTTCTCTACCAAGTGTTTCATGCATTAAGCTTATGCGAAAGTTTAATACATGCAGAAAATCAATGAATGAAAAAGACACAGAAATTAAAAAATATTTAAGAATAAGTTATTGAAAATGTTTTTTTTCCTCCAAATAAACAATGACATTTCAAGCCACTATACAATGTACAGTTTGAATAGTTTCATTTTTATTGACATATAGTATATATATATATATATATATATATATATATATATATATATATATATATATATATATATATATATATAGTATCAGTATCAGTATAACATGAAGCCATGGGAGTGGACAAAGTGAGAAAAACACAGCATACCTTTGTAAAAGACTCCCCACACCCCCTTCTTCTCCGACAGAAGCCAGCTATTCAGACGAGGGACCTTTTTCAGGTACGCACACGTGCAAATGAACAGAATCCCAAACACAAGGATTCCGTCAAAAGAGTACACTGTGAATAAAACAGACATAGCTCCTTATATGTCTGCTCCTTAATAATCTCAGATTTGTATTTTTTGTTTTGTGTATCAAGTTTCTTCACTGGGTTTGTACTGGCTTGCTAGCACAATGTGCTAGCTACAGAGATCAATAGGCACCGTTTTTTTTAAATACTATTTTAAATTTGTTAAAAGTAAGCTTTTATAAGCTATCTTGATAAATATCTTGATCTATATATATTTTGTCTTGCTTTTTAAAGTAAACACTACTGTTCACCAATTTCGAATTTCTATTTATTAAGCAGAACACACAAAGTGCTTTTCCACCCATTTTCAGCTGAATAAAATTTGGTGCATCCTTATAATACATAGAAATAACATAGAAAATGGACATTAAACAATGTAAAAGTCCAATGTATGACACATAAAAATAGACGTCAAAATAGAGTTAAAAATTTATAATATAAAAACCACACATTAACATACTTATTATACACATCTATGTCAATATTATTATTACAAAAAACGACATATTTGATCAAAAGCTAATATATAAATTTGTAAATATATGTTAATATTTAGATCTCAACTGAAGACATAATAGAGTATAATTTCGTTTTAAGAATAAGGCTTCGGGCATGTGTGAACGTTTCCTATAATATATGCAACTTTTTTAGGCTAATATAGGTACATCAAACTATCAATATGTAGCGCAAAATGGGTCTGGGGCCCTAAAGGTTTAGCTGTCAGTGTGCAGTAAAACATGCATTGACTCAGGATCCTCACCAATAGTAAACACAAATGGAGGGCATGATCAAAAATAATCAGAACTATTCGACCAATCAAAATATATATAGAATGGGCATACATTATTCGACTGCTAAAATAGTCATTAGTTGCAGCTCTACAGTTTTATTATAGTTACACATAATAATAAAAAAAATAAATGGTGTAGCCAATGATGTTTCTAACATCTACTACAGTCTTTAAAGCAGGCAGCCACAGGTAGATAACATTTAACACTAGCTTTAATCTGATTGGTTACTTAGTTAGCTAGTCAGCTAAGGTAAATGCTTAATTACACAACATTAAAAACACAGATTAAAGAAAAACTATCTTATCAATTTAACAATATAACGACGTTTTAAGTGAATGAGCAAAATTATATTAACCAAAATGACATTAAAACAACTGGATAGATAAATGTAACATAATAAATTTGTAGTTATTACTAGCAAACAAAGCTAACTAGGCTAAGCTAAGCTAAGCTAAGCTAAGCTATCTCTGTAGCTATCTGATACCTGTCAAGACTACATGACGTTTATGAAAGCAATGGTATTAGCGGCTATAAACGACGTATTAACAACCAAAAACCTGAATTAATAAAATTGCTAAGTTTAATGAAACCCCACTCAGAGCGGGTAACGTTAAATGTGACCCGGGTTTTGAATACTCAGTTAAAACCAGCCACGTCCACATAAACAGCCCGGAGAAGCTCCCACAGCTAGCCTGCAGCTAACTCACTGAAAACACACAACGGCCCGTGCCCCGCTTTAGGAAACGGTTAAATAAAACAGGACTAATGTAATCCGTTACCGGACTCACCGTTGGTCATGTTGGCAGCGCTCTGTTCCGCTCTAATTAAAGTGAATCTGGAGCTCCGGCTGCTCTAGCCGCTCTATACTCGCCTCCCATAACCAGCCTCCACTCCAGCCCTGACACTTCCCGGACTGAGAGACCGCGGAGAAACGCTACAAATTAAAAGACCCTACATATGGTTTAAAATGTGAAAATCTAAATCAATTAAATTGTTTATTTCAATTATTTGTGTATAATCTCATCCAAACAGTGACGTTAATTTCGCTAGCTACGATAACTATATATTTTGCAGACAGTGTTATGCTTTTTACTTAGTTTCAAAATAAAAGCCTGGTAGTTAACTAACCAGCTAACTACCTTTTTATTGTTAATTGTCATACAAATAAGTTATAGTCAAAGCATTAGTTCAAAAGACAGATTACAAACCATATTTCAAAAAAAGAAAAGAAAAAATAAATTTAAATATGTACAGCTCTAGGTAAAAACAAGAGACCTTCAGTTTCTTTGATTTTACCATATTGAAAACATCTGGAATATAATCTAGAGGACGACGGATGACCACAAGCCATCAAACCAAGCGGAACTGCTTGAATCTTTTTCACTAGGTGTGGCATAAAGTCATACAAAAAGTCTGATGTAGGAGAACATGCCAAGATGCATTAAAACCAGGGTTATTCCACCAAATATTGATTTCTGAACTCTTAAAACTTTATGAATATGAACTTGTTTTCTTTGCATTATTTGAGGTCTAAAAGCAATACATCTTTTTTGTTATTTCAGTCATTTCTCATTTTCTGCAAATAAATGCTCAAAATTACAATATTTTTATTTGGAATTTGAGAGAAATGTTGTCTGTAGTTTATAGAATAAAACAACAATGTTCCTTTTACTTAAACATCTACCTATAAATAGCACAATTAGAGAAAATGATTCAGAAACTGAAGTGGACTCTTTGTTCCAGAGCTGTATAATTTCTGATTTTGCTCCATAAGAGAGGAGGTACTGTTGCCATAAGAACCCATTCAATTTAGACTCACTGGGGAGCGCCCCCTGGTGGTCAAACAAAACTGTAAGAGATTCTCAAGTGGGTATTCTTCTCTCTACTAGTGATTCTCTGCTAACTATTTTGTAAAATTTGGTATTATGTTAGTATGATTATATTGTGGCTTATTATTTATGTTGTGATAATAACAATATAAAGCATATGGAGCCTAAAATAAAATGCTCCAAAATAAGAAGTGCTGAATTATTTAATAATAAAAATAAACTTTATAGAAATAATATTTTAAACACTGTACACTGGATTACAAATGAATTTTTTCGATGTGCATAAAATGCATAGAAAGTAGACTGCTTATTAGCAGGGCTTGTGTTGGACATGACAAAAATCACCCCTCCTATTAAAAGACCTCCATATTTGGAACATATGCAACAAATGACATCAGATGAGTTGGGAGACTGTGTGTTGTGAATGTTTGGTCAGAGCTTACTTTTGCTTATCAACAACTAAACTGTAATCTGCTTATCTTTACCTCTTTCCCACCGGGAGGCTAATTGGATGTCTGAGTGGAACAGCTGAAAGAAGCCTTACAAATAAATTGTAAGAACAGCCCACTTTGGAATCAATCTTTTGGGTGTTGATTGAGGTCTTGTAAATCAATGTTACTGTTTATATCTGCCTACTTGCTCACTCTTGCTAAAGTTATAAGGAGTGTTTCAGACTAGTGGTTCTTATGGTATGAGTCTAGCAGACTTCCCAAGTCTCCCGGAAATGCGGAAGTCTACCGCATATCAATAACAGCTCCCTGATGCCCGCGAGTCAGATAAAATCTCCCAGAATCTGGAACAAATGGCTCAAGAGTGAACACAAATGCATGTGAAGGCGACACAGACTTTTTTCCCCAATCGCATGTGTGAAAGAGAGGAAGAGGGTTCTGATTGGCCTGTTCTCTGCAAAGAGTCTTTGATTCAGGCAATCAGTTTTTAGTGGGGACGACCAGTGTTTTTTCCCCAGGATATATATATATATATATATATATATATATATATATATATATATATATATATATATATATATATATATATATATATATATATATATATATAAATCCAAGTCCAGGTCCATGGGTACCTCCCTAAAATAAATTTTTGCAACTTGGGATGTCTTGTCTAGGAACCTTTTTTTCTTCATGGCTAAAAGTTCACATCCAGAGGGTGAACCAAAGCTGAGTGACCAAAATAAGTCCATGCCTCATGGTAACTAGTCACATGGTATCTACATTAGGTGGGAATAGGTTCTGAGTGGGCTTCCCAAATGGGCCCAATAGGCTATACAAACTATGTGCTGGTCTGCATCCACAGATTTCAACAGATGCAAGATTATAGCTCTTGAGAACTCCTGCATCAACCCATCCCTGGCTTTTTATATAGGAAAAGACCACCAGTGCATTACATAACACCATAACACCATTAACTGCTGTCAAATCCAATGCAGCCAGCCACTGATACACTGTACTGAGATAAGCACCCGTGTCCCCTTCACACATAATCACGCTTTGAGGGTCCTGGCAGGACCATAGACGGCTTTCTTGGCACCTGGGTGAATACATACGGCGCAGTCAGCTGTCGTCTGTGTCTCCTTGGAAGCTGCTCTTTCAGAGTGCATGGCAGAGTGCCCGAGTGCGTAGGCCATCCGTCTTAGCATCACACTCACGTGCTGCTGGACCAGCAGCATCTGCAAATCCAATGTTCCAGCATTAGAGGGAGGGCATGGAGGGGCTCAGCGGCACTGCTAGGCAGTAAAGGCAAATATGTTTCTATATTTATGAACATCCCTTCTAATAACTGCTATTTTTAGGTATTTTAAGTTGCACCTATTGCTGACACAAATGTGCACTCAAACAAACAGCTGGTCTAGTCCCTGTAGAAGAGAAGTTTTGCCTACGGAATAGAGGGCACCCTGAAGCAGATAATCAACATGAACCTTTTGACACCATGTCAGATGCCTCCAACTCATCACTGATTGTAGAAACTTCACACTAGACCTCAAGCAATTTGGACTGTGTGTCTATCCACTCTTCCTCCAGATTCTTTCCAAATAAAATACAAAACTTACTAATGTCATCTGCTGGTGTTGATCCACTGTGTTTTATTATCAAGTCTAAAGTCAGTGCAGTGTTTTCCCGGAAAATCTTCCAGCACTTCATGCTTCCCTCTGCTGACAACTTCTATGGAGATGCAGATTTTATTTCCAGCAGGACTTGGCACACTGCCCACACTGCTAAAAGTACCAATTATTTTAAATAATATTCAAATTTTTGGTGGTTTTATTAGCTGTAAGCCATAATTGAAAGACCACTTCAGTTCCTGAATCAGTTTCTCTGATTTTGTTATTTATAGGTTTATGTTTGAGTAAAATAAACATGTGGTTTTATTCTATAAACAATTCTTAATCACAGCTTGCATGCATCTTGGCATGTTCTCCTCCACCAGTCTTACACACTGCTTTTGGATAATTTTATGCCACTCCTGGTGCAAAAAAATCAAGCAGTTCAGCTTGGTTTGATGGCTTGTGATCATCCATCTTCCTCTTGATTATATTCCAGAGGTTTTCATTTTTGAATGGTCTCTTATTTTTCCAGAGCTGTATAAGAGTATCACATTTTTAACAGAAATACTGAAATAAAGTAACTTTTCAATGATATTCAATTTTTTTGAGATGCTCTCGTACTTATTTAAATTAAATAAGATAAGATGTATCTCCATTTCTTTGACGATAAATGTATAGTAAATACTTGGGTGTATACTATGTATACTTTGACACAGATATTTAAATGCACATTAACACACAGTTTGTCTAGTCCCTGCAGAAGAGATGTATTGCCAACAAAATAGGACTCAGCAGATTAATATCATAATTCTATGGGCTCCTTGCCTAATGACAGGCGTTCATTACAGACACTTTGACATTCCAATGTTACCTTAATGAGGTTCTCCAACCAGTGGCCCTACCTTTTCTGAACATACTTCTGAAGGTACACATTTCCAATAGCATGCTCGTCACTACCACTACTGCTGTCTTCAGAGCATGCTTTGGAGCTTGCACGTGTTGCACACTACTTCTGTATGCTTAGCTTAATAAATATGTCCAAGGGTTGCCTATATTATTCTAAATGTTTAATCATTTATTGTTCCTGGTAATGTATTTATCCTACATTCAAATAGCATTGCTATTTGTGTAAGTATACTTTGAATTATTTCCTTTTCTGAGCTTTTGTTGTTATTAGTCTGTGTTGACTGGGAGAAGATTCAGCAGGCTGGCTGTACAGCAGCTCTCCACCTGCAGGCCACCATCTGCTCGGTCTTAAATATGACTGAGCCTGGTTTTCTTCACCTGCCAGAGGTGTGATTACACGGCTAATGTCCTTACGTGCATCTGCTGATCAGGTCCCACACTTTCCTTCCTCCTCAAACTGTCCTCACAGCAGCTCCTATAACCGCTCTGAGAGTCGGGCGCAGGAAGACCCCCCTCCCTACGCCGGACCCTGCTGAAACCTCCTGCTGAGACAACATACGCCACAATGCTGTTATATTATACCACACAGGTAATTTATAATAATAAAGCTGTCCTGCTTTATTTAAGGAAATAAGTAATACTAATGATACTATAAATTCTTGGATTAGCTGCATAGGTTATGATATGATTCATAAATACTTCTAGAAATAAGTCTAAATAAAGTGTTATTTTTACACATTATTATTTTATGTTAAATAAAACAAATGTAGCTTTATTTGAGTATTTTTCACTTTTTGACAGAATAATTTTCATTTGAGAGTAGTCCAGATTTTATGATAAATGGACCAATAGAAATGCTCTAAAATGGCTTGAAATAAAATAGTTTAATTGACTATTGAAAGTTAGGTAAATATTCTGGTTTTCTAGTAAACTTTTAAATGTAGTTTTTTTTGGGAGATGCAAGGTCTGATTGTTGACAGCATTCATACTGTACATTTAGTCATATTCTAGTATAGGTTGGAGTTTATGTGTATAAAAGGCTGTTTTGGTTGTTTTGCCAGCTGGATCATTTTTTAAATAATCTGGATTGAGGAAGATTAGGCATTTGGTGAAACTGGGTCAGAGAGGTGCTGGTTCAGCTCTGTCATCATTTCTGAGAGAGAAATTTGGTGTATGAAAACACATTGTTTTGCAAAACGTTTGAACATTTTATATTTTGAAGAACATAACTTTGAGTCAAATGTTTCTCCTTATTTTCAGATTATATTTCATTATTATGGGAAACTTTATACTTGTTTTGAGATTTTATGATTTTAAAAAACTTTATTATTATTATTATTTGGATATGTTTTTTAACGATTTCCAGAAAATGTATTATTATTATTTGTAGATGATTTCTCAATATTTTGTGACATTTTATTTTAAGAAATATGTTTGATATTTTGTGATTTTATTATGTAGAGAAACATTCTTTTTGCTTTGCAAAATGTTATTTTGTGAAACACCTTCTTTTGAATGATGTATATTTTAGCAGTTTACAGGGAATCTAGCACTCTTTATTAAGTGAATTTATCCACCATTATTTTAAGATTTATTACGATTTTTATATATATATTTGTAGTTCTTAGAAGTATTTTTTGTTTATTTTTAGATAATTTCTCGATATTTGTAAATTATTCTAAAAAATGGTTTTTTTTTTTTTAAACTTCATTATTTTAAGAGCATAGTTTAGGAGATTATTTCTGTCATCTCTTTTATATCTTTTTGAAATATTTTGTAGTTCTGTTAGGAAGATTTTTTTAGGACTTGTATTATTGTAGACAGTTCTAAATCCCACCAATGTCCTTTTCAACATATCTGCTCATGATTTTTTGACACAGTTCTTTATAACATTGTAAAAAAGGGAAGTTTTTCTGTTATGTTAGGGCTGTAATGGCAGTAGTGGTAAGAGTGAAGAATAACAAACAAAATCCAACAGAACAGCCAAAGAAAAAGAGAAAAATCCCATTACAGAATTACATACTCATAATATCAATTCCACACTGTAAGTAAATACATATTGATTCTAATCCTAATTCTTATGTTTGTGTTTTTTTATAATTATTTTCTACTCTACCATACTCCACTAAATCTGCATGTGCTTAAACTTAAGTATGAATGAAATTTCATTACCTTTACACTTCTTCTGTGCTCTAATGAACAATGAAGGTGATGCCATCTGGGAATGTACGGAACAGAGATCACAGGGAAGGTAGGAGTCCTAGCCCTGCATTTTTTTTATTTATTATTATCCATAATGACTGTTTCCAGTGCATTTAAATGCACTGGACAGGGAGTCTTCATTATTAAATATGTCTGTTCTTTCTGTCTGTCAGAAAACTCAATTTCTGAAGGTCCAGTCCACCAGCAGACGACAGACAGTGAAGACGACCTTGTTCTGCCCAAGAAACAGTCCAACCCAATGCTGGAGTCGCCCAGCCACAGAGGCCTGCACCGAGAGCTGCTGCTCAGCCACAGATGGTGGGTTTACAGAATTCATTCAGTTCAGGGTCAAATGGTAAGGATCTAGTGTTAGACGGCTCCATTACACCTGCTTATTTTAACAATTGTCATTATAAAGTACAATTTTCCCTATTATTTTTGAGTATACTGTGATATGCCTTCTCGTTTTGCTCATTTATACGATTTATTTTGAGCTTTTTCTTAGTATTTTGATTTGATTTAAATTTATTGCTTTATTGTTATTTTGACATTTTTTTATTTTGATGTGATTTCTTGTTATTCTTGGGAAAAATACTTCACTGATTTCACATTATGAAAAGAAAAAAGAAAAGAAAAAAAACATAAAATGATCTTGTTTAACAAGTTGTACAGGCTATTCCTGCAAGGTAATGATGAAGGGGAATGATGATCAAGCTGGTGTTTTGTTTACCTGTGGATGAGTGGGTGGTCCAAGGGGTCAATCCCCGGGATAAGGGAGAGCCTCTTACCTCGGGCGTGACCTCCCCACACTGGGCCAAAGCGAATCACAGCCTTTCTGAGCTGCTTTGGATGTGGATAAATGGGCCAATGAGCCTACGTTCAGAACCCGCTGACCCTGAGAGAAAACAAAGCCCAGCTGACAGCTACTTCCCTCTACCTCACTCTGTCTGACTCTTCTTCGTTTTACCTCACTATACCTTGTTCGGCCTTGCTATCTTACCTTGTCTTGTGCTACATCACTTCACATCGCTCTACCTCACTCTTTTTCACTTTGGTCCTTCCGGTGTGTGCACAGGGGTCTGCTGCCTAGTGAGAAGTCGGAGCTGAAGAAGGTGATGGAACAGAGGAGGCTGGAGCAGCACAGAGAGAGAGAGCAAGCTCTGCAGGCCCTCACAGACCTCCAGCAGGAGCTGCACAAGAGACGACAAAGACTGATGGCAGTAAGCCCACCTCTCAGTTCTCATAACACCATCCCACCACTACAAAAACAGTCCTGACAACAGCAGACTACAGTAACACAGTTAACTACAGTTAAATAAAAGTTTTCCAGTTTCCCAGACAGAGTATAAGCGTAGTCTACACAGCATTTTGAATGGAGATTTTCCATTGAAAGAAAAATATAGTGCATGACTAGGCTTAATCTTGGTCTGGAAAACAAACCAAACCCATAATGGCTAGTAATCAGGGACTGGATTAAGAGACTTGGAAAAGAAACCACACTCTTCTTTCTCTACCTTGTATAATCTCTAAGTTGTGCACTAATATGAGATCCTGCTCTATCCTCAGTATGAACGAGAAGAGCAGAAAAGGCAGGAAGATCTGAAGAACACACCAGAGTTTGTGCGGGTGAGGGACAACCTGAGACGTGTCCGAGTTCTTGGCAACTAGTGATATTTCGCTGCTACTAAAACCAACTGCAACTATTGTCACTGATTTTGTACAATGATTTCAATAAAATTTACTCATTTGGAATGAATGGCATCAATTAAATTTCAATACTCCAAAGTATCAAGCTCTAAAGCACCAAGGAATCAAACAAATCACAGAAAACAAACAAAAAAAATCTACACTTGGAAAACTCAGACCTTACTGTAAACAATAAAAGTAGTATTGTTTCCTATTCAATTTAAATGTATATTATAACTGAATACAATTAACCCCTGAAACCCTTAAATATATTACAGCTATAACATTAAAAGAACATTTAAATGCATTAAATAAATGACATATACAGGATGTAAATATGATATATTATTTATACTTACTTTAACCTTTGACCAAATATAAGATAATTAAAATTTTACTGTTACTCATCACAATCACATAAATAGCATGTGGTGCAACCTGTAATACCAGTAACTGTAAAGAATAAAATAATACAAGTATATAATTTTTGTGGAAGTAACAAAAAAAAAAAAGGAATGACTGATATTGTATGCTTAAGTTGATGGTATTTTAAAGCTTTCTACTGGTTTTATGTGATTTACAAGACAAATCAGTCCAGTAAAGCACAGTTAAGAAGGCTGTAATGTAAAGTTATATCGTATTATTATATATTATTCATGAACTCATTACATAACTGAAATGAATTCATTTTAAGATAAATCATGTTCGCACCACATGGCATTTTGTAAGGCTACAGTCCATTTATCTGGATTAAAAAACCTCTAAAAATCACTTAATCTAAAATTCTATATATTATGTGTACACAACATTCGTAACATTAAAATGTTCCTGACCCAGCTACAGTGAAAACAAAGCTTATACAGGAACAGGCTTGTTTTTAAGATAATAAATTGCATAATATATGTTTAGATCCACTGGTGGGTCATGGCATTATTGAGACATCAGTAAAGTAACAAGACTTGATCAGCTGCATCATGTAAAAACAGAACATTTAATAATAAAAGAACAAGAGGTATAATCTACTGTTCAGTAGTAACATTTGAGGGTGTTATTAATAGGGCACACTGGCATAAAGCATTTACAGGGCTAATACTTTCAGCATTAACAAAAAACAAAGTCACCTTCATCCAATAAAAGCGGCTTTCGTCAATTCATTTTCTCAGTATCTCTGTGGAGCTCATTTTTTTAATCCACAATCAGTAGGGCTGGCCCAAGTTATCTGAATACTCTTGTGTAAATTTGTAACACTGGTGTTTGTAGAAGTTGGAAGCTTAGCCTTTTGTTAAGGCACAAAAATTAGAGTTCATTAAACAAAAAAAAGCACAGTTAATAATATCATCATAATCAAATGTATGCTAAGCATCCACGGCACCTCATCATAGAGTACGACTGGACAATAATTCAATATCTATATATATACCGCCATACAAAATGTTTCAATGAAGGTAATACTTTCTAACCTATTATTTACAGCATCTTTCACTGACTGACATTCATTATAGGGTGCTTTACATAAATAGGCATATAAATTTTAAAGAAACACAGACATCCAATTTAGGCACTCCTGGAAGCTTTTTTTCTGTGACATATATTCTATTTACGTTGATATATTATCAACAAAAATTAAGAAATGTACTGCAATTATACTTTTTTTTTTTTACCATATTGTCCAGCCTTACCATTACCACGTGGCAACTGTATCGAAAATATAAAATATGCCTAAAAACCAACCAGCATGAGGGCTTGAATTATCTAATAAGATATAATACTTTAATTAAATATCTGCTTTCTCAGCTACATGCCTTACAGCATGGCAGATTTCAGTTCATTCCCACCATCACTGGTATGTATGGCCTACAGTGTACACTTTTAACTGCAACACTGAAGAAACGTCACATTATGGCTTATTCTGTATTGTGAGTAATGTTTGTAAGGGTGATACTAAGTACAGGAAAAAATCTAAAATGCTATTCAGACCAGCCCTAGAAATCAGCAATGGATATGGATTCTGTCCGTGTGCAAAAGAGACTGGACATTCAGTGAGGAACAAGGCAAAGGGAAGAGGGTAAACAGCAGCCAAATCGCTTCTCTCTCTCTCAAAGGCTTTTCTCATAATAACTCAGCCTTGTACAATCAGTCAAAACACAGGCAAAGACAAAGAGCTTTGCGCATCCAGAGTACGCAACACGCCCAGTCATCATAACTGGATTACAGAAAGAAAAAAAAAAGAAAAAACCTTTGTAAATCTCCAACGCGGAATGTAAACTTGGGTTGGGTCAAGCATGGACGACATTGATAAATAAACGAATAAATAAATAAATAAATAGCAACACAAAGCTGAAAGGAGTGACATAATTGTCCCGGGAAGAAATCAAGGGATTCCGTCTTTGCGCTGGCAGCACTGCGAAGGCGGCACGCTCCAGTCATAAATGTATGATAGGCGGAGCTTCACCTCCTCCTTGCACAGGTGCCCCTCTCTTTCGAGGGTCTGGTGTTTCTCCAGCATGTCCTCCAAGCTCTGCTTGTGCGTGACAAGATATTTATTGCTGCAGCCCCTCGACTTGTACTCGGTGTCAAATCGGGGGTCGTGCAGACGCTTCACATCAACGGGGGCCAGCCAGGCGCCCAGAGAGACGTCCTCGCTTTGCCACGTCTTCAAGAAAGCAGCATTGAGACGAATGTAGTGTACCAGGTCAGCGGACAGCACGTAGCCACCACCCAAGGCATACGGTAAGTAATAGTCACATAACTCCCACGCACTTTCTTTCCATTTACCGGCAGCTTTAACCCGACCACGACCAGAGAAGAAGCCCCAGTAGAGGCGACTGGGATCCTTGGCCTTCAACTCCTCCTTAAGAAGGTCCAGGCGAGCAAAGGTGTCGTCATCCGCCTTCAGAACAAATTTGAAATCCACCTTCTGGTCCAGCCAGGAGTACATGTGGATGAGCTTGCGTGTCAGATTCTCGTAGGAATCACGCAAGTCCGGGAGTAGCAGGAGGTCATGGTGTCGTACCTGTTCCGTGTTCAGGTTCTGGATGTCCTCCGCTGATAGGCCCTCAGTTCCGATTACGAACAGGGCAAGAATTTCCCGGTCCAACTTTGCCAACCACGTGTTGCGGATGATGCTGCGCCGCTCTGTGTACTTGGGGCCCGTGGTGATGAGCACCACCAGGAATGCAGAGAGCTGTTTGGCCTGTGAAGGAGCCGGCGGGTGCTCTCGACGCGGCTCTGCTTGTGGCGCCATTCCTGGGGAGTCGGCCGGCTTCAGCGTCTCTGAGGTGCATTTGGCGAGGAAAAGGAGGACCATAGCGAAGAAGCAGAGGACGCAGAGGGCCAGGCCCGTCTTGTGGCGGCAGACAAGGCGGACAAAATTCATGATGTCACAGCTGGGTGAAAGCAAATAAAAGTATTTATAGTAATAAGCAAGTATAATATTACACTGATATTTTAATGTACATACACTACACTGCCAAAAGTATCTGCTTGCCTGCCGTGCACGCTGTGCTCTTTCAAAGTTCTCAGTACCTCGTTTTAAATGTTAGGGGCCCTGAGAATCCTACCAATAATGGTTGGAGCTACTTTGAGCATGCTAATGGTGTAAAAGTATTGATTTCTTTGTGTGGGTAACAACAGTATGCCCCTATCACTAATATGGTAACCCTGTCGGGAGCATTGACTAAATGTGCTGGAGGAGAAGCAGAGGTGGAGGTAGGTTATTAGACAAAAATAAATCATACTCGTTATCAAGTCCTTTTCAACCCGGATTCCATGCCATATCACCCACCCCTAATTATCACATCAGGGTACTACTTTTTTGCTGTGTTTGGCAAAATAAAATACCTCATTTCCCATTATATATCTACTGCCGGACGGATTATATCTGTCCAAAATCATTTATTTTACTTTAATCCTGGATATATGGAGATATTTGGAGTGCGTTATTAGTATCATGACATTCTGGATCATTGCCTTCTGTTAGGGGTGTGCCATATCATATTGTGTGCAATAATACATTTTCATTCAGTGTTTTGTTATATTGCCAAGTGTATCATTATCTTGAAAATACCATGAAATATTGTGATATTATTTTAGGGTCATATCGCCCACCCCTGATTTGAATCACTTCAGACTGGTAAGTTGAGCTTTGTCTGTAGCTGGAGGAGCCTGGCAGACAGTGACAGCAGCATATTAAAGAAAATAAATAAATATGACTGCATCATATTTCATAAATCTGATACTCAAAACAACACAAGTCGATTATAAGAATAACAGACATTTAACTAGCTAACTAGTGTTTAACTTACATAGACTGTACGATAGTTAGTTACTGTACAGCTCCGGAAAAAAATGAGACCATTTAAAAAAGATGAGTTTCTTTGAATTTAGCAAATTGAAAACATCTGGAAAACAATCAAGAGGAAGATGGATGATCACAAGCCAATAAACCAAGCTGACCTGCTTGCATTTTTGCACCAGGATTGTAATAAAGTTATCCAAAAGCAGTGTGGAGACTGGTGGAGGAGAACATGCCAGTATGCATAAAACTGTAAATAAATATCAGGGTTATTCCACCAAATATTGATTTCTGAACTCTTAGAACTTCATGAATATGATCTTGTTTCTTCGCATTATTTGAGGTCTGAAAACTCATCTTGCATCTGCATCTTTTTTTGTTATTTCAGTAATTTCTCATTTTCTGCAAATAAATGCTCTAAATGACAGCATTTTTAATTGGAAACGTCCGTAGTTTATAGAATAAAACAACAATGTTTATTTTACTCAAACATGTAACGTTACCTATAAATAGCAAAATCAGAGAAACTGATTCAGAAACTGAAGTGATTTCTTTTTTTTTCAGAGCTGTACTAGCTAACTAGCTACTTAACTAACCCAACATAGCTAGCTAAAGACCTGAACTGGAAGAGAAGACAATGTAAACAGTGTGAACAGTTTGTTTAGTGCTGGTTTACCTGTTCTCCAGGCGCTGCAGTGGTTTCTGAAGCTCTATAACGGGCTGTGCTGCATTGTTAGCCTGTGGCTGCTGGTTAGCTGCTGCCCGGCAACACAGACAGCTAAGCTAAGCTAGTCAGCTCAGAGAGGCTAAACGGGCTGATACCGTTAGACGCGGGTAACGCGCTCATTACACACCCAACCCGCGAGCATTTAACTCACAGATAACTCCAGAAATACGGTTAATAATAAAATACGGGTTTTTTTACGCCGTCATTCTCCCTCCTAAAGCCTCCGCTCTCTGACAGGAGCTGCAGGGAGCTGTAGGCTGGTGGTGACGCAGGCAGTGAGCTGGAACAGCGGTGAACACAGCGCCCCCAGCGGACAGCACAGCCATAACACTACCTAACACAGTCCAACACAGAGTTCAGCAGTTCAGACAGAGGATCTTCATGTTGTACGACGGCGTTTTAGGGACATATAAAAAACAAACAAACAAAAAAAAACAGTTAACTTCAAAAATAAAGACGTAATATAAGAAGATTAAAGTCGTAATATTAGAATATTACAGTCAGAATATTACAAGATTAAAGTCGTGATATTTCAAGAATAAAATCGTAATATTACGAGTTTTGAAAAGTCGTAATATTACGAGTTTTAAAAAGTTGTAATATTACAAGATTAAAGTCGTGATATTTCAAGATTAAAGTCGTAATATTACGAATTTTAAAAAGTCGTAATATTACAAGATTAAAGTCGTTATATTTCAAGAATAAAGTCTAAAACTTCGAGATTAAAAAAGTCGTAATATTAAGAAATTAAAGTCGTAGTATTTTCGCTTGTTATCTGTTATAGGGCTGATCACCATCAGTTATCTACATTTTACCCTGCTGATTATTAATACTTTAGTGTTACAGTTAGATAATACAGTGTGCAGATGTTTCTGTGGTGGCGTCCCGATAGAGCCTCTCGTGCAGAGAGAGTGCACGCTACTGTGTAGACATTTCCTGCCTTTTAGTTTAGTTTTTGCACCGAAGGAACATAAATACAGTAAATTCCAGTCATGAATAAATGTCTTTATTCTCATAATATAACGGCTTTATCCTCGTAATATCCTTGTATATCTTTTTTCCCTTAGTGAAACGTTTTTTTATTTTTTTGGTATGGCCCAAAAGCGCCATCGTAATGTTGGCAACAGTGTTCCTCAAAAAAAGAAAGATTGGAGGGAATATGCATATTTCTCTCTCTAAGGCCCATAAAACAGGTGCAGTTACTTTATTACCATAATTCAGGTCAAAATGTAAAACTCATATTTTATAGATGTACTACCCACAGAATGATCCATTTTAAGCGTTTGGTTTCTTTTATTGTTGATGATTATGGCTTGCAGCCAATTAAAACTCACAAATCAGTGTCTCAGAAAATTGGCAATTTGGGCAGTGTGCCAGGTCCTGCAGGAAAATAAAACCTGCATCTCCATAAAAGTTGTCAGCAAAGAAAAGCATGAAGTTCTGTAAGATTTTGCAGGAAAACACTGCGCTGACTTTGGACTTGATCTATATAACACAGGGGACCAACACCAGCAGATGACATGAAAACTTCTAGCATCTTGGACTGTGTGTCTCTCCACTCTTCCTCCAGACTCTGCTCCCTTGATTTCCAAATGAAACGCAAAATTTGCTGATGGTCAGTGATGTTGTTAATACACTGTGTCAAATCTAGTCCCAAGTTAGTTTCATTTTCCAGCAGGACTTGGCAAACTGCCCACACTGGACAATGGAACAAAATTAAAACTAACTTTGCACTTGATATAACACAGTGAACCAACACCAGCAGATAACAGGCTCTCCAAACCATCATTTACCATCAGTAAATGTTGCAAATATGGACATATAAGTCACGATTGAGAAGAAGTCATAATAAGACACCAAATCATAAATATGAGATACTATGAAAGGCAAAATTATAAATTTTATTCATTAAAATAAAGTAAGTCATAATTATTAGTAACCAAGTAACTAAGTCTACAATTTGAGATGTCACTATTATGGGCGAGATACTAAGTCAATATTGTCAGAAATATCAGACCATACATTATTAAGACAGGAAGACAGACTTTCTATTTAACCATTAGCACAACTGATACTTATTTATCTTCCTCTAACATTTGTCAAGAGATGTTTTTTTGGGCAGCAAGCAACAGTCAGTTTTTGAAAAATGCATATGGGGTCAGAGGCCTTGACAAGTCAAATTTCCTCAATTTCAGGTACGTAGTGTTAATGTTACGGTTGTGCATGTTGTGTGACTCAAGCATTGCTCTCTTGAAAAATAATAAAATAAAATAAAATAAAAAGCAGACAACAGAGTGGAATTGTGTTTGTTTATTGGATGGTATTACAATGGAGGTGTTCTGATGTACTTTTCTTTTTTTTTTTCCATGATTTTGGCGTTACAAAATGCATACAGTACTTTTGCGGTCGATGAGAAAATGTACTCTTGACTTCAAAACATGGAGAGAAAGAGAGAGAGAATGTCAAGGCACATCATCTTATTGAGAGCAGAACAAGTAAGTAAGACAGTGTAGCTGAGCCAGTGTACTTTTGAGCAAAAGTATATCTGCAGATACAACAAACACATCATCAGTGCTGCGACACCAGTAACGTCTTTATTACCTGCCTGGGTTATGATGATGAGGCTTATCCGGAGTGTGTTTACATGCACTTCAAAATCTGATTACTGCAAAATGCTGGACCTTCTGTAATCTGATCGATGCATTTACATGAGCTTGGGTCATCAGATAATGGGAAAACTTGCTTTTTCCACTACCACAGTCTGTTTTCACGAGTGTACAGACTGAGAAATCCAAGAATACTAGAGTTTACAAGCACTAAGAAATACCATTACTGAGCTAACGTCCATCCTCGACCAGATTCTTAAATCTTACTCTGACCTAAATTATACATCAGAGTATAACTGCAGTAATCAGATTATGAACGGATTTCTGACTGCATGTAAACACAGACTCAGTAAAGGATGCAGGTATACGGGGCATTAGCAAAAAAAAAAAAAAAAAAAAAAAATACAAATAAAAATGCTCAAAAGTTCACTCAGAACCCTGGATTTTTTGACTGGACATTTTTTTGGTGTTAATTAGTTCATTTTGCTAAACAAGTTCTACTCCTAACAGCATTAGAAGAACCATAACAGCACATCAATTCAGCAAACGGATAGACAGGATGAAAACCGGGGTTTTTCAGAAGCCATAATGAATCATTAAAAAAAAAAAAAAAAAAAAAAAAAGGCAAGGGAAATTATTTTTGTCAGTACATATTTTCGTTGATTCATTGGCTTTGACATGATCACAGTTTAAGTATAGGCTTGCTTTTTTTTTTTTTTTTTTTAAATCTCCAGAGGAATTCATAAGGTTTAACAAGATTAAAACAACTCTAAAGACAAGTAACCCATAAATCGGTCGAGTTCTATTAATCAATCATTTTATCATTTTACTTTCAGCACAACATAACTCTTCCTACAATCCTACCTTGCCTTTCGTCGTATTCAACTAACACTTAAGTCTTGATTTAAATAGTAAAGGAGGCGCGTGGACTCTTACATGTACGCACACGTACTCCTGATACTCGTTTTTTTTCTTCTTCTTCTTCTTCTTCCTTTTCAGTCACTTCAATACACATCGTCCAGTAAATTAGTAAAATAAAACCAACAGTGGAACATAATTTAAAATGATTAAAAACAATAGAACAGGAGAGTGTGGGACCTAAAACATTAAAACACAAAACATTAAAAATGCTAAAAGCTAACATGGGGGGGAATCGACAAAAGTGGATTACAGGGTTTTACAGGGTTAGTGTGGAACTTTTAGTAGTACATTTAGTAGTACATAAATGAACTACGGGGGTCGTGCTGTTCCAGGATCCAGCTGTCCGTCCCTTTTGTGTGTCAGCTTTTCTTTTAATAGTGTCTCGCTATTGCTAATGAACATCTTTTTCAACACCACGTCACCACACCACATGTATTGTGCTAGGAAAATAAATCTGACCCTAACAGATAACAGAACTTCTTTTCCAGAGGAAGGATACAAACAGAGACCGGTAAAATATAATATTTCTAAATGTCAACCTTAAAAAAAAAAAAACCTAAAAAAAAAAAAAAACTAAAATAGTTCAATTAAATAATAGGTAATAGCAGTTAATGTCGCAGCAGTTTCAATGGCAAGTCTATAAGAAGGATGTGGTCCTATCTCGGTTGGTAACTACGCCTCAGTCAGCCCTCTCTACTATGTGCCTCACCTCATATGTACGGGTACTGAGTAACTCTTCTAGGACTGAGCTGATAGCCACCATAGGCCGCACTTCCTCTAGTGCTGCTGGTGTTTGCGCCAACATAAGGGTGGGTAGGGAAATGCTGCTGGTAGTGGGCGGGCAATCCGTGGACCACGCCGCCCACCGAGTCTTTCGGGATAAGACTGGCTGCATAGTGACTGGTGGGCGGGACGTGGATGGAAGGGGAGGAGCCCTGGACGAGCAGCTGCTCCATGGTGTGCGAGGCAGAGGCCAGTGCTGCGGACGCTGGGTACGTGTACAGGCTAGGGGCGCTGGTGAATGGCAGGGCCTCTTGGAGGCGGTACTGGGAGGAGGAAGGCGGGTAGGTCTGCTGCCGGCGCAGTGTGGAGCCACTAGTGTGGTCTTGAGATGATGAGACCGTGGTCTGTGTAAAACAGAATTGTTACAGTTACTATTATTTCAACAGCAACAATATTAATAATAAAAAACACACATACTCCCTAAAATAGACTAAAAAGCAATGAAAGAATATAAACAGAGAGCATTATAGATTACAAATTATTATGAATTAAACCGTTACAATGTCAGCATTTAAACTTTCAAATTGTGTAAACCAGTTAAAGGAGTCAAAGATTTCAGAAACTAATGACAGACTTTAGACAGACAATTATTATACAAATTTCTGCATTTGTGTTTATTCATAAACCTGTTCAAAAAGTGTATTATTAACAACTAATCCATCAAATAATATAAAATTACAAAAGCATTGCAAGCTGGCATTTTAATCATACAATAGTTTCTCAACCCACCTGGCTCAGGTTGAGTGGTTGGGACCTGCTAGGCTCCTGGCGACCGACACTTTCCCCTGAGCTGCATGGCTGCCGTGTTGCTGCCCTTTTGGGCTTTATGTAGGAACTCTGCAGAACTCCTACAAAATAAGCAAAATACA
Source organism: Astyanax mexicanus (assembly GCF_023375975.1). NCBI lineage: Eukaryota > Metazoa > Chordata > Actinopteri > Characiformes > Acestrorhamphidae > Astyanax > Astyanax mexicanus. Next base: position 22,437,817 of record NC_064431.1, read on the forward strand.
ATTAACACATTTTAAATAGGCTTAAATGAAAGCTATCCATACTACTAATACTACAGCATTCAATGCATTAATTCAATGTAAACAGTTTGAACAGATTACTAACTGATGTTCTGCAGTAACCAGATTATGATGGTACATTTAAGCACATTCAATGAGCAAAGCCAATGCAAACCATTGCCATATTAGTTACCAAATATTTGTTTTGATTTATCTTTAAATTTATCACTCCTCTTCATTATGCTCAGAACCTGAAAATACAAATACAAAAAATGGTACTCACCTGTAGCTACTTTGGCTAGTGCCGAGCTTTCTCCTAGCTGGATTTTCACAGAGGGAGCAACAACTGCCAAGGACTTCGCCAGGCGCAAGGACTGAGCTGCCAGGCCATTTCGGGGCAGGGGGGTCAGGGGGCTAGCAGTGGAGGAGTCAGAGTCGTGGACGGTCACACAGCTGATGACGTTGGCTCTCTGATTAGGTCCACAGCTATTCGAATCAAAATAGAATACACAGAAATAATTGTAAAGTCAGAAAAAAGGCACCTTTTTTCAAATGTAAGAAAAAATGTTCAGTCCTCAGGAGCTAGAAATTAAACAACAGAAATGACAAGGCCCAATGCTATCTCTCTGTTGTACACCTACCCCTTGTTCTGGAGTTTAGAGTGGAGCGCTAAAATTAAGCAACCTAGATGCTGGTTTAGTAGTTAATCTTACGGCATCGTAAGTCTTCAGAAAGGGGGCAAGTGATGCAGTAATTAATTATTATTGTACATTGCTTAATTCCTCTGTGATGGGGAGCTGAAATTAGCTTTTATTACCTTTATTTTATTTTTCTGTTCCACCTTAAACGCTGCAGCCTCTGCCATCTTCAAGGTGCAAAAAGAAAATTATGGTACTTGCACACTACACGCGTGTGTCTTACTGCTTTCCGCTAGTGATTCTCAGCTCTCGGGTTTGAGCGTGCCTCTGAAAAATCTTCGTTTGAAAGGTGATGTAGCCCTAACATTTCCCTGTACCCCTTCAGGCTAACTAGAATCAGGACACTCCACACCTAGGTGTGAACGTGTAAAACAGAGGGGTAGGCCCAAGTGGTAGAACAAATGGGGGAAATTGGCCTCACCTGGCAGGGTGGAACTTCCTCTCATCCTCCTCATCAGAATCACTGTGGATTGTGATCACGCTGACAGCAGGGCTGGGTGTGTCAGAGATGATGATCGGCTGAGACAGGGCAGCGCTGTTGTAAGACGCACCAACCAGACCACTGATACAAAAAAAAAAAATAATAATAATTGGATAATGAATTATTCCTCTGCTTTTGCTCTTAACTGCATTACTCACACTGAAATACATTTTAAACACTACAAAACAGAACTCTGTGGGACAGACTCTGTTATACTAAATTAAGCTACGTAATTCATAGCAGTTTCTGTAATACAACTGATAAAACCACATTAAGTGTAAATGGTTAAAATACACAAAACATCAGTTTATACACAGTCAGCTGAAAACTGCCTACCTGCTGCTGTCCATGCAGCGAGCCCTGTTCCTCTTGCTTTGCGATGACCGAGCAGCGCTAGACACTCCGCGGTTGAGGGACTGAGTTGAGTCCAAAACATGAGGGTTCTGCTGGAGAACTGTACTGTGAGATGCCCTGGGAAAGATAGATAGATGTGTTATCAGTGGACATAGTAACATACTTAAATGGAAGGCACAGGGAAAATTCGTAAGGGGTGCCAGTCACATCAAGTTTATATGCACAAAAATCTATTTTTGGGAAAATATATTGTCCTTCACTGTAAACCCACAAGAAGTTTGAACATAAATTAAGTCTATTTTATGTTTTACTCAACTATTTTAAATGAGGTGAACATTTGTGGGCACATATACATTCAAACAGAGAACTTCTGAGTTGAGTCTGTTTCCAATTGGCAGCTTATTTTCTATTGCTTTCTGGGAGAATCTATTTGCATACTGGGTGTGTCCTCCAGTTTTTGACACTCACCATCAGTGTGAAGTTATTCCCCCCAGGCTACCTTAAGTAAACTTCTATATCGTATATTATGATCATCTGCATGACTGACTGTTATAGGCTATAAGAATAAGCATCAGCTTCTGAGCTGCTAAGTCTGTGTTGTCTGTATGTTTTACTGTTGCATTTTCTTTCTCGGTCTAATTTTCTATGAGAATTTTAAATCTATATTTTACTTAAATTAAATTTAAAAGAAAACTAAATACAAAAAAGGTTTTAGTCTAAATTAACTTAAGTTTTCAATACTTAAAAAGCTTAGGGCAACCCTGTTTGCTCAAGTAATTAATACACCAAGTCGATAATGTAATTATTGTGACAGGCTTAACAATACATCAATTCCTCCATAGAGCTTCTAAAAGCATTCACAGTTTTCCAGGTTCCTGCTATGCCTACCTCCAGGTGGGCGTCTGCTGCGTGGAGCTGTCTGAGAGGATGGTCTCCAAGGGCGATTCTGTGATGGTTTGTGCTGCGCCCGTGCCATGAAGGGTCATTCCTGGCACCTGCTGCCAGGCAGGGGGGAGGAGGATCTGCTGCGTGCCCGTCTGCCAGGCCTGCTGAGAGGGCACACACACAAGACACACGCTCAAGCTAATTAGTTTAATCTAATAGATTTTAGAAGGTCAATATTAAAAACTGCACTGCCTCAAAAACGAGCATTGCAAAGTCTCCTTTTTAAAAGTGAGAGAAATTATATTTCTGCAAAAGAAACTTTTTTTTTTTTGGATATGACTTTATAAATGTACTGATGAAAATGATCTGTTCATATATTCATTAAAAAAGTTACAGCAGTATGAGGTTGTCACAGTACAATACTTGTGATGAGTATGACTGTATGATGGTATTTCACAATTACTCTAAAGTATTAACGGAATAATAATGATAATAGGTTTATAAATCACAGTTTATTACAGATGCTGCTATGGGATTTTATCCGATATACCATTTTTAAAAAATAAATGCTTTTTAATTGTTTTTTCAAACTAGACAGCTTAGGGATGTCTGTCTGTTCTGATATTCTGCACCTGAGATAAGTAGCCTAGAGTAGTGGGTTAGCCACAATGCTAACAGACAGGCTTAGCTGGATTAAGGCCTCGATGCTAACAGACAGCAGTCAGCATCTGCAGCGATGGAGCAGTTTATGTGCACTTCTTAAGATTGGCCTCGGCAGGTTTGGACAAATGAGGCTTTCTGTTTTTCTGAGCTGGATTATTCGCTGATAATTTTAGACAAAGTTGATGAACCCTGTGTTTATTTAGGGGTATCCAAAAGAATCTCAAGCTGGGTAAGAGGCAAAATTTAAAAAGAAACCAGACACTGCTGCAACCCAAATTCATAATTAATTAAACCAATAAATAACACAAAATGATATGCATCAAGACATTACGTTACAATCCCTTAACCAGCATGCTGATGGAACACAGGCAGCCTGAGCACAACTACAGTAGACAGTACAGCCCAATATCAATCCACATCTGCACAAAGTCCAGCTCTACTGTTCCAAAGACTGAAAAACAGCTTTGCATAAGCGCAGACTTATGTTTATAACATTTCCAAGCCAAGACCAGCGCGCCGTGCAAAAACCTTCCACAAGCTTTTAATAACAAAAGAAAATGAATGGGGAGGGGAAGAAGCAGGTGGTCAAAGTCCAGCAACCTGTTGAGAGGAGCATTAGCTGTTAGCAGTTTAGAAAATGGAAAAAGGACACATTTGCATACAGAGCAATCTGGTAGGGGAAAGTAAAATAAAAAAATATATAAAAGAAAGAAAAAACAAAAGAGCCATGGATATGATGGCAAAGACAAGGCCAGAAGACCTGTGGATAGACTGAGCTATGAAAAGAAAGAGGAGGGGAGAGAGAGCGCGCGCGAGTGAGTGTCCTTGAGCTGTAGACGAGGTGAGCTTCCTCCCCTGAGAGAAGAAGAGTGGGGGGATGGGGGCATGAAATAACAAGAAGCAGCAAGCACTGAACGGGCGAGTCAGCACATGCGCCCCCATGCCTGGAGCAAACCTGCGCAAAGAGAGGAAGGGGGGGGTTGGAAGGATAGATAGAATCTGAAAGAAGGGAGGAAGTGGTGTAAACAGAGAGAGAACAAAAAGAGAAAAAAGCCCTATTAAAGATTGAGAGGAAGATGAAATTAAAATAAAACTAAAAAAAAAAAACTAAAAATTGTAATAGTAAATTAATTTGCTTTTAAAAAAATATATATTTTTTGAAACATATGTCCTAAACTGAAAATATTTATCTTAAATATTCACTGAAAATCTCAAGAGACACAACAGTAAAACAATAGATTAACCTAAACAGGTTTACTCTAATCGTGAATTTGCCTTAGCTTTAAAATGTGCTCAGCTAATTTTATCATCCTAGTGCTGTACAGCTCATTCCTTTTAACTGGAAAAAAGATAATACTACTCCAAGAAAGAAAAGTGCTCCTTTTTATTCATTTAATTCATGTAAGTAGAGCATAAGAATAAACTTAGACTTGCCTGCCAGCTCTCTCCTATACTAGCTGCATTGTAAACAGTAGCACTATAGATATGCACTGCCACTGGGGGTGGGGGAGGGAGGGGGAAAGGGGTGGAGTGTTGGCCTGGAAAAAAAAAAAATCCTAATGTTTTTGGTATAAAAAGACTCAAAACCAAAAGTGCTTTATTCACCTTTTCCAGTAAAATAATTTGTGGTTGCCAAATATTCAGTGAATCCCTAAAAACAAAAAAATAAGTAAATATATAAATAAGTGCAGCAAAATAGAAAGAGATAGAAAAAAGGGATACACAGACAAACCAAATAGGACAGACGAAAGAAAAAATATAAAACTGGAAGAAACAAAAAACAGGAGGACAAGAGAAAGAAAGCTAGGAAGATCTGTGGAATGAAGAAAACAAGGAAGCAGAGACCACAAAAAGGAAAGCAAGAAGCAGGGGGCCATGAAAGATGATTGTGTTAGTGGTAGAGTCCCGGGTGGGTGGCTCTTTACCAGCACGGTGGCTGTCTGCTCCAGCAGAGAAGGCCTTCCTGCCCCACAGCCCAGTGCCAGGGGCAGCGGGTACTGAGATGACACGCCCGGCGCGTGGGGATGCAATGTGGCCACCATCAGCGGTGTACAGGATCCCTACGGAGGTTTTGCCATGGGAGAGGGGAGGGCAAAAGGCATGGCCATGTTAGAAACGTCCCTCTCAGTGTGAAGAGTACAAGGCAGTGCTCTCATGTGCCGCTGACCAGCACGAGCCATTGTCGGAACATGCATGCCGTCACATGGACGTTACTATTATTATGAACTGCACGGTCTCCTCCGCTCTCCCTGCCACCTCCATTTACCATCAAATCATCACGGTTCAGATCTGGGTCAGTGATCTGCTGCTGCCGTTTTGCTGAAGGACAGTGACAGCCTTACCTGCGTCAGCATTCCTGGTTGAATCTGGAGAGGCTGAGTATTCTGGCTCTGCTGGACTACAGGAACACCGTTTTCCATCCTGACCGGGTAGCTGGAGGTCTTGCTGGAGGACGGAAGCCCTTTAAGAAAATAGACAAGAGCAGGAGTGTAAGAAAACATTGATACCACCATTGAAGTATTGTAATATTTTACCGATTTTAAAAAACACAGTCTAGTTTTTTTTGTTATTAGTTTACTTTGATTGGAGTAAGGCAGTGGTTCATAATGTGTTGTTCAGGGTTTAAACCCTGCACACTATATGGCAGTGTTGTTCAATTTGCCCATTTTATAAATATGATAGTGTGCTTTTTTTTTACTATGCCAGTTTTCTTAAAATGTGATTTAAAGAAACCCAAAATATTACCTATAGAGTATCGCAATACATTGTGATTTACTAAATTGTAATGCCTATATGAATTTCAGTAAATATTTATGTAATACCCTTTCATTTTCAAATATTTGTTGTGTCTTATTTTTGTTGTAAAAAAAAAAAAAAACAGGTTGTTAACATGTTTTCTGACAGTGTTTTCATTAATGAAATTAACAATGATTATCAAATAAGCTTGAACCAAGTTAGCATCTTAGAAAATCTCTTTAAAAATATTCAAAAGGCCATTCTAAATAAAACTTGGAATTTCTAGAAACTGTAAAAAAAAAAAAAAAAAAAGTAAAAACATCACACTAGTCAATACCACCAACAAATTTCCCTCCTCTACACTCCCAAGACATCAATAGGTAACCATGTGACCTACCGCTTCTCTTACCCTGTATGGTGGTGGGTGGGCAAACAATGAGGGTCTGCTGGAAGGGCTCAGTTTGGGGACATAGCTGAGGGGGGCGTGTCTGCAGGGGGATGGTGGGCTGGGCCAGGCCTGGGATGTTTATCGTGGCCTGTTGATAAAGGGCTGGCTGGTAGTTGAGGAGAGGAACTGCTCCACCGGCTGAAGGAACCTGAGAACATTGATAAAACTTCTTATTAGAAGATCATTTTCAAAATTATTATCCGAAACAGAAAGGGGGAAGGGAAAATGCACAACATTCAAATGATCTCAACACACGTCATCTAATCTTTCCACTGCCTGGATCTTGTGTCATCTCCAGCGTCAGGATGATTAACCGAGAAAAAAGGCCACTGTTTCCTACGATCCTTAGAGCAAGTCCACAACTTTTGCATCAACTCTACTTTAGCACATTCTAGTCTGTGTACACAGAAGGAACTATCTAATCTGATCTGATCCTCAATGAAAACAAGATTCACACCTGGTTGTTCTGGTTAAGCTGACTGCTGAAGGTCACCGTCAGGTTGCCCCCTGTGCCAGGAACAGTATTAGCAGCAAAAAGAGCCTTCCCATTATCGTAGCTACTGTTCCTCCGCTTACACAGCTCCATGTTTTGGAAACATGACTTTACACTGAAACAAGGGAAAAAAAAAACATTAGACCACGCAAGGCATTGTAAAGAAAAATTGTATACTGTATTTTTTGCTATAAGGTGCACCAGATTTTTTTTAAGGCACACTGTCTCTAATGGTCTATTTTAATACATAATGCTCACAGCAATATAAGTCACATTTTAAGAGACACTAAGTAAATTCTAATTCAACAGGTCTCGCCACTGGGTGGTTGGGGGGTAGCTAACTAAGTAAAGTAAAGCTAATCTAAGTTAACAAAACTGTAATAATAATAAAAAAAAAAAAACTTTCTTTTAAAGTAAAACAAGTGCTGGATGTTGATCTGCACAAATTGCTCACTCAAATACACAGTTTTCAGGAGAGAGTTTATTTACAGTAAGCTTAGATTCCAAAATTTTTCCAGCACTAAGGCTAAAGCATTAGCATTAGAGGCTAAGCAGCAGGCTACAGGCCGATAATACTCACATCTAAACAGGTAAACAGCAGTTAGCGGCTAATGCTAATGCTACTCCAGCCACAGTGCTGGAAAACAAAGCTGAAACTTCTGTATAACACTGTACTTCAACAAAGTGGATTTACTGCTCCTTACAACCTGACTTGTAAAACAAATTCATAAAGCACACCCGACTATAAAGGACTTTAAGGTTGCCTTATAGTGCGAAAAATATGGTCTCTTGGTCTCCTTTTACAGTTCTATTGTATTTATTTATTTGTTTGGTGCATCCCTACTTAAAAGGAAAGACTAAAAAAAAAGAAAGCAGGAACTCACTGGGAGCTGTGGGGGAAGTCCAGCAAATGGCTCATGGTGACAAAGGGATGGGCCAGGGTCTTGGTAGGGGTGATTCTTTTGTCAGCATCCAAACGGAGCATCCTCTTTAGCAGATCAATGAACTCCCGCCGATCTGCTTTCTCTGCCAGCATGTCGGTGCCCTCCAAGTGAGAAGACAGGTTGACCTGGAAGAGGGTCCATTCAGAGAAATGTTAGGGAGAAGAAGTGCCTTTAGATTAAAGCACAGATATCTGAAACGGATTTTGAATAAAATACCTGCATCATGTCATCCAGGCAATTAAAGATGTACTTTCGCGCTTCTTTGGACTTGATGCCCATCTCTGCCTCATGCTCTGATGGAGTCTGTGTAGGAAAAAAAGAAATTATACATATGCAGATTTTTTGTTTTCCAGAAAAGTACTTAAAATGTGAAAGATGTACTCATTTAGCCTACATAGTGTGAGCTTTGAGACAAAGTGTAATTAAGACTAGCCATTTCCAATTATGAGATGCAAACAGGAGCCTTTCAAATATATTACACATGCTTTAGACATTATGCTAAAATGCAAAATAGTGGCCTTTTGCACTTAGATAGGCGACTTACATTTGTTATGCAATTTCTCAAGCTAAAGAAGAAAAGGAACTTTCTTTAAGGAGAGTGTACATAATATTGTATGGTTTTATCTTAAATTGCTATGTGTCTCAGGTGTGAATTGGCTTAATATTTTTTCACAGTCAGGGAGAAAAGCAACTTGACAGTCGAAAAGAAAAAAATATACATTAAAAAAATAAATAAACACAAACAGTACACAGCTTTATACTACCTTCAGCCTCCACAGTGGATAACTGGAGTCAGGCCCTCTGTGGAAGAAGCGGGAGGTCTTTGTGCCAGCACTAAGCAAATACTCTGCTGGAAGTCCCTGGGTCTGAGAAATGTACCGGATCTGGAATAAAAATAATTAAAAAAAATAATTGTTAGAGCACCCTATTTCCATTATTATTATAAGATTAGAAATTATTTTGATTAATGAATATCAGAGAACCATTTAAAAAACAGCTTCTGACCTGATCATATTCAGAAGCTCCGGGATACAGCGGCCATCCGAGGAAGAGCTCCGCAATCACACAGCCCAGTGACCACATGTCGATAGCTTCACAGAACGGCAGGCCAAGAATGATCTCAGGAGCTCTGCAGATATTAGTGGATATTAGATAGAGATAAATAATTATTACTAATAGCATTATTTAACCATTTATTAAAGCAGCAGTCCCCAAGATTTTTTGCTGGATAGGACATTAAAAACATTGTAATTAATGGTATTAGTGTGCTGATGCAACCATTCCTACAATGTCAAGAGTCCTCTTTTACATGCTCTCTGCAATTACACATTCTCACCAGAGAAGTCTCTAGATTCCCCAATCTTACAGACTATCACTCCAATAATAAATAATTATGAATTTAAGTTAAAGTCAGATGTTGCAAAAAAAAGCCCCAAATAAGGGCACTGTGAAATATCTCAATCTTTTGATAATTGATCTTTTCTCACCTATAGTAGCGAGACTGCAGGTAAGTAGAGCACACCGCCTTAGACACGTGACTGGCCGATCCAAAGTCGATGACTTTGACCCGGTAGGGCTGCCTGATTGGGTCCACCAGCATGATGTTCTCTGGCTTAAGATCGGCGTGGATCAGGCCGAGGCTTTTGAGCTTCATCAGGGCAGTGGCCACCTGCTGCAGGATGGGTCTGATGTGGCGTAGAGGGAGGGGGCTGAACTTGCTGTGCTTCAGGAAGTCGTAGAGGTTCTGCTCCAGCATCTCAAACACCAGGCATGTGTGGCCTTTGTGCTGGAAACACTCGTACGAGCGCACAAAGTTGAACTCATCCGCGTTCTCTGCACTTAGACGGTTCAAAATGCTCACCTGGAAGGCAAAGGAACAGATGTAATTGCAGGTATACACAGAGTTTAGAACTTGTATTTTTCGCACAATAAGGCACACCTAAAATCCCTTATTTTTTCCAAAAATCGACAGTGCGCCTTATAATGCTGGAGCACCTTATGTATTCTGCAAGTCAGGTTGTAAGGAGCAGTAAAGCCACTCCGCTGAAGTGCAGCATTATAAAGAAGTTTCAGCGAAGTTTCTCCAGCATCAAGGCTGGAGCAGTATTAGCATTAGATGCTAACCGAAGTGCTAGCTCTTTCACTGCTCAGAGGTCAGTATATCAGACTGTAGTCTGCATGTGAACAGTGTTAAAACAAACTATGTGGGATGAACCACTAGCTGATAGCACCGGAGCATTTAGGGTTTCTCAGTGTAGTGCTGTCGTGTGGCATTTACTAGCTCTAAGCACTGCCAAATTCGGCTAGCGCTGCTGCTAACCGTGCTAAAATATTGAAAATTTAAGCTTTCTGTAAATAAACTGAAGTGCTTCACTCAAACAATGTTAATCTTTTAGAAAAGAAATCTGTGTAGGTTAACATCCAACGCTCGTTTGACTTTGAAATGTTTTGATAGTGTGCCTTATAGTCCATAAAATACGGTAAGTAAAATTATATATATATTACCTAATAGTCAAATTAATCTATTACATATGATAAATATTAGAAGTTTAATGAGAAGACTAGAGAGATTTGTCACTAAATAACTAGAAATATGTTAATTCCATTCATCCTAATGTATTTGTTTTAAAGTGAAATCACAAAAAAACATTACAAATAGCTTTACAGAAAACTAACTTTCATGAGGTAAAGATATGCAATTGATACATCTACATACAAACAAAGCTACTCTAAAATGCTCCAAAAACCTCACGTGATGGACTCTGAATTACTGCAGGAAGTGTTTTGGGCTTGTACTGTTTTATTGAACCATAAAATGTAATCACTCCACACAAATCAGAATGACAGCGCTGCAACGTGAGACGAAACGTGAGATGCTAAATGAGATGAAAAGATAAAAGCCATGGATTGACCGTTATAAAACAGTCAAAAGGTTATCCCTAGAATGAATTAATCTCTTGGCTGTTATAAAACACATATTGAGATACATATTGTTTATCGTGAAAATGTTCCCTTCATATCCTTCAATATAAAAAAACAGCTATAAGAACACTGATGTTACTGATTACTGCATTAATAACTAACCTCTATCTGGCCTTGTCGTGCATATGAAGGATGGTTCTTCAATATTTTGATGGCCACGATTTCATTGGTGCCCCTTTTCCAGCACTTTGCCACTTGCCCGAAGGTGCCCCGGCCGAGGAACTCCAGCACCTCGTAGCTGCTTGAGACCGAGCAGAGGATCTCATGCTGGACGAGCTGGTAGTCCCCTTCGCCGTTGGAGCTGCTGCTCTTGGTGGTGGGAGCAGAGTGGGGAATGGACTGGGTGGTGTTGCCGCCGGCAGCACGGCCCGAGTAAGCCGGGGCAGACAGTTCCTCCAGAATCTGCACGCTTCCGCTGCCACTGCCCCCGCCTCCAGACCGATCCACCTCCTCGTTCTTCCGCTTCACACCATACCTCTGGCTGCGGGACACGTGCGTGTCTGTGGGCCGGCGGCTGGAGCCCTGCGGTGCTCCCCCCGTACTGTCTGCGGCACGGACCACCACCTGGCACCGGGAGGCCGGTGGGAAGACCAGGCCGGAGGTGTTGAAAGGGAGAGCTGGGGCAGGGTTGAAGCCGTAGGCTTGGCCCACAGAGCCGTAGGCTTCACCGGAGGCATCCCAAGCGCAGCTCTCCACCTTCATCTTTTTGACCCGGCAGAAGGCACTGGAAGACACGGACGGAGGAGAGAAGACTTGCAGCTGGGAGGCCATGCCTGGAAATAATATGGGGGGAGGAATGAAAAGATTTCCCATTTTCACAGCAGAAAAAAGAGCAATAAAAGCTGTACATATAAACACACACACACATACATTATATATATATATATATATTTAGGGGCTGCTTACTATTTGTCAAAAACAATGAAAGAAAAAAAATATTATATTACACGTAAAGGTAAAGGTAACAATAGCTTGCCTATCGTGATTGGTGCTGCTGTTTGTTTAAAAATAAAAAAATTAAGTAAGAACTAAAAATGTACATTTTTATCCCGAATCGCTCATATATTTGAAGAATACTGAGATTTTTGTGTTACGATATCGCCCATCCCTATAAAGTACCACTGAAAATTATAAAATAATACCATAATGACACATTTATATTGATGTACTTATTTGGGAATTCTGGGATGACACGGATCGCTGATACTGCATAGGCATATCTGCTAATGCCGATGTCAATACCAAATACCAGATTTTAAAGAGACGCAACCAGTGTTGGTCAATTGTTTTAGCACAGACAGGACCGCTTGGACTTTTTTCAGCATAAAGTAAATTAGTCAGCAAGAACCAGTTTGAAATTATCCAGCAAATTGTCTGATGCTGATGATTCTTTAAAATAGAATTATCAGCTGATACTGATATAATTCCGATATTATTGTGCATCTCTATACAATTACATAATTTACAGACACTTGAACTACCGGTACATTTTTTTTCCTTCATCTATCACAGTCCACTCTGTGTGTATGGACTTGTAGTTATTAATGCATTTGTCACTGCATGACTAGCTACATTATTGTTTCAGTCCATTTTCATGTAAACAAACATGAAAATAAACACAAAGGATTAGACCATGTTCAGCAAAAGCGATTCAGGTTTCTTTGGAAACTTCTTTCAAACTTTGGGGTTTTTTTTGGGGTTTTTTTTTATAAACTGATTATTTAAACTACCACTTCTTTATCATAATTGTCCTAACAGCAGAGATCGATGTAATGCTGCCCAAAGGCAACAAATGGGAAAAAAACACACAATAAAAAAATGTAAGAATATAGTAGAATTATAAACAGCCAAATATACTTCTTTACCTATTTATGACCCACTTGCACAGTTTGTTGCACAATTGTTCATATACTATGTACAATTATTTTAACAATAAACTGGAGAAAAAATATATAAAATTCTGTCTGAGGGCAACACCATGCCATAGAGGATTAGCTAACACAGATAAGATCACAGATAAAATACAGCTCTGGAAAAAATGAAGAGACCACTTCAGTTTCTGAATCAGTTTCCCTGATTTTGATATTTATAGGTTTATGTTTGAGTAAAATTAACATTGTTGTTTTATTCTATAAACTACAAACAACATTTCTCCTAAATTCCAAAAAACATTGTGTCATTTAGAGCATTTATTTGCAAGAAATGAGAAATGGCTAAAATAACAAAACTTGCAGAGCTCTTAGACCTCAAATAATGCAAAGAAAACAAGTTCATATTCATACATTTTTTAAAAAGTTCAGAAATCAATATTTGGTGAAATAAACCTAGTTTTATGCATCTTGGCATGTTCTCCTCCACCAGTCTTACACACTGCTTTTGGATAACTTTATGCCACTCCCGATGCAAAAATTCAAGCAGTTCAGCTTGGTTCGATGGCTTGTGATCATCCATCTTCCTCTTAATTATATTCCAAATGTTTTTTTGTTTTTTTTTTTGGTAAAATCAAAGAAGCTAATTTTTAAGTGTTCTCTTATTTTTTCAGAGCTGTAACGACCAAAACTGACAGAAAAGGCTCAATTCTCGTGTCACAAAACCAAAAGATAAACATGTTGAAAAGAAAAAAAAACTGAATGTGCTGTTATGGTTTTATTCACTACACACATCATTTCACATGTAAAACTTAGCTAACTAGTGTCTGAAAATCATTCTACAAAATAAAATTATCGACGAAGATTAAACAACACTTTTAAACGCCTCTCTAGAACATGAAATATTACTTACAAAAACCTTTCAGTATATCTAACTACCCTTAGCTTAGTGTTTACAGCAGCTAGTTACAAAATGACTCCACCCTTTTTCTTAAGAACTGTGCTATATATATATCCTCACCAGGGTCCAAAAACACGAAGACAGCTTGTCTAAATGTATATAAACTCATTTAATGCAACGAATCTTGCTATGTTAGGTAGTTATTTCCCAAAATACACCAATATATCTAACCAAGCTATCTACACACTACCGCTGCTCCGCCATGGCTGCTGTAACATTCATCACCACAGCCAGTTACACTGGGTTAGCACGGCTGCTAGCTTAAATAATCGACTCCGCAGCACCAGAAAACACCTTAAATTACTCTATAAAACATAAAACAGATATTACGACACGAAATAAGCGAAACCAGGCAGGTTTAGTCCGTGTTTTCCGCGTACCTGCGTGTGTTTGTCCTCGTTTGGTCAGCCAGCTCGGAGAGGTTTAAATCCCGGGGCTGTCGGCTTAGGCCTTCATTGTTAGCTCGCCGTTAGCCGACCCACAGCAGCAGCCTAGAAAACGGGGCGAAAACAGATCTGAATCAGCATTAAAACACACAATCCAGAGCCTCCGCGTCTCATCCGACACCCTGCTCTCCGAATCTTCGACTCTGTATTTCAAAAGCGAGAGGAATTCATAAAAATCCACCTAAAGGAGACGAGCTCCTCTCACCGGAACATCCCCAGTCCGATTATCAGCTGCTCGACTCAGGCTTCCTGTCCCGACTCGCGGCTGAATCGCTTCTTTTTTTTCAACCGGATCTTTTCAACCGATTCACTCGTCCTTTTGAATCGAGGTGTTTGTGTAGATTCCACATAACTTTATTAAACGAGAAATCAACGATAGCTAGTCATTTAAAAGCATAAAATAGTGAATACAGATGTTATGGGTCCTAACTTGTGCTCATAAAGGAATCAACACTACCAAGATTCAATATCAATCAACACAGTTTTATTAATACCATTTAATAATAAAAAAATATTTCTTAATTCTTCGCATAATTACACATGTGCAAACTACAACCCACACGCAAATGGCAAAATTATCACAGCAATCCTGCAAACATGGGGACTAAACAGAACATAAACCACATCATAAAATAAATACATTGCATTTAATAAAAACACATTTCAAATCAAATCAAATCAAATTTATTTGTATAGCGCTTTTTACAACTGGTGTTAGCACAAAGCAGCTTTACAGAAACGTGATTACAGGACAACGCGTCAGGCAAAACATTAAACATACAAAATACATAATGCAGAACCCCCAGTGAGCATTTACTATTTAAAATGGAATAAATTGTTCCCTAGTTCAGATAGAAACTTCTTTCTTAATAGAGGGAACAATTTATCTTCTCAAAGGAACAGTTTATTAAGAGGAGCAAAATATTAAACTAATGTGATGATTTATTAAATTAAGAGTTTCTTTTTAGGTTGAATCCTTCAACCTGTAGTTTCTCTAGCTACTTAATTTTAACCCAAAAGAAACTTGTTTTACATTTTATCCTCATCTGTTCTTGATGTAGCCTTCTCTCATATACACACTGCCTAGCCAAAAAAAATGCCACTTGGATTTAAGAAAATGATCTGAGGTCGCTGCAGTTGATCATCAAACCAAGCAGTTCAGCTTGTGATCATCATCTTCCTCTGGATTGTATTATTGTCTCTTATTTTTTTTCCCAGAGCTGTATATGTAAACCGTCACGTGCCTGCTTTATTACAGTAGAAAACAAACTTGAATGAGCTGTTCAATTAATTTAACAGATCTAATTTTATATTTTGTATTAATATTCAGGACTGTGTTTGGGCTTTTATGGGTTAAAATAAGTTTAATGGTTAGAAACATTTATACATTTGGCGCTGGAGTTGTTGAATCAGAAGTCTGATTCACTGGAAACGAACAGTTCAAGGGAGTCGACTCGCTGAACTGAATCGAGTTTCCCATCAACGTGTAACGTGAACTGTGAGGAATGTTACGCAAGGCCTGGGATTGGAAAATACCGGCGAGCGTAAATTCAGCGAGAGAGGAGGATGTTTACCCGGTTCTGTGGGAAAACACTGCTGTGTGTTCGGTTCGTGACTAAAGATCCGGAGCGGAGTGGCGAGGCTGAGTAAATAATCAGTCACGCTGCGGACATTTCTCACCGGGCTTCGGTAACTAAAGGCCGCGTGACGTTCACAGTGGAAAAATACACAGAGTAGGGTGTCCTGTTTTACAGCTGAACAGAATAAAACACTAAATAAAACAAGAAGAGAACACTGGGAGCTGTAACTGCGGTGTAATAAACACAGCACTGTGTTTATACATGTTCTCAGTAAAGGACTTGTTGTTAGAATGGCCGAACAGAACAGAGCTATCAATAGAAGTCAGTTAGCTAAGCTGCTTGGAGATTATACTGGTCACTAATCTCTCTGAGGGGAGACCTGACTGCAGTTCTTGGGATTATAGAGTTATATAAAATAAAAGAAAACAAAACTGCTATCTGCAGTTGATTTAACCACATCTGCAGCATCACATGATGATATATAACATATTTTGTATGGTGCCATCATGGGTCCATAATATTCAAAGAGGGGCCAAGTATCATTTTACTAATCACACCGTGTTCAAACCCTGTAAAATATATGGAATCAACTTTGCGACAAAATGTTTACAAAAAAATAAAATAAAGTAAGCAGTTAAATGGAAAAATGTATGTTGCAAATTCAAAACATAAACAAATATATCACATTTTAATATGCTTGGTTACTTTTCTATTCCTTGCAGTTATTTATTTGTATTTATTTATTTGTATTTATTTGTATAGTTATTTGCCGTTGGAATTTGTCAATCTTTGCTTTCATTGTTGTTGTTTTTTTCTGTGGATTTTGCTAAAAATGTCTTTTCCTTCTGAAATCTCTCCTTAACCTCTGCCTATTTCTTTGCATCTATTTGTATATAGTCTGTGATTTTGCAGTAGCTAGCACACTCGGAGGAAAATGCCAGCAGACGCCTGTGAGCATGCCTAATTGTGCTCTCTTGGACTCCGGCTGCTGATGGCAAAAAGCGGCATGATCCTGGATTCAACTGGAATTTTTTTTTACAGACTACTCTCATTGGGTAAAATGGTTGATAATAATGTTGAATAAAAAAACAAAGTTTACTGTGTTGATTTTATAACATTCCTAGACTAAAAAAAGACTAAAATCTACCTACTCAGACAGGATTTTAAGGCAGGAAGGCACCCAGTCAATATTTATCTCAATATTTTGAGGTGCAGATAAAATGCAAGTCAATAAATGCCAAATTCAAATAGTTTTTCAGGCATAACCCAATGATTTGTATTCAGTTTTTGCTGCACATCACCCAATTTAACAAGATTTTTTAAACTCTTTGTAGGGAATGACAGGGATGAGGGTTCAATACCTGGATTTTGCGGAATGCCACATTTGGCTACCTACTGACCTCACAATAAAAGGGTGTGCGCTTGCTAGTGCGTATGTATACATTCACTGCACAAATTGGTTAAAGGCTAAAGCCACAATTTCCACCTGTGTCTCTTGCCAAACACAGTCAACATGCACTTTCCAACCTCTCTTTCTTCCTAGAATTAGTATTCCGACACCTTTAATTGTCAGAATGGCATATGCAAGTGGCCTCTGTTGAATGACTGAATGACTGCCCTGTATTGTTTTCCATTCAAAAGGCATTCAAGGCTGAAACACTCCGTATAACATCAATGGGTTGGGCTGAATTGCTGTGGGCTGAATAGGCTGATATGTAAATGTATTAGTTTTGTGAGGACACAAATGATATAAGTCTAAAATCAGGCTGAAGTTTAGTTTGTAAATTATGTATGGAAATTTTAGCGACATAACTATGGAAACCTGTAAGAAGGTTGGTTTATGAGAGCAGAAAACATGAACACAAGATTATATTTTCTTTTGTTCTATAAAATGACAGTAAATCTGTCTGTTATATAATCAAATTTGCAACCCAATGGCCCAGGTTGTCTCAGAATAGCCTTCACTGAGTCACCAGACCAGAAGCAGAGCTGATATTTCCCCTGAATACCCTGTTTGTCTGGTAAATGTAATGTTTCAACAGTAAACATGTAGTCCATAAAGTTCTACTACATTTAGTGAACAGTGAATATATCCCATAATATTAGCAAATGTGAAAATTGAAAATTAGATAATGGACAGAATGACAGTTTGAGGTGAAAATATGGGCTGTTTTGCCACTGAGACAAATGATGTTGGCCAGAGCTACATATAATATCATATATACATATACATATACAATTCAAGTACGCAAGAGACTTACCTGAAGTAAATAAGGAAAAGAATTCTTAAACTCTGACAATATAATTTTTCTATTAGTATTATTAGCCAGTAAATTAATCACAAAAAAAACCTTAAACAATGTTCAAACAACCACAAAGAAAAAAGTAGAAGTCAGCAGAAAGCAAAAGGGGAAATGGATGCACAGTCAACAAATCATAAAGGTCTGGTAAAAATAAATAATTCCTTAACTAAAATGAGGTTTAATATCACTTACATGGCAAACAATGACAAAATATGTAATGTGTGCTAAAATAATCCTAAGATCATTAACAACCTCAAACCGAAACCTACTGTTGATCTTCTGTTGAACTCTAATATGATAAGAATTTCTCAGCTTCCTAGAAGAGTGGAACAGGTTTGTCGTTCCAGTTTTTTCCTGGTATGGTTTTGAGGCTGCAATGAGGCTTCAGTTGCCCTGCCTCATTCCAGGGCTATGCTCCAAAGTACAAAAAGCCAGCTATTACAAACAGCTGAAGAATAGGAGCTGCTAAATCCAATGGTGCATGTCTGTTCACTGCTCCCCGGTCCATAGTGGTGCTGGTACGAATCTGGAACCAAGTCTGGCTATTGAAAAACCTCTGGTCATCTTCTGAGCTCCTCCTATATCCTCTTCTTCCACTTCGGCACATAATCCACCACATTGTTAAAAGCTGCTGGTACACCAGTCTGCACATCTTAAAGCTGTCAGAACACCAACAGAGACAACTTAAACCAGGGGCACACCCTCCAGCACACCTTAAAGCTTTCAGCACACAATTCAGCACATAATCTAGCACATCTTAAAATATCTGGCACACTATTTATCAAATGATCCAGCACATGTAAAAACATTCAGCACACCATCCAGGACATCTTAAATCAGCTGGCAAACCATTTGATACACCATCCAGCACTTCTTAAACCATCTGCCACACCATTTAGCACATTATCTAGCACATTTTAAATCAGCCTGTACACATTCAGGACAACATTTTGGACATCTTAATGTAACTACCACTATCCAGCACGTTCTAAAGCACCCGGCACAATATTTGTCACATATCAGAGGACACATCCATATCATTAGTGCACTTTAAAATGTGTATTAAGACTGTTTGATGTGTGACAAAATCCAGATTCAACAATCAGACTAATATATTGCATACACATATTTGATGCATATGTACACAGAGTGAAAATGTCTTTGGACATCTTTAGACTCCTCCGAGTGTCTCGTCTGGCAAATCCAAGTGTTCTTTTGGTGTCTCCAAGTGTTCCTTAGGGCATCTTTAAGTGTCCCGTTGGACAGCTCCAATAGTCCCTTTTGGTATCTCCAAGTGTCCCTTTAGCATCTCCAAATGTCCCTTTGGACGTCTCCAAGTGTGTCATTAGGCATCACCAATGTCCTTTTGGTGTCTCCAAGTGTTCATTTGGCATCTCCAAGTGCTCCTTTGGGCATCTCCAAGTGTTTCTGTTAAATAGATCCAGTATATTATTGAATGGCTGAGGCTACTGCCCGTTACTAAATACAGCAGTAATTCAGATAAACACACTCCATCAGGATAAAATGTCCAACTCTAGCTAAAAAAGCTCTATTATGTGCTGTTTTAATTAGGAAATCAATAAATCAAAATAAAACTGAACTGGAGTGTAAACTGAATTGAGTTTAATTAAAAGAAACAACATCAGGTGGAAATATTTATTACTGAATGTAAAAAGGCATCAGACGCATAAAAACGCATTCTGTGCTTAAATATACACTGTGCATAAAAAACTGTTTCTGTGCGCAAAAGCGCATCCTGTGCGTAAAAGCGCATTCCGTGCGTAAAAGCGCAATCCGTGCGTAAAAACGCGCGCCATGCGTAAAAACGCATTCCGTGCGTAAAAGCGCTGACCATCTGTAAGCGCCTATTCGGGCTTTGTGTAAAAACTGACGTCATTTGTAAAAGCCAATTTTCCTATTAAAATACATTTCTGCAGCTTCCACTATATATTTATATAGTTTTTTATATAGATATATTTTAACTTCACTAAATAAATTTTTCTACTTCAGAATTCTCCAGCTTTCTACCAGTTGATAAATGAAGCTGATCTTCACTGCTGCAGCTTCTCCTAAAACAGTGTTAAATCGGCTCTAATTCATTTAGAAATGGAGCTACATTAATGGGTATTAAATGGAAGGGGGTAAATAACTTTAGCTGTTTAGACTGAGGAACTCTGCTGTTTCTATTGTCTCGCCCTGAACTTCTCCGCGCGGCGCTCACCTATCCTAACAACGCGGACAGCGTTTCTGATTGGTCAAGAGAATTGGTTCCTGACCAATGAGAAGCGCCATTTAGCAATTTTTTAGACCCTGGATGCATAGTTTGATAGTAAAAAAGGAGATCTGGGAAATGTATCTGTCTATAATTAATATAACACATCAGTACTAAATATATGTAGATGCAAATTTAAATAAATTCTTATATAATCTCTACAGTTACACAGTGCTGGTGTCTAATTTTGTGAACACTAGGTGGCAGTAAGGCTATGAACACACTTTACACACACAAATAGAAGCTGACACAAATACCTGTCAACATTGTTTATTTCATATTCTATTGAATATAAAAGCAGTGAAACCATGTTCATTTGAAACATTACCATCTCTAAGTGTTTTGGGCATCTCCAAGTTTTGCTTTTGGCATCTCCAAGTGTCCTTGGGCATCTCCAAGTGTCCCTTTTGGCACCTTCAAGTGTCCCTTTGGGCATCTCCAAGTGTCCTATTGGGCATCTCCAAGTGTCCCTTTGGGCGTCACCAAGTGTCCCTTTGGGCATTTCGAAGTGTACCTTTGGACAAAAGTAAAAAAAACTCAACATCAGGTGATCATTTATCACTGAAAGTAAAAAGGCACCAGACCCATAAAAACGCATTCTGTGCTTAAATATGCGCTCTGTGCATAAAACGGTTTCCGTGCGTAAAAGCGCATTCCGTGCGTAAAAGCGCATTCCGTGCGTAAAAGCGCGCACCGTGCGTAAAAGCGCAATCCGAGCGTAAAAACGCGCATCATGTGTAAAAATGCATTCCGTGCGTAAAAACGCGCGCCGTGCGTAAAAACGCATTCGGTGCGTAAAAACGCATTCGGTGCGTAAAAGCGCGCGCCGTGCGTAAAAGCGCTGACCATCAGTAAGCGTGCATTCTGTGCGTAAAATCGGGCTTTGTGTAAAAACTGACGTTGTTTGTAAAAGCGTGCGCTGTGCCCAAACACCCACTGAGAGTGCTCAGAATAAAAAATAAAATCACTTTTTAAAGCTTCTGTAGAGCATTAAGAAGATTTAGTGAAGTTAATATAAATCAGTGGAAGCTGCAGAAATGTATTTTAAGGAGAATTCCCCAGAAAATGATTACTTTATGGGTTCTTAGTAAAAACAAAGGTTCAATGCAGAACCATGAAATCTTACAGAACCATCTGAATGATTTAATGTTTGCTCAACACTCGTTGTCTGGTTAGAAGATTCTTCTCTGTTTGTAAATCAATTTTTCTACTTCACAATTCTCCAGCTTTCTACCAGGTGATTAATGAAGCTGATCTTCACTTCACTCTCACTTCTACACTGCTGCAGCTTCTCCTGAAACAGTGTTAAATCTGCTC
Source organism: Astyanax mexicanus (assembly GCF_023375975.1). NCBI lineage: Eukaryota > Metazoa > Chordata > Actinopteri > Characiformes > Acestrorhamphidae > Astyanax > Astyanax mexicanus. Next base: position 22,459,245 of record NC_064431.1, read on the forward strand.
TAATTCACTTATAAAGGGAGCTACGTTAAGGGGTATTAAAATGAAGTGGGGTAAATAACTTCAGCTGTTTAGAATGAGGAGCTCTCTGCTGTTTATTTTGTCTTGCTCTGAACTTCTCCGCGCGGCGCTCACCTATCCTAACAACGCGGACAGCGTTTCTCATTGGTCAAGAGAATTGTTTCCTGACCAATGAGAAGCGTTTCTCTGGTTGGGGCTGTTGCAGCGTAACTCGCAATGTTGCCAATTTAACCATTTAGCCTTTTTTTTAGACCCTTCTGCTAAATTTGTCTCTTTCTCACTCCGAAACACAATTCCCCACATGCTAATTCAACAGGGTTAAGTCGTGAAAACCTACAGTTTTGATTATTATAATCTGACAGTGTTGAAATGCACTGTTTTATTACATGTATGATGAGTTTTATGTCACATGATGGAGAATTGAACATGATCAGAAATTTAAAATGTTGTTCAAATTAGGCAATGTTATTAAGTGAGTATCATGAGAACGTTTTTACAATGATGTTGATAAAATATAAGCAGTACAATACAGAACTTTGAAAAACGTTGGAAGAGCGTACACTCTAAAAAACAGAGGTACGATATGAGTACTTTTTTGTACTTAAAGGTACACTCTTCATAATTGTACCCTCAAAGGTACAATATTGGTCTTTACAGGGTCAGATTTGTTCCCTCTAAAGTACAAAGTCATTTCTAACAGAAATAAGTACAGATTTGTACCATTTAACCAGCCAAAGGGTACATTCAGTATTCTGTATCACTGTACTAATGAACAGTATATATTTAAATTGCACATTTTTTATTTTAAAGCCAGACAATTTTGGATCATCAAGTTTTTGAGCCATATTTAGATAATGATAATGTTTATAATTTTTATAATCTTTACTGGCACAAAAAACATGGGTACAAAAAAGGACTTTCACTGAAAGGTACTTTTTTGTACCTCAATATAAGGTACAGCCCCAGCGACAAGCTTTGTACTCTTTTGGGTACAAATCTGTACTTACTTTTCTTAGAGTGTAGACAACGCCTGTTCAACTTAGTTTATTTGGGAATTTTGATTGTTCAATGGTGGGTTCTTTGTTGCTCAGTTTTTTTATACTGGCGCTTATCATTACATTTTACAGTTAACAAATATCACTTCATTTAATGATTGATGCTGAACGATGCTGATAAATGGATAGAGGGCGCTCAAAGCTCGAGCTTTACCTCTGACTCCTGTATACTATTATATATTTTAATCAGACGGCTGGATAGATGGCTAAACTGATAAATGGATGGATACATAGATTGATAGTTAAAAAGGAGATCTGGGAAATGTATTTGTCTATAATTTATATAACATATCAGTACTAAATATATGTATATGCAAGTTTAAATAAATCCTTATGTAATCTCTACAGTTACAAGGTGCTGCTGTATAATTTGTGAACACGAGGTGGCAGTAAGGCTATGATCACACTTCACCCACACAAATAGAAGCTGATACAAATACCTGTCAACATTGTTTATTTCATATTCTATTGAACATAAAAGCTGTGAAATCATGTTCATTTGAAACATTACCATCTCTAAGTGTTTTGGGCATCTCATCATGTCCCTTTTGGCACCTCTAAGTGTCCCTTTGGGAATCTCCAAGTGTCCCTTTGGGCATCTCCAAGTGTCCATTTGGGCATCACCTCATGTCCCTTTGGGCATCTCCAAGTGTCCTATTGGGCATCTTCAAGTGTCCATTTGGCCATCTCTAAGTGTTCCTTTGGGCATCTCCAAGTGTCCTATTGGGCATCTCCAAGTGTCCATTTGGGCATCTCCAAGTGTCCCTTTGGCATCTCCAAGTGTCCCCTTTGGCATTTCCAAGTGTCCCTTTCGGCATCTCCAAGTGCCTTTTGGCATGTCCAAGTGTCCCTTTGAGCATCTCCAAGTGTCATTTGGGCATCTCTAAGTGTCCCTTTGGGCATCTCCAAGTGTTCCTTTTGGCATCTCCAAGTGTCCCTTTTGGCACCTCCAAGTGTCCCTTTGGGCATCTCCAAGTGTCCTATTGGGCATCTTCAAGTGTCCATTTGGGCATCTCTAAGTGTTCCTTTGGGCATCTCCAAGTGTCCTATTGGGCATCTCCAAGTGTCCATTTGGGCATCTCCAAGTGTCCCTTTGGGTATCTCCAAGTGTCCTTTTGGCATCTCCAAGGGTCCTTTTGGCATCTCCAAGTGTCCCTTTTGGCTTCTCCATGTGTCCCTTTGGGCATCTCCAAGGGTCCTTTTGGCATCTCCAAGTGTCCCTTTGGGCATCTCCAAGGGTCCTTTTGGCATCTCCAAGTGTCCCTTTGGGCATCTCCAAGTGTCCCTATTGGATTCTCCAAGTGTCCTTTTGGCATGTCCAAGTGTCCCTTTGGGCATCTCCAAGTGTCCTTTTGGCATCTCCAAGTGTCCCTTTTGGCATTTCCAAGTGTCTGTTTGAGCATCTCCAAGTATCCTGCTGTATAATTTGTGAACACGAGGTGGCAGTAAGGCTATGATCACACTTCACCCACACAAATAGAAGCTGATACAATTACCTGTCAACATTGTTTATTTCATATTCTATTGAACATAAAAGCTGTGAAATCATGTTCATTTGAAACATTACCATCTCTAAGTGTTTTGGGCATCTCCTCATGTCCCTTTTGGCACCTCCAAGTGTCCCTTTGGGCATCTCCAAGTGTCCCTTTGGGCATCACCTCATGTCCCTTTGGGCATCTCCAAGTGTCCTATTGGGCATCTTCAAGTGTCCATTTGGGCATCTCTAAGTGTTCCTTTGGGCATCTCCAAGTGTCCTATTGGGCATCTCCAAGTGTCCATTTGGGCATCTCCAAGTGTCCTTTTGGCATCTCCAAGGGTCCTTTTGGCATCTCCAAGTGTCCCTTTGGCATCTCCAAGTGTCCCTTTGGGAATCTCCAAGTGTCCCTTTTGGATTCTCCAAGTGTCCCTTTCGGCATCTCCAAGTGCCTTTTGGCATCTCCAAGTACCTTTTGGCATCTCCAAGTGTCCCTTTGGCATCTCCAAGTGTCCCTTTGGGAATCTCCAAGTGTCCCTTTTGGATTCTCCAAGTGTCCTTTTGGCTTCTCCATGTGTCCCTTTGGGCATCTCCAAGTGTCCCTTTTGGCACCTCCAAGTGTCCCTTTGGGCATCTCCAAGTGTCCCTTTTGGCACCTCCATGTGTCCCTTTGGGCATCTCCAAGTGTCCTATTGGGCATCTCTAAGTGTTCCTTTGGGCATCTCCAAGTGTCCTATTGGGCATCTCCAAGTGTCCATTTGGGCATCTCCAAGTGTCCCTTTGGGTATCTCCAAGTGTCCTTTTGGCATCTCCAAGGGTCCCTTTGGCATCTCCAAGTGTCCCTTTGGCATCTCCAAGTGTCCCTTTGGGAATCTCCAAGTGTCCCTTTTGGATTCTCCAAGTGTTCCTTTGGGCATCTCCAAGTGTCCTTTTGGCATCTCCAAGTGTCCCTTTTGGTTTCTCCATGTGTCCCTTTGGGCATCTCCAAGGGTCCTTTTAGCATCTCCAAGTGTCCCTTTGGGCATCTCCAAGGGTCCTTTTGGCATCTCCAAGTGTCCCTTTGGGCATCTCCAAGTGTCCCTATTGGATTCTCCAAGTGTCCTTTTGGCATATCCAAGTGTCCCTTTGGGCATCTCCAAGTGTCCTTTTGGCATCTCCAAGTGTCCCTTTTGGCATTTCCAAGTGTCTGTTTGAGCATCTCCAAGTATCCTTTTGGAATCTCCAAGTGTCCCTTTTGGGTATCTCCAAGTGTCCCTTTGGAATCTCCAAGTGTCCCTTTGGAATCTCCAAGTGTCCCATTTGGCATCACCAAATGTCTATTTTATATAAATAAATGTTAAAATGTATTTTTTGTTTGGATGCATTTTATAATCCTTTTTAAATTCATAATTTTGCATCAGCACAACTAAACACACTTGAGTACAGCCAACAACAAAATGTTTCGCTGCAGGAACTAAGAAAAAAAGAACATTTGTGCAACTGTACAATTGTTTAAGGGGGTTGAAGGGGTCTCAGTGAAGTATAAACACTATTTGGTGTAAAATACAGAGCAGTAAGTAGTTTTACATTTTGCTCTAAATAAGAAGTAACACACATTTACAAAATCAAATGGAACACAGATATAATCTGTGACTTATAGTTCTATAAATCCATATTCCGCTCAACGCAACGCATCATGCACCGCGCCATGCAGCGGGTCTCTCTATTGAAATTAATAGGATGCAATGCAGCTGTTTATGGGGCGTGGCTATTTTAATTAAATGTTCCGTTTAGAGAGGTTACCATGATGTAGTTTCTGAGCAGTTTTATCCACCTGACTGGGTTTTAGACTAGGGTTATATAATGGTTTCTCTGGTCGTGGACTGGTCCGTGCAGAAAGTGAATTGTGATTCTGTTAATGATTCTGAAAGAGATCGTGCAGTCTATGACTGTCACAGTGAACTTTAATTGATATTCACGTCATTTGCGTGGCTCATAAAGTTCAAGAATTAATAGACAGTTAAGTTAAATTCTTTCTTTAAAATCGACTATAATTTATCTGTAAACATTTGCTACCAGACATTCTACTGTTTGTGCTTTTACGATTTTTATTACAGTGTAAGTATTTTATATTAAATGAACCAATAGACCTTTTACATTTGCATGTTGGTAATGCGGAATCATAAATAGCAGGTTTAAGGAGTTTCTGGATGTGTTGTAATGAATGGCTGAGGCTACTGCCGGTTACTAAATACAGCAATAATTCAGATAAACACTCTCACCACAGTTTATAATCCATCAGGATTAAATGTCTAACTCTAGCTAAAAGGCTTTGCTTATTACGTGTTATTTTAATGATAAAATCAATAAAACAAGAATAAAACTGAACTGGAGTGTGAACTGAATTGAGTTTAAATAAAAGTAAAAACACTCAAAACATCAACATTCATTAAACATTTATTTAGGTTTTAAGCAATGACATGTTTAACAACAAGTCACAGCACAATGAGGTGAAAAGATAATTTATCACTGAATGTAAAAATACACCAGATCCATAGAAATGCGCCGTGCACAAATGTACAATCCGTGCGTAAAAACGCATTCTGTGCGTAAAAGCGCATTCCGTGCGTAAAAACGCATTCCGTGCGTAAAAGCGCGCGCCGTGCGTAAAAACGCACACACCGTGCGTAAAAACACATTCCGTGCGTAAAAACGCTTTCAGTGCGTAAAAACACGCTACGTGCGTAAAAACGCTTCCTGCATAAAAGCACTGACCTTTCGTAAGCGCGTATTCCGTGCGTAAATTCGTGCGCTTTGTGTAAAAATTTGCATCGTTTGTAAAAGCATTGCGCTGAGAGTGTGCAGACTAAAACCCCAAAACCTACAGAAAATCAAACTCCTTCTTGGATGTTGATAATATATATAATATTATATTTATACTTTTGGTGATTCACAGAATCACTTTTTAAAGGTTCTGTAGAGCCTTAAAAATATTTAGCAGCAAAGAATAAGCTTCTAACAAGACAACGAGTGTTAAGAAAGCACTGAAGAAATCAGATGGTTATTTGCCATGTCATGGTTCTTCACTGAACCTCTGTTTTTACTAAGAACCCCTAAACTACCCACCACCTGAAGAACCCTCCTGTTGCGTAAAAGCGTCGTAAAAGCGCATTCCGTGCATAAAAATGTGCGCGTGTATAAAGCGCATTCTGTGCGTAAAAGCACGAGCCGTGCGTAAAAGCGCATTCTTTGCGTAAAAGCACTTGCCCTCCTTAAGCGCGCATTCAGTGCGTAAAAGCGCGCGCCTTGTGTAAACACTCTCGTCGGTACACTAGCGTGCGCTGTACACAAACGCTCACTGGGAGTGCTCAGACTTAAACCCCAAAATCTACAGAGAAACACGTGACTACCGTACTTCTCGGGTGTTGGTCATTTATATTATATTATATTTATATGTATATATGTGTTTAGCTACACTGACTAGAAGTTAAAATGTTCACTGACTTGTAGCGCTGATTGGTGATTCACAGAATCACTTTTTAAACCAGACAACGAGTGTTAAGAAAACATTAAATCATTCCGATGTTTTTTGAGATGTCATGGTTCTGCACTGAATCTCTGTTTTTATTAGCAAACCTTAAAATACCCATTTCCTGAAGAATCCTCCTGTTAAAATCAGAAAATACATTTCTGCAGCTTCCACTGATTTATTTTAACATTAAATCAGTTTTTTTCTACTTCAGAATTCTCCAGCTTTCAACCAGGTGATTAATAAAGCTGACCCTCACTTCACTCTCACTTCTGCACTGCTGCAGCTTCTCCTAAACAGTGTTAAATCTGCTCTACTTCACCCAGAAAAGAAGCTACATTAAGGGGTAGTAAAAGGCAGGGGGGTAAATAACTTCAGCTGTTTAGACTGAGGAGCTCTCTGCTGTTTCTCGCCCTGAACTTCTCCGCGCGGCGCTCACCTATCCTAACAACGCGGACAGCGTTTCTGGTTGGTCAAGAGAATTGTTTTCCGACCAATGAGAAGCGCTGCTCTGTTTGGGTGTTGAAGCATAACACGTCAAGTTGCCAACTTATCGATTTAGTATCCAGTTTTAGCGACTTTTCGGACCCTTCTGCCAAATGTCTCTCTCTTTCATTCCGACACACAATTCACCACATGCTAATTCAACAGGGTTATGTTGTGAGATTCTATGTTTTTATTATTATAATGTGACAGTGTTTAAATACACTGTTTCATTAAATGTATGATGAGTTTTATTGTCACATGATGGAGAATGGAACATGATTGGAATTTTGAAAGTTGTCCAAATTAGGCAATGTTATCTAGTGAGGGGATTATGAGAACGTTTTTGCAGAACTTTGGAAATGTTGGATGAATAACGCCTGTTCAACTTTATTAGTTTATTTGGGCAAATTTGTAAAAAACAAAAAAGCTCCTAATTCTCATTTTCTTCTTTTTTATTGGTGTGATCTTTGTTGCTCAGCACTCTTATATTGGCGTGTATCATTTAATTTTACACCTAACAAATATCACTTCCTCTACTGACTGATGCTGACTGACTGACGGTCTCTATACACTAGAGGGCGCTCAAAGCTTGAGCTTTACCTCTGTACATTTTATTTAGACAGCTGAATATAAGGCTAAATGGGTAGATGTATGGTTAAGAAGGGAAAATGGAAAATCTAGCTGTCTATATTTTATATAACACATCAGTACTAAATATACGTAGATGCTAGTTTAAATAAATCCTTATATAATCTCCACAGTTACACGGTGCTGCAGTCTTACTTGTGAACACTAGGTGGCAGTAAGGTTATGAACACACTTTACACACACACATAGATGCTGATACAAACATTGTTTATTCCATATTCTATTGAACATAAAAGCAGTAAAACCATGTTCGTTTGAAATATGACCTAAATGCGCAAACTACCTGTAGAGATCCTTCTATACATAAATAACCCAACCCAGTGAGGATTTGTAAAAGTGCATTATTTGTTCATAGCTGAAGAAGTTCATTCGTGATCAGTGGATGTAGCATAACCTTCAGCTTAAATCTAGTGTTTAACATATGTCCCAACATTTTCACACCTTGTTTATGGAAAAATGAGAACAAGAGTCCTTCCCACAGTGTAGCTTAAGCTTTAAATACAGCTTTGGGGAAAAAGAGACCACTTAAAATTGATTAATTTCTTTGGTTTTATCAAATTAAAAATCTCTGGAATATAATCAAGAGGAAATGGATGATCACAGGTCATCAAACCAAGCTGAACTGTTTGAATTTTTGCACCAGGAGTGACAGTATAAAGTTATCCAAAAGCAGTGTGTAAGACTGGTGGAGGAGAACATGCCAAGGTGCATGAAAACTGTGATTAAAAAACAGGGTTATTCCACCAAATATTGGTTTCTGAACTCCTAAAACTTTTTATAAATATGAACTTGTTTTCTTTGCATTATTTGAGGTTTGAAAGCTCTGCATCTTTTTTTGTTAATTTGACCATTTCTCATTTTCTGCAAATAAATGCTTTAAATGACAATATTTTTATTAGGAATTTGGGAGAAATGTTGTCCGTAGTTTATAGAATAAAACAACAATGTTCATTTTACTCAAACATATAACTATAAATAGCAAAATCAGAGAAACTGATTCAGAAACTGAAGTGGTCTCTTAAGGTTAATTTATTTTTTTCCAGAGCTTTATATTACAATCATGACCATTACTTCTGATATAATTTCTGCATTAATAAACTACATTAACTATATGTGCAGATGTTTATAATGTTGTTTGTATATTCCTATGATATATATATATATATATATATATATATATATAAAATCATCCTTATTGTATACTTTTTTTCAAGATCACAAACAACACTCCAGCTCATCCAGAAGGAAAAAATGAAGCACCATCATTCCAGAGAACACAGTTCTTCCACTACTCCACAGTTAAGCGATGGGAGGGATTTACACCCCTTTAAGTGTAAATCCTTTCTGGCATTATGGATCGAGCCAATAGGTTCATAAAGTTAAATGCATTCATCAAAAGGAGTGTCTGAAGTCCATTTGGACATATAGTGTGTGTGTATATATAGTATAGTTACATAATAAGCCCCTTTTTATGTTATATAACATTCTGTAGTCCACATTCTTTTCTATCAGTGTTCTCTTACTACAATACCCAGCATGCATCCTGCAAGTAAATGTAGCTGCATGTATCCTTCTCAGGCCTGCTGGAGCCCTGGGCCTTTAATCCGCTTCTCCTCCTTTCATTTTTGGGCTGGTCTGAAGCCATGTCCGGAAACTCCCAAACGATGTCAGTGAGCGTGTCGCTGTCTGAAACAGGATGCAGGGTTAGAAGAAGACAGACAGATTAAGTTTTGCCTACAGTAAAACCTAGAAGCACACCTCCTGACACAGTTGCACACATACAGTCATTGCATCAGCCAGTAATGACAGAGCTAATCATTTAAAATAAATAATGAGTGAGATCAGGGTTTTTCTTCATAGAATAGATGCAAGCAACTGTGTAGGTGCAGTGATTAACCCTCTTGTTTTGTTTATTTGTCTGGAACAGCAATGGTGCATGTTTAATAATCCAAAAGATCTCTAAAAACAAAAAAAAAATCCTAACAAGCAGTGTGAATATTTCATTACTAACTCCATTACTAATTATTTTATTAATATTTAGTGCAGTGGTGTTCCTTACCTCTAACAGGTAATGATTCAATTAGGATAATTTACTCATTTTCATAGAAAAAAATACATGTTCAAACTTTTTTAATGTTTCACTACTTTATCACTTTTGAAAGACCAACATATAAAACACAATATGTTTACATAACATTAAACATAACGTTGCAACTTTGTTTTAGTTTTAGTTTTTGAAGGAGGATGGCTGCAAATATGTGAGATGAACCATTTTTATATTATATATTACACTAATTTAAGCAAGCAGAAGAAGTTTCATACTGAAAAAATACTTTTAACTATTTTTTTCTAGATCTTAAAACTTTAAAACGGGTTAATTTGACCTGTAACATAACAGGAGGGTTAAAAAACATTTGTTTTAAATTTTCATGATTTTTGTGAAAGCCTTAGCCCCAGAGAAAGCTGTTTTGATTTCAGACAACACTAAGTAAGGAGATAAACACGATCCATGTCCAGGAATCAGTGCTTCAAGACACGTCTATAAACTCAAAAAATATATATATTTATAAAATAAATAAAAATAAATAAAATGCCACTATCCCGGGACCAATTAAAAACAGATTTTTTTGCATCTTTACAAAAACTTTTCAATGTTTGGCATAGTGAGAATCATGTGTCAGTCTTTCTTTATGTTATGTCAGAATTTTGTGATGAACGGACCAATAGAAATGCTCCAAAAATGTCCAATATGTATCAATTAGGGGTGTGCCATATCGTTTCAGACACATTAATTTGCCAACATTTTTAAATGTCATACACAATATTATACCCTGAAATATTGAGCCATATCACCCACCCCTAATTATCACATCAGGGTACTACTTTTTGCTGCTTTTAGCAAAAGAAAAATTCACACTGTTTCCCATTTCCCATTATATATCTACTAGAGACAGATTATATCTGTCCAGTATCATTTATTTTACTTTAATCCTGGATATATGGAGATATATGGAGTGCATTATTAGTATCATGACATTCTGGATCACTGACTTCTCTTACAAATCTGATAAAATTCTTGTATTTTTTATTTTCTCAGTTAGGGGTGAGCCCTATGGTATTGTATGCAATAATAAACATTACTTGTCATAATTTGTTACTAAGGTAAACCTTAGATTTATATGAATTTATATTCATTTTTAAGCCCATAACCACACCACCACCAATCACCGATCCCTGATCCATCCCCAGTAATAAGAGCAGGTTTATCAGCACTCACTCTGTCCTTCTGCTTTACTCTCCGAGGACTCTGAACAAAACTGGGGTCTATAAAGAGAAGACAACTCATTTAGGACAAGATTCCACTTGAACACACTAGATATATTGGGTGACACCTGCACTTTGAGTATGTGATAAACCCACAAAACCAGGAGAGCAGAGAGAGAATCCCCCGCACCAAGAAAGACAAAGCACATGAGAAGTTGAAGAGTTCAAGAGCATTGTAGTTTTATTCTTTAAGCTGTTTTTTTTCTTCAGTGTTTTATAAGACAAACAAGTTCCTTTGTTGATTTCAGTTAAGGAAATAGAACAAGGACGTCTCCAAATATCCAACAGTATGAAAAAACAGAACAGAGACAAATCCTTAACCGAATGCCGAGCACAAGCCTTCAAGAACAGTCCATGTGCTGTTTTTACGACAGTTATTCAAAAGCATTTTACAGTTCCACGTTAAACACAAACCTAAAAACTCAACACTGGCCAGTTTTGTACTGAATGGGCCTCAAACAAGACAGCATTTACACCAGGGCACTACAAGTAATTTGTATATGGATTGAATTCTCATCAGATTTTCGCCATGTGTGTTTACACTTGGATATCATATGCATCTCCGGAATTTATTTAAATATGTGAATTTACTTTACTTGTTGGGGTGAATATTACTGCATTATTATTTTATTGTACTGGGAAAAATAATGGTGGTGAAATGTGTCTGACTGATGCATTTACAATGTGTTTATAACACATGGCCTAAAAATGTGTATCAGACCATCTCCTAAATTATTTATTTTAAGTCTTGGGTGCATTTTACGCTTGCGTGCATTTTTAAGAGGCTTGAAGTGACCAAGTGTAAACAGTGCATGATTGAACTTTCTGTTTCTAATTTGGGATCAAAAATGCATATTGTCACAGTGTCATGATAATACCTTGTCTATTTTGTATTATTTTTACATTAACATGTATTTTTAAAAAAACATACGGAAAACCATTTTAGAGAAACATGGTTTCATTAGAACAGCGACAACATGCACCTTTATCCCTTTTTTGAAAATAAAGTGTTTTTGTCCATTTCTATACACACATTTATGGACAGACGTATTGGGACACCTATATATTACACATTACACTTGCAGCCAACACGCTCTGAGGAAAGTGTCGGATACCCAGCTCTGATACATTAGCCAACAGACACCTGTGTTGGCTTCCATCAGAATGAAAGTTGACCACTGTTTATTGAGCTTTTTAGAACAAACCATTCTTTCACTACTGCTCGAAAAGGCAGACTACATAGATGGGGGCTTCATTTTATACACCTGCTTTGTCAAAAAAATGGACTGCAGGAAACAACTAAATTCAACGATTAAGAGGTGTGTCCCAACACTTTTGTCCATAAAGTGTAGTTTATCCCTTGCAGCTCCTAAAAACCTTCTTTAAACATGCTCAACTCTGTTCAGCTGGAATGCATTCAATTAGCCATCATGACGTAACACCTACATAACCACTTCTATTGATCGCTTAACGTTCTCGTCCAAGAGCTGAAACTGGGTTAACGAAGTTCATGCGGACACACGGAAACACATCGATCAGCTCCCAGAGTTCCATTGTGGGTCGCTTCCGACATCAGATGTTGTGAGAAAGTCATGCATTTTTATAAAACGACTATACAGTCGGCTGGTTGGCGCAAGGGATCATGCTCGCGAGCACGAACAGCACGCATGCGGAAACTTTACACAACACCGACTTCAAAGCAATTGATCTTGATGAAAGCTCCGGACAAAAAGCTCATAACTTGGAAAAATAAATCACGTTACAAGAAATTTGGGGAACTGGGGATACATACATGTACAAATATATAAAACATACAATTATTATATAGCTTCTATAAATAATTTAGTTGAACTAAAACTTTCTAAAACTTTAAAGGGCTTGAAAAGACCCGTAATTCAACTGTATGAGGAACTTAAATCGGGAAATTAGGAATGGGGTTGGGGCGGGGCTTGGAGGGGTGGAAAACTGGCCAATCAGCTAGCAGATTTTAATGAAAGAGCTATAAATGAGCTAATTAATGCGAGGCCAAAGAGAGAAAGAGATTCCAGTTAGTAAAACTGAAATAGCTACGTACGAATATAGCGAATAAAAAAAAAGTATGTATATGGATACGAATTTTCTTCCGTATTCCAGTTAACATTGCACAAGTCCTCCGGGCGGAAAATCATAAATTAAAAAAACAAGAAACAAAAAAAAAAAACACACACACACACACAATGAAAACACACTCAAGGCAGAGTAACAATGTAATAAAGAAAAAAAACATGAACAAATAAAATACTGTCGGTAGGAAAAGTGCACACAGTCGTTCGTATTTGTACATGATGACTAAATAACACTACAACAACAACGTCGTTCCGGCTGGATGCATCCGCTCACAAGCGTACCGAACTATTTACGACTCCCTCCTACGAGATTTGACGGGATTTTACGAGATTTAGCAGTTCCTATGTGATCCCGCTACTGTACTGTCCTGATTTCAGCTTGACTAGCATCATTCCACGCCCACTCTACGCTAATCAGTGGTGCTTCAGTGATGCCTGGCGTATCGCGTTAGCCACCCTGAACGCCCTGTCGCTACTACAGCAATAAATGATAGCTACACCAGTTTCACAAAGTTTTCTAAATGCTGTTGGGACACTGGAAACTGTTTGTTATGAGGGCTAGTCCTGTGAACGTGAACGAGTCATCTGGGACAGCACTATCGGGATCTATCAGGAATCAGGAATGTGACCGAAGATATTATTATTGTTGTTCCCAAATGAGACAGAGGCTGACCGCTACAGGAAATACAGGGTCCCACCCCCTGCCTCAGCCCTAACTCTGCCTACTTAACACTCGTCTATAGTAAGGCAGATAAACTCCTGAATGCACTTCTTGTACTGCTGTTCAGTGGGGCTGCTGCCGGGGTATTGACCTGGCTGGCCGAGGGGTCCGTCCGCCTCACGCATCTCCTCATTCATCCGGGCCAACCGCAACCTAAACCAAAGCAAAAGAAACGAGAAAAAAAAATGGATTAGGAATGCAATCCTAATGCATACGGAAAATTTTATGGATTGCAAATACAGCTCTGGAAAAATAATAATAAGAGACCACTTAAAAATGATGAGTTTCTTTAATTTTACCAAATTGAAAACCTCTGGAATATAATCAAGAGGATGGATGATCACAAGCCATCAAACCAAACTGAACTGCTTGAATTTTTGCACCAGAAGTGAGTGGCATAAAGTTATCCAAAAGCAGTGTGTAAGACTAGTGGAGGAGAACATGCCAAGATGCATGAAAACTGTGGTTAAAAACCAGGGTTATTCCACCAAATATTGATTTTTGAACTCTTAAAACTTTATGAATATAAACTTTATGAATATAAACGTTTTCTCTGCATTATTTGAGATCTGAAAGCTCTGCATCTTTTTTGTTATTTCAGCCATAAATAAATGCCCTAAATGACCATATTTTATCTGGAATTTGGGAGAAATGTTGTCCGTAGTTTATAGTATAAAACAACAATGTTCATTTTACTCAAACATAAACCTATAAATAGCAAAATCAGAGAAACTGATTCAGAAACTGAAATGGTCTCTTATTTTTTTCCAGAGCTGTATATGGCTATACAATGTATACAATATGCATATGTGGCCAATCTTTAATTATATATGTGCATATATTCATATATATAATCTGATTTTTGTGTGGGTTAGGCACTAGAACCACAATCAGAAACAAATTAGTACCACATCTTGAATTTAACACAGGAAGCAATACTATTAATGCTAATTCCTCACAGTGTAACAATGTCTGCGTTCGCTGCCTGCACAGCGACGGTCAAAGGGTCCTGTCCGTCCTCGTCCACCTCTGTCTGAGAGGCCCCTCGCTTCAGGAACAGACACACTTGCCTGTGCACAGAACAGAGTAGAAAAAAAGTTATTGCAACTCCATAGCAAAATGAATAAGCAAAATTTTCCCATTTACTTCAAACATAGTCAGCCAAGACATGTTAGCTCACATATCCATATACTAAAGTGATTTGAGGCCATCAGCATGCACTAAAATGTGTTTGCTTATGTGTTTGTTAGGGGAATCATTATCAGGTCAGTACAAATGCATTTTGAATGTTTTACAGGCAAAAATGAGCACTGAAAGACTGCTAAACAATATACTGGAGAGAATCAGTAACAGTGTTCAAAGTCTGTCTCACCCAGTGTGGCCTAGACATGTGGCGTGGTGAAGAGGACCCCGTCCTCTCGCATCTCTCTGATTGACATCGGCTCCGTTTTGCAGAAGAAACTCACAGGCTATCAAAGAACCCTGAAGGGGAAAGAGAGAGAGAGAAGGGATATGTTTAAGAAAGCTATACAGCATTCTGTAATGCACGGGTTCTAATCTGCTGCATTTAGTGATTGTAAGCTGTCCAATACCTTAAAATATCCCTTATATATAATGCTGTTTTATTATTTCAAACTCATTGCTCACTGAATTGCTCAACAGTGGAAGCAAAAATGAAGAATAATTACAAAGTGTTAAGAATATTAAAAGCTATAATAGGCTAATAAATATGCCTATTTAATTGAGTACAAAAAACTAAACTCTGTTCACTTGTTCACTAGTTGTAGTGGTTTAATGGATCACAGATAATCTGTATTAATCGTCCCTTCACTGTTTTGGATGCATCAAAACTGTGGATTTAACAAAAAAATGATCAACATCAATGATGTATCATCAATTGTTTTTCTGACATTGTTACTTTTTATTATAATAATTTCCTCAATCTGGACACAAAGCTGCAGTAAAAACATACAGACTAGGCAGCTGTTCGGCATGTAAATGGAGTGTACAAGCACAGCCACACATCTGCGGCGCAGAGTATCGCTCTGGTGTGTGTGTGAAGAGCGGAGTTATATTAGTGTGAGTAATTTGGAGTTTTATTTGGACATGCTCTGAGTGTAAAAATGCTAAAGTCAACTCAGAATGATGCACTCCACTATATACTATATACCATAGGTCGGCAATAGGCGGCCCGCGGGCCAGATGCGGCCCGCAAGCAAGAAACATCTGGCCCGTGAGGTTGAACTATAATGAAAAAAAAAATCGGACTGTCCGTCTCAAAAATGCTCTTTTTTTAGAAACTTAATTTTCCAAAACAGAAAAATTTATTAAAGATTTTTTGATAGAGCCACGGGCTGTTAGATAACTGCTAGCTTTTTTATTCTGTTATTTTTTTTTTATTCGTTTTTTTTTTTTTTTTAACAAACAGGTATATCATTAATAGCGCCCCCAATGGTCAGTCCACAGATTTCACCCACATCAGCCCACTTGAATGTCTGCTTGTCATTTTAAGAGCGCCCTCCCGCCACCGCGCCCGCCAATCCCCCCCCCCCGGCAAGTGCTTGTGGCCCGCCATGTAATGGCTTGGAAAAAATCTGGCCCGCGGCCAAACTTAATTGCCGACCCCTGCTATATACTATGTGGAATGGACTAAAAAGAAAAAAAAGGAACACAAGATACCTCACTTTTATTTTTTATCAATTTATTCAAATTTCAAAATTTTCAAATTGAAAGTGAAAATTACTTTCATATTTGTCACACTTTTTTCTTTTTTTTTGCTGATCTGGAAAATTATCTGGTCCATGACTCAAAATGACTGAGTTTTGTGATCCTCTCTAGTTAGAAAATTGGTTATCTAGCAAACATTAAAAAGTCAGCTGTTTTAACAGCTCTATGTCTGTCTCAGTGTTTAAGACTGGGTTACTTGGTTGCAGGTCGGAAATTATGACTTTCACAATAAAAAAGCAATGGCAGTGTCGGAACGGAGTAACTCACCCCTGACACAGCCTGTATTAAGGGGCTCTTGCTCTCGTCCTCATCGCTGACCAAGTTAACGTCTGCTCCGTGCGCTAGTGCTTCGGCCATGACGGGTAGGTTGCGGGCCCGTGAGGCCTTGTAGAGCAGGGCTCCGGGATGCAGCTCCCGCAAATCCTCTGGATCTGATGCCTCCTGCTCGATTTCCACCTCCTCACTGGACTCCTCAGAGTCCTCACATTCTGCAGGGAAGCGTAGCGAGAGAGAGCATGCTTGAGGTCCAGTGTGTGAGGTGACATTGTTGGTTTGATTTTTTGACATCGATCTTTGACACAACTTTGTTGCTCCAGGTTAAAAACTCACCCTCCTCAGTGACGCTGTCCACCACTGAGCCAAACACCAGGATGTCTGTGCTGCCGTCCGTACTGCCGCCCAGGCCACTGTCGCTGCTGAGACCTGCGGGGCCAATCATTGCCAAGCCACGGACACGTTACTCACACCACGGCCTTATAAAACTCCCAGCTAAAGCATGACACTGTCAGAACAGTTTCTGCTGTAGGTAATATTGCTTAAATTACAATTCATTGTGTATTTTATACACTTTAATACTAAAGCTTACTTATGATTAACGTTGGTAATGTGTCCCCTTCACAGTCTAAAATAATAGGGTAAAATAATTCTTGCTATTTATATGTTATTTTAAACATCACAATCATCAACTACAATTTCATACAACAATTAAAACATCTTAATTCACATCAGTCAATCTGCAATCACTCAAAACATTAAGATAAATGA
The DNA here is from genome assembly GCF_023375975.1 of Astyanax mexicanus. Lineage (NCBI taxonomy): Eukaryota > Metazoa > Chordata > Actinopteri > Characiformes > Acestrorhamphidae > Astyanax > Astyanax mexicanus. The sequence goes on from NC_064431.1 coordinate 22,476,355, forward strand.
TGGAAGAGCTACAATGAAATCCCTGAATATCATCCTTAAAAAAGTTCAATTTCTACTTAACATTATGTATGTCAGACAGAGGCTGACTTGACTTGCTTTAAGAAAGATACCAATTCAAAATGAGGTTGAGACCAAGGCCTAATCCCATTTCTCGTTTGTACCCCATCCCTTGTTTTTGAGTGTAATCCTTCTCTTTGGAACAGAGTTACAAGAGGAGGGAGTAAAATCCTCCCCCTAAGAAAAGCCCGGTACAGATATATATCATTGAAGCGCTAAAGTTCAGCAACCTAGTTGCTGGATAACCAGTAAACTTTAGAGCATTGTATGTCTTCAGAAAAGGGGCAGGTTGTGCAACAATATAAGGTGGAACAGGAAATTTAATTAGCTAGCTACTGAAACAAACTACTAGGGGTTTTTATGCTTGTTATGAAGAAAATGGCCATAAAGCATTGAAACTACACATTAAACTATGGTAATATAGTGGTTATCATCATTTGTAACAAGAAAAATACTTTATTTGTGGGTTTCTTTGATCGCTTGTGAAATGAGATTGGGCCCAAGACTCAGGTATTAAGCACTAGTACTCAGAGAGTCCTGGAGAGTCACATACATCAGAGTAACATGGCTGTTAACTAGAGTATATCCACTGTTAGCTTTATTAGCCAGCTGAGCAAAAGCAGTGTCATGACTTACTGCGAGGCCCAGAGCCTGTGTCAAAGTAGGAGAAGAGCGAGTCAAGTTCATCTGGACAGAATAGTGACTCTCTGCGGAACTTGGCAGCTGCAGCAGCTGAGGAATGAGAAGAGAAACAAAGTGAGTGCTGTCAAAAAAAAAAAAAAAAAAAAAAAAAATATATATATATATATATATATATATAGATGTTTAGTTATCTTTGTGTCACATGATACTTAACAGAGATATGGGATTCTACCTTAAAACATAGTGTACAATCCCCTGTTTATGCCTAATCCTCTAGTATGTCCAAGTGGGCACATTCTTTGAATGAGGGAAGTTAAGTGTAAAATGCTCACTATTTACAAAATCTGTCAGTCATCCCAACAGTTACTTTAGTCCAGTTTAATTTGACCATGTTAGAGTGATGCAGTACCTGCAGATAGGTTGCCTGGCGACACGCTCCCTCCATCGTGCCTGTATTTCCGCCGGGCTTTGGGTGCGCTGACTGAGCTGTGGTTCCTTCTGCACTTTTTCACGCGCCAGTGATGTGACTTCCTGCCCCCCTCCACCAGTGCCTCAGCACCACACATCTTCTTCAGAAAATTCCTCTCCACGTACTTTGCTTTGATCCAGGCCTCCTTCTCTTGCCTGGAAAATATTTATATCATATATAACATATATTAAAATCCTCAAATTTCATTTTCAGTTGCATTGTCAGTTATTTGGTCTTTGCACATAATTAGGAAAAAAACAATAGACAGGCTGACCTGGAGCTGTTTGGGCCAGGCTTTTTCAGCCCTCTTTCTTCACAGGCTCCTTCATAGATGTGATTTATTACTGTGTTTCCAAGCTCACACATTAGCTAATATTGGAGAAAAAGAGATGAAGAGAAGATGTTTTTTTTTATTGGCACAACAGTGTGGTCAAACAAATGGTTGACGAGAAAATTGAGAAAAAACAACTAATATAATACAAATCTTACCTTTATTAGTTCAGGTTCCCAAGAGTCCAGCGTTAAAGAGCGCACCTTTGAGCAGTGAACACCTAAACTCCTACAAACAATAATATAAAATTAAAAATATGATTAGCATTATGAAACTTAAAAATAATCATACATACAAATTTGATACAATATTGTGTAAGACTCTCTTACACCTAACAAAGTGCACCATATCAATATGGCATCAGTTCCACAAGTGGAAGATATGGAAGATATCTAGATTGTATACAGATCATTTTTTGATAGTCTGGAGGGCCAGATTGTCTGAAATTAAAATTTCTGATAATTAGAGCTTAACCACATTAACCTGTCAAAATTTATACATGTGTGGGCTTTCCCAAACCATCAACTGATGTAAATTTATCATTCTGCTATCCCATGACTTTTCGTTTAACAGCATATTAAAAAAAGAGTTGCTTGTCTGTTTGCAAGGACAATTTAAGTCAGATGCTGCCAATCCCGATCATTACCACCCATTGCACTGTCGACTGAGGGTGATAATTAATCCTATTCTTCTATGATGTATTCCTGATGCATGATAAATACCTGAAGAACCCACATAAATAAATGTCCCATGTTTAATCTCATTCACAAGATATTATATATCAAACCTTACAATTTATACATATTACTAACATACTGCTATCCCATGACTTTTGGCAGTGTATTGCACAGTGTACAGCACTGTACACTGTGCAATACTTGGACAAACATGGGCAAACACTTGGTTACAAAACAGAACAAAGGATCATTTTATTAATACCAGCCTGTGATGTCACATACGGGTGAACATCTTCTTATCTCTATTTTTATCTTAAACATTTCAGGAACAATGCTCATTCTGTCAGTGCGCATTTTTGTTGTGTCTGTGGCTTTAAACATTAAAGCTAATGCTGAACGCCTCTCGGTGTCTTCAGCCTGCTATCTTGTCTCCTGCCATCAGCGGCAGGCAGGCTGGCTGTGTGAAGGTGGGAGAGATTTAATCTGATTAGCCGACTGGCGCCACTAATCTACAGATGGGCTGATGAGGCACTTGTGAAGAAGTGCTTGAGCCAGACTGCATGACGTGTTACGTGTGTGTGTGTGTGATATGTCAGATGCTAGAAGATGCCCGGCTTCCCTGCTGTAAAGCCACTCTGTTGTTTGGGTTGAGCAAGTCACATGTGACGTCAACAGGCATGGTTAGCCTTATGCAGGCTGTCTGTCGTTCAACTGTCATAACAGTCATCCTGTGAGCCAGAGGCATGAGTCAGCTCTGGATCTGACCCAGTAGTAAATCAGGCCTATCGTTTTAGATACCTGATCTAAAGCTGGGTAAAAAATTATTGTTCCATTCAAATAAATAATACAATTATTTATCAAATATTTTAGACAAAACTGTCCTGGACAAGGCAAAGCTGTAATAATAATGATATTAATAAAAATAAAAATGCAACTGCTTTGCGTTATTTGTAACGACTTCTATCAACGGAAATGAAACTTGGTGGGTAGTCACACCAGACTAACAAATAATGAAGTTATTTAGAATGGCAATGGGTCATCTTCATTGATAAATCCTGCTTTTGTCTTGTGTGGAGGCACAGTGGACAGTGCCAAGATCAACGGATTGTTGGTCACATGTATAAAAGGCCTGGTATCACAGTTTGCAATTTCACACAATGGCAGATCACCTTTGGTCTACATTACATGCATTACAGTCCAACATTACATTAATGAAGTCCTGCAACCAGTAACCATGCCTTTTCTGAATGCACACTTTGGCTTACATACTGTTGCCATGAAGAAAGCTTGCTGTACTGTATTGGACAATACTTTGACTTATATGGCCATCCATATTTGCAGTTTTGAAGCACTAAAGAATGATGGGTAATGTAGTCTTGGGCCTCTCTTCAATGAACTGACAAATGGAGAGCTGTACGTTTTTTTCTTATCTAAGTAAACAAATGAATCGTTCTACTGTCTCTGTGCTAGTTTACATCACTTGTGGACACAACATAAAACTTGCCTTGAAGACATACTGGATACTAGAGTATTCATACTACATACTGTAGTATGCTATGGGAAGCTGCATCGCTAGATCTTTCCCTGGTTAAAAATGTGTGGAATGCTAATAGGGACATGTTATCAACACTCACACATCCACCCTACCACAAAATGAGCAAAATCTTTGTAAAAATATTCAAGTTGCACAAGATGGATTATAGAAAGACACCCTTAGGAACCTCTACAACTCCAATATTGAGACTGATGTCTGGCCTTTTGCTAAACATTGAAAAAATACAATACAAAACATGCAATAGAATACTTGGTCCAAATGTGTAGCTCAATAAATATGCCCAAGAGTTGCCCATTTTTGTCACATTGGGTCAGTGTTTTACCTGTGGATGCCAGAGCACTCGATGCACAGCAGAATACCAAAGTTGATGCTGGCCCAGCGTGGGTCGGACTGCCCGCAGTCGCAGCACAGCTCGTTTCCAGGTACAGACTGAACCCTCTGCAGCAGCGTCTCCCCCCTCACGCTCCTCTCCCGTGGCTCACTGGCTGAGTCTATGCTGCTGGTGGAGGGAGATGCTGTTCTGTCCAAACGCTGAAAAAAGAAGAAGCAGACCGGACGTTAGAATCTGTTCAATCAGATATGAAAAAAACCCCACCTCTTTTACTTCCAGGATTGACTGCCACTGACCTCTATGTAGTAGTTGTCTGTGATCTCTCTGTACGCTGAGGCAATGCTGGCCTGAACAGCCTGAATCCAGGCCTGACGCAGCTTCTCTGACTCAGCCTGCAACATGCAGCTCCTGCAAAAAGAGAAGATATAATGTATCTCACATGTAGAGCTGTACTTATTTCATCTGACTATAAATCTGATTTGATTTTATTTGAAATACCCTTTTCATATGACAGCTATATGATATAAGATATTATAAATATTGTTTTGTTTTATTGTTTTGATTAAGGGACACATATGGAATTACGTATTGTGTTTGGCCTCCACAATCTCCTGACCTAAACACAACTGAGATGGTGATTTGGGATGCACAGATTGAAGGAAAAGCAGGCAACTTCAGCATCTCCAGGAACTCCTTCAAGACGCTGAGAAAACTATTCCAGGTGACTCTACCTAACAAAAACACTGAGATTAAAATTCCAAGAGTGTGCAGATCTGCCCTCAAAGATAACTGTGCTGCTTAAAAGAATCTAAAGTGGTTTGTTTAACACGTTCTGTTTACAGAATAATTCTGCATTTGGTCCTGTATAGCTTCAATGTCTTTAATAATAAATTTACTATGTAAAAAATCATAAAAAATAAGAAAGCATATTGAATTAAGCAGAGATATGTCCAAACTTTTGACAAGTACTGTATAACATTGCTAAATTATATAGATGTACTATCTATCTACTAATTCAGTGTTTTTCTTTATGTTTAGTATTTTCTACGTTAAATGTTAATTAATACAATGTATTTTACAATATTTTACACCGTTGGAAAAAAAAAAAGATATGTGGTTAAAGTGTGTGAATTAGAAATGTTAGGTATATTGTATACATGTCTTATACATAAAAAGAGTACATATACAGCTTGTATACCAACACAAAAAGCATTGCCTATAAAACGTGCCACTCTAAAGCTTTTACACAGGTTTTTAGGCTGCAGTCAGGCATAAACCCTCTGAACCCCTAAGGCAAGCGTGGAGGAACTGTGTTCCATCCAACACTTTTGGGATGAGTTGGCATGAGGTTTAGATGACACTAATGATCTATAGTCAAATTCATATACAGTAAATATGACAGGACACTTACTTTGTAGGGGACACCACTTCAAAGCAGAACCTCCTTTCTATATCCTCGCAAGGTTTGACTGAGCAAAGCCTCAAGTCCTCTACCACTACTGTCAGAGCATCCTATCAAGAGATATTATATAACATTAATCAGACTCATAATGTGTCTTATAGTCATATAAAAGCATGCACAATATTTGTTTACTACAAAATACATAATAATGTTTATTATGAAAGGTAATTGATTACCTTTAATCTCTTCTGATACACAAGCTGGCTGTTCTGTATTGAAAACCATCGCCTGATGAAAAAGAAACAGAAGAGTATTTGAGCTGGATTTATCTGGTCTAGGCTGAAGATGGGTTTATAACCAAGTGGAGGTTTCAGGATCTTACCTGTTCCATGTCTTGAAAGCATTACTGGCCCTCTTGAAGAGATATCCCTCCATCACCACTCCATTTGGGGCGTCTACGTTAAACTCCACCTTCGAGTCGTCATAGGCAAAGTCCTGCCAACCACAGAAAATAGAGTGTGAAGGTGTTCTCATAATCCGTGCAGTGTTAGGTGTTCGCCCATGTTAAGAGAGCAGTAAGCGGAGCACTACTGCTCTGAAGTCCTGACTGAAGTCACTTTGCTGCTAAGCCCACTAGCAGACAAACAAAAGACAGGAACTAATCCCCCCGTCACTCAAAGATAATCCTCATGGATACAACAGTCATATCTATGCTACCTAATTTCTACCGGGGCAGATTTAATAACATACATATATATACACACACACACACACACACTAATACATACACACAGAATCCTAGGACTCAATCTGTTCAAGGTAGGTATGAAAAGTATGTCAAAGTATCGCAATAATATGGTTTTCAATACTGTATTAATGTGTACTTTAGCCAATACCCAAATTGATTTATTCAGACAGTGGTTCATTTTGTGCTGTGTTTAAATTCTGATCACTAGACAACAGACTTGTACTCTTAGCTCTAACTTCAGACAAAAAACTTGTGTGTGGAAATTCAGTAACAAGAACAAGAACAAAGTAAAGGAATCATCCATGAACTCAGACAAACTGGCACCTGCAATCAATATGGCTTTGTTCATCTATCACCAGACCATCTAGTACCAGATCTATTGAACCAACCGCAAACAGCCAAGTCAGCACAACAAGCACTTTTCAGAAACAACTTCAGAGGATTCAAAGTGTTTTTGGCCTTTCAATAATAATAAAAAAAAGAAAAATAATTCGGCACTTTCAGAACTTCAGCGACTTTCAGAACTTTATCTAAACCACACTGATTTAATGCTTTGTCAGCCAGATCCACAATAATGTGATACACTATATAAAATATGCTAGGCTAAAATAATACTGTATTCTTACTGTAATACTGTAATTATACAGTACCAGTCAAAAGTTTGGACACACCTGCTTATTCAATGTTTTTTTTTTTTACATTGTAAATGAATACTGAAGTCATCCAGACTATGAAGGAACACATATGGAATTGTGTGAACTTATAAATGTTAAACAAACCAAAATACTTTATAAATCATTTAGGTGATCTCTTATATGGGGTGCTCTTAACTTTCTGAGGTTTCTGAGGCTGGCAACTCTAATGAGCTCATCCTGAGCTACAGAGGAAACTCTTGCTCTTTCTTTCCTGGGACAGTCCTGATGAGTGCCAGTTTCATCATAATGTTTTTGATGACTGCACATTTAAAGTGGTGCTTGAATTTTGGTTTTGTTCCAGATTGACTAAACTTTATTTCTTACAGTAATATTTTCTTTACTTAGTTGAGTAGTTCTTAATATGGATTAGAACATGACTCAAATAGTGCTATTCACTGTATACCAAATCTACCTCTTCACAACTTTACAACTAATGCTCTTAAACACATTAAGAGAACAATAAATTTAAGTAATTAACTCTTGACGTGTCCAGAGCACAGCTGTTAACTAAAATTAACTATAATGTGCAAAGCTGCCTCTATCTAAGTACTAGTATTAATCCATGCAGGAAATTTTAAAATAATGAAAAACCACTGAATGTAACATGTGTCCAAACCTTTGACTTATAAAAACTCCAGATACATATACAGCTCTGGAAAAAAATAAGAGACTACTTAAAAATGATGAGTTTCTTTGATTTTACCAAATTGAAAACCTCTGGAATATAATCAAGAGGAAGATGGATGATAACACTTAATTTATGCACCAGGAGTGGCAAGTTATCCTTAAGTTATCCATAAGCAGTGTGTAAGACTGGTAGAGGAGAACATGCCAAGATGCATGAAAACTGTAATAAAAAAAAAATAAAAACATATTTGGAGTTATTCCATCAAATATTGATTTCTGAACACTTAAAACTTTATGAATATGAACTTGTTTTCTTTGTATTATTTGAGGTCTGAAAGCTCTGCATCTTTTTATTATTTCAGCCATTTCTCATTTTCTGCAAATAAATGCTCTAAATGACAATATTTTTATTTGGAATTTAGGAGAAATGTAGTTGATAGAATAAAAAACTGTTCATTTTACTCAAACATAAATATCAAATAAATAGCTATAAAGAGCAAAATTAGAGAAACTGATTCAGAAACTGAAGTTTTTTTTATTTATTTTTTCCCAGAGCTGTATCTATAACTGTTTATTACAAGTATAAATTATCATTCCAGATATTTGAAGAGTAATTCTGAGAAAAAAACAGGCTGATTTTAACTCACCAGAGTGTACCCTAATCTCCACAACCTCCCGAGAATCTTCATCTTTAAAATATATTTGTCGAACAACATTGGAAAAACAGGTAAATTCCCTCAAAAAACGCCCGTTTCACTTAAAAAAACAGCTAAAACTACTAATAAAAGCTAAAACACTGAACTCATCCCGTTGAGGCTCTAAAGGCACGCGCACTGGCAGCTCGTGCGCTCCGCCGCGCGACTTCACAGCGAATGCCAGCAGCAGCAGCCGCCTCGCGCTCTGCTCTTCTTCACGCGCCACCTGCTGCTGCAGCGGCGCGCGCTGGAGCCCCGCCTCATTAGCATACAGCTGTCGATTTGTGCACGCGGCCTCCTGACCTGCCCGGAGAGCAGCGCCGGAGAAAGACCCCAAACATCCTCACCCCACTGCCACGCGCAGATTTACGCGGATTTACGAGCGCCCTCGTGCGCAGTGTTGCTGCCCGAGGCCAGCACTTTAACCGGGCTCGCGGGGGGGAACAGGGGGTCCTCGCCTTTGGAGGAGTCGGCTTCCATCTGTCTGACAGCCCACCGCACAATTCCTGCTTAATCAAGCAAACATTATTGCCCCTCGCGACCCCCCTTTACTCCCCACGTGCAGACCATCCTCCTCTTCTTCCTCCTTCTCTTCCTCTTCAAAGGTGTGAAAAGTATTCCCGTTTATTTCTCAGGTAAAAAGAAGCATAGATACTCTGGTTTAAAATACTTCTGTAGAAGTTGAAATATCAATTTGAGCATTTTACTTCTAATGGTGTAAAATTGACTTTTGGTGCAGTAAAACATGATAAAGTAGCATAACCTAATCTCCGGGCGCCATTTTAAGGTAAAGGTAAGAGATGGCGGCACCCGAAGTTTAGGTTATGATACAGGTTGTAAACACTTTTTTTAAATAAGCTTCTTGTGAACTTTTAAAGCTCTAAATGTCTTGTTTTAAATGTCTGGGCTCTCTGGATTCTACCAATAAGGTGTGGACCATATCATCCTTTCTAAAGCATGTTTGGACAAACTGTAAAAATTACTAGATCTTGTAAAGCTGCGGGAGAATGGAGGTGGGCTATTCAACAATTCAACTTATCATGTTTTACTACACTAAAAGTCAATATTTCTCCTGAGTTTTCCGTTAAGAAAAAGTGTTAAAGTACTGGTTTCAAAACTACTTAAAGTATGAAAATAAAAGTAATTCAAGGGGGGAAAAGGGCTATTAAGAACAAAAGCTTAGGCTGTGTACCAATCACTTTCACGGCCACAGTCTTATAAAACCAAGCACCTAGGCATATTTGCAGACTGCTTCTACAAACATTAGTGAATAAATGGCTCGCTCTCAGAAGCTTAGTAAATTCCAGTATCACGACAGGATCGTGAAATTTCTTCATATATTCCTTATATATTTCTCAAATATTCCACAGTCAACTGTCAGTGATATAATAATCGAGTAAAAGAGACTGGGAATGATCTGCAACAAAAGGGTCAGCGGATGCTACTTTCTCAATCACTACAGACCTCCAAATTTCATGTGGTCTTTAGATTAGCTCAAGAACAGTAAAGTGTCGAAAGCCTCATGGAATGGGTTTCCATGATCGAGCAGTGTATATAGTAGCAGGTATAAAGAGGTTTCCCGCAGAGTTCCGAAGACGCTTGCCACACACTAGTCAATAAATTGAAAAAATGTAGCTATATCCAACAGCCAATCAAAAAATAGCATCGTTGCAGCCAGGTAAAATTTATGTGATCTTTCCAATAACTTTTTATATACAGAGCGACACACATTGGAAAACACGGGAGTGCCATATTGGATGAGTAGCCTACAGTACAGTAAGTCATCTTATCATTTGATTTTGTATTTCCTGAACGAAATGAGTACTAGCATCATAAACATAATGAGTGCTGTTGGGAAATATTGTCTCAAGCTAATAATGTAAACTACTGGTACTTACAACACACAACTAGCTTCCTCAATTAGCCTCCATGCTAAGCAGCCAGGCTGATACACATGCAACAACACAAGTGGCGTTAAACACACCTTCAAGAAACAAACTTGTGTCAATATGAGCTACATATCACCTGCTAGTGTGAGCACAGTGTAAAGGGTCCATATCAGGAGTCTTTCTTGTATTTTGTTTGCTTGAGGTTCACTTTCAGTATATGGTGCTAATGTAGTATAATGTGCCAAAAACCATAAAGCCACAAATCTTTAGAAATAATTTCCGAACTTCTCTTTAGCTCTTTACACTGTTTTAATCTATAGATATTGACTTATTTAATGGCCATTCTATGCTTTTCAAATGAGCACTGCTGGAATAACTTTATAATTGATAGTGTGCCAGACAATTTGTCTGAGATAAACCTGCTAATAAAACAATATTGATAGAATCGTTATCAACATTGATATTTGTTGCTCCAATTGCATTAAAAAGTTGACTCCTTTTACATCTTGTACACACACTTAGCTCATTCCTAATCCACAGAGTACCCCAAGAGAATATACTAATACATATTTGTTTTTGCCTCAGTTCTGTTACACTTGTTTGCACGAAAAATGTTTGCATGTGTGCACACACAGCTGCCGGGCCTGCTGCTGTACATGCCATAACTCTGGGAGAATGGAGGCAGCGAGTCCCAAGGGTGCCACAATGAAGTTGGACTTGGATAAAGGGCCAGTGTGTGTATTATACTGCGTGTATGTGTGTTTATGTGGGGGTGTGTGTGGATGGGGTGGCAGATGTAACGCGAGGTGGGAGTGGTGGGATGGTGAGACAGCCGGACAGATCATAACTCTGCCATTCTAAGCGTGGAAGGGAAAAAGAGAGAGAAGGGCTGCACAGGAATCTCCACTGAAAAACTAAATTTATGAATCATAAAAATGTTCTCTTCCTCAGCACCATAAGAAAAGTGTAATCTACAGTACATAAGATCTAAAGTAATCCTAAAATCGAAACAGGCATTTTTGCTTCTTTTTTAAAGCAGCAGTCCTTTTCATTTTAAATTAAACGCAGTATAATAAAATAAGAGACCATTTAAATTATTTTTTTTCTTGATTTTACCAAATTGAAGTCCTCTGGAATATAATCAAGAGGAAGATTTTGAATTAAATGCTCTAAATTACAACATTTTTATTTGGAATTTGTGAGAAATGTTCGTAGTTTATAGAGTAAAACAACAGACATTTTAAGATGTTTTATTTTTAATTGAAAGCAGTGATATTCCTTGTGTGTTTCGGGTGGCAAATATTGTAATAAATGGCATCAATGTGCTCTTGTGACTATTTCTGCAAAGCCAAATATATTCATTCTAAAACAGGGAAAAGAGTAGCCTGGTAGGTTTGCACTGATACAAGAGCTACTGCAAATATAGAGATATCTGAAGGGCGAATTCTTCAAGGTCTACATCAAAGAAACACAGAATTGAAGCTTAAAAGAAGTAGCAAGCTAACGTCACACATTAATCACCAAATTTATCGACTCTAAAAGGAGACCACACCACAATGCACATTTGAAAGTACTTTTCCACATGTTTGGTGCAATTACACATTTCCACCAGAGATGTCTCCAAATCCCCCAAATTTACAGACTATCGGTTTAATATGCCTGGTCACACACAATGTGTTGAGTATTATCCCATTAGGCCTGGAGATTATGCTTAATATTGGACTCCACACCATTTTAAATTGAGATTTTCCTTTAAAAGGAAAATTAAGTCTACAACTAGGCTTAGTAAATCTCTGGGAAACTGCGTATCCAAATACTTGGGATGAGGAACAACTCATGCTACTCTGCTATTCTGTCCATCAGTAGATGGACAGTCAGTGTGATATCATTGTCCCTCAGTCCACCAAACACTGCTGCAGGAGGTGGGCCCACACTCACACAAGCTGTGAGGTCACGGGGTCAGAGAGGTCCTGTTCCCCCACACTTCCTTCAGAGAGAGCTGTGGATTGAAGGAAGTGTGACGGGCAGCTCTGTTGTCCAGTGGCTGTTTGAAGGGGGCGGGACAGAGACGTTAATCCACAGGCAGGGGCAACAGGTCACGGCTGCAACGTGACTGTGCACTTAATAATCAGAGAGCGACACACTGACCTGTTCTAAACACATCACAACCTGCTCTCTATCTCTCTCATACTTTCTCATTATTTTTGGGAATATTAAATTACAATTGCATTTAATACTTATTAACAATGTGACATTTTATAAGTTGTATATGGTATAAAAAAATAGATATACAAAATGTTAAAAAGATTTTCAATTACATATAATATAGATTTTATTTTTTTTATCATTAAAACATACTAATATATTTTATTATAGAATAATAATAATGAAATAATAAAAATAACGAGAATAATTGTGTTTAAGATACAATTATACAGATATTACACACAATAAACAATTTATTTAAGCAATAAATGTACCAAATATAACATGGTATAAAATCTACACATTTATTTAAAATGATAGAGTTAACTATAATAATTAGTATGTAATATTTATTATCTATTTTCTATTTTCATATAGTTATTTTTGTATATGCTGTCTTTATGTAATTCAGGTTGTATACCAAATAAAACAATATGCACAAAATCTATTACAAAATGTTACAATAAATTATATATATTTGCTGAATAAACTATTATGTATAAAATACAGCATTTTTATTTAAAATGTGTTTAATATGTGCATTATAACACATTTAGTATTAACAAATAGAATACTTTAAAGAATGTTTTTATTTACGTAATTTTTAAGCATGTAATAACTTAATATGTTAAGTTGTATATAGTATGAATAGTAAATAAATAAATCCATATAATATAAAATATTCTATATACTATTAAATTTATATAAATAGATGAGATCTAGCTGACTTAAACTATTGGGCATAAAATAGCTTACTGTAAAATACACAATTTGAATAAAAATGATAAAATGTACATTATCTCATTCTATATAATAATTGATATTATTATTGCTGCTGTTATTATTATTATTGCTAATTATTATTATTTTTTTCCAATTCATCTATTTATTCTCTGTTATCACATATAAGTTTCATATGCATGAGTCTCGATCTTGGTGATGGGTGGATTAATGCTGTGTGATTAGATTCTGCACTGATGCTGTTTGATCGAGTCTGATCGAGTGCTGATGGTCTGATGCGCTGCACTGAGAGCACAGGCAGATGGCTGATTTCTACGGTGGCCGAGAAAGCCCAACGCAGTGCAAATTGAAAAGCGCTGCAAAAGCACAAAACACATCCATCAAAATTACAACACAGGCGCTGCAACTAGAAAAACGCGCTGCAACTAGAAAAACGCGCTGCAAATAGAAAAACGCGCTGCAAATAGAACCACAACACAACGGAAGTGAGTCACAACACAACGGAATTTTCCCGGGGGACCTTAAAAGATATACCAGCTAAGCTGCGTCTTCAGTAACGTCTCGGACTTCACTATGTGTACAAAGGACAATAAGTGGCAAACAAGGCGTTTTGTGAAGCAGAACTTTTAATAATATGCACACAACCGTGGTAATCACAGGTAATAAACATAACTTACTTTTCAGAAGCTTGTTTGCCACTTATTGTCCTTTGTATACAGCTGGTACAGCATCTTTTAAGGTCCCCCGGGAAAATTCCGTTGTGTTGTGACTCACTTCCGTTGTGTTGTGGTTCTATTTGCAGCGCGTTTTTCTATTTGCAGCGCGTTTTTCTATTTGCTGCGCCTGTGTTGTAATTTTGATGGATGTGTTTTGTGCTTTTGCAGCGCTTTTCAATTTGCACTGCGCTGGGCTTTCTCGGCCACCGTAGATTTCACCTGTAAGCCTCATCTTTAGTGACACAGACCTCGCCTGCAGACACTCAGCCGTGTGTGGCCACGCGTACACACAGCCGCCACCCAATCCAAACGCACGTGTGTGGGACAGTTGGTGGCACTAATTCAGCAGTGCTGCTTTTTGGCGGGACACTTCTCTCCCTCTCTCTGGCTCGGTTATCCTGATGCCAGAGCCATCTGCTCCCTTAAGTGAAGCTGGTCAGGGGAGAGGGGTTGGCCCTGTGCCACCAGGAGAGATATCCCAACCTGAGGGGAGAGACTCTCATCCAAACCCACCTAACCATTTAACTGCCCATTGCACTGGACAGGACAAGACGCAGGATGCCCCCGCCCAGCAGCTAAATGTGTCTGCTCGTGAACTTAAGCCTTTGTGCTGATTAGGCACAAACACATATTGAAAAACTTATTAACTTGAATTTAAGAAATAAATAAAAGGTTTCTGGTATGATTTACACAGGCCATTGTAGTAGTAGCAGTATCAGTAGTAGAAACATATGTAAGAGTTGTAGTAGCTGTATATCAGCAGCAGTAGTGTAGTAACAGAAATAGCAATAGCAGGAATAGTAACATTACTAAAAGTAGTAATAGTAATAGCAGCAGCAAGAGTGTCAGTAGTAATAGTAGTAAATGCAATTGTAAGAACAGAAGTAATAGTAGTGGTAGTAGTAGCTGAATAGTAAAAGTAATGACAGTAGCAGTAAAAGTAGCTTAGTAATAGTATATATATAGATATAGTTATAGTGGTAAAAGGTATAATAATAGTATTAGTCATAGTAGTAGTAGTAGTAGTAGTAGTAACACAAGTAGCAGTAGTAATATTGGTAGTAAAAGTAATATAGTAATAGTAGTAAAAGTGGTAGAAGTAAAAATAGTAGTAATAGTTGTAGTACTGGTAACAGTAGTAAAAGTAGTCCAATAATAGTAGTAACTGTGGTAATAATATTAATAGTAGTAGTAATAGTATTAGTTGCATTGAAAATAGTAGTAACAATAGTATTACAAGTAGTGATAGCAGTAGTAATAGTGGTAAATAAGTAGTAATAAAGAAATAGTAATGACAGTAGTAATAGTAATAATAATAGTACTGGTAACAGTGGTAAAAGTAGTACAATAATTGTGACAGTATAAATAATAATGATAATATTAGTAATAGTAGTAGTATAAAAATAGTAGTGACTAATAACACAAGGAGAGCTAGTAATAGTGATAGTAAAAGTAGTATAGTAATAGTAACCACAGTGCCAATAAACGTAGTATAGTAATAGTAGTAGTAGTTTTGGTAAAAAGGAATAATATTATTTAGTAGTATTATTAGTACAGTATTATTAGTAAAAATAGAAGTAATAGTTATAGTATATAGTAATAGTAGTGACAGTAGTAACACAAGGAGCAGTAGCAATAGTGGTAGTAAAAGTAGTATAGTAATAGTAGTAACAGCAGTAAAAGTAGTAATGGTTGTAATATAGTAGCAGTAGTACTGGAAACAGTAGTTAACAAAGTACAATAATAGTACTACTAACTGTAGTAATAGTTGTTAATATAATTGTTATAATAGCAATGGTAGTAGTAGTAATAGTAGTATAGTAATAGTAGTCATGTAAAAGAAGTAGAAGCAGTAATGACAGTAGTGGTAGTAGTAGTAGTAGTAGTAATAACAGCAGTATAGTAGTAGTAATAGCAGCAGTAGTAGAAGAAGCAGTGGTAGTAGTAATAATATTATTAGCAGTAATCAGTTATCAGTTAAAATGAACAGTAATCCGTCCCATTTCTTTAAAAATTCAATCTGAAATCTGTTTTTGTATCATAAAAGTAACTTTGGATGATTTTATACAGCCTTCACGTTACAGTAACAATTACACACAGATGAACAGCCAGTAACCTGCTCTTTTAGGTCCTGTGGGCTTGTACAGTCTGTGGTGTTGTGCGGCCCACGTGAGACCGCTTTGTGGTTTGTTATAAACGGTAAATAAACAGCGGGCACATGATAAGTGAACGTGCCGACTATTGATCACTCAAATGCAACAACCTACACTAATCAGAAGGGAGGACAGCTGTGTGTGTGTGTGTGTGTGTGTGTGTCTGTGTGCATGTGCTTGAGATGAGAAATAGTGTGAGGGGCAAAAAGCAATGGGACATGATGCACCCTGGCGTAAAGTAAACTCAGTGGGTTCTAAATAGAACTCTGTACACATTAAACAATCTGATCTGTCATTTCAATTCACGTTTTGTCTATTCATACATAATTGATGCCCTGAACTTCTTCCAAGGAGCCCTAATGGTGCCCCGCCCCTCATGTAATGTGTGTATTTGTGACAGACATTGACAGAAGCTGGACTGCCCAGCCACTGTGAACTGTGGACGAAACTGAAAGGCAGACGGCATCTTAAAGACTGTTTTCTGCGGGCACCCACCACCTCCTGTGCTTCAAACACACAAGGCTGAATAAGTTCATTGTCCATGTGCTGTTATGCCCTCCCTTTATCTCCAGCCTTCCCACACTCTCTCTCTCACACACACACACACACACACACACACACAAACACATCGATCCCTCAGAAAGTTCTCAGCATGTGACGGTCATAAATCAGTACTTTATGGATCAGGAATCAATCATCTCCCGAGGCGTAATAAACAGGACCTCGTTCACACGTTGTGTTAGACGAGTGACTGATTAAAAACGACAAGAAAATAATCAGCATTCACTTAAGCTCAACATGGGGCATGTCAGGGTTAGCTTGCTGAACTCTTAAGCTTTTTAATGAAGAAGATTTACACAATTTTCACTAATTCACAAATTTTCTGCATAATTAAACAGTTAAAATGTGAACAAAGTGATCCATAGTGATTTGATGTAAGATGCTCTATTGTAGAGAAACTTACAGCATTTTCTGATTTATCACTGTTTTTTTTCTTTTTAACCATTACATTTAAAACACAAGACTTAAAAATGCTATTATTACTGTTTATTATTATTGTATTATTATCAAAAAAAAAATACATTCCAGTGTTTTCAACCTAGCCTCTATATACCACTGAGAGCATATGATTGTTGATATTATTATTAGTATTTTTGTTATGTTTATTATGTAAGAACTGAAATGGGGGTTTCTATAATGTAGGTATAATCTATGTCTGTGTTCCTGAGTGAAAACGACTAGATTAGGAAGACAATTAAAATAAGTATATGAATAATTTAGTGAAGAAGTGAAATGTGGGTGCAAATAAATATTTTTCATTTTGTCTCAATCTGCCACACTCATTTCCTATAGCTAACTTTATTAAAATATAAGAGAAAAATATTTTACCTGCATCAATGTCTATATGGAGGCAGGATAAATGGTGAAGTCACACAGCGGGAAGAGAGAAAAAGAAAAGAAAGAAAAAGAACATTAATTAAACATTAGATCAGAACATGACATTTTAAATAAGGACAATTTCCCCCCAATATATCCTACCTTATTTCCTCATTTCTGTTTTTTTTTATTATTTATGTATAAAGAATATGCTGTTATAGTTAATGAGACATACTTCAAAACATGAACACTGCAGTTGATTCATGTGTAACTACATGAGCCGTACTGCTGAAAAATATATTTAACAGTGCTAAAAATACATCACATTGTTATAACATTAATAATTATTAGTGACACCTAATACAATGGGGAAAGCTACAGAACTGTAGGAATCTGTGATTTACTGGTCACTTGATCTAAATGTAGGTCACATTGGATAACAGGGAAAGTTTTAAGGCTGAATATTAAGCAAAAGTTTTTTAGGCCTTAAGTTTTCACTTTTTCTAAGAGAAGCTTAGCTAATTTTCAGTCTTTCAGCATTGTAAAATTGCGAATTCTAACTAAAACTGTGGAGATTTATTTCATAAACGTTTAACTGGAGTAAAGTACTTTTTATGCTCACACAGAGCCCACAGGACCACCTATTGTAAGGCTATGATGCATGGGTAGCCCTGTTGGCTAGCAATGTGCTAACAGATGGTTAGTGCCTGTGTGGCAAATCGTATGTTTTGTGTGTGTGTGTGTGTGCCTTTAGGGCCAAAATCCCCAGGCTGGTCAGGGAAGTGTAGTTTATTCATATGCTGATGATAGTCAAAACAAAGCAATCATAAACCATACACTGCAGCCAAACAGCATCATCCATCTATACACCCCACCCCATCTGTACCTCCGTCTGTAACTCTTTCTCTGATTTTATTTGTTAGTTTCTCAGTTGGTTTGGAGTCAATTCTGCTTTAGCTTGTGTAACTGAGCTGAAATGTACCAAATTAACAATCCTAATATACAACTCTTAAAATATAAAACACTTAAAAATGATGAGTTTCTTTGATTTTACCAAATTGAAAACCTCTGGAATATAATCAAGAGGACGATGGATGATCACAAGCCATCAAACCAAATTGAACTGCTTGAATTTTTGCACCAGGAGTGGCATAAAGTTATCCAAAAGCAGTGTGTAAGACTGGTGGAGATGAATATGCCAAGATGCATAAAAACTATGATTAAAAAACAGGGTTATTTCACCAAATATTGATTTCTGAACTCTTAAAACATTTTATGAATATGAACTTGTTCTCTTTGCATTATTTGAGGTCTGAAGTTGGGAGAAATGTTTTCCATTTCTACTTCCACTTCACTTTCTGAATCAGTTCTCTGATTTTGCTATTTATAATTTTTTTCAGAGCTCTACAGTAATTTTACAGGGATGTAGGCAGGTAGTGCTCACCCGCTGCTGGATGATGGCATGCTGGTGCTCCATCACCCTCTTCTCCATGGCCGAGTCAATCACCAGCTGATCCAGCTACAGTCAGAAAACAATGTAACAAGCAATTAGAACAGAATTTTGCTATAAACACTCCGTGAGTTAAAATAGTTCTATTGCTGCTCCATTTGTAGCTGTGCTATTTGGCTTGTAAGCGCTGCATTGTTGCTAGGTTACCTGTATGTGACGAAGTAATACATGGAGAGCTTTGGTTACAGTGCTTTACCGGCTGATAATGGCACTCAGAGAACACCTCTCAGCCAATTACATTGCAGGGTCGGAAATAACTGTGGTAAATTATATTTTTTCGTAATATAAATTGTAAAGTTTTTATAAGAAATTATTTTTTTTATCAACATAAGCAAAAAAATAATAATACTGTCACTGTTGTAGATGTAATTATACCATTTATCAGGTTCTAGCAATCTACATGGTATAACCTTTTATAACATATTACTGAATATAATATAATAACCCTTAAATATTACATGACTTTATTACATTGTTATTTGGCTTTAAAACAGTTACGCTTCACTATTTTCCCCAAAAACACCACATGGGCCCTTTATAATGCTAAATACCCACTAGAGTATAGCTATCCGTCTCGTGTTTCCCTCCCACAGGGCACACCTGGACTCTGCCACGCACTCACACATGGTGTGCAGAAGCTGCCAGGGCACAGATTATCCCTCGTTTTATTCAGTAAAGGGCCTGTGCAGCTCTGCGGCTAATTACACCGCATGCTCGGCTCTAGACGCAGGTGTGTGTAAGCATGTGTGTGTGGGGGGGCAACAGATCTGTACAGCAGAGTAACGAGGTAACTGAGGAAGCAGGTGTATGGAGGAAGTGACGCTCACCTCGGCCGCCAGTTTCTTCATGTAGGGATCCAGCTCATCCAGGATGGTGTAGCCCTGCTGGAACAGTGTGTACTGTGCTTGCATGAATGAAAGAATCTGAGAAAGACACAGAGATGGAGAGATCAGAGAAGGTTCAAGGACAGTTTCACAGGTTTTTTTTTTTTTAGATTTATTAAAAATGTTCTCCAATTTTTTTCCCTCAATTAAGCGAGGCCTATTATCCCACCCATTTAACTGTTAGTCAGCTGAGTATCCCCCACAACACAAGAAAGGTGAAGACTAGCACATGCCTTCTCTGACGTATGTGAAGTTATTTGAATTTTTCGAAAATAGGTAGTGGAGCATTGCCGAGTAGCATCACAGTGCGCACTCAGAGGAAAGCGCACAGACTCGTTTAGATACATCAGCTCACAGACGCCTTGTGCTGATCGACATCACCCTTTGGAGTGACGAGGGTAAGGAGCGCCATCTACTCACCCAGAGAGAGCATGGCCAATTGTGCTCTCTCAGGGCTTTAGCAGCTTATGGCAAGCTGCATAATGAGGATTCCAACCAGCGATTTCCCATTCATAGTGTCTGCCCTTAGCCCACTGGACAACTCGGTGCCTGTACCTTGAGGAACGTTTAGGAGTTCTCTCATTTAAAACTGTGGAGGAAGAATTCTAAGTTTCAGTTCAGTTTGGTCCAAACCAAAATAGCAGCAGAGAAATGTGCAAAAAACTAATTTTGGTCCAGTCAAAAGAGGTGGTCTTGGTCCAGATCTACTAAACCATAGTTTGCTTGGTGTGCAATGTAAAAGCATATTTTTGCATGGTGCAGATTTTCAGACCAATTACAGGATTAACACAAATAAACAATAGAACAAAAAACAGAACTGATGCTCTGCCGAAATCTGACTGTGTGCAGGCATGTGCAGCAGTTTTAGTACAACATATTACGTTGGTGATTTCTGTATCTACTGTAATTGTAGATTATCAACCATTATTTATAAACAGAAAGAAATAAAAGGAATTTGAGGGGATCTGTTATGCTTATTGTGGTGCGTGACACGCCTGGACTGAAAACATTCCACAAACCAATCATGTCAAGTTTAGGGAGACTCCTCTCATAAAGGTGGTAATGACAGGCAGTGTTACACTTCTTTGGTGCGCTCTGTGCGTTCACACTGAACTGTGTGAAAACTCTCTCAGAGCGTGAGGAACTAAGGTTTGCACCCACATACAGATCCTTTAGGTGTAAACAAATAAAATATAATAATTAAAAGGCTTGAAAACTAAATGTGTAGATATGTAGAAACTCACAGAGTCGAGGATCTCAAACTTCTTTTTGGCCTGTAAAACGTTGATCTGAGGAGAAAAAGATAATACAGGAATATATGTTAATACATATGTGACGCAGCCACTGATCCAGGTGACCTGTGGAGCATTTACAAATATTACTGTGCCACCTAGTGGTGGGTACTGTTACTGCAGTTTCTGTGGAACGTGGTATTTTTTACACTATACACTATACCAGGGGTCACCAACCTTTTTGAACCTGAGAGCTACTTCTTGGGTACCAATTAATGCGAAGGGCTACCAGTTTGATACACACTCGTGAAATTACAAATTTTCTCAATTTACCTTTAATTATATGTTATTATTAATAATTAATGACATTCATCT
The DNA here is from genome assembly GCF_023375975.1 of Astyanax mexicanus. Classification (NCBI taxonomy): domain Eukaryota; kingdom Metazoa; phylum Chordata; class Actinopteri; order Characiformes; family Acestrorhamphidae; genus Astyanax; species Astyanax mexicanus. The sequence continues at coordinate 22,497,666 of NC_064431.1, forward strand.
ATGTGAAGACACAGATATCAATAGGCAACACTATTATTATAAATCTCTGCAAGTGTTTACATTTTATATTATATTTTAATATAATATTACATATTATATTACATTATATTGTATAATAATATATAAACTATAGGCTATCTCTAAGCTAATATTAATGTAATATAATCTAAAATTACATCAATGCAACTGTGATTTAAAAAAAAAGAATAGCAACAAAAATGCTATTTTTAGACCAGGCCTGCGGGCTACTCATAAGGTCCTTGCGGGCTACCTGGTGCCCGCGGGCACCATGTTGGTGACCCCTGCACTATACACTATACAAAAAGTAAGAGACCACTTCAGTTTCTGAATCAGTTTCTCTAATTGTGCTGTTTATAGGTATATTTTTTGAGTAAAATGAACATTGTTGTTTTATTCTATAAACTACGGACAACAATTTTCTCAAATTCAAAATAAAAATATTTTAATTTAGAGCATTTATTTTCAGAAAATGAGAAACGGCTGAAATAACAATAAAGATACAGAGCTTTCAGACCTCACATAATGCAAAGAAAACAGGTTCATATTCATAAAGTTTTGAGTTCAGAAATCAATATTTGGTGAAATAACCACAGTTCCCATGCATCTTGGCATGTTCTCCTCCACCAGTCTTATACACTGCTTTTGGAGAACTTTATGCCACTCCTGGTGCAAAACTTCAAGCAGTTCTGCTTGGTTTGATGGCTTGTGATCATCCATCTTTCTCTTGATTATATTCCAGAGGTTTTTAATTAGGTAAAATCAAAGAAACCCATCATTTTTAGGTGGTCTCTCATTTTTTTCCATAGCTATATGTCCAAATATCATTGAAAATTGAAGCATTCAGTTACTTTAAGTTACACAAATGCACAACCACTGGCAGTTGAATAAGACTCTCACGAGCAAAAACACCCTATAAGCACCATGCCAACATTTAGCAAAAAAAAATCAGTTGGACAGTAGAGACAGTTATTATTACAAAAAGGGAATAAACTGATTCACAAAAAACAGTTAATATGCTGAGGTCCCAGTATTTATTTCTATAATGTATTTGGATACACATATACTCTTAAGTTTCTTCCATCTTATTTGTCTCATCTAAACTGTCTTTCTATATCCAATGTTCTAAAAATTGCAACGGTTTTTACTGCACTAATATTTACACATTTTCCCCCCTTGAATCGTTTTTAAAACCTTGTTCTGTTATATTTAAAAAACATTGAGCTACACAACAAGAATAATATAATTGCTGGGTTGTAGTGGGACTAACATGATCTGCACTCTTTAAACTGTACCAACTAGAAATCTAAAATCTAGTGGATACTTCTGGTCCTTAAGGCTCTACTGTAAATTCAATGAAGGCAGTCTGAGAGAATAGGGAGGGTCTACCAAATGAATTGGCAAGCCTGGCTCGGCCTCTCATCTCTATTGCACTGATTTTTGTGGCAAATTTAACAATATGGCAGGCAATTGTGGCTCAATTTCTATTTCTATTCCTCAAAGAGAATAGAATCACGATGTCCATGTTTCTGTAGGTAAAGGTAAGATATATGTAAGATATGGCCCATTACTACATTCAATAATGTTCCTGTACTTGGAAAAGAACAGAAAAAACAGACTCAAAAGCAGTTGTGGTCTTTGTTAATCATTCGTGCACTACTTTAATATTATCATCTCACCACACACTGCTTTTAAAAGTGCTGACAGCAGAACTGAGTCAGCTGCTGATGATCTAATGCCTCTTCTAGCCAGTAACCCACTGACAGCAGAGCGAAACACTACTGAGTTTAAAAAAAGGCACAAAAAGAGGACACATCAGTAAGTGCCTGCTAATGATGGCCAGCAGACATACTACATTATTCAGACGAAAGATGTAATCAGCTCTAATCAGTGTTACACAGTGTTACCAGGGGCAACTGAGAGCTGGGGACGGGTCGAGGGCTCAAACACACTTGAGTGGATCACAATCAAGGCTTTATTAAAAAGGGGCCATTAAGAAACGCTGGATGAAGTAGCAGCGATACAAGACATCCTCTCCACTCGTCCTCTATTACTTGTAGTCTTTTAATCTGTCAGAATTGCACTGTCTAATATTTACTTGATGGATGATAATGTGCAAAACGGATCTGTAATAAAACACAACACTTATTGTGTGAGCTCAGTAAACCTCTTGTAGCTGAATCAATCAAATCCTGACAGCAATTTCATTTTTATATGAACAGTAATATGTCGGACAACCCATTTAAATGATTCAGTGATATACTTAAACTGAGTTGAGTTACACCAATTGCTGACACAGACACACACACAGCTTGTATAGTCCCTGTAGAGAAGAACTGCCAATTGAATAGGACTCAATAGACCATATTGGCACCATGTCAAAATATAGCAAAAAGCTTCCCATGGATAGAAAAGACCTTTACACTTTTAGCAGGATAAACTGACTAAAAAAATCTATGAATAAGCAGGGGTCCCAATATTTTTGGCCATATAAAGCTCTGGAAAAGAAAAAGAGACCACTTAAAATTATATAATTAATTAATAAAATAAGTTTCTTTGATTTTACCAAATTGAAAACCACTAGAATATAATCAAGAGGAAAATGGATGATCACAAGCCATCAAACCAAGCTGAACTGCTTGAATGTTTGCACCAGGAGTGGCATAAAGGTATCCAAAAGCAGTGTGTAAGACTGGTGGAGGAGAACATACCAAGATGCATGAAACCTGTGATTAAAAAACAGGGTTATTCCACCAAATACTGATTTCTAAACTCTTAAAAGTTCCTTTTGTTATTTTAGCCATTTCTCATTTTCTGCAAATAAATGCTCTACATGACAATATTTTTATTTAACATTTGAGAGAAATGTTGTCCGTAGTTTATAGAACAAAACAAATGTTTTTAAATATAAAAAATATAAGTTGCTGTATTAGTTGCTTTTAATCTATCAGAATTGTCTAATATTTGAATAATATATTTAAATTGGATCTATAATAAAACTGAACAATTATTGTGAGAGCTTAGCAAATCTCTTGTAGCTGAATGCAATCATATTCACACAGTAATGTTTCAAAATCTAGTAGAAAGACTCAAAATGAAAGCAGAATAGGCTGTCCCAATATTTTTGTACATGCAAATTACAGTCTGTTATCTAGTATCTAAAACCATATTGGCAGTTCTAATCTATTTAAGATTAATAACAACTTGATTGCAGGTGTTTGATGATTTAGGTGTGCACAGGTGAGACCAGTTCATATTTGTGTGTGTGTGTGTGTGTGTGTGTGTGGATCTGGGCTGATAGTTACAATAGATACCTGTAAGACGTAATCGAGGGCGAGGTGTCGGAAGCACTTCCGGGTCACGACAAGAGCGCTGCTGGCCTCCTCCACCTCGTGCGGTTTGTTGCGGGGAGCCTGAGCGTTCTTCACCTGCGCAATCTCCATATCCTCACGCACCTTATCAAACTGCTTCTTCGTCTCCTTAAACTTCCTCACATCCCTAAGAGCACACGACATCACTCATTAACATCAGATAGACAGAGAGAGAGAGTAGCCAAGTATATTAACATTAGTGCTAATAATAATAAATCTGGTACAGTACTGTTTAGAGGCGTGCTTTGGTTCAGATTAAAGTGTATTAAGGTTTTTTATGTTTGGGGAGAAAATATACTCACTCTTTGACGAAAGTGTGCAGCTGCTGCTTTATGGATCTTTGGGCCTGATCAAACAGAATCTGCAGGAGAAAAACACACCAGTGTGTTAAAAGGTACAATATATTCATATACAACTCAGCTCTGCTTAAAAAAGAGTAGAGCGTAGAGAGCTCAATAGAATGGCTTTCCATGGCTGAGCAGCAACATCCAAGCCTTACATCACCAAATGCAATGATAGTGTATAAAATCTACATGGATTCGTATTAAACTCAATACAGCCAAAATCAACCATTTCCCGGGCACGAGCACAGTTTTAAAAGTAGGCCACCGTTTTTGCAGTTAGTGCTATAAATAGATTATCATTGTATTGCCTTAAACATTTCCACAATTACTTCTAATAAATCAACATAAAAAGAAGACAAAGAAGAAGGTGAAGAATCCTATTATCCTATCACAGTGTTCATACACTTTTTAACCAATAAAATATGACTTTTCCATGCCTTCAAGGCAAATTTTAATGACCATACGATTTTTCACGACCAAAACATCACTGCAGACATGGACAATAAAACCATAAAGCAACTAAAACTATAATCAACATCAGCTTTAAATCTTATAAAAATGCTGACACACAATCTTTAGTAATAAAATGTGTGTCACATCCTAAGAGCTCCATTGTGTAGGGCTACATTACTGAATCAATACTACATTAATAAAAGGAAACACAAAGATTTGTAGACCAAATTTTCAGGAGTTTTCCAAAACTTTCTGGATATTTATATTTTTCCAAAACGTATCCAGACCTGGAAATTGCTATTTTCAAATTCAATGAGTTTTCCAGGTTTTTCATGACCGTAGGAACCCTGCTATTAAATTTATAGTCTTGAGTCGTCGCACTTTTTTATAATAAAAGCACATCTGTCTTCACTACACACTACAACAAGCGACCACTAGATGGCAAAGGTGCAACAGCAAATGCTGCAAAGCTCTATCTGGCACTGTATTTCTGTCTTACAGCCCTTACACCCACCCTTACTGTGACTCAACTCTCTTTCTCTCTCTCTCTCTCTCTCTCTCTCTCTCTCTCTCTCTCCCTCTCTCTTTCTCTCCATGTGTGTCTATCTCTCTCTGCAGGAAGCTGATGTTCATGTCGTGAGGCGGATGCACGGAAAGGGTAAAATAGGTCGCTGGTTCAGAGAGAAGCAGGGTGCTGGGAGTCAAAGAGAGACAGGCATGGCATCTTACTCACACACACACACACACACACACACACACACACACACTCACACACACACAGGCTTAGGCCCTGAGGCCTTTGTCTGAGGAAAGCTCTCACAAGATTCCTTAGTATGAAGGCACAACACTGTGTCAATATCACACATGAAAACATGTCACCACAAATCTCTCACACACACACGTAGAATGAGTGCATCAGGGACTAGATAACTGGACGCTGTAATCATCTTTGGAAGCATGGGGGCTTTAGAAACACATGGGCTTTATAGCAGAGATAAGCTTGGGAAGAAGGACATGTGACACCATGTCACATGCAGCATGCATATAACATAGCCAGCGAGAGAGAGAGAGAGAGAGAGAGAAGGAGAGAGAGAGATAAGGGCTGGTTCATCTTTCTACACTCACTGTAAAAAAAAATAGTTGCACCCAGAAGGAAGTGTCAGATTGCATTGCTGTATAGAAGGAAAATGTATGGAAAGGTTATCAGGAACAACAAATGATTCAATTTTAGATTGATATATGAAATATTGGTCATATTTATTGAGCTAAAAATACAGTGGTAGTGTCTAAAGCACGTGTATGTATGTGTATGGGTATATATATATGCGCATGGAATTGTAGAGGTTCCTAATGGTGTTCTGTGATAATTCATCCCATACAGCTTGAATATTCACACAGTTTCTGCAGCTTTTGCGGTAAGGGTGGAATGGTGAAAGAGCATTTTCAATCAGGGATATGTTCGGTGATGCAGACCTGCCAACCTTGAAAGAATTTTATAAACAAAAGTCATCCCCCTTCCCTTCTCCAAATGCCCAGTCCACAAGAAGAGAAAAAGGACACCTGAGATTCTTCAGCACAGTGAAGTGGTTCTACAGTTTGGAGGAAAATGAATGAATGCTCCAGAGCATCCCATCATACCTGTCAAGTCTCCCGTTTTGGCCGGGAAACTACCGTATTTTACTCCTCTTTCCCGCCGTCCTCCCGTATTAATATTTTCCCGTAAATTTCCCGTATTATATTAAAATTAAAAAAACTTTATTATTGAGGAGACAGGGCACTGACCGATCTGTGTCTCTTAACCAATCGTGGTGCCAGTTCAAGGAGAAAGTCTCGCCTTTCAGGAGAAACAGCCAATCAGCTTGCTGGTTTCGCGGAGCGCAGAGGTATATCAGATTCTGATAATCTAAATTTAGTGTGTAAGTGGTTCACATGTGGTTATTTTAGATTTCTTGTAAACCTGTCTTAAAATGTAAGGAATACTAAATCTTGGTTGGGCTGGTGGGACGACTTTAAGCGGACGGAGGAAAATATCCCTTATTTTTAAATATAAAACTTGACAGGTATGCATCCCATTCCACTGGCATCATACTGTATATGTTTATTGAAGATTACACCAGCTGTGTGTGCACAACTGTAAACTTGTGTTAGTAATGAGCGAGTCAGTTGATATATTTATTAGATATAGTGTAAAAATATGCTTGGGCATTTAAGCAATATTGGACTGCATGGAAGTCTGTTTAGACGGACAATTCCCATTAGATTCCACCAGTCATCATCATCATCATCCACTGTGCTTTTTGTTTATTCTGAAGGGGCATTAAATACAACTTAAAATGACTTTTTCTTACATATTTAAAATGTAAAAAAGGCCTAAAATCCCAGTCACTAGACGAGTTCACCCTGTCACACATTCTTCCCTGCCTAATGTGGTCCAACACATTCCTGCTCCAAGTCTAGACTGGAATCAGCATTTCCTCCTCCACTAACCCCAAAAATGCCCATTACACATGACCCATCCATTACACACTGCCTGCCCGTCCACAGAGGCCCAGGGCTGGGTGCATGGCTCTTTCTGCTTCAGTTAATTAGCCTGTATGTGGATATGTGAGCAGTTAGCTGTGGGATGTGTACATCTTCTGACACCAGAAATAAAGTGTTAACTAAAGTAAAGTAAAGTAGCACAAGTCAGAGTCTGGCTGTTTTTTCCACCTAGGTACCACCCTCTAAATCCAGCACTTTTTTTCAGCATTCATCTTAAATGCACAGGATGTCTTTCTCTGTATCCTCTGTATTGTCTCCTGAGACAAACCGGGGCTACTAAAGGCCTGATGTCATGTTGGGTGCAGTTTTGGTCCAACATTACGTTAACAAAGTCCTGCAACCAGTGGCCCTACCTTGTCTGAATGCACATGCTCGTCCACACATATACAGTATATACAGTTTATACAGTTTGGAGGAAAATGAAGCGTGAATCAAAGTAGTGTATGGCTCCAGAGGTAGCTTGCCAGCTAGTGTGAGAGCGCGAGAGGCTGTGAACACACTCAAAACAGCAACTTGGGTCTATACTGGTTGCAGGACAATGCTCGTCCACATACTGATGCCATTTCAAGAGCTTGCCTTACAGAACAGAGGAAGAAACTATGGAATGTTCAGGATGCTATTGGATATTCTATTAACACTCCAAACACCCCTACTGCACAATTGGCAGGAATTGGATTATAGCAGAACACCATTAGGAACCTCTACTAAAAACTTCATGCTGAGACATCTGGCATGTCATGTTACATTTATTTCACACTACTTCTGAATGATTAACCTTCATCTTCCTTCTGTAGAAACAGGAACAGCAATCAATCTTCTGTATGGTATGGTATGTATACATTATAAGTTAACTTCTGTCTATGCAATCTGTCTCAAATGCATGTATTTTCTCCTCTTTTCCCTTGCCAGGAAACAAACTCATGGGTTCCCTGTGAGCAGAGAGCACCTGCAACACCTCAGTACGATTAATTACCTCCAGTCTCAGACACCCTCTCTCTCTCTTTCTGTTTTTATCGTTCCTTCAGTCTCTTGCTCTCTCTATCTCTCTTTCTCTCTCGTGTTCTGGAGGTCGGGTCAGGTTCTGTAGGCCCGGAGGGACTGAAGGTTCTGTGTTAGTGTGATGTGTGAGCAGCTCTCCATCGCTGCGTGCGAGTGCCTGGCACAGCATGAAAGAGCCTCGCTGCTCTCTGTAAAAGACACGGGCTTCAGGCCATGATTAAACTCTCTCTTCAACCCTCTCTGATTCTCTCTCATCCTTTCTCTCTCAGTCTCTCATTCCCTCTCTCTTTTCCTCTGTATCTCCCTTTCTCATCCTCTTGCGTGCACCCTCTCTTCCCCTTTCCTGATCTCACTTTCTCTCTCCTGTCCTCTCTTTTTTCCCCTCTCCCTCTCTCCATCAATCTCTCTCCCTTGTTTTATCTTCCTCGCTGTCTCTCATCTCTCATCCTCTCACGACCTGTCTTGTCATTTCTCTCTTTACACTCGTACCACTGCTGTCAAATTTCTATTTTTTCCCTCACTTTCTCTCTCTCCTGTTTCGTCCTCTTTGCCCTCTTTTGCCCTCTGCCTCATCCTCTCTCTATTGTCATCTCTCTCTTTCATTGACTATCTCTCTATTTCTCTCCATTTCTCATCCTTTTGCTCTCACCCTCTCTCTCCCCCTTTTGTCTTCTCCACCTCACTTGCTCTCTCTTTATCTCTCTCTCATCTTCTCTCTTTCATCCCCTCTGTGTCTCTCCATCAATCTCTCTCTCCCTGGTCCCCTCTCTTGCTTTCTCGTTCTCTCTCATCCTGTTTGTCTTCTCTCTTTCTTGTCCTCAGTCTCTTGCCCTCTCTCTCTCTCCATCTCTCTTTTTCTCTTTCATCCTCTCTTTCTCTTCCCTTCCCCCTTTGGCTCCCTCTTTATCTCCATTGTCCTATCTCTCTATTTTGTCCCATTTTTCGCTCCCCTACTTGTTCTCTGTCTCTTTTTCTCTCATCCTCTCTCTCTCGTCCTCTCTCTATCCGAGAGATCGGTAAAAATGTCCAGTTGTTTGAGGACAATAATAATTCTATTAAGCTACTTTATGTGGTGCACACTGCTTATCTTGTCCCTGTAGAAGTAAAAGTATTGCTAATAAAATAGGACTCTAAAGCAGATAAACATCATCAATGTTTTGGCATAATGCATAATGCAACGTGTGGGCTTTTTTCCAGACCTGTAATGCAATCAAATCCTATTAGCAATGCTCAAAAAATTTTATAGAAAGACCACCCTGGACAGTCAAGACAGTTACTTCAACAAAAGCAGGATAAGCTCTTTTTTACATCCTTTAGTTTCAGAAAAAAATATATAAGCATGAATAAACATGTCAGATGTTGAAGAACAAGTTACAAAGACCACATGTGTGTGTTGCCAATACAATAGGACCCTCTGGAGCACATAAACATGAACCGATAAGTACCATAACTAATGCCAAGCATAATTCAGTTATTGTTTTGGGAGTGTACATTACCTATATCACTAAAAGCATCTAAGCTGGTTAGATAAAGACCACTGACAAATGATTAAAGGGGTAAAAAAATCTACACCTAGAAAGCAGATGTTTCTAATAAAGTGTAAAGCACAGCTGATTTGAGGCGTTCCTCATGTGAGAACACTCTTCTGAAGTCCTGTCCCAAATGAGTTGAGGAACACTGCAGAGAAAATTCCACATAAACAACTAAACGAGTCTCGAGAAGGTCTCCAACTGGACAGAAAGTGAAAAACAGCCCTGGAACCAAAGCGAAGACATAAATGTCCAGTTCATTTGTGCTTCAGTTACTGTGTTTATTTGGCTGTATTTTTTTGTCCAGTCACAGGAAACTGGTTCATTACATAATAAAGCTGAAAAATGACCTTCTTGCCGCCAGTTCTGTTAGGCCCTACTGGGCCCTGCTCGGCGGGGTTTTAGAACACATGTGCTGGACAGAAGGAGCTCCAGCACTCCACACTGACCTCAGAAAACACAACAACACCCCAAAAAAACAAACCAAAGGGTATAACCAGCAATGAAACGCAAATTCCTACTCCAGAAAGGTCACATAGGTCTGAGGTACAGGTCACAACATTACAGTTGGAACTGATTGTAAAGTATGCCTGAAAGTTTTTTTAGCGTTAGAAACTGTTAGTAACTGTTGTTTTTTTTTGTCTTTTTTACTTTATTACATAATTGGAACATAGTAACTGTCCCTCACATTGTGCCAAATGATGAATGACTTCTATTAGAGTTCTTATCTAAGTTAAGAACATTTTATAGAATACATTTTGAAGATTCATGTTGTTCACTTGACAGTGACGTTATAAGATAAAGCAGGGATTGTTATTCCAGCCTAACGTAACAGTGACATAATTATGCGCTTCTTTGAAGAGTGAACAGTGTTTTTTTTTTTAAAGATGCACTCATGTTGCGTAAGACCACCTTGGCAGCGCTTCACCGTGAAATTCAATATTGATTCACGTCAAGCCGAACTGCATGGCAAGCTGTCAGGAGGCGACGTCAGCCCGGCTCGTCGGAGCGGGTGGGCTGCCTTGGCGGGAGTGCTCCTGCTCGTGCGAAAACGATGACGGCGGCGGCAACACAAGTGAGTCAGAGCCCCCATTATGCAATGGATTGTCCCAGTAAATAAACAAAGATCATGAGCTGATCTCCACCATACAGTAATCCTGGCTCGTCTCGCGGCTTTCATCTGGGCCTGGAGACGCCTTCGCAGATGCTTGATGGCAAAAATGAGTGGATTTAATGGGCTGGTGCTGCTGAGTCTACGTCTGGGCTTAAGGACTGAGAACCGCCCAGCTTGGGTTTGCGCAACACAGTCAACACTGAGCTTCAGTGATCATGCTGGCTAGAGTGAAGAAAACATTGTGTTAAAAAAAAAAACTAAGCCTAATTTACACTATTTTCCCCTCTAAGACAAAAAGAATAGTTTTGTATGCTGCTAAAAATATCTGTAAAAAAAAAGTGATATTTTGTTAGCAGAGGTTGAAAAAAATTATCTGTAAAAAAACACATTTTCTGGGCTGCAACCATTAGTAGCCATAAATAACCAATTTTGTTGACTTTCCAACTTTACATTTCAGTGTTGACTAATAATTAATTAATTTAAAGACACCTTATTACACTCAGTTGCGGACTGAAACAAGACTGGACTGACCAAATCCGACCCGACTATAATATATACTCCTTTTATTTGAGTTAGACTGCTGTTCAGTTGCAGTTTAACCTGATATATTAGCCAGATAATAACCTCAGCTCTTAACTAATGCCATTTATGCTGCTCTGTGCTAAACCACGTAAAAACTGAATGCGGTACGTGCAGAGTTTACTGCTAGCAGCCATGCAACTCTAACATTTACTGAACATCCCATTGAAAACACTGTGATTGAAAGCGCAGCAGCAAATTTTACACTCCACAAACATACGTGCTGGTCCAGAACACAGGACCTTCTTGCTGTATTTACTTTCTTGCTCCTACGCTAGGTAACTCTGACCAATCAAAAGAGACGACAAGCTTGCATGGTTTGTTGGGTGCATTTTGGTGAGTTTAGGTTTGTGCCTGTGTGAAAACAAACCAAGTAAACAAACTAATAAACTGATTAAGAACAGAAAAAGCAACTACAGGTGTCAAAACGCCTAACCGCAGTGAGAAACATCTCTCTCACTCTCTTCATGGCTCTTTCTCTGCCAACAGCTCTTTCTCTGCTCTCACCATCACCTCCTCTCTTCTCCCTGACAAGGTGCCAGCCAGCACCAGTAATTACAGCCAACTGGGTGAGGAAGAGACAGACTGCTTTAATTTTAGATCTCCCTGATGAGACACTTACAGCGGGAACGTTCAGGAATACACTTGTCCTGTCTTTCAAGTTAAATGCTATGCCAAGACTCATCAGCAACTTGTCTAGTGCCTTTGGATGGCTTTAACCGGTACTGTTAATAATTTAGAAATAGGTGCGTTTATGTAGATCATTTTCTTTAGATCAGGCCTGATGAATGAGACCAGTGTTGCAGGAGTAGTTTCTCGTTATATTCAATTTGCAGTGGCATGCCAAAACTCAAGGGACAGCAGTATGTTCATTAAATTGATCATTTAGTGTTACTTCAGCGTAGTGGCTTGGGATGGCCCACATCTACATTATATCAGTATGTTGAAGTATCATAATTTTTCCTTTGCAATACTGGATTTTCTTTTGAAAATTGATTCAGTATTGCAAAGAAAAAATTGCAATACTTCAACATATTGATATGTTCTTGCACTCTATTAAAGTGAGTAGGACTCACTAGTATTATCTCGGCATTGACAGAATGAAATTTACTCAAACTTCAATTTGTCACAGTTGCTGTTTAATGGGAATTGTGTAATAAGGTGTTAATATGGTGCTGTTGTCACCGCTTTATACAAGTCAATAACCCTTTTGATTTTTCCTATTTTAGGTCATAAATACTAAAAAAAGTTGCTTTAATTGTTTGTGTTAGGTTTATGTTAGATATTTTTATGTGTGTGTGTTTTATTTAACCCTTATGTCATCATTTGTTTACATGTGTTTTCCCATATGATGCAGCATGTGCTCAAACTGCACAGATGGCCATCAGACCAGCCGTCTCTGCTCACGCTTCCAGCTCTCCTGGCGTGGAACCCAGATCAAAAGCTATAAGGGCTGAGAATTTACGAGACAGAGGGATTAGATCTATAGTGAAACAGACCGGGCTTTAGATTTAGTGAGAGGCAGGTTAACTGCCCTGACCTGGTACAGACAAGAGAGAGCAAGAAAAACAAGAGTAAATTTAAATGAAGGTATTTCCACGTCCTTTCTGATCCAGAATGGCAGAAGAAGGCAGGGGGCAGAAGACCTAAAAGAACTATTAAAAAACAAAGTATTTCTATAAAGTTTATATTTGTTTTGGTCTCATGCCCACACAATCATAAACTGCTTTAGGTGACTGAAAATAAAAGGTTTTGGAATACTGTCTTCAGTGATTTTCATTGATTTTTGAAAAACATATAGACTGCTAAAGTTAAGCTTTTCATTACACTGTGACAAAATGGATTTTTTTTTCATATATAAAATTTAACACTTTTTAACCTGGTAAGGAGTGTGTGGGTTATTTAGAAACAGCAGAATAAAAAACAATCTGTATGGTACCATTTTAATTTTCAAATTCTAGTGTGTCTAATTTTAGATCTGTTTTGGCCAATATACTTGTTTTTGTGAGTAATTATCATCAACTTACCTTATTAGTAAGGTATTAACACCCCCTGCTGGGCTGGAATGTTTATGGAAGTGTTTTTAAAGCTGTTTTTAAGTTCTTACTTGATTTTTTCATATCGTGCGTTTGAGGTAGGAATTTGAGGTAGTAAAACACTCAGCCTTTAGAAATGTCCTTCACACAGGTAAGAGTGAAACACTACTCACTTATCTTTAAAAAATATTTAATTTATTTAATGTATAAGAAGAACTGACTAAAGATTCAACTATTGGCCACTTGTGTCTTTGTTAAATTCAGCATTATATTCACAGATATAGCATATATAATTTTTTTTGCTCCTCCTGGTGAAATTATGTGTAGTTTAGCCTAGCTAGCAATTTCCACAGTTAACCTAGCGTTTTGTAGTCAGGTTTTCTGTTTTGTTTTGTTTTTTTCTCATTCTGGCATTTCTAGTATTGTTCTTGCCAGTTCTGACCCTCTTTCAAATTGTGTGAATTTCTTTATTGCTAAAAACAAAACAAAACAAAAAAGCAGGCTAAGCTAATAGGCTAGCTAGTAGAAGCAGCTATAGTAGCTAGTTTGTCTGTTGGTCCCTTTATATGAATAAAAAAACCTGTCAACTTGTTTTAGCAAGTTTATTTAAGATTACTACAACAACTAAAGACAGGTATCTAGTGATATAGGCACAGCGCTAACAAAGCTAAATAAGGTTTTCCAAAAGCTAAGCTAGATCAACTGTTAAACTAGCTAGTTAGTTAGCTTAGTCCTGCAGCTGTAAGTAGGGAGTACATATGTAACATTTTTGTACTCTCCTAGCTCTTTAAGCAAAATAAAGGTTTTTACCTCAATTTTGTCAGCACTTTACACATTTTCACCAGGCTATGACCTAAATATGTCGGCCCTTTCTTGGTCAACAGCAGGAATTTGCCATCTCCACCGCAGACAGGCTCACAAAAACAGTTTATCACACAAATAAACTTGCTTTAATTAACCATAAAAACAGTGCACTGGTAAAAAAAAAAAATCTCACCCAAAGCTAGAAGCAGGAAAACACAGCGCTGGTGTTGTGCTGATGCATCAAGAAGCAGGAAAGGATCAGCAGTCTTTGGGCTGACAATTAAAAAGCCACAGGTCTTTTATACCCCTGCCCTGGAATTTCCTCTGCTCCAAAAAGCCCCATATTCTCGTTCATTGCTGCTGTGCCTGCAGGTACTCTGTTTTAACTGTAACAAGCTAAAATAATGGAGCTGAGTTACTGAAATCAGGTGCTTTGGAGATACACATGGAGCAAATACCTGTGGGCAGTTCAGGGTCTTCATGGGTTTAGTGGAAAAACTGTAAAAGGATGTTAAAGTAGCTGCTGGTGACCCACGGATGTCACACATGTCTATATAGTCTCATGTTACTTCCCTCTTCCTCCCACTTTCATTCTCTCACTCTCTCTTTCTCTCTATCTCTCAGTTCTTTTTCTTGTGTTATGTTTCCAATTATACCAGCCCTCAAAAACAGGAAAAGAACAGTCTCAATATAAGCCATATCCCACATGTGGCTATTTTTTGACTTCCAGACTGGACAGAAAGCTCAGTATTACAGAACGTTTCTGCATGTATAATTACACTTCTGTGAAGCAGCATTATTGCAAAAAAGTACACTAAAATCTTAGAGCAGCATAAGGTGACCATGGGCCCTATGTCAACCTGCAGAAGGCGCATAGGTGGGGTGTGTTCAAGTAAATGTCTGGTGTGTTGTTATCTTGGCAGTGCACAAACTCAACTATTCCATCAACAATAAACAAAGTACTAAATATAAGAACATTGCTGTTCACATAAATGACCTGCTGGTGCACCTTCACAGCGTGAGCATGCATGTCAGTTTCCTCTGCTGAGACGAGCAGAAGTGCTGCGCCATTAAAATACCAATCTGCCAATTTTCCCTTAAAGAAAATGGCATGGCTGTAGAAAAAGATGGTACAGGTAGTAGACTCCAGCAGTCCTGACTGAATTTTTAAATTAAAAATGCAACAAAGTAGTTGTGAGTGGGACTGGTAACATTGCAAAGTTGTAAATGCTTCTACTACAACCTTTTTGGAATGCCTGAATTACAGAAATGGATGTGTACTGACAAATTAAATTAGGTTGGTCAGACAAAACATGAAATGTATTGGGTTCAATCAGTCTGTAAAGAAATAAAAGTCATAGCACATATAAGAAACACTGTTTTCTTATTCAGTTTTTATACTGTATATCCTGATCAAAATGCTCCCATTTACATTAATCTAGCATCAGCTTCCTCAAGTTAAACCTACAAACTGTAAGTCTGATCTTAGACCACCACCCACAGCTTCATGCTAATGCTAATGCCGACTCCTACAGTATACACATGCTATATATTTTTGTGCACATAGCTGTCAGAGTGGCATGTGGAACACATCATTCACATGTGATGTGAAACACTCCGTGTAAAGTGATTAGGCTTTTCCGAGGTTGAGTCGTGCCCCCGGCCCAAGTTTCACAATAAAGCAACCAAAGGGACACCAGAGGTGCAGCCGTGTGATGGACCATTACGGCATTTAAATGTGGGAAGTGTGTGTATGTGTGTGCGTGTTTTATTAGGGACGCATGTGTGCACATTGTGGCAAACCAGGGAGTCATGTCTCACCATGTGGTAGTTGACGAGTTCCTGAAGGCTCTCTCCACATTTCTCCAGACACTCCTGCAAAATAGCAAACACACACACACACACAGTATTTTAGCACACAAGCTTCCTGTGATCACATTCTCTCAAGACAAAAATAGTTAAGATCTAGTGTACAAAACCCAGCACTGGATAGGATGCAGCTTAAATGTCAGCTACTCTATACTTTGACTTTGAGAAGTGGGAATTATATGCAAAATCCTGGTTGTCTAAAGGACAGAAATAACATTTTTTTTATTTAAACCTGGAAATTACAGAAAGTTTTAGAATATACACACTTGCTAGGGGACACAGTACATTTTGCTTTGTCCACTTCACAATGTACAATTCACATGGCCTTGCTATGAGCATGCTGGCACTGACAAGATAACACCTCATGACTTATACATATTTGGGCATCCCTAGCAGTCCCCTTAGGTAACACTTCATGATCAATTTTCACACTGCTGTCCCATGACATCTGGAATATCAATGTTTAAAATATAGAAACTATAAACCTTTCCCAAGCAATTTTTCATTTTGCAATGATCAAACAATTGATTTTATTCTTGTAATAATAACAGTACCAGTTCATGCCACCCAAGACAATGGACAAATTGTTGGTGGGCCTTGGCATGTAACTTGACAGGCAGCATAACTGTGTTATGAAGAAACTTCTTTCTAAAAATGCACTCTTAGTAGTAAAAGTTTAAAAATTAAAAACTATGTTTTATATTATTATTTATTTCTAATTTATATTCCATTTTCTCCCCAGTTTACAAGGCCAATTACCCAACCCACTCATAGGGGACTGCCCCTATCACTGTGATGCCCCAACACAAGGAGGGTGAAGACTAGCACATGCCTCTTCCGATACATGTGAAGTCAGCCACCGCCTCTTTTTGAACTGCTGCTGATGCAGCATTGCAAAGTAGCATCAAAGAGCGCTCAGAGGAAAGCACAGTGACTCGGTTCTAATACATCAGCTTACAGACACGCCTTGTGCTGTTTGACATCACCCTTTGGAGTGATGAGGGGAGAGAGCACCATCTACCAACTCAGAGAGAGCAAGGCCAATTGTGCTCTCTCAGGGCTCTGGCAGCTGATGGCAAGCTGCATAAATAGGATTAGAACCAGCGATTTCCTGATCATAGTGACAGCGTTTAGCCTGCTGGGTCTCTCGGAGCCCATAATGACTACTTAATGCATCTTAAGTGATGGTACATCAGTTTTAATTACATTTAATGATCAATCATTCCAAGAAGTAATCCAAATTCAAATACATTTTTATTTAGAAATATAGAAATTCAACAAAAGCTTTTTGGGGCTTCAGATGATTTAGAAATATAGTCTAATTGCACAGAGCATGTGGAAGAGTACTTATAATGTAGGTTAATGTGAATAAACTGCTATGTGAAATTATTATTATTTTTTTAAGCATATTGTTTTTTTCATTCATGTGAAATACTGTTTAACAAAATGTAGAGATCAATTACATTCAACACAACAAACCTCCCAGACCAGGCTGTTTTAGAATAAACATATTAGACTTTGCAGGAATGGTCGTGCCAGGACACTGATACAATTATTATTTTGAATATTTTATTGTCTACCAAATCATGATTAGTACAGATTTCAATTTAAAAGAAAAAAATATATTCTTTTACGACTGATTTAATTGTATATAATACCTTAATCATTAAATATTTCTACCAGTTTCATTATTATATTATATTAACTGATTTTTTGTGAAAAATAACTGAATTAAAAATCAATTAGAGTGATACTAATTCAAATAATTGAAGAAACAAATGAATGCATGTCCACTCACAGAAATCATTTCCTCCTTGCAGTGCTGAGACAGGTCCCGAATGCCATTGATGAAGAGTTTATTGGCACTGGCGTACGCCCGGCCAGCCTCGATCATCCCACTGCACAGCTTCACCAGCTAACAGAGAAAGAGAAACAGAGAGCGAGAGAGATAAACATAAAATATACTGCCTGTTTTATTGTCCAATCCTATATGGTCTAATTTCAGGGCCCTAAAGAGGGAGGAAAATTAGGCGTGACACTGAAATTACAGCTGTGCCGACCGTTTACACCCAGATCAGCCTACAATTATCACCCCACAGCAAGTGAGAGCGCTAACATAAACACAGTGCCACACCGTGCTGTTAAGATGCCAGCCTGCAGACTGGATAATAGACATGGACACACACACACACACGCAGCAGGAGGGCATGGATGTAGGCAGAACACAGAGACACACACACACACATGCACAAATTAAACAAACACAGCCTTAAGACTGAGTTAATTAGACGTTCTGGTTCGGGAAGTCATTTTAAAACCAGCGTGGAGCTCTACAGTATCTCTAATATTAAATTAATACTGCCGTATAGAAAAAGAATGCACTCGATACGCCCAAATATACATGCCTTCTAGTAACAAATGCATTCAGTGATTTTAGGTCACACCCACTGTTGCTAAAACAGATGTGCAAATGCACACACTGAAAACAAGCTTGTCTAGTCCCTGTAGAGAAGTATTGCCAAAAGAACTCTCTGGAGAAGATGAGCCTATACCAGGTGTGGGTATTAGTTACAGGACTAACCCCCCCACACACACTCTTTATTAAGCTGTGGAGCACTGCAGTACAGTATAAAAAAGACCATGTCAAGTCCCTGATGAAAATACATAAATTAATCCTGCCAAAATAAGAGTCACTATAAAAAACAAACAAACAGACTGTGTCAAAAATAAACTCACTAATTCAAATGAACAGTCAATTATACAAATAAACAAAAAGTCTATGTGAAAAATAAGTAATTAAAATAGACTGTCTTGTATGACTGCATTTTAGGGCCACTCTTAAAAAATAAAATAAAATCAGTTCACTTGGAGAATAAAGTCATAATATTATGAGATTAAAGTCGTAATGTTACAAGAATAAAGTCGTAATATTAATATAATTAATATGCAGTTTCAGAGCGGAGCACTGAGTGAGGGAAAGGGGCATTTTCCTTTCATTATCTGTTACAGGGCTGCTGTGATCACCATCAGTTATCTACACTTATAACCTACTGATTATTAATGCTCTAGTGTTACAGCTGGATAATACAGTGTGAAGATTTTGCCATGGTTGACTGCTGTGCAGACATTTCCTTCCTTTTGCATCAGTTTTGGGACCAAAAGAACATAAATACTGTAATTTCCAGTGGTGAATAATGGAAATAAACCTTTTATTGATGCAGGATGTTTAATACTACTTAACAAACAGGTCATTAATACAGACTGTGTCAAAATCCAAAACATTACTTCAAAATAAAAGTCACCAATACCAACTAACAAACATTGTCAAAATATGAGTCACTAATAAAAAAAAAAAACATGCGGTGTCAAAATAAATTAAATCACCAATACAAAATGTATCTATAGCTTATTGTCTACAGTATTGTGTATTCCCCATACACATGCATGCACTAAACTGTGATGGTTTGGTTTGCTACAAACAGTAGACATTCCATTACACTCCTAACGTATAGACATGAACTCAGTTTTGCTTACACATCATCCACCATAAGGCCTTAATAACACACTCTCTATTTCACTCCCCCGTCTCCCGCTCACACACATGTGCTCATAGTCTGCCCACTGTGTTACACATATAATTCATCCTTGCTCTCTTAAGTGTTGTGCTGTACCATTCATAATCCATTAGAGCTGAGTGCACACCACATGCACATGCGTGGCTGGGAAACGAGGAGTGAGTGTGTTACAGTCCAATCGCTGAACACGTGGAGATGAGGACCTGTACGTGGGTACATTAATGACACCATGCGTTACGCATAAGTGGGATACCATTCAAAATACATTACTTATTGAATTATTTCAGCAAGGATGTTATAAAATATAGATCAAATTAGATCAAACTGAGCTAATGTTATGCCTGTAGTCGCAATGCAGTCGACAGCATAGCTTATCTATGGCCCTATTCACTGGCGTCAGGCATTAACAAGTATCCTGTGTGATCCCCTGTGAGCACTTGTGAGCACTAGTTGGATTGCTTCCATAATTTCCTACTGGAGGGATAAAACGCACCAAAAAAACAATGATATTGTTTATCGCAATTATTTCTGGGACATTTTATCATCAAAATAAGGTATTTTTAAAAATGGAGCAGTTCAATTAGCCGCCAGCGTCCTTATAAAGCCGCGCTGATTCTAAATCCATTGCTCCACTGGCGCTGTTGAGCAAAACCAATTATACCAATGATAGTTTCTCCAATACCATTCCATTCTGTTTGTTGCAGCCCTATAGAAGCTAATTATGCGGAAGCATGTGCAGACCGGAGAGATAGTGGGGGCTTCTCAGTGTGGCATCTGTCCCCTTCATTACATCCACGGACGGGAAGAAACGGCAGACTCGTTCTAATCACATTAGCAGCAAACTGGAACGTATACCACAGCGGCACGTGTGGGACGCCTCACATGAATATATGCTTATAGTCGTGTCGGCGCGTATTAGAGGAATGCCGAGTCGATAAAGGAAGAAGGACAGAGCGGAATGGAGAGGGAGCAAGGGAACGAGGGAATGAGGAGGAGGAGTAGAGTACAAATAAAAATGGGACAGAATACAATACTTGCTTACTTTCAGTTTAAAACAGCAATATAGCTAATATAGCTGCACTGATTGTCAATTTGGCTAATGTATAGCTGCCTAAATCAGATTAGCCTAGTCGATCAATTAGTTATAGCACTGTTTAAAGGAGAACGCCGATGTAAAATGGACTTTGGGTGAATAAAAATGAATAAAGTGCTTACCTTTGTTAAATAGCCCACCTCCGTTCTCCCGCAGCTTTCTGAGATCCAGTATTTTTTGTGCACTTTGCCCAAACAGGCTTTTAGAATGAGTGAGATGGGGCATAATTTTCCCCTGCAGATAAATCGCTTTTTCCACTGTTATTCAGGCTCAAAGTAGCTCCACACTTCATTGGTAGAATCCGCAGAGCCCTGACATTTAAAATGGGGCATTTAGAACTTTAAAACTGCACAAGAAGTTTATTAAAAGCCATTGTTTACATCCCGTAGTGCAGGTAAATCTCCAGGTGCCACCATCTTAAATTTAAGTCACAATAAGTCAACCGTCAAGCACAAACAAATAGGTAGGATAGTTGAGCAAATTGCAAAATTAATTTCTGGGAAAAGCATGAATTCCAGCTGTTGCTGAAAATATCTGGCTACTGTCGATATTAGAATGCCAAGAACCAACAACAAATTACATACATTAAATTACACATTGCTTAAAAAGTTGTACTGTTTGTGTTTGGCGGTTGATTTATTGTGACTTAAATTTAAGATGCTGGTGCCCAAAGATTTACCTATGCTAAGGAAAGTTAACAGTGTTTTTTAACAAAGTTCTTGTGCACTTTTTAAGTTCTTACTGCCTTGTTTTAAATGTCATGGCTCTCCAGATTCTACTAATGAAGTGAGGAGCTACTTTGAGCCTGGATAACAAAGGAAAAAGCAATATGCCCCATCCCACTCATTCTAAAAGTGTGTTTGGGCAAAGTGCACAAAATACTGGATCTCAGAAAGCTGCGGGAGAGCAGAGGGGGGCCATTCAACAAAGATAAGTACTTTTTATCACATTTTAGTCTATTTAATTCAATTTCATACTGGAGTTCTCCTTTAACCTAACAAACTCTAGAGTTTAGTCTTGGACAAAAACTAATAGGAGTGAATGGGAGTAATGAGGGATTACAATAAAAATAAATAAATAAATGAGTACAGGTCACAACAACTGAAACTTGTTCTTGCGGGCCTTTCTTGAGATGGGAGTTTATCCGAAAAAGTGATTATAAATAAAAAATGTCTTATGTGGTGAAAATCAGAAAAAAGAATAAAATAGGCAGTGCAGGGGGTGGTAATGATTGTGACTGTGTCACAACTGGAGAGAACGGGTACGTCCATATTCCATGCAGATGCAGAAGGACTTTTCCCTCAGGTCAGTAGAGAATTTTTTAGCTTGCATGTGACGTGGCGAAAGTCATGGGACATAATAGTTCCTGTCTCATGAAATCTGGCACGTCTGTGTATCAGCTAGCACAGGTTTTCTCTGAGACATAAAAACAGATTGCAGACCCTAATAGTACATTATCCTGGTGGAGCTAGAGGGTAGGTATTTTTAATAAAGTGGCCATTGAGGGGATTGTTCTTTTCTATGCTAGTCTACTGCTGGGTCTATCCAGGCCTGTCTCTTGATCCTCGTTAATCCCCTATGATCAGAGGTAAGACTTAGCAAGCATGACTCCACTGCACCAGAACACTGATATTATCACTCACAGCCCTGTTTCCTATCTCCTCAGATCCCACAAAGCCTGAGGCAACAAAATTCAAAAGGAATTACCATCAGCTCTCCATGGCATACTGCAATCCAAAATATAAAGTTCCAGTTTTGCTGGTATGAGCTACTTGAGTGTCTGATTGGCTGCTGTAATGCTTTAGGAAATGTACCTTGTCCAGTTTGGCCTCGACATCGACCACATCTGTCTCCACCTCGTCGATATTCGCCCTAAAAAATAGAAAAACAGAGAGATTTAACATATTCCTGTTAGAAATACAGATGATGGTGAGAGCAGCTTTCACAAAACAGAATCACAAAAAACAGTGTATAAAAAAACAGTTAAGGCCCAATAAACCATCATCAGATCATCAGAAACACTCCCTGTTTAGCAGAAAACTCTTTTTATTATATCACAAATAACAGAGATGACCTATACAGTACAGCTAAATATGTTTAAAATTTTTCTATTTCCAAGGTATCTGAAGCATGATGGAACAGGGTTCCTTCTTAAGAGAAGTTATAAGATGAGATGAGAAGTTGAGAAAGTCAAGTTGAACTAAGGTGGGAAAAAGAGAAGACAAGGTGAGCATAGAAAAAGGGAGAAGTGAGAAAAAAGGAGAAGAGAGAAACCATAAGAATCAGAGAAGATGGGAGTGGAGGAGACAGAAGATGAGAAAGGAAAAGGGGTGAAAACAATTTTGAGAAGAGAAAAAAGGAAGAGAAATTGAGTGAGAAGATGAAAAAGATAAGATGAGAGAAGACAAGATGAGGTGAGTTGAGGAAAGCAAAAACAAGACAATATAAGAGAGGAGAAAAAAAGAGAGGATAGTCGAGAAAGTGTGAGAATAATAGGTGAAAGAGAACATTTGATATGAGTTGAGGTGAGAAGAAAAAACGGAAGATGTGGGAGAAGAGGGGTTGAGAAGAATGAAAAAGACAAATTAAATAAAAGACAAATGAAAATAACAACTGAGCACAGAAGATTGGAGTAAACAGTAGTCTAGAGATTAGTAATGTAGAGTAGAGATAAGCAGTGTACAGTTATGTAGTGTAAAATAGAGATAAATAGTGTAGTGTAGATTAGAGATTAGTGTAGAGATGAGTAGTTTAGAGATGAGATAAAGAATAGTGTACCTGAGGGGACGCTGTGTCTGTACTTAAATAAATCAGGTTAATGAGTGTCAGTGTGAAAGCCCTGAGCGCTGTGACTATTCCTGACTGTCTCATTACTACACTTCACACTGCAGCTCCACTAACTCATGGCACGGCCCAGTTCCACCAACCAGTACGCCAGACAAAGAGTGAGCTGGATCTAATTACCCCCCTCTGCTCTTTCTATACACTCTCTATCATTGTACAATTAAAGGTTTGGAGCTATATGAGCTGGACGTAATTGTGCAGTGTACATTAAATAATGCATCACTTCACAAACACTGCCTGTGTTTATTCCCTTCCCAGTTCTGAACACTACTGTTGTTAGGTCAGTCAACAGAACACAGCTCGGTAAGCGTTCCATAGAACGCTAGAGAACCCTACACTGTTTGCAGCAACAGAAGTCATATGTAAGCATATTTTTTTATATTTCCATTTATGGAGAAAATACTAGTTTGAACATAATATTGTCTTGTATTTGAACAGTTCTGTGTATAGGACTGACAGGACTTAATGAGATACTAATAGAGTGCTAATAAACTGTGTAATTCCAGTAAACTAAGGCACTGTGCCACTATGAAGGATAGCCGGTACAAATCCCAGGTCATGCTATTTGCCATCAGCAGACAGAGTCTTGAGAGAGCACAATTGGCCATGCTTTCTATAGGTGGGCTTTCCTCAGAGCTTGCTGGCTACTCGATAATGCTAATCATCAGCATCATTCGAAAAGATCGGTGCGGCCATCTTGGATTCTGAACCCTGGGATGGTGAGAATCCAGATTCTTGACAGATTTGCTTTCCATGCAATGTGCTCAGAACCAAAATGTAACATCATGGAAATGTTCTAAGAACGTAGTATTCTTAGTTAGCCTAATCATTAGGGGTGTCACAATTCTCTACATCCTCGATTCGATTTTATTTCCGATTTTAGGGTCTTTTTTAGGGATTTTAGATTCTCGATTATCTTTTTTCTTTTTTTTTTTTACAGCAGAGAGGCCTATGCCAGTTTTAGATTAGTCTATGGTCAGTCAATGGTTTGATTCATCAAATTTACAATAAATTATTTCAAAAGGTGGGCTTGATATAAGTGATGCAAAGTGATACAAGTGATTTGTAATACACCACATTAGGCACTAATGGTCAAATTTAAATAATTTAATGAAGATATATATGTAATGCCATCTAGTGGCTTTTTTGGTAGCAACAATGTGCAACATAAAATAAATAATAAAAAAATACAAGAACAGGCATGTACAAAATAATATAACAATTAGAGCCTTAACAAACTCAACTCTACTATAACCTACTATAAAGTTAAACATGAAAAATAAGACTTGGTCCCTGAGAATGACAAGTTTTTTTCTTTAACAAAGATATTATTTATCTGAGTGAAAGATGCTCCTTACAGTACCAAAACTATTAACATATTTGAGGCTAGACAAAACAACTGTTATTTTTATATTTTCAAGTTTTTCTTTAAGAAGATGAGAATGTCCACATTCTCTGGAGAAAGGGCTGCTCTTTGAGCAGTCACAATGTCTGCGGCGTCGGCTACAGTGTGCTGCGCCATTTGTGTAGCGCGCACGCTTGCTTGCATAGCTAAGAGGGAGGGACCGTCGATCCTCTTTTTGACTTCAAGGCTCGAAACCATGACATAATTTCAATCGATTTTGATGAAATATCGAAATCGTGACACCCCTACTTATCATGTGTAATATTTCATCCAATAAATATTGTCCAAAAAAGAAAACCAAAGGTACAATTTTAACTAGTTTGCTGCACTTAATCTGAAAACGACCTGAATCTGATTTCATGGCCAACTACCTCTTTAAGTGGCTGTACTCAGATGGAGCAAGCATGGAGAAGAGGCCAGCAGGCCAGGCCTGGCTCACGCTCCAGCTCTGACAGCCTCTCTCAGGGGACAGGGTGAGTTTGCAGCTTGGGTGCCAAGCCCCGGGACTCAGCGGCCCAAAGCCAGCATCCCTGTCCAGAGAGGCACTTCCAGTAGGTGTGGTGTTTTATTGATGGCAGCTCTCTAGCTAATTCTCCAGCTGAATCCTGCAGTGTCTGGGGGCTGACATTTGTCTAAAACAATAGCAGTGCTCTGTGGTAATGCAAAAAAACAACAACAACACTGCTATTATCTGCTTCATGGGGGTTATGGGGTCATGGACTTTGTTGGTTTAGCTTTGACACATGACAGCTGAGAGAAATAGAGCAGTTCAGAATGCACTGAGCCTTGGTATTCCCTGTCATCTTTGAGACAAAGCTGCGGGGATGTCACATTCCTTTGATTCTATTGTTGGGGGCACCTTAAGCAGTGCAGACAGCTGAGCTCTATCTATATGGCTGAACTGAATTTAAAAGACCTCCCTGAGAATACTGTATTAGGCTGGTGGGGTGCTTTCATACCCATACAAAAGGCTGAGACTGAAAATTCACTTCTTTTTGGGTGCTGGTCAAAAGAGTTGCCCACTAAGCAAGTAGATCTGTAGAATATCCCAAAACAATGGCATTGATGGATCCACAACTACTGTGAAATGTCTAATGAAATAAATCAATATTAGTCGACTAAGTGCTATAGTGTAATAACATAAAATAAGATAATAAAAAAAACAAGTATAAACATGTACAGAAAAAGTTAAACGTTGCGATATACATCTAGTAAACTCATGTATTGTCTAGAATCCAGAGTTCCCACTTGTAAATATGAATTCACTAGCTGGTTCATTGCAATTTGCAAGTTGTTTACACAACGTAAGCACCACTTTTAGCTAAAAACAGCTGAATAGCAATGTAAATTTAGAATAGGTATGGCTAAAATTACAGTAGGTTACCTTAATAAATGTCACAATCCACAAAAGCCAGTCAGTTTAAGATTAGGCTTATAGTCAGAACAATGCTATTCCTTGGGATATAAGCTTTCAGAACATATTCATGCAATATTTGATTAAATAAGTAATAAGTGTCACAGCAAGCCAATTAGAGATTTAGGCGCATACTCTGCACAGTGCTATTTTTTGTAGTATATACTATATGCTTTCAGAAGACCTTAGCTAACTGGCGTGCTACCTGAGCCTGGTGAAAATTAATACTTTATTTATTTTTAAAAAATAATAAAAACACAGCTTAGCTACAGTAGACAGCTCATAAGCAAATCATTTTTAGAGTGATCTTAAATAGCATATCAATGCTGTCCAATTAAAAAAAACAAAACAGCAACTTTACAGGAGAGAGATAAAACCTTCTTAACTGAATTATTGAGCCAAAAAAGGTAAAAAGATATTGATCTATGTAATGATAAATAGCAAAATTGCAAAAATGTAGATGTAGATACAGGTAGGATATGCTGTTGATTAAGTATGGCAATACACCGCTACCTTAAGTGTCATAATCCTACATTAGCTAGCAGAAGCGACAGCAGTTAATTGGAGGTAATCTGAGGTAAATATTTTAGCTGGCTATGCTTTGGAAGAGAATCATTCACTAGACAGCTCAGTTACAGTCAGAATGTCAGAAAAATGGCAACAAATCATTTTAAATGTGGATTTAAAAAGATGCTAAATAATACTTAGTGAGGTACATGCTAGTTAGCTAGCCAACCACATTAACCAGCAGTAGCTGGAGCAGTTAAAGGAGGAAATCTGTGGTTAATATATTATGAAAAAGAAGCCTACAGTAGACAGCTCACTTCTAGCCAGAATGTCTGAAAAGCTGCTGCAAATCATTTTTAAAAATATGCAAATACTAATTGTGGCCCATAAGCTTTCAGAACATGTTAGCTAGCTAGCTAGCTACATTAACTAGCATTAGCTGCAGCAGGTAAAGGAGGAAATCTGTGGTAACTATATTATGAGAAAGAACTGTACAGTAGACAGCTCAGTTGTAGTCAGAATGTCTGAAAAGCTGCTGCAAATCATTTTTAAAGTGGATTTGAAACACGATATGCTGTTAATGTCAGGATTCAGCCAATGGAATCTAATATTGCCATGCTCCATCTGAGGGTGGTTTTCAGGCTCATTTACAAGCAGACGATTGATCCATACCAGCTGTTGGCTGCTATAGTGAAACAAGCTCCAACTTGATCATATTTCACAGTTATGAGCTGTTGTAATGCTGTGATGACATTGATGTCATTATCAGAATATACTGTAAAAGACATACACCGCTATTCATTGGTTTTTAAGCTGTTTAAAACTAATGCCGCTACTATCAGTAGGCCTGTTACAATAATTATTTTTGCTAACTAATAAATAATAAATTACATTTTTGTCATTTTAAAACTATATACACAGCTCTGGAAAAAAATTAAGAGAGTTTCTGAATCATTTTCTCTGAGTTTGCTATTTATAGGTATATGTTTGAGTAAAATGAACATTGTTGTTTAAATCTATAAACCATGGCCAACATTTCTCCCAAATCCCAAATTGTCATTTAGAGCATTTATTTGCAGAAAAATGGCTGAAATAAAACAGATCCAGAGCTTTCAGACTTCAAATAATGAGAGTTCAGAAATCAATATTTGGTGGAATAATACTGGTTTTAAATCACAGTGTTTATGCATCTTGGCATGTTCTCCTCCACCAGTCTTATACACTGCTTTTGGATAACTTATGTCACTACTGGTGCAAAACTTCAAGCAGTTCAGCTTGGTTTAATGGCTGGTGATCATCCATCTTCCTCTTGATTATATTTAATTTGGCAAGAAGAAACTCATAATTTTTAAGTGGTGTCCTTGTTATGAAAAATATAGAGGAAAATATTGAGATTAGCAAAAAACATAAAGGCCATGTTTATATATTGTATGATAAAGTGTATGATATAGCTATTAGCTTGTAGCATAAGCTCATTCAGAAATACATTTACATTTACAGTGGTCTGAACCAATTTCTCAGCTTTGAAAAAGGGCAATTATATGCATTATTCGTTTATGAAGTATCATATGTGGGACCCCATGTCCCTACATTATATTAAAATCAAAACACGTGTGTGTGTGTGTGTTTTTGTGTGTGTGTGTATGTGTGTTGACCCGCATATAACCCTGCAGGGAAAGTACCACTCTGTGTGGGTAAGCTGCCCGCTCCAGCCCCCCAGTCTAAGATGCAGCCATGTGCGCAAGTGAGCGGATGGCGGCTCATGAGGATGATGATGATGGGGGGGATGGTCTTGTGCATCTTCCCTTCAGCTGCACTGAACAGCCTCCTGGCCATCCGAGAACTATTCTTAGCCCCACGTGTGCTTGTCCGTGTGTGTGTGTGTGTGTGTGTACACATCACATGGGCCCACCCAGGCTTGAAATATCAGACCAAACCTACACAAGTAAAAGTGCTACAATTGGTTATTTGTGTGATGCCATAGGACATCCACTATAGGTTCAATAAAGAACCATGCTTATGATAGTAATTCTGATTTAAAGACTGCATTTGTTCTTTGAATAGTTCTGTACCAATTTAAATATTTTTAAATAACATGATCTGACAGAAGATGGTACAGTATTCAAAAAATGATTCAAATAAAGCCAGAATCCAAATGTAGAAACAATGGTTACTTAATATATCAAAAGGATTAAGGAAGACAGTAGAATCGTAGGGTGTTTTAACACCTACACTGTTTTGGTTTCTATACTTAACATTAGTTGTTTTGTAGAATGTTGTCAGTTCGGTGAAGTGTTGTGCCAAATTTTGCCTCCCTGCCAGGATCTGACTACCTTTGAGCCCATGTGCACCGAATTACAGATGCCCTTCAGAGTCCTTTTTTCTGTTTATAAATAAGGATTAATAATCTACAGTTACAGCAGATACAGGAATCACTAGCATAAACTGTTGTACCCATACTGCTTTGTGATGTGCATGAACATGAATGGGAGTCAGAGTTTGGCACAACACCAGTTCTTTTTCTTCTTCTATTGTTTAATGGGTGATAAAAGCATGCTTTAACTTCATGTGATTGGTCTGAATGTTTAAGTAATCTAAAAAATTTTTTTTTACTCTACAGATGAACCAGGCCATGGTTCTGTTGATCTGAACGAGACCAAAGTTCCAAAGGACCAAAAACATTTGGTCCTCATTTCATTTTCATTATTAAGTCTTTCATTTTAATATCAGCAATGTGTGATGTTAAACTCCAGAAATTGCGACAGCCAGTGGTGGAGGCATTGCTTGGTGTTTCTCCTTAGTCACTGTGTTGAGCATTTTGTTTATTTGTAAGGTTTGTAAATGGGCTCTCTGTCTGTCTTATCACAAGCTTGTTGGTGGCCCCGACCAGCATGTTTTTACAGGCTGTTTTAGAGACAGAGTGTGTTGGGCGCGCGTGTGTGTGTGTGTCCAATCTCAATGCTAACCCTGTGAGCCTGACGCAATAAATGTGAAAGTCCGTCAGAAAAACATGCAGCTTTGCTGTTTAAAGCAAACAGTTTATTCTGAGCTCAACATTTATTTTGTGTGGAGTTTTCACTCGCTCCCCTGTTCTGGAAGCCCTGTGAGCCTCACAGCCCATTCGTTTACACCCGGCTTCCATTTTGTTGACTTGGCTTGATGTCCCTGACCCCTTTTAAGCAAACATACACATAACACACACAGGGTCTTTATAACCTCCTCCCTAATAGATGACCTTTGAGTTCACAAGGATTTATATAGATTCATATAGAGAGATACACTGGTAAAAAAATTAAGTTAAAAGTCATTTTTAAAAAAATAGTTGTAGAGGTTCCTAATAGTGTCCTGTGTTAACCCATCCAATGCAGCTTGAATATTCTCATGCAGTTCCTGCAGATTTTGTGATAGGGGTGTTAATAGCATGTACAATTGCATCCCAAACTAGCTATATCATAGCATCTATATCTTTAAGACAAGCTCTTGAGATGAAAGCAGTATATGTACGAGCATTGTCCTGTTGGAATATCACACACACCAACTACCCACCAATCTTTATATCTTAATATGTGTATTCGTGTTCTGCTTGCAAAGTACTTAAAATAAATGATAGACCTTTGAAAGATTCTACACAACTCCAAATGAAAACCTTCTACAACATGGCTCCAGTAGCTACAATACAATGGTCCACAGCTGAGAACTGTTCATTGTGAAGGAAATTGATGCAGTCTTCACCCTGGGGAGTTGCTCATCTCTGAAAATGCCAGCTGCATGCTCCCTATACACCCTCCATATGAGGTAAAGCAGCACTGGGGCAAGGCAAGGGGTAAAAGGAGGACTATAGGGGCACCTGTACCAGGCTAAAATGCTGCGTTGTGCTCCGGCTCCAACTGCCGCTCAGCACATTCCCCTTTAGCCGAGCCTTCGCTGGAAGCCTGACAAAGCCTGGGCTGTTAGCAAACAAGCTCAATGTCCTAAAACAGCGGCCGGGTTCATCAGGCCCAATGACTGGGAGCTTCAGGGACAGGCAGAGAGAGCGGTTCACTGAATATCAATCTATATCCACATGTGTCCAGTGTTTACAGACCCCTCTTTATAAGCAACCAAAACAAAAGTGGGGAGCTTTATCTATTAAAAAAGAACAGCGGGAACAGAGGGTCTTTGTCTGATTGGAGATGGGATGGGAGCTTGTTTAGGGAGAGAAAGCTGACTGGTATAGCAGTTAGCTTTTCAGTTGTGTTACATATACTATACATCCACACCAAAAATCTGCAGACACCCCTTTTAATAAATGTCATCCACCCAATAAAAGTCATCTATTGCACACACATATACAGCTTGTCTTGTCCCTGTGGGTAAGTACTGCAATGCCAATTGCATAGAAGTCTCTGGAGCAGATAAACCAAAGAAGACTACTGGCACCGTGCCTAATGCCAGGCATAGGAATTGAGCAGTGAAACAGTGGAAACACTGAGTACTCTGGAATGATGGTGATACATTTAACACTTCTGGATTGGATGATTTGGATGGGAGGTGGGATTGGGTTGAAGTGGTTCAATCAAATTTTCACAGCAATGCTCCAAAACAATCTAGCAGAAACTTATTTATCACTACACACTATTACAAATTTACTCATATCACATAATGAAATATATTTTTCATGTATTTTTTTTTTTTATTTTCTCCCCAATTGACATGGCCGATTACCCAAAACACTTATTAGGACTCCCCCTATCACTAGTGATGCCCCAACACCAGGAGGGTGAAGACTAGCACACGCCTCTTCCGATAGCAAGCTACATGAACTGGATTCGAACCAGCAACCATCTAGCGAGCAAAGTGGCAGCAATTAGCCAGTTGGACCACTCTGAGCCCCTTACATGTATTTCTATTGTGGTATGAATAAATGAAGAAAGAAATACATGCCAGTATATTGATTTTCTTTGTGTTGCATATAAAAAACTGATTTTATATGAAATATAAACAAATTGTCATGGCTTATTACTAAGTATTTTTTACTAAGTGTAAATAAAATGTAAAAGCCTAAAGTGAACTGGATAAAGACATTTATAAACTTGATAATAACACTGAGGTGGTTCTACTCTTGGGTTGGGTGATATGATAAAAAAAAAAAACTCAACTCTTTAAATATGTTTGCGAACAATACGATATGTCAATTTCATACATTAATAAATAAATTTATTAAACTCATTTTATGTATATTTCTCTTCCATATGGGAAAACAAAATAATAAGCCAGATAATAATTGATAAATGATTGATTGTGACCTGAAGTATGCCTATCCTGCAGAGCTACATGAGCATAATCTGGAAGCACTTTTATTATGTGATATTTAATATTAAACTGTGAAATATCAATATCCGAGTTTTCTTGCTGATGCTCCCTATCTTCCCAGACTTGGAGGAACCAAGGCCGACCGCAGAATTCTGTCCATAAAACATAATCACCGTTGTTTCTTCCTGCTGGCCAGGTGGAGCGAACAGCGTCCAGTCTCTGCCAAATGGCCGATGACCAGAAATGTGTTTTTTTTCTCTGCCCTTAAAATAATAATAAAAAAATAAAAATCATGTGAAAGGAGGAAATAAACAATATCCAGCCAAGGACTTTCCGGGGAAGAGTTATTTGCTGATTTGTGAATCTTTCAGAGTGAAAACAAGATGCATCAGTTCCTCACATGGGACGAGTTCATTGTGAAGCGTTTGGCGTCGGCTGCGTGATGGGAATATATGTCAGGTTCCCTCTGAGAGCCATAACGTCTAATGACTACATCGGTTCAGGGAGGAAGAGGCACACATCAGCGTCACTGGACACTCATATATCAGACACTGGGCCACTTAAGCAATGGATATGTGGATCTGTGCGCTGGTGCTGCATAAGATTATGGTAATCAACAAAATTAATGGTCAGGTTTGCTGTACAATATAAACAATTGAAGGTTATTGGCTTGGATGTAGTATACTTGAGATGTTAGGCTTCTTGCACAGATAGAAGATACCATTGTTTCAACTCCAATACCAGTTGTAGTATTCTAAGAATACTTGATGTAAAATGACACAATATCAATAAAATATAATGAAAACCTTACAGTATCTTTTTCTGAACATCATGTATTTGATTAATGGACTTGGATTAAGCCTAGCCTTGGACTAAATTACATTGTAAGTAGTTAATCGCCATTAGAAGACCATCATTTTAGTCCAGGATAAGGTGCCCATTCCTTTTCCTGAGGACCTACCACCCTGATCAACTTACCTGATCCATGTCATTAAGACTCTCAGGGTGCCTTAGATCTAAAATCTACAGGGTTTTAGATCTCTAGGACTAGGAATGAGCACCTCGGAATTTCTTTTAAAAAGCCACTAAAACCCTAAACCATATTTTTTCATTTATAGCTGAAATATGTTCCTTTAAAGTAATAAAACATACCAGCCCTGCTTAAAATGTACATACTTTTACTGTACTTTTATTGTAGTAATTTCTGCCTCTGCAGCACCCTGTTAGGTTCAAGGATGTTTACGTGTACTTTGGTACACAGACAAATCACAATATGCAGATCAGTCAATCCATAATACCACCCCCTCTTGATGTTAACCATCTACGTCTCATCGCTATCAGAGGCATGCTACTGCTGCAGCTTAGCTTATCTGCTCTTTGTCCTGCCCTGCCTCTAAACCCTGCCTAAAACTGATGCCATGCATACTGGTATGAATACAGAACAATATCGATTTCTTGTAGACTTGCCTGTTTAAAAATTTTGTTTAGTTCAGCATCAATTTTTATGAAAGCTGTCCTGACTTATTTGGATAAAGTATTGACAGTATATGTAGAGTACTGAATTGCTTTAAAAACTGAAAAAATGACTTTTGGTCCTTTTTCAACTACAGAATGTATTTATTGACAATTTTAGTTTTTAGCGTTAGCTTTAGACCTCTCAAGACTTTCACTCTTGAGCTCCCCTTATGTGGACACTAGCACAGGAAATGTCATAGTCAGAAGGCCTGTTTCCCTTTGTTCTAGGCTCTTCTCTAATGCATGGGTTTATGTAAAAGTTGTTTGGTAAATTGAATTAGCGGAGACTGTGAGGTAACAGTTTTAGGGTTTTGCATTCAGGCGGGATTTACAGTTCTGTTTTAGGTAGTTTCATACTGTTTTTTCTTGAAACTGACACTAATAAATCCATAATTTCTGGTATTTTCTTACTTAGGAGTATTTTATCCTCTTCAGCAACACTAATGGATAGATAATTTTCTTGCAAGTATCGATGAATTACAATATCGTGATATTATTGTTATCATGGGCAAAATATTGTGATAATATTGTATTATGAGATGCCTTGTGATGCAGAACGACGAGGCTGATACTGGTGTATATCTCTCCACACGTCATACCACATAGTGTGGCTAAGATCAAAGCCTGACCTACACACGTCAATGAAGCTTTTTTCATCCCTGTGCTATTACAAGGTGCCACTGGAAATCAGAGAACTGCGTCACGACATAATGACAAGGGTCTCACCCTCTGAACCCAGCAAGAGACCCCTCCCTGCTGGTGGGGTTGCACACTAAACACACCATGCTAACCACGCTATGCTCACCACAGCATGCTAAAGTGGAGAGCGGCAGCTGCAGCAGCTGTTGCTCGTTCTTCCAGAGAGAACAGAGCCCTGGCTGATGATGCCTAGCGCACAGACAGTGAAAAATTGCTGTGCCATCCATCAACCAGCCAGAACTGTCCGCGTACAGAGCCGTAGCAGGAGAATAACCGGTAATGGGTTTGTAATGAGTCTTAGATTAGCCTAAAAGTTGACAAAAGAAAAAAAAAAAAAAACTCAGCCTTTCTGAAAAGCAGGAATTGTCTCCAAAAAAGTGACAGTAAACTACATTAAACTGCAAATTAAGAATTAAGACTTTTAAATCAGCATCTATTGTTAGTTAATCTTAATTTTCTTATTTTAGCTTTATATATTCATATATTTTAGTATTTTGTATTCTTGTATGTTTGGATTTTATTGTTTGTATGTTTCCTGACACCTGACACTCCTCTGCTGAAACATCTTATCTTATCTTATCTTATCTTTTAATAAATAATGTTTTGCCAAAGTGCCCTCTAGAGTGGAAAAACAAGGCCTTGTAGAATGTAGGCAATAAGGCCCGTAAATAATATTGTATTTTTGCGATAACAATATTCTTGGTGATATGAAAAAAACACTAAACAATATTGTATTAATTTCAAGAATATTCTATTGCACAAAATGTTTCTGCTGTTTAATTGTAATTTAAAAAAAGAAATATTCATGGAATAAAATAAATAAAGTAACATGAAAAAAATGTAATGTAACAAAAATAAACCCCAAAAATAAATTGAAAAATATTTAGTGCATGCATAAAAACTGCAAACATAAAACCTTATAGTAAATAGCAAATTAAACCAATTTTACCATCACTGATCATCAGTAAATTTTGCATTTCATTTGTAAATCAAGGGAGCAGAGTCTGGAGGAAGAGTGGAGAGACACACAGTCTAAGCTGCTTGAGGTCTAGTGTGAAGTTTCCACAATCAGTGATGGTTTGGAGAGACATGTCTTTTGCTGGTGTTGGTCCACTGTGATATTTTAAGACCAAAATGAGAT
This sequence comes from Astyanax mexicanus, assembly GCF_023375975.1. Classification (NCBI taxonomy): domain Eukaryota; kingdom Metazoa; phylum Chordata; class Actinopteri; order Characiformes; family Acestrorhamphidae; genus Astyanax; species Astyanax mexicanus. The sequence continues at coordinate 22,532,808 of NC_064431.1, forward strand.
GCAGATTTTATTTTTCAGCAGGACCTGGCACACTGCCCACACTTCCAAAAGTACCAATTGGTCTTATATAATATTCTATTTTTCTGAGATACTGACTTTTGGAGTTTTAATGGCTGTAAGCCATTTTTACTGAGATAAAGACATTTTTCGATGATATTCTAATTTTTTAAGATTTTTCTGTAAATATTTAAAAATACGATACACTAAGGCCTTTTCTTGCAATAAATTATGATGCAGCAAGAAAATGTGATGTGTGTTAATATGTGCCTTTATATGCTTTCCCTTATAATAGAAAAGGGTCCGTTATTAAGTGCCCTTTATTGCGCCTCTATTTGACAGTGTCTCAAATAACCTCAAACAGTCTGTTACTGATCAGCTGCATAGCATCTGTCACTGAGGTTGTACTGAGCTCGACACTGAATGCAGGCACACTGCGCTGTTCCCACACTTCTTCTCACAGGCTTGGGGCCCTCAGAGATGGAAGGCTGCAAGGAAGGAAGGCTGGCCAGATATTCCCTACGTTCCTGGTGCTACCCTTAATCTAACATGGGAACTGAGTAAAGAGGGTCAGAACCATAAGGAATATATATCTCAGAGGAAAGCGATGAACCCTGCAGCCGGAATGAGAACGTGACAGGGCCCAAAAGGCGTTTTACAAAATGGCTCCCCTAGGAGCCGAGTGTTTACTTGGGGGATAGTTCAGAGAAAAAACCCACTCAAGTGCTCAGACGCTGTTTGCGGTGAGAGAAACGAGCATTAAAAGTGTTGGCCAGGCTTCGTTTGTTTTGGCTCCACTCTTTCCCCCAATAAACCGGATGGGGCGGCGGTGTTTGGGCAAATAGCACCTTCACCCAAGTCAGCTAAAGACCAAAAAAAGCGAAGTATGAAGCAAACTCCAGAGATTCAATAGAAATGTTTACAGACCAAATCATCTCTAATGATATCTAAATGTTTCACTACTTTGCTATATATAAAGTATATATAAACCCACATAAAAATGCTAGTGTAAACACATCAAAACAGTGTGTTTTAAATTTAGCAGCTTTAGTTATTTCATCGCGTTGCACAGCCTACAACTTATAGCCTACAAATGTTTTTTTTTGGTGATAGTAGTGAATAAATCGAGTAGCTGCTACCATCTCAGTCATTTATACCAAGACTTCTTATCCTGTGTGAACTTTGCAAATATCCTGCAATAAACCTTCATTCTCAAAACTAATGCTTTTCAAATAAGGCTATAGAACCACATGTTCAAGCCAAGAAGCATCTATGAACTTAAACAAGCATGGGCACAAGCAGTTACATACATCACTGTTCCTCTACTGAATCTGGAATGTGGACAAATTCTTATAGATTCTATGCAAAAATATCTCTTACTTTGTTCAGGGTGATTTTACTGTGGTATATTTGTACTTCAGGTAGCCAGACTTTGGTTGAAACTCCACAGAAAGATAACAACACTTCTGACCTCAAGGATTTTCAGACCTAGGCAATACTCATCACCTCTCAAAACACCGCTTTGTATCAAAACTCATTGTAGATCTGCACACTCAGAGGCCTACAGCTGCTCTCCCATCACAAGACAGACCATGAGTTGGCCGTCTTGTTGTGACTGAGGGAGAAAACATTAATTTTCTTTTTGAAATGAAAGCATCTAGTAAAAGTTCAACAAGGAGACTCTCATGCTAAGTCACTTCATTTCCCCACCAATCATGAGCTTGCAGCTGTCTTTAAAAGCAATGTGACTTGCAAACTAACTCTGATACTTTAATTTCCAGACGTGACAAGACCTGGGATCTCTGTCAAAGACTTTAACTTACAATCCTGTTCTATATCAAACTGTTAAAACTTATCAAGATAAAAATATTTTTCTTCTTGCATTTTGCCTCAAGAGTCGTGACAGTAGAACTTTGGCGTTCAAGCTAGACATAATGGGGTTATGTGCCTGAGAATGTGACCATGGCCTCCTCTCTCTAGTGACCCTAACATGATGCATTCTTCAATATTCATAAATATTTATGCAAGCTTGTGGTTTTACGCCAGTGAATATGATTTTTTCCCACTGCGACAAAGCAAACCGATCTCTGGCCCTGCACTGGAGAAGATTTATACAAAGGTGTCAAACCACATACAGTATCAGTAATATCTAGAGTTGGGCTTTGGGTTTGTCCTTGAGTAATTTAGTTTGTACAAGCACTGCATATTATAAGTATGATTTAATGGCAGGTCAATGTCCTCCTTTAAAATCTCTTGATTTACAGTTTAAATGGTAAAGTACATAGATGCTCTCCAGACGTTTAACAAGAAGACAGCTTAGAAACTATTTCTCATAGGCTAAAGCAATATGGCAAATCTCCCCCTGCCTCACCATCCCTGAGGGTCTACATGGAAATCTGAACAGAGCCAAAAAGTTTGCATCAATCCCCTGCTGGATTAATATGGTCCACTCTTGCACTAAGTAGCTGGCTCTGCCAATGGAACAACACTTTCCATTGGCAGAAGCAATATGGCAGATCTCCCCCTGGTTCTCCAAAAGTGGTAGCTAACCAGCCTGGAGTCTATATGGAAATCAACCAGGGCAAATTTGAATCGTCCATTAGTATAACTGACCATATGAGTGCTCAAAGCTGGTCCACGTTTATGTTATTGCATTGAGAATCTAGCTTAAACACTGTTTGCCATGGGCAGAAGCAAATTGGCGGTCCTTCCCCAGCTCTGCGCTAGTGGCCAGCAAAGTATCTGACAAGCTTTATCAACCCTAGAGCTATGGGAACCAAACCTTGGCCAACAACCTTGCATCAACCACCTCTTGGATTTGTATAAGTGACTATATGAGTGATTAAAGCTGATCCATGGTTACCTTCCCCAGCTGCACTGGTGGCCAGCAGACCCAGCATGTGAAAGACCTGGCCAACCTCATCATCCATGGGGCCTATGGACCCCCCAAGCGAGACCACAAAATTTGGATCAACCATCTCTTGGATTTGTATAAGTGTTGATATAAGTAGTGCTGGGCGATAAAACGATATCGATAGTTATCGAGGAAACTATATATCGCGATAAGTCGGGGCGAGAAATTCGATAAACTAAATGTTCTATTTCCCGTTTAAGTAGCGTTGTGAAAAGGCGCAGCACGAGATCAGGCAGCACGCTGAACTGCTGCTCAGCCCAGTACAACCCCTCCCCTCCCCTCTCCACCATCCCCCTCCGCCCCACCCCCCGAGCCCCTCCACTCTGAACTCCTCACATAGCGGCTCCTTCTCTCCCATTTACTGGATAAACTTCATTTATACTATTCAGCGGCGCTACACTGGAAAACTCACCTTTTAAATATGAGGCATGCGTCTCCAAGATATTTAGAGAGGTGAGCTTGTTCAGATTTCTGAAGGCAGGTAAACACTGCTCTGTTTGCTGCTAGTTAGATTAGCTTGTCTCCAGTTTAAAGTTAGCGATGTTTAGGTGTAAAAGGGATCTGTGCAATCTGTCATCATTAGCTAAGATGCTTTCACTGCTTTTTACATTCTAATAAACTAATGGGTAACGCACGTTAGCCGTGTTAATCCACGTTTCGTGTAAATTAAGGTTAACTTCAGCACGAGTGAGGGGTTAGTATATAAACACACAGAAAGGAAGCACTTTCCATCTTTTTTCCTAACTCTCACTGTTTCTGTTAGAAAACCCTGAGGGCAGCATTCTCCTCTGTCTTTGTGTTTTATAGTTTTTAACAGATAGAGAGTCTGTTATGCTGGATATTTTACTAAATACAGAAGATTATATAATCTGTCTAGCTGTATTTGAACTGAGCTAAACATTGCTGTTACTGAACTGGAGTTTTAAATACACTTAAGTAATGTAAGTCTAGTCTACTGAAAGCCAGTAATGTTAGTATAAATCTGTACTGCAGTAGAAGTGGATCATTTCAGAAACTTGACTTTATTCCTCCCACCTCCATTATAGGCCACTTTTTTTTTAAATATTTAAATGTTAGCTTAATTTAAATGAAAAAAAAACTAAAGGCTCTTATTTAAAAAAAACATAAGCAGTAAATTATCTAAAATTACAACAAATAGAAAATAGAAAAACAGTAAAACATATGTAATACATACTTTTTATATGACCAAAATTAAACTAGACTGAAATCTGACTAAAACTAATAATATCCGATAGACTAAAATGTAACTAAAACTATTATACATTTTAGTGAAAAGACTAAGACTGTATCAAAATCACCTGTCAAAATGAACACTGTGATATACTCTTGTATTTTGCTTTATGTAGTTGCCTGCATTCAGGGAGGGGAATGATCTTTTGATTAAATATAATTTTATAAAAATAAATAAAGTGTTATTGCAATTTAAATTAAACAGACATATAATGTAAAGGGTCTTACATATTTTTTAGTTTATATATTTGTCCCCTTTTTAAAATTAATTTAAAAGCTGTACCCACCTGGCAAGATGTTAACATCCTAGTGTCTGTCCACAAGGCTCTGAGCCTGCTAGTGATTTTGTCCATAACTCCCTTATTCTGTCACTTCTGAGTAAAAATAGAAACCTTTAAGTGTAACAGAAAGTGATTTGATTTATATCGTGATACATATCGATATCGGCTGATATGAAAAACTATATCGTAATAAGATTTTTTTCCATATCGCCCAGCCCTAGATATAAGAGATCAAAGCAGAAGCAATATGGCGGATCTTCCTCAGCTCTGTACTGGTGGCCAGCAGACCCATCAAATGAAAGTCTGACCAGCCTCAGCCTCATCAACCCTGGGGCCCATTGAACCCGTTCATGGCAAGTAAACTTGACCCCATATGCAAGATTTTGCATCTTTAGAGGCTGTAGCAAGTCTTAGCAAATCTCTACTGTTAACAAATCTCTACTGTTAAAAAATCTCTACTGTTAATAGGGTCTGTCAAGGGCTTGTTGGAGGTGGGGTGAGGGGTAATCCAATGGCTTTGCTGCTGCCTCTGGCAATGGTAAGCCCTTTAAATAGAACAAGGCATCAAACAAGACCTCAGAACAGAACAGCGTTTAAAGAAAGTAGCTGGACACGTGGAAATTGTGCACTTAGGGTTTATCCCCATGTCTTCATGTCTTTAACACAGAACCTGATGTCTCATGTAGGAAAGCAAGTGCTTGGTAAAATTTTCCAAACCGCTATGCTACAGCTCTTAAAGTACACTATTTAATAGTGCATTACTATCAGTGATGGTGGGCGCCTACCACATAGCATAGTAATCGTTGTCACAAGTCATGCTCGTCATAAAACACCCCGTTATAAGGGCATTTTAATATATTTCACAAAGACCAAAAGCCAACAACCCATCGACAAACTACAAAACTTCAAGCTGTCAGTGCCGGGCCCACCCCTGAAGATTATTCACCAGCCAGACGACCTGAACCTGTGCCAAACAGCCTGCGGTTTGACTACTCCCCAGAGACCACAAATATCTAACAGCGAAAGAGAGTGAGAAAGAGAAACAGAGAAAAAAGAGAGTGAGGAGAACTCCAGACGTTCTGACGTTCTCCACTTGAAGCACCCCAGTAGCTTGTGGTAACCAACCACATGGGTAAAACGAGCAGATGGGCTCCAAGTCAACAGCACTCAGAGACACATCAGAAACACTGGAAGATCACAGCTTGTGGGTGGAGGGCTTCTGGACATCATCACCCCAAACGAGCAAATATTATTTAAAATCCTGCTTCTCATGTGGTTCAGATCCACTTTGTCTTGTAAGCCAGTCTTCTTCTGATCATCACAGAGGCAGGTAGACTTTATCGCTCAACAGGGCCTTTACAGAAATAAGGATGTGTTTAATGGCTCGATAATGGTCAGGGAATGTGGTGCCCACTTCAATCAAAACTCGAGAACACTGTCTATAACGTATTGACTAGCTAGCTTACTAGCTGATACTTCATTAAGCTTTTTGAGTTTTTACTCTTTGAAAGTGTGGACAGTCAATAAGAGTTGAAAATGATCCTGTCAAATGTGGTCAAAATGTTGATAGAGTTGTGACCAATATTCTGATAGTTGTAGCCATGATTTAGATTGCTGTAGACAAAATGTTAATATATGTGGTCAGCAGGCTGATAGTTTTGGTAATTAATTAGATAGTCATGACCATGATTTTGATAGCTGCAGCCAAGATTCTGATAGTTGTGGTCATGATTTTGTACAGTTGTGGCCAAGATTCTGATAGTTGGGGCCAAAATTCTTATACTTGTAGCCAAGATTAAGTCTTATAGCTTGGATTTTGATATTTGTGGCTATGATTTAGATTGTTGTAGCCCGGATTTAGATACTTGTTGTCAGAACTCTGAAAGTTGTGTCCAAGATTTTGATAGTTGTACACAGTTGTCTGCATACAATACACATCAGATGGTCCAAGTAATTCTGTCAGCAGAGAATCTGAGGCTGACTAGGGTCAGATCAGGTCGTCAAACAGTTAGAAGGGTTTACATTATATGCTTTTTCCCTACTTCCTGAGAAAGAGAGTTATAGGCCAAGTGGAATAGACCAAGAAGAGGGAGCACTTGACAAAGGCCTTCCTATGAGTATACAGGTAGGCCATCACCAATCCAAACATTCCTGTTCCTCAGCCAAGCATAAGAAATCACTGTCTGTACAGTTATGAACACATTGTGGCCCAGAAGAATGTCTGCAAGAATGCATCCACCAAGTCTTATGTCTTAATCCAGAGGAACAAAGACAGGCTGGAGCCTTGGAGAGCTTCTCCTGCACTTAAAACCCCCAGCAAAAAAACAGAGGCTCTTATCACTGTGACTCCTCCGCAAGCACTTTTCCACGGAACGTAACAAAAATACACAGTTTGCTGTCAAAGACAGCCACACTGGACGACCCTCCAAAGGCACCGGCACGCAACCCACAGCGAGTTAAAGAAAGAACTGCTGGCCAATGCATGAGAACAGTACAGCATTCGTGGCTGGCCAGCACTACTGCTGGATCTGAGGCGAGAGGGGCTAATTGTCTTGGCGGGGGTTGTTGTGCTTGGCAGCAGGAGCTGGAGCAAGCAGATAAGCCTAGGCTTGTCATTCCAGAGAAGGTTAGAAGAGAGAAAAAGGCTAAAAGGAAGAAACTGAATAGGAAGTATAGGTTCCCCTCAACTCCTACAAGTCATTTGAATTTCGATCTTGTACGCAAACAATCGCTAGCAGTGATTTGTTCCCATTCGCTTTCTCTAAACAGCCCAAGGCCAACATCTTTCTCACAAAAACGAGAACCGAAAGCTACGATTTGATCCCTGTCTGAGTCAAACCACATTATCCTCCTCTGTCAACAGTCGGGATCCGAAATGTTGAATTGAGTCATCATTTGGAATTGCAAGTAAACACACCCTTCTTGCGTTTCTCTGCCCATTTTTTTAAGCCAGGGTCATCTGTCTTGAACATGCACAAGACGACTGCCTTAATGGAAGGTACAAAAGACTGACACCAAAGACAACAAAGCTGAATCCAGCACTGTTCTGAAAGCAATCCTTATTCCTTACTAAATTTTCTGTCTTTCTGCCAAAGAGTGGAGAAGTCACCATCACTCGACACGTGCTTGGGCAGCAGGCTCCAGGCCCTTGTTAGCTTGGCTCCTGAGCCATTGCTCAACAGCAATATCGGTGTACATCTGGGAGTGGACTGGGAGTGAATAAAAAAGAGACATGCAGATGTTCACATAGAAGGACCTTGTTTAGCTGCTTTTTTTGACAAAAGGAAAAACAAATCATGGGACAGAATGTTGACCAGAGCCACAAGGCTGTGGGTGAAGCATATGTGCTGTGGCCGTGAATATGACTCCAGAAGGGGAATGTTTAAACTGTATATTACCAACAGAGGCCCTGATGGGAGCTGCCATATAGTGACAGAACAGCTGGACTCACAAAGGAATGCCAGGACTCCCTGAGGCAAGTCCATGTTAGGAAAGTGTTTTTGACTTCTGACCCCAGAGAGCATGAAGAACTGGCGTGAAGAGTTTAGCTGATATATGGCAAAATTGGTTGAGTATCAGCCATGCAGAATTAGGCCTAAATATGGTTTATATTAAGTGTTTTTGGCTTGCTGATTCCTACAATATACTTGGCAGCTGGGGTGTGGACATCCATAAGTCATTTTTGCTATCTGGAACTAATTTTCTGCTTCTGTATACAGTGAATTAGATCAAGATTGAAGTTCAAGTTACATGTAAGAGTCTTCCAGAGTCCACTTCAATGCAGTTCATGGTGAAGGCCGCACTTGTGGTACATTGAGGGCAGGTCAGGGATTGGGAATCCCTGTTCTAAGCGGTACTCAAATGGGCATCCAAGAGTTGCATCCTTCAAATTGTTTTAGATGTTGTCTATATTTATTGACTATATACGAAGAGTCCCTCACTTTGAAACAGCCTTCAAGGACATAGCAGCTAAAAAATGCAGCTTATCTCCAGGGATGGGAACACTGTCTTAGAACTCCACAATGTGAAATGGGACACCCTACAGTCTTGTGGTTCTCATAGATAAGCACTGATCAAGAACTATAGAACTGTAGGGTTGCAAGTAGGGCTGAACGATTAATTGCATTTGCGATTATCTTGCGATATTTTAAAATGAGATTCTCTAACCGCACAGGCTGCGATTTGACTGGTCACGTGACTTGGGAGCGAGCCGAGCCGAGGACGAGCGGAGCAAACCCGAGCAGGAGGCAGGGAGGTGGAGAAGTGAAGTCAACACAGCGCACTTTCACACCAGCACTGTTTGGTCTGGTTAAATCAAACTCTGGTCCGTTTGTAACTTTAGTGCGGTTCGATTGAGCAGGTGTGAAAACAGTAATCGCACTCGGGTGCGGATCAAAAGAACCGAACCGAGACCAGCTAGAGGAGGTGGATAACGTTAATTACCACAGCTGTGAACAAATACTGTCTCCATGCTCGCGCCCTCTGCGCTGTATTCACCGCTCACAGCCGCGTGACTCTGTTTATTATGTATAAATCTGCGCTGCACGTACAAACACAAAATCTTCTCGCTGTATTTACTTTTTTCGTATATTTATATTTAACGTACTCCCGTGTCAGACAGCTCTGACCAATCAGAGGACACAGGCTGCTCGCGTGGTTCATTGATGCGCATTTTGGTGCGTTTACATTTATGCCTATGTGAAACCAGACCGAACAGAGCGAGAAAGCGCTCCAAGTAAACAAACTCATTAACTGATTCAGACCAGAGAAATGAACTACAGGTGTGAAAACACCCCAAAAAAAACATCACAAAGCCTCGTATGGTATTTGCAAGGCTAAAATGCCAACGACCAGTGCTGCATCTTCAAATACAGAAAATAACGAGTTGATTAAAGCAGATTCTCTTTATGTTTTTTGCACTTTATTTTTTTATGATGTTACTAGCTGGAGAGCAGTAAGTTTAATTTTTTTTATATCTATTTTTTCTATAAAAAAATGGAGAAAAGGAAAAGCTATTTATATATTTATTTTTCTATTTAAAAAAAATGGTGAAAAGGAAAAGCATAGATTTGTTTGCTTTATTGTTATCTGTGCTTTAAATAAATCTGACATTGTTTATTATTAAACAAATTGATTTATTGCTTCTGTTTGTTGAAAAATGCTTGAGAAGACATTAAAAAATCGCATTTTAAATCGCAATCGCAATTTATAGATAAAAAATTACAATTAGATTATTTTCCAAAATCGTTCAGCCCTAGTTGCAAGACTGCAAGTTTGTACCTTATGTAAAGCTGCATACCCTATGCTGTAGACTGACATGCACCTTCTAAGAAATGTATATAAGGCATTACTGTGACGAAAACTGCAGCAAATTTAATTGGTCAAAAAAGCCACATGTTCCAGCCTACTGATTCCCACCTTCATGTTAAGCTGCAGAGCAACACAGAAACACAAATGCACTGATCAAATTGATTTGAATCATAAGTATAATTTAGTCTTTGCTACTTGCTGATAAAGGTCACTCAAGTTTTCAGGGTAAATGAAAGAGATGCTGAAGAAAAAGACAAAATAGTCCTTGTTGTTGCTGAAACCTTGAGGGCATGCTCTGAGACAAGACTAGATGAAGCAGGCAGGAAATGCATTCACATGATTAAGGAAAGAAGATCTTCCTCCCTGTAGGTTTACAGTAGCACAGATGGTGGTCTGTATATACACTGTACTGTAAGATACTGTATGAAGACAGTGGAGAATAATTCACCTTAACATGTCCGTGCATACGTAAGTCTGTGAGAGGGTGACGCATATGGGTCCTCGTGTACAGTCATCTGAGTGTTCTGCTAGGACAGAATGTCCCAGCTGCAAATGACTATGCATCAATACTGTTTAGAGCTATAGGGGAGAAGTACAGGCATAGCTGGCAGCCTTCCAACCTTCAGTTAGCATTAGCGTTACAGACAGACAAGGAGTCACAGTATGTACAGCACAGCACATCATTTTCCAATTGAACTTTCAACCCTTTCAACTTACCACTCAACAGTCAAGACTGATTTATACTCCAAGTTAGTCCAGACTACTTTTGAAGGAGGTTGAGGATTGGGATTTTCATCCTTATTTTTTTATTTAAAGGGAAACAGCCTAAAACAAGCATTTGGGGTGATACTTAGCATGCTTTGTAATACTTTATACCATAGCAGTACATCCCCTAAGGCTGAGAGTGAATAACTCAGAATAAATACATCTAACTTCCTCTACCTTGCTCTGCCTCGCTTTACCTCCAGCCTCATTAAATCACAAGATCACAGTTTGCAGCATGACAAGCCTTCAAATGTAATGGTAATGCAATTTAAGTATCCTGTTATTCACAATATTGTTGCATTACAGTTGGTGCAGTTCTTCCGTTGCAAAAACAGTTATACAGTCCTAATGTTAATCATTTATACATGCTCATATGCAGGTTGTAATGTTATGTTTATCAGACCAACATAGTAGTTACACTTTAGGGATTGAGTATGTTAAGACTACTATACGAGGTACTGCATAGATTTGATGGAGAAGCATAAATTGGTTGGCTTTTAGCATCCTTGGTTTGACAGATTTTAGGATTTTATGGGCAATTTTCAGAAATAGGTGTCCTTTGTGAAGATGGAAGTCAGTCATTCAGTAAAGACCCACATTTGCAACCCTAGTCTTCGCAGTAAAGACCAGAGGAGGACCAGATGGAGTCAGATTTACCTAATCATTTGGTAGATCTGCCCCTTCTATCAGAACAAGCATGTCTCATGAAGACCATCTTCATTCAGCTTACAGCTCAGAAGAAAAGGGAAATTTTTTAATGTTTCAACAGAAAATTGAGTATGCCAATGGTTCTCAATCCAAATCCTGGAGCACCAAGGCCTCATCACTCATCATATGTCTTCAAACTACCCAAAGCCCTAAAACCCTAAAACCTGTAGTGTTGTGAAACTCCAGGACCTGGACCAATAACCACTCTAGTATGCCATTATTCCCAAGTCAGTACTTTAGCCAGGTGTTTCTTTCACTGCCCCTTTTATAACTTTATAAAACTTCTTTTGCCATTTTTTAGGAACTCGCTGTATAGGTAGGCTTCCTTGAACATTTGATGTGCAGTCTGAAGTGTGGAGTCTGCCAAGCTCCAGCTCTGGCTCACATATCCCATTTCCCCCTTCTCTGCACTGCTGTTAAGACACGGTCAAGCTGTGCAGTCGTCCGCTGGGCTCGGGCCAAGCCCTCCGAGTGTCTGGATCCGGAGCGGCGCAAACCGAACCCGATGCGCAGAGTATACTGAGCGTGCACTTCCTTCCTGCTGGCGAACCCATCCGTTAAGAAACACAACAGCGCTTCAGCTGTGCGAATTTTCCAGCTCCAGCTCCTGCAGGGCCTCACTTGAGAGAAGCATTGTGGAAAATTGATGGTCCTGCAGGCTGCGGAATGTCTCTACTGTAAATGGGATTTTTTATCTTTTCATGGTCTCATGAAGCCCATTCAGTGTCCACAGGTTTACAGTCGGTATCAACGGGTTACGGTCTGCACTTACGATTTTTCCGTTTGTATCAGTGTCAAATAATGTAGGACAAATGTATAGGAAATTAATTTGTTATTTTGCAAAACCAGACCACCCTCAAATCAATGCAATACAGTTATTGTCTACCCATAAAGACTGTCTCTTCCAACAAAGTTGTTAATCACTTAATTCCTTCACTGTAGTCTTCTTACAGTGAAAACTAACTTGGAAATTGTTGGGATACTGGATATAGAAGGACCGTTTACAGGACAAAAATGAGATGGGAAAATGGGAGTGGCTGTTTTGTCATTGAAACGTAAATATCGAGATGGTTGGAGCTAAACATCATACTGCAACCAGCCAGTAGAGATGCTAGACCTGTGGTGGCTTTAACAAACGTTGGAGTCATAGAATAGCAGTATGCTACTGTAATAATCACATTTATTACGTGTTAACTCAGGGAATGGCTTGGGAATGCTCCTGTATAGCCTGTTTAACTTGTGAGGTGTTATCTTGTAAGTGAGCTTGAACACTGGTCAGCATGTTTTCTTAACAAGGCAATGTAAATTATAGGGATTGGAATGAGGCCTGATAGTAGGAGCCAGATGGATTTAATGTTACATTTTTAAAATAGTGCAGGCATTTATCATTCTCTTTGATGCACAGTGTAGTGCAGCATGCTTTAGCTTTAATGGGACATGGCAAAAATCATGGGACACAATACACCAGTTCAATGTCCAATGACATTTTGCATGTCGGTGTATTTGTCTCATCGTACAAATGGCTGATTCGGAAAATAAAACAAAAATGCTCTAAAAAAGAGCAATGCCAATACTTCCGATTGATTTTTTTGCGTTAAGAGCACACATTACTACTAATGGAATGAGAGGAGAGAAAAAAAGAGAGAAAGTGAGTGAGAGCGAGAAAGAGAGAGTGAAAGTGGTGGAGTGAGAGAGAGTGCCTCCATCAATACCATTACACTACTCACTCACACTTTCACATAAGGTCAGTATTGGAAAACAAGACGAAGTGCCTCAGTAGCAGCCAGTTGGTGGATGTGATGCCTGGATCAATAAGGAGTGTTATTAATCAATATATGGATCAATAGGGAAGACACTTTAAAGGGTAAATACACATGAGCGAGCTTTCACAACAAGTTATCACCAGATACGGTCAGATCAAGGCTAGGCCTGTCACAATAACTGGTTTTATATATATTGTTTTCCAGAAAAAAATAGCGATAAACAATATCCTTGTTTATTTAAGACCATTTAATGCTACTAATATACTTATAATAGCATTAAAAATGTAATTCCAAACTTTTAAAGAACAGTAAATTTAACAAACTATATCTCAGTCTTTTCACCCTCAAAATGATCAACAAATAACTTAAGATTTGTATTTTTTGACTATTTATCATATTTAGAAGACTTTTATATATAAATAAAAATATCCATTTATAAGTTTGGACACCCCGGCACACCAGCTAGCGCTTCAGTGCTGTATGTGTATGGAGCAGCTATTGGATAAACTATTGGTAAGCTTTTGGTCAAAAACGGAAAAAATTAGCGAAAATTGGCTTTTTTTGAGCTAGAGTTGCAGACATGCTGAATTGTTAATAATTAATTGTTTTGTTACATCTTGATTTTTGAAAAATATATTTAATACCATGATATTTAAACACAACAAGCTAGAAAGCTCAACATTTTATTTCAGCTATAGTATAGTAAGATAAGTAATATTAAGTAAAATTAATATTTGTAATCGCTGAGCATTCAGCAAGTGTCTTTAGTCCTATGACAATAAAACAGAACAGTATGAAGTGTGTGATTTTACTGTGATTCGAAAGGTTACTTTAGAGGTGGGTTATCCCAAGATGACAGGGTGGCTTAACCAGGGTGTCATTTATTCAGCTTAACCAGTCAGCACTGTGTACATGACAAAAAACCCAAGCCCACATCAAAGTAAATAAACTGTATAACAGTACAAATGTACAAACGCACTTAAAAGTAAAGTTTAACATTCATGTATATATGTTTTTACAGAATAAGGGAGTGTTTGTATGTAACGTATGAAATTTTAACAGCTATGCTTTATTATATTGATATCTATTCACCAGATACCACCACTATATCACTGCCTACATAGATGTCAAACTGTACAACTTTTTGACCTGTGACACGAGGTGGGAGAGTCCAATTCCCAAACATCCTGCAACAGTAAGTAGTATATCCAATCAGGAATCCTGGTCATATGCATTTGGGCCAGCCAGGCCAGGATGAATGAGAATTTCCATGAGAAAAAAGGAAAAAAAGAAAGAAAAAACATGTAACATGACTGGGCTTGGTCTGGATCACATCCAGCTGGCAAAACAGCCCAACATTTTTCTCATGCAAATCCATAAATCGTTCCATCTCAATCAGCCCACAACAAAGCGCTACACGCTAAACTGCTGAGTCTGAGAACTTCTGAGATTCTTCAGGATTGTTGCAGAAGCTTCTTTTCCACCAGAGTTTGGGGACCTTAGCTCATTAGCAAGGCAAACATCACAAGGCTGGATGCTTCAGATGCGCTCCGCATGTCATCGCCTATTTAGCGATTCGCTGATTCATTTGTGGCCAAAAAGCAACAACAAAAGAAGCGCAAGGTTCTGCGCGGCCAAGGCCTGCGGACAATATGGTCGCGCTCTAAACAGCAGCACATTTCCACATGCTGCGGTGCCAGAATGCTCTAGAGCAGCAGTGAAAACAACTTGACAAGCGAACCCGGTCATTTTGGGTTTGGGAGCTGGAATAGTTCTCCCAACCGAGCTGCAGATCTCCACGAACACTTTCTACGAGACAGGTTTCTTAGTCATGGGTTATTCTGCGTCAGCTCAGCAAGGGTGTGGAAAATCATGTCATGGGTTTCCATAAAAAGACTCAAGCAGAAAGGTCTATTTACTGAAAGTCTTGAGAGGCCACTTGAGAGGGGATAATGTAAATTAAGGCATTATTTTACTAAAATAAGCAAAATATCAAAAGTGTTTCCCAGTAAACAGGAAAATACACTCATCTTCAAAAACAGTTGCACCCAGAATTAATCTGGTGATAGGAATGAAACTGGGTGGGTAGTCATGTCAGACTGTTAAGGAGTGACTTAAATTGGCAGCAGATCATCTTCTGTAACCAATAGAGTGTCCCACTTTTGTCTTGGTGGTGGAGACGACCAACAACTCTGTGTATGGAGCCACCATAGTTAGTTAACACATTTAAAAGACCTGGCGTCATGGTATGGGTTGCAATTTGGCATTATGACAGATACATTTGGCCTTTATTACTTTTATTACTTTATTAATGAGGTCCTGCAACCAATAGCGCACTCCTGGGCACTATTCCAATAAGACAATGCTCTTCCACATACTGCCGCCATCTCAAGAGCTTGCATTAGATAGACACAGATACAGATACGAAAGTCTTCCACGTCCAGCTGCATCGCCAGATCTTTCCCTAATTTGAAAATGTTTAAGATGCTATCGGACGCGCTATCAATACTCCACCCCTGCTACAAAATCTGCAGGAGCTGTGTGAGAATATTCAAGCTTCATTATCGGGATGGATTATCACAGGACACCATTAGGAACCTCTCTACTAGGGACATGCCGAGATGCCTGGCATGTTGCATTAAACACAAACTTCAAACTACTTCTGTATGTGTAGCTCAATAAATATGACCAAGTGCTGCCCATATGAATGTAAACATGTAACCATTGATTGTTCTTTTGATTGTAACTTTTATCGTCTGTCTGAATAGCACTTCAAGCAATTCAACACAGTGTATAAAGCATTTGAGGCTGCTCTATCATATAATCAACAGCCCAAATCCAAATAAGGCCACAGAAAACCGGAACAGGACATGAGAACTTCAGGCTGTCCATGTGATTTACGCCAAAAACAATGATTAATGCAAACTCTTTGAGTCATGGCAGTTTTGTAGACTGTCACACTGAGCAAACAGCTCCAGATGGCCAATGGACTTCAGTCCAGCTCTTGGAGAATGAGTCACGGCTCTGCTGTATACATTTATTCGAGCATTTCAGAGAGAACCCCATGATTCACCTCATGTTCCATCGAGACCCAGCGTAGGGTGACCCAGATTTAAAGCGTGTGAGAGGTCAAAAATGCAATGGAGCAGAAGCAATTACCACACATGACAGGACTGACCACACATGACAGGACTGACCACACATGACAGGACTGACCACACAGGGTCTCGGGCCACAAGTGCAAAACTGCTAAACATCCCAGACATAACAAACCACTCTGTTATCGGCTGGGACGTCCCGAATAGCTGATAAAAAAAATTAGGCTGCCAGATTTTGTCGGACCAAGCCGCCATGCCGCCAGTGGGCCATTCAGGAACTATGTTTTCCTGGAGTCTTGAGAAGCAGATGCTCCGCTGAGCTACAGTCCCAGCGCGGGTTGTGTAGGCTGCTGTGGTCGAATACACGCCATCGCTTCTGTGTTTTTATCATCAGCCTGTGAAGAAAGCTGCTCTTAGGATCATATGGATTTGACCACAGCGGGGTTGGGTGTTTGTTCTATTGGCTGGAGTGCAGATTTTGTCTACCGGAGGCTGAGGGGGGGATGTGGGTTAGACAATGTATGTGGGAGGAACCAGTGTAGATAGGCAAATTATGTTCA
Organism: Astyanax mexicanus; assembly: GCF_023375975.1. Taxonomy (NCBI): domain Eukaryota; kingdom Metazoa; phylum Chordata; class Actinopteri; order Characiformes; family Acestrorhamphidae; genus Astyanax; species Astyanax mexicanus. Next base: position 22,549,455 of record NC_064431.1, read on the forward strand.
TAAAGCAACATTGCAATATTGTATACTAAAAACTGATAAAGCCATAAACGTTAACCAAGAATAACCAAGTTACAAGTTATTGAAATGATAGTAATGAATAATGTTAATAGTAACATGTACTTTATTTATTTATAATACATTTTCTGATACACACATTGTGTGTCAGTGCTACCCTGAAGAACCCCGTGTTCTGATTGGCCAGGGCGATATTAGCTAGCGGTTTGTGCCACGTAGCTTGTTTTAACACTGTTAACATTCAGACTACAGTCTGATCTACTTACCTCTGAAAGGGCGAAAGTGATTGTGCTTAGTGCAGTTATCGGCTAATGCTAATTCTGCTCCAGCAGTGCTAGCCGGGGTTAGCAACAGGCTATAGGCTGATAATACTCACCTCTGAAAGGCAAAAGAGCTAGCACTTAGCGCATTTAGCGGTTAATGCTAATACTGCTGCAGTCTCGGTGATGGAGAAACTGAAACTCCTTACAACCTAACTGGTCAAATTTATATTACATAAGGCGCATCAGATTATATGGCGCACTGACGATTTTTGGAAAAGTTAAAGGATTTTAAGGGCGCCTTATTGTGCAAAAAAATATGCTAAATGTGTTCTTTGTTAGACTGGACCAAATAGGCAGAGTTTTATTGCTAACAATGCTCAGAAACAATGAGTACCCTGTTGAAAAAGCAGCCTGGCCAGCTCAAGCTTATTAAACAGTAAAGCTAAGCTAAGCAAACAAAACTGTAATGATAAAATACTTTCTTTTAAAGTCAAACAAGCCCTGGATGTTAATCTACACAGATTTCTTTCCTGAAAACTTTTAAAACTGTTTATTAAGAATGGCTAAAGAGCTATCATTTAGCGCGGTTAGCGGGTAATGCTAATACAGCTCCAACAGTGCTAGCTGGGGTTAGCAGCAGGCTACAGGGCGATAATACTCATCTTTGAACGAGAAAATAGTGATTAGCGGCTAATGCTAATGCTACTCCACAAGTATGATCAAACTAGAAGAAACAACAAGCATTATCAAACCTGACCATGCTGGTTAACCAACATTACCAGCCACAACCTACATTGAGTACTAGGGGTGGGACGATACATCAATATTACTACTTAAAGATACTTTATCTTATTGATCGTATTGTATCAATACGCAGCGTCAAATATCAACATTTTTATTGAAACATAGGCACTCTAAACTCCCTAAGATACGCTCCACAATTTGACTTACTGAAGTTACAGCTTCATTATTCCACATGGTGGCGCTAATCAAATGAAGAGTGTAAACCTGTGGTGAAGAATACTGCAGAGAGCAAATGCAGTAGTGAGGCTTTAAGCTTCTGCTTTTGGTTGTTAGCGTGCTCTGGCTGCTTTACCGTGGGTTCTGAAATCCAATACAATCACATCACTCTCTAGGGATAATGTCTTTATGGAAGATTGTGTTCAGAGATGAGGTCATGACTTCAAATTGAGGTTTCATATTGATGAGGCGGCCAAGACTGGGTCACCAGGTCTTCATCGTCCACTGGGAAAATAAGTGCACACATATTCCATACCATAAGAACCTTATCTATAGTAATCCTGCAGATAAGAGGTCAGTAAGGCAGAATCATTTATAATGTTTATTATGGCCTTGGCTGTATGGGTCTTAGGATGGGATTTGGATAAAACAACCTAGAATAGGTACTAGAATATGCCTGGATATATAAAAGTATTTCTTTTTATTTTTTTTCTTTTATCATTAATTATAAATTAATGTTTTTATTTCTGTGTTCGATCTTTTGTTATTCCACTAATTTCTGATGTTTTAGGTTTTTTCTGTGTGATCGTTTCAGTATCAGTATTGAGATATTTAGGCAAATATCATATCAAAAGTTTTGGTATTGTGACAATACTACTGCCCACTGTATTTAATAAAGATATTATACCATATTAGAATATGTTTAAGTAAAATGAATATTGTTGTTTTATTGTATAAACTATAAAAGGACAACATTTCTCCCAAATTACAAATAAAAATATTGTCATTAACAGCATTTATTTGCAGAAAATGAAAAATGGCCGAATTTACCAAAAAAGATGCAGAGCTTTTTAGATATCAAAAATAATCATAATTATCATAAAGTTTTAAGAGTTCAGAAATCAATATTTGGAGGAATAACCATGGGTTTTATTCACAGTTTTCATTCCTTTTGGCATGTTCTCCTCCACCAGTCTTACACACTGATTTTGGATAAAATCAAGTAGGTCAGCTTGGTTTGATGGCTTGTGATCATCCATCTTCCTCTTGATTATATTCCAGAGGTTTTCAATTTGATAAAATCAAAGAAAGTCATACTTTTAAGTGGTCTCTATTTTGTTTCCAGAGCTGTATCTATATAACAACATAAGTTCTTGTTCTTCAGTTTGTTTTTCCGGAATTAAAGCCGCTAGTCAAGGCGTGTTGTCCAAAACTACACTGGAGCCAACAATAGTCCTCTTTCTGAGACAGATATGCTCAAACGATAAATAACGGATGAGCTCATTCAACAGAAGTCTGTATTATGAGTCAGTGAATTCACCTGATGAGCAGTGCTAAAAAACATTCCTCCGGCATTGTGCCGAGAGAGGATAAACAGCACCCGGCCCACGCACAGACAATCCACACTTTCATTCCCTCTGAAGCATCGAAGAAGACATGTCGGAATTACCTCTTTAAAACAGCGCTTATCGCTCCGCTGCAAGACAGTGACTTCACGGCCTCGCTATTCCGGTTTGGCAGTGTTGGTTCTGTGTTGTACAGGAAAGACACTGCATGCATTGTTTAGGTAAAGCTATGAGATTTGTGTGACATGGCAGGTTGCAGTGAATGACTCAGGCACGGACGTTAAGAATTAACGTCTTACTGAAGGTATTTGTGCTTACAGATTTATTTCCCAGACCATAATAATGAATGGACTTCTTGAGACAGATCTCTACTGGAAGAGACAGTGACCAAACCCTGAGCTGTTCTTACCAAGAACTTCTTTGGACTATGAATGGTTCTGATCAAAGCATTGCTAGTTCTGAGAAGTATGTCCTTTCTGTGATAGGTTCTAATCACCTTGTTCGTTCTGAGACCTTCTCCTGACTGACATTGGTTTTACTCATGACACAGTTTGTGTGGAGACTTTCCTTGGCCGTTACTCGTTTCAATCTCTCCATTGCTTGCTTGTTCTGAGACCTCTGTCCTGACTGTGATGATTAGTTCTAATCCTCACTTTTACTCTGAGACATCCACCTGATTACAGCATCACTTGATATTAGACCACTGCTCTGATTGTGATAGGTTCTAATCACCTTAATCTGAGACGTTTCCTTGGCTGTAAATGGTTCCAATTACTGCACTGAATGGACTTGAGATAGATCTACACTTGATGACACCATGTCTAAACTCTGTGGAGACGTTTCACAATGTAGTCCATCCAAGACTGTTTAACAGACTGTTTAATCCAGGCCCTCTACTTAAAACTGCAAGTGTTTCTGGATTCCTATTTGAACCCATCTTGGGTCTCCAAAGACCTCCCTCTCCCTGACTGTGCTTGGTCCTAATCACTGAGGACCTCTCTTGACTAAGAGTATGGGTTCTGATCAAACATTGGTTGTTCTAAAGTCTCTGTCCTGACTGTGATAGGTTCTAATCTCCTTGTTTGTTCTGAGGTCTTTTCTTGACTGACATTAGTTTAAACCACACCATTGCTTGTGCAGAGACCTTGCCTTGACTATGACTGACACTGATCAGTCTATCGTTTACCGAGACCTCAGTCATGACTGTGATTAGTTCTAATCCCCAACATTGTTCTGAGACATCCCACTAATTGATTTTAGACCACTGTCATGACTGTAATAGGTTCCAAACACCTTGTTCTGAGATCTTTCATTGATTGAAATTGGTTCCGGTCAATGCACAGTTTGTTCTGAGTTGTCCCTTGGTTGTAAATGGTTCTGATCACTGTATTATTTGTTCTTAGACTTCTGCTCTGACTATAATAGGTTCTAATCACTTTGTTTGTTTAAAAAAGAAACCCTTGGTGGTGATGAGTTCCTGATCATAGCATTGCTTGATAAGAGATGTTCTCTTGACTGACATTGGATCAGATTATGCCATTGTTTGTTCTGAGTTGACTGTTATTGGTTCTAATCACCTTGTTTATTCTGTGACCTGGTCCTGCTTATCAGCATTTATTTACTATATATCTATATATATATATATAGGACTGTGTTTGGTTCTAGTCCCCTGTATTGCTCAGAGACTGGTTCTGACCTTGACTGTGATTGGTCCTGATCACTCTGCCCTGGCTGTGATAGGTTTTAATTATCATCATTTGCTCTATGACCATCCCTTGACTGCGGTTTCAATCACTGCACTGCACCATTGCCTGAGATTAGTACTAATCACCTTGTTTGTTCTGAGACCTTCCCTTGTCTGAGATGGGTTCCTGATCACAGCGTTGTTTAGGGAATAGTATGGCATCCATGTCTGTGCATTCCGTGAAAGCTCTGGCATCCTAAGAAGTGGCATCAATACTTCAACAACTAATCCCAGCAGTGAACAAACACTTAAAACCCTGAGTGCTGAGAACATACACGACACTATTTCATACCAACTCCAGCAGCCTCGACACATTAGGAGCAGAGCAACATCTCAATTTTCTCGCGCCGCTTTGAAGTTCTCAAAGGGTCTGCCAGGCTGCCGACATTAAAGAGGGTGCCCTGGTGTTCACAGCAGGGGTCGGAAGCCGTGGTGCCCCAGTCTTCATGGAGAGAAGGAAATGGTTCAAGTTCAGAGTGTTACATTAGCAGTTTTAGGGTCTTGTTTATTTAATTTTTTAGGTCATTATGGTTAGCGGGCTGGGTGAAAATGAGGTATAATTCACCTCATGGTATACTAACCTTTCTGTTAACCCTGAAGTGAACTGTGTTCGTAGGTGTGAACCTGAAATCATGACCTAAAGATAAGAGCTTTAATATTTTATACCATGTTTCATTTCCCTATGCAAATTAAATAATATATGACACAGATTCAAGACACGTTCATCTCACAGCCATGCACGCACATATATATTTTACGAGTGTCGCAGCAGGGGGCTCTAAGACTCTTTGTGTGCATTGAGTAGTTTTGCATGGACCTAAATCTGAATGTAATTTATGCACAAACATAAAGACCTACAAAGGAAATCCATATGATAAAGGCTTTGCAGACTAAAGGATTATACCGCGTCTGACTGCATTTGTAATATTTACTTTCAGCTTTAGCTCAGACACTAGGCCCTATATATTATGCAGCTATAATCCTGCACACTCTTATAGATCAAAAGGAAATGGGCTGTACTGTAACTTGGACATTAAATTGGTAATTGTTGCTCTTGGGCTCCCTCTTTGCATTCGGGAAGTGGAATTCATGCTCTAATCCAACCCTCAAGAAGGACATGAAGAACACATGCTTTTGTTGACAAGCTGAGAAGCACAGAACCATTACTTAAAGTGAGAGAATCATGGGCACTGAGATAGTAGAGTGATAAAAAAAGGGGTTTGACACACATATGACCCGGGTTACACAGTTTTAAGCAGGTTTCGTGAGACGTTTCTTCCTGCCCTGCTTCACCAGAGTTAGACAGTGTAGTTGCAGCATGCCCAGCTCACAGTTGCAATCACAGACATGCAGTTCTCCCCAACCAGTCAGTAGAGCATCACAATGTAAATTCTGTGAATGTGCAAGTATGAGTTTTATGTAATTATACTTAAATGCAGTGTCACTTACATTGGTTTAATATGCAGTCTAACTAAACAATCCAATGACGATATGATTCTAAGACAGATTCAAAGTCTCTACGGGAAAAATACAGCAAGGACCACCTACGTAAACAGTGGAAGTAGAAGCTGTCATCCTTTTTCTACAGATTCCAGTGTGTGTGTGTGTGTGTGTGTGTGTGAGTCAGCATGGGTAGGCGACTTAGCTATCACTTAATGAAGGCCATACACACAAGACATGCACCCACAGTAAGAACCACCTCCAACCTAGGAAGCCTGTTTCCATGGCTGCCAGTCAGGAGATATCTCCTGGAATAGGCAGTACCTCACTTTTCACAAGCAGCTGGTCATTAATTCATCACCTGAAAAGGTCAGCAGGAACAGAAGATCACATCCTGGTAGGAAGTCATTAATGTGACCCGTTTGAGAAACCAATACACACATATACAGCTCTGGAAAAATATAAGAGACCACTTAAAAAGAATTAGTTTTTTTTTTTATTTTACCAAATTGAAAACGTCTGGAATACAATCAAGAGGAAGATGGATGATCACAAGCCATCAAACCAAGATGAACTGCTTGAATTTTTGCACCAGGAGTAAAGGCATAAAGTTATCCAAAAGCAGTGTGTAAGACTGGTGGAGGAGAACATGCTAAGATGGATGAAAATTGTGATTAAAAACCAGGGTTATTCCACCAAATATTGATTTCTGAACTCTTAAAACGTTATGAATATGAACTTGTTTTCTTTGCATTATTTGAGGTCTGAAAGCTTTGTATTTTTTTCAGCCATTTCGCATTTTCTGCAAATAAATGCTCTAAATGATAATATTTTTATTTGGAATTTGGGATAAACGTTGTTCGTAGTTTATAGAATAAATCAACAATGTTTATTTTACTCAAACATATACCTATAAATAGCAAAATCAGTTGATCTGTTACACTCCTATTCTATTTTATTATATTCTATTGGCAATAGATTTACTTCTGCAGTTAAAAAGAAACAAGCAAGTTTCCCAATACTTCTGTCTACACAGTGTATAATAATAGATCCACAGCAAGTCCAGCACACGGTTAGCTCAGACCTTACATTCCTTATTAGAATTCCAGCACGCTAATTAAGGAAGCCCATCTATTAGAAACACATGTTGCATCCGTCTCTGGGTCGCGACCTCTCGTATCTGCCCATTTCCCAGTGCCGTGGGCAGCCGAGAGAAAGTAAAGTGGCAGCTTCCTGTAACCACGGCAACCAAACAGCCAGCACACAGTCACTGGGGTTGCTTGGCGAAGGCTCAGAGCACTGATGAGGAAGAGGGTGAGGACGAAGATGAGGACAAGGCAGGTTTTTACCTCGCAGCGACTGGAGGAGCCTGTTTCGATGGGCGTTTGTCTTGTTTATCTGCTCCCAGAGCCTTGTAAATCTCACCGGTTGAATGGCATCTATAGTCTAAACTGGAAGTAAGAGATTTGCTGAATAATATACGTGCTGTACACCATTGTAATGCGGCCATCCTAAGCAGAATGGGCCAGTGTGTGTGAAAATACGTATATAAGGTGGAGGGGTGAGGTTCAGGTTACAGGTCTTTGTGCACGCTTCACAACACCAGTTCATCTGCTTTTGTTCCAGGAGAGGTTGCTGTAGGTCGTGGGTCGAGGCTGAATAGAGACAATTTACGACAAGAATGTGCTTGAGCATGTGCATGCGTGTGTGTGTGTGCTTGTGTAATGAAAAGACGTCATTCCAGTAGAGCAGTACATCTTCTCTGTACATTGATGTCCATTGACGGTACATTAATAAAGCTGTGCAGGAGCAGTGCTTTATTTATTAGCAGTCACGATGTAGACTGTGTGCAAGGACAGAGAGGTTATTATAAGACATTCAGGACATGTTGCACTTTAGAATATTAAAAATATTGGCTTTTTAGACATTTGAAGGTCGTCACAAACTTTGCTCAGTTAAAAAAATAGTTTACATGCTGTTTGGTTCATGATTTGTTGTAATGTGATAGGTTTAATACTATTTTAGACCTAATTTCTTTATGTATAAGTTCACAATGGAGGTACATGCAGGACACTATGGCCACTTTTCCACAAAGGTGAGAACAGTTCTTTGTTAATGGATACATGGTTCAGCACAGAGCACTTTCAAACCAAGCTGAGCCAAAAAACCCATAGCCAGCGTGCTAACACTGCTGTAGTTATGTGGGGTGAGTCCTGTAGCCAGCATGCTTAACCACAATAACAATGTGGGACTGGAAACACCTTGGTAGCAACGTTGTACAAGGCCAGCATTTAGTGTGTAGACTCACAGTTCCCCTTTCATGGCTTGGGAATGCCCAATACTGTGAATATTCTGAGGTGTTATCTTGTGAGTGAGGTTGAACACTGGCCAACATGCCCATGGCAAAGTAATGTGAATTTTTTCAGAGATAAAGTAAGGTCTGTGTGTGCCACAGTAATATACCTGTACCAGAAGTTGTCATTATGACCGGGGATATGTGGCTAAAACTGTCTACATCCAGTGCAACGTCTTTAACTTCCATGGGGCATGGCAAATGTCATGGGACACAATCGTACTTAGTGTCTTACTCAGCATAACACCCAAATCTTATCCAACTAAATGACACACCCAGTCTAGTTTAGTATCTATTAAGATTCCTTTCAGATGTATCAATGAAAACAGGAAGAATAACAGACAGTTCTGATGTCCTGATATCTGGCATGTAAAACTCCCTCCAGCTCCACCCAGGCCAGTCTTTTCCTGCTACAGCACAGGTTCAGACCTGCAGGCAGAGACAGGCCGGGGTTTATACACCTCCAGCGCTTCAGCAGGTGACAAGCAGTGAGTGTGTGGGAAGATCTTACCAGAGTATTCCTTCTCGTGGCCCAATTCCACAGAATTACACAACAGCCTCAGGAGCCTATCTGTCCATCAGTGTGTTCATACAGCTCAAGGGCTTTGGGTATTTGTGAAGATTCCTAGTGCGAAACTGAACACACTTGGTATCTGTGCTGTACGATTATTCAGCCTGGGTAAGATGGTTAAACCCTGACCAGCGTAGGCTATGTTTCTTTGGTTTGAGTTTGATGGACTCAAACTGTACAATTGCCATCAAGACCAATCTGGTCAACCAGCATGACCAAGCCAGTAATTTAGCATGACCAACAAAAAGACTCGTCAACCAGCATGTAATGTAACTGACAAAATCAAGTACTGGTCAACCAGCATATCCAACAGAACTATGGCAGTTGACCAGAATGACCAGCAACACCAAGCTGTTCAACCAGCTTCATTTTGCTGGTTATGCTTGTCAAGTAGCTTGGTGTTGCTGGACATTCTGGTCAACAAGAATGGTTGAGCTGGATATGCAAAACTGCTGGACATGACAACAGCAGCTGGGATTGGTCTACCAAGCCTTGTGTTTCTGTCCACACGTCATAAGCAATCTGTTGACTCGACACAGAAATATAAAACAGCTATAAGACATGGTCATCTAAGAGAATAGAGCCCAAACTCTGGTCTCTAGTTTGCAGACTCTGGTTGCAACCTTAACAAAATGGCCGGCATTTTTTTTGGGCCTGATTTCTATAGAACAGGGATATTTCTATTCCTTTTGTCCCATACAATTGGAACATATGCCTGGTGCCCATGCTATAAACAGCTACTGTGACAACTATGCAAGGTACAGTTTTTCCTAATACTGTAGAATGTTAGCCATTTTACTGCCCGGGGGCCAAATCCGCAGATCTTTGCGATTCCGACTGAAAATACATGTTAATCCGCCGTAATCTGCTGTATTCTGCAGAGCCTATCTAATATTGTAATACTCATTAGCCTCAGTGACACGAGCATGAACTTGGGTGTCAGGGTATAATCCAGATGCTACAGAGAGAGAAAGAGAGAGAGAGGGCAAAAGAAAAAATGAGAATGGCCGTGAGAGGTAAAAAAAATTAAGATTTAGAGCAAGGAAGCGTAAATATGAGTATATTTTCCTCTTCATAACGCTTCCTGTGAACTGAGTGGTAGCAGACACACAGGTAGTGCTGCCAAGAGGCTATGTCTGGCATTTGACATAGCATGTTCTTTAGAGTCTATGTTTTGTATTAGCGTTGTTCTGGTCTCAACTAACAAGAATAAAGCTTGGTGAGTATGCATGCCTTGGACTTGGTTTGTCCCCATGCCTCACACACCTAAAAGGCTTGGTGTAATGGTGTGGGGTTGAATATCGTATGATGTCAGATCATTGTTGGTCTTCATTAGAGGCACTTTGAGAGCCGAGCGTTACATTAATAAGGTCCTGCAATCACTGGCTCTACCATTCTGAACATACATTCCAGTCCGCTATTCCAACAGAACAATACTCATCCAAAAATGCTGTCGTCCCAGAGTTTGAAACACAGTTACTATGCACTGGCCAGCAGCATCACCTGACCTATTCCTTATTTAAAAAGGTGTGGGATGCTTTGACTCTGACTCAGCTACTAAAAATGACTTGGTACTGACTTATACTTAATGTGTCATAGTCTTGGTCTCGATTCAGACTTGGATCTGCTAGTCTCAACTACAACAGTAGTGTGTATGTTCAGTGTGTGTGGTCTCTAAATCTGGAAATAGATGCTAAATCATGCTAATACCACAAAATGAAGTTTGTTACTTTCTTTACGACCCGACGGATAGCTCTGGACTTATCTGTCGATGTCAATGAAACATTTCAACCATGACACTGTGGCTCCACGAACATGGTTATAATTCACCTAGATGCCACAGAAGCAACTCCCTGATGCTGTTTTTACCTCATAAAGTTGCCAGGAGGCCATTTAGCATAGTTAAGCCTCCAGGCTCTGGTTTATGTTAGCTTTTTCATGCATTAGAAGAATGGAGTGTGCTGGAGCTCAGCCCAGAATATGTAACCTCCTCACCTCCCCACGGAGAATCCCATCTACATGTCCCCCCAACCTGGCCTTCAAAGGACCTTCTGGCTAGGAGACCCTGCTGCAGGGAGGAAGGTCAGGGCACCGAACATCACTCACCACCCAAGAGACATAAGCGGACGCCCCAAAGTCCAACAGTGTTCTGCAGCCAAGTCTAAATGCCCTTGAGTTAGGGTGAATAAATCATACCTACATCTTTAGAATCTGGAAAAGGGAAACAGAAACACACTCACATTACGCATTTGACTGCCTGATGTGTGACCTGCACATGGACTGGAAAGAAAAAAGAAGGAGAGAAGCAGCACTAACATCCATGTGGCCTCCATTTCCTTGCATATGGAGAGACGCAAGATCTTTAACCCTTTAACTGCAGATTTATTAGGGTTTTAATTCAGCAAATATGTATGTTATGTCAATCTGCGCTTTAATGCCAGTGTTTGTCAATACTAGTAACTCCAGGTCTACAGTTTTTCTCTATGACTTTAGAGAATGAATGGCATGTTCCGAAAAGTGTTGGGACATCTGCTCATCTCCAACTTCCCAACTAATCCCATCTAAAAGGACTACTGGATGGAACACTGATTTTTGAAGTTTAGCTCCTCCCACTCAACTAACAAACAGTTCCGTTCAGTCACTGTGCAGTGACAGTAACTTACCAAACAAAAGCAAACCCAACCTGTATGACCAATATGTCAATCTGTCTGTCTCTTTTTCGTTCTTATATCCGTCAGTTCCTTTGTCCCAACCTGCAGTTCCAGTATTCTGTGTGTGTTTTCCACAGAAACACAGTCAGCAGTAAAGCAAATACGTGCCTAAACTTTTTTTAAGGTGTATACCATAAAGTATACCACAGCACCTTCATAATAAAGGATGTAGAGCATGTTTTACTCCGCTCTTCCCACAATGTTTAGTTTAGTTCGGCTGCAATCATGCATATTACAATATTTAGGCACACTCAAAAAGTTCTTAGATAGGTCTGCCCAGTAGTCAGCTAATTTGTGGATCAATAAAGTTACACTTATGCAGCACCTTTCTAGACAATCACTAAGCCACTGTGCCACATTTGTGTAGTATATTTTGGTAATGGTACTAGTATTATGCCATTACTTCAATGTGCAGAGAACATTAGCAACATTCAAATATACACTACTGGTCAAAAGTTTTAGACCACCCCTATTTTTAGTTGTACTGTAGCAGTACTGTTTGGCCCAGGCAAGCTGCTTTCTTATTTTCTCACCTTGGCAATGACTTTATTACTGCACTGAACCTGTCAGACCTCTTCTAATTCTTCTCTTCACAGCAGAAACTGAGACTCAGTCCAATGATAAGCTGAGCTAAAGATTTTGCCATGATGTGGGTTAATCAGACTTCTTCCTAAACCAGTTTTCCGAAAGTCTTGTGAATGTGTAGAAACAGTAGGACTCACTCTTGGACTTAATCTGTAATTTTGCTAAAGAAAGGACTCACTAATGAAAGTCTCAGGTCTCATCCACATAAATCTGGATATTTTTTGTCTTTGTTTTTAAAAATATCCCCATTCACACAGAAACACCATACCAAGCAAAAATGCTGAAATGAACATCCACAGGAGATCTCATAACAGTTGTTTCCCCTTTGATGCAAGGTCAAAGCATTTCACTTAAAGACACAAGGGATTCTCTAGATCTTTGGAAGTTTTCTCCATCTTCAAAATTCTAGGCCTGGTCCAGAATCTCCATTCGCAGTAAGGTTTGTCCCTCCCCATCCCAACTTGGAAGGCATTTTTGAAAAGTTCAGTTATCAGTAATTGAAAACGTTGTTTTCCTGAGGACAGAAGGCCAAAATGGAGACAAAACCTCCGTTTTTAAAAATATCCGGATTCGAGTGGACGGGGCCTGAATGTGCTAACCCGGAGCTCAAGTCCTTATATGGGCAAGTCATAGACTACAAAATGATGTCACAGCCTCAGATGTCTAACTTACCTAAATGTGACATAGCAAACAACACATACTCAAGCTGTTGGTTGGCTTGAAAAGGTAAAAAGATCTAAAAGCAACTCCATATTGTTTTAGTAAGGATATCAGTCAACCACAGTCCCTACATCAGAACTCTCAATCTGAAAGGCTTAGTAAAAAAAAGGATTGACCGGGAAATATGAGGCATATAGTTATTAGACTTAAATGAGATTAAAGTAGTAGTATGATCTCACCTCAAAACATTCATCCACAATGGTATAAAACGAGAGTCACGAGAGAAAACAGCCATAATTGGAACCATGCTTTTTTCCTGTTTGCTCTGTTTTGAAGACATGCTTGCTGCTGACCCATACTTAACATTAAACATTAACCACAAAACATATGTATCATGGTGTAGTTTTACAATATTATGTACGTTTGTGCCATATTTTAAAAGAACACGTTTGGACCAGGGAAACTCTTTGCCACTTTTGTCTGTAAACTTAATTAACACAATTTATGCTTTTGAGATACATTTAAATGTGTTTTGTTGTATTAATAGAGAGAAAATTCATTTTTTTCACGTTTTGTCTGCCTATTCTACCCTAAATACACTGTAATAGTGTTTATAACATTCACACATGCTATGCTAACAGCGTTAACTTGCAACAAGCCACGCCCCCCTGCACGTTCCTTCATTTAACACCCGTATTTAACAAAGCCCGCCCTCCCTGCGCTAGGATTGGCTGGTGATTCAATTTCTTGAGATATTCTAACCGCGGATTGGATATGAGTATGTACAACCAGCCAATCACAGCATAAATAGGCGGGAAATATCCGGAAAACGGGCGGTAAAGCAAATAACACCGCCTCCCCGTGTCTGAATTCAAATACACACACTGCTTTAGCGAGAAGAGGCATGAACAGCATAGTGAACGGCGCGGTTTTGACCATGTGTCCTACGATTAATGTGTTTCTGCAAGACTCTGCGCTTCCTCACACGCCTGAATTATGAGTTATAAACATTATATCTGTTTTTTAATTAAAAACATATGATATAAGGCTTGGTAATTAGCTATTTAAGCTGGTTTCAGCTACGAATCTCAGCTCTCTCAGACAGGATCCCCCAAAAGTGGTGAGCATTCAACTGGTTTCCTGAGTAAAACCTAAATCAATAGGTTAAATGGCTAAATGTAACTTGTAAATCCAAGTGTAGTCAAATAAACAGATTTTATTTTTCAAAACTAAAATCATGAAAAAATAGCAATATATAATAAAATATATTTTAGGAAAACAACGCGACTGAATGGAAAATACATACAAGCATCCACTGTAGCTATATTCCTAGCTAGTATCTCACAGTATACAGAAATATAAGCAGTTTAACTAACGTAACATGTATTTTTTTAGTAAATAAAACTAATTTACTGTCCAACAGGCTGCAGCTGTAGCTGTGTTAAAGCAGCGGTTCAGTTCAGGGAGCGATCCCCAGTCTTTCCTACCTGAATCGGGGTGAATCTTTGATACATTCCTCAAAATCCACCGTCATGTTGGCTGATTAATCCGTCTCCAGTCACAGATCTATACCAATCATTTCACACGCTCCTCTGCGTTAGACAGTCCGGTAAAGCTGTGGTTTAGGGGGTCCTGAGCTTCTCTAGCCCACTGAAACACTGACACTGTGACACACTCTGCTCACTGCGCTCACTCCCCCAGCTTCAGTTTCATCACTGGCGGCGGCTGCTGCTGCTGCGCTCAGCTAAGGGACCGTCTGCAAACGTTAAAAACGTTAGGGATCATAAACGAAAAATGTAAGGGGTTAATGTGAGTGCTGAGTGACAGGGCTCTATATGATGCAAAGGCCTATATCATATGATATAAACTGACAAAAATGTATTCCTTTATCCTTTATTTGATATCTTTCTTTAATGTCACAATATATGGTATAAAAGGAGTCATGAGAGAAAATAGCCTTAGTTGGAACCATGCTTTTTCTGTAGCTCTGTTATTTATAAATATGAGATATTAAGTCATGATTACAAGATAATAAGTCATAATTACGAGAGGTCAAGTCATAATTATGAGATACTAAGTTATAATTATGATGTACTTAGTCATAATTATGATCTAGCAAGTCATAATTATAAGATACTAAGTCTGCATTGTTTGTTCTGTTGCATAATAATGACTTAGTATCTCATAATTATGACCTACCATCATAATTGACTTAGTAGCTCAGTACCTCCTCCAAGTGGCGGAAATCGGCTTACTTACATGCTTGATGTTGACCCACACTTAATATGAAACAACCACGAAACATATACATTTATATTTGTTAAGAAAAAAATATTTAAGTTTTAGGAGCTTGTGGGTCCCTGTATATATATCCCCCAGAAACATGAAGAACCACTGCATTAGCATGATTGCCTTGTGATCTAGCAAAATAATGTTGATTTAAAATTTTCTGTTGCATAAGGTTCATAAGAAAAAGAGAGACCACCTAAAAATGATGAGTTTCTTTGATTTTTTTATTACACCAGAAGTGGCATAAAGTTATCTAAAAGCAGTGTGTAAGACTGGTGGAGGAGAACATGCCAAGATGCATGACAACTGTGATACATGACAGCTGTAACCCTGTAAAACCAAAGCTCTACATATTTTTGTTATTTCAGCCATTTCACATTTTCTGCAAATAAATGCTCTAAATGACTATTTTTATTTGTAATTTGGGAAAATGTTGTCCGTAGTTTATATAACATATATCATTAAAAAAAAATTAACTAACACTGTAATAATCAAAAAGTACTTTGTTGCCTGAGGACTACACCGTGGCAGAGGGTTGAACGCTTAAAAAGACAGTATTTACATTTTTTTTTTGTAAAAAAATATATATTATTGTATGTATATGAATAAATTAATAACTCTTAGTGATATTTACAGATAGTAATCAGTGATACTGTGCATGTATTTTATATTTCCCACACTTATTCGGACTAATCCCGCCTCCCTGCGCTTGGATTGGCTGGTAGTCTCTCAGCGCTGTTGCTCTGATTGGCTACTACCGCATACTTAAACGCTATCTGCCGAATCGACCAATAGGATCGCAGGATGCGGGACATTCTGGAGAACGGGCAGGAAACAAAACAATGGGCGGGGTCCTCAGAGCTGAAGGACCGTGAAAGCGGTCTATTCGCTGAAGTGGATAGCTGAAGTAAGATATGCCTGTAGCGTTTTAACCGGATATGTTAGTATATTTTTTATTTAAGCTGGAAACAACAAGCTAATACACCCGTATATATTTTATCGGTCTTTCTAAGGCTGTATGGGTAAAAAAGTTTTAGCAAATGTAGCACAACGTATTGGGAGAGGTGATTATTCTGTACAGGCAGTGTACGGACAGTAGACGTGCGGACACAGGCGTGCATGGTGCTGTGCGTGCTGGTTAACCTAGCTAGTTAATTCAGCATGGACAGCATAACATTCGCGTTAAAGCACATTTAAAACTGTTTAGTCGAGTTCTATAGTAAACATTCCCATTCGCGGTGTATTTTTTATTGTATTATAGGTTACTTTAATCACACGTTAAACTATAACACGAGCACAGCTCTAAAAGCAAGTCACTATGCAACACAACTGTACAAGATATCTCATCTTTTTTCAGTACCTCGGGACCAAGTACAGGTCTGTCCGCATACTCTCAGCATTTAATATACAGGTATAATATAACACAAACAGTGCAAACATAGCTAAAGTAATGTACTGTCCATTCTGCTTACAGTGGGGTCATGAAGATTCCAGCCCACCAGCCAGTGGAGGGAGTCCAGAATCATATAGAGGTCAGCCTGACGCTTCTCCAGCTTATAAGATCTACAGTCAAGTCAGGTTTATTTCTAGAGCATTCACATTGTCACAAAGAACATATACAGGTTTACAATTACATATACCTTCAGGGAAGGTAGCTTAAACTTGGAAAGCTATAAATCACATTTGGATTTAGGCATAAAAATGAGGAATTATTGACATAGGCCATTATTCCAAAGGGGTTAAATTAAATGATCTGATCTGATAAGTAACGATTTTACCAGAGGAGGCCATGCAGCATCATAAGGAGATGATTAACATTACATTATATTACATTTCATTTGGCAGACGCTTTTGTCTAAAGCAACTTATAATAATGATAATGATTTAAGCAAAATACCCAATTTTGACAAAAACGACTTATTATTACGATTATTTTAGAAAGGTGATGATATTGAGATCAACAATACCGAACACAGAGCAAGCTGAAGGTGTCAGTGACAAGAAATATTTCCTCAACTTTGAAGAAAGAAACCTTGGGAAGAACTAACACTCAAGGCTTGGGCACATCCTCCTTTGACAAGTTACCAATAATAATAATGTGTTAATGAAACCCTGGATGTACAGCCTTGATCAAATTTACCAAAAACTAAACTAAACAAGTTTCTAAACTAAACAAGCCTAGACTTGGAAGATTAAGTCTTCACTAAATAACTTTTTATAAAGATAATTTGCCGTTACTCTGCAATGAACTGATAATCATGCAGGGTCACAATTTACAAGATTAACTAGATTTCTTTTTATTTTATGTCCCATCATACTTCTGTTGAACAATTAAAGGAGAAATCCAGTGGAAAATAAACTTGGGGTAAAATGAAACAGGATGACGAATGCAAATTCTGCCGAATAGCTCTCCTCCATTCACCCCAGCATTCTGAAACAGCACTTTTCGCTGATGCTCCCAACAGGCATACAATGCTAGTGATAGGGGCATAGAGTTGCCCATGTAAATAAATGTTCATATTTACACCATTAACAAGGTCAAAGTAGCTCGACACTTTATTAGTATAACTATTGAGGGTCCTGACATTTAAAATGAGGCTCTAAGACCTCTGAAAGTGCTAGTCAATAGACTTATCGTTACTTAATTTGTAGATTGCGTTGCCCAAAGAAATACCTCAAGGTACTGTGTGTATAAACCACCGGTGCACTTTAAAGTTCTCAGTGCCTTGTCTTAAAAGTCATTGTCCTTAATATTCTACCAATGGGGGTGCCGAGTGGTCCAGCGGTCTAAGGCGCTGCCACTATGAGCAGGAGGTCGCAGGTTCGAACCCCAGCTCATGCAGCTTTGCCATCAAGCTGTCGGGTGGGTAGATGGCGCTCTCTCCCCACATCACACTCCTAGGGTGATGTCTGCAGCACAGGGCGTCTGTGAGCTGATGTACCGGAGCCGAGCCGCTGTGCTTTCCTCCAAGCGCGCTGGCTGCTCGGCAATGCTGTATCAGCAGCAGCTCGAAAAGAAGCGGTGGCTGGCTTCACATGTATCGGAGGAAACATGTGCTAGTCTTCACCCTCCTGGTGTGTTGTGGCATTACTAGTGATAGGGGGAGTCCTAATGAGTGAGTTGGGTAATTGGCCGGGGAGAAAAATGGGAAAAAAATAGAAATAAAATTATAAAAGAAAAAAAATATATATATATTCTACCAATGAAGTGTGGAGCTAAAACATTTTTCTTTTAAGAGAAACTGGTAAACAATACACCAGAAACAGGAGGAGTTTTTGGCCACAGCTGCTCTCATGTGTGCAGATTTGTGTTCTGGGAAAAAAAAAGAAAATGCACATAGAATGTGGACATGACCCTGGTTAAAGGGTCACAATTGAGACAACAGGAGTGTACTGCGACTCTAGCAACACTCACCTGATTTGTTTCTGACATTGGAAGTTGTTTAGTGTAAGGCTGGCATTAGCCTGCTCATACTTTTCCGCTCAACAGAGCGAAATCTGCTCTTCACATGCGTGTCATTCTGTGTTGGACTGAAACTGCAGGATGCGGTTGCTTTACAGCTCTTTATTTTCTTTATTCTGCCTCCAGAATGACCGAACGATTGAATAGCTTACAACATCTGCACTCGTCTTCATCCGCTGCCATTATGCATAAATGCACAATTCCTCTGGAATGAGAACGCCTCTGATGGTTCCATGCATATGCAGCGCTTTTCCTGCTGGCAGGGCACTAGCCTTCTTTCATGTGGTCTCTTGGCTGGTCTTCAAGTGTGTGTCTGTGTGTGCGTGAGGCACGGAGACAGTGCCTAGCCAAACGTGTTAAGCTGTGGGACAGAAATGTCAGAAATGTGTAGACCACCTCAAAGAGGAGACATGAATCGAACAGTAAATGCATCTTCCTATAAAGGAGGAATGGGGTCGTGTTTAAATTGCATCTGTGGTGCACGTCCACATGGGTATAGAATGCTGCTAACATATGTATATATTGCTATACTAGTGCATCTCAAAAATTAGAAGATCATGGAAAGGTATTTTTTCTCAGTAGTTCAGTTCAAAATGTGAAACTCGTATATTATATAGATGTATTACACACAAAGTGATCTATTTTAGTAGTTTATTTCTTTTATTGTTGATGATTTTGGCTTACAGCCAATACAACCCCCAAAATCAATGTCTCAGAAAAATAGAATATTAAATAAGACCAATCATATTATATGGTACTTTTGGCAGTGTGTGCAGTTTGCCAAGTCCTGCTGGAAAATGAAATCTCCATCTGTATAACATTTGAAAGCAGAGGAAAGCATGAAGTTAACATGCTGGCTTGTTCAATGGGCTCTTCTTTGTAGTTTTGATCTGATGTACTGTTGCTAAAGTGCTAATCTTCTACTTTCAGACTTTTAAAGCGTTCAGTATTCTCCTGAGTTTATCTATTTGCATACTGTTATCCTTTACCAGCTTTAAAAGGGCTTTAAAAATCTCCTAAGGGGCCACTTAAGGGACATTGCTTATAGATTTGTTGAAAGTCCCATGCCTCATGAGACCCATTATAGATTTGATGCGTAATTGCATTAATTTGTGTACATTAGGCCAGACCTGTGTTACATTTCTCCTTTATTTGTGCTAGGGATGGTAATTTGTGCTTTTTTACTTTTTAGAATGCAGTGCGAAGACTGAAGCCTCTAAATGAAGTGTCATTGTACATCTCCAGTCGAACGGACACTGGCGTTCATGCTCTCTGCAACTCTGCTCATCTGGACATTCAAAGAAAGGATGACAAACCACCTTTCACTGGAAAAGTCCTGACCGATGCCTTAAACTTATATTTAAAAAAAGAGCCAATCAGGTAAGAGACAGGATTTCGGTCAATATGATCTACAGTAAATTCTATATTAATCTTAAGTATAATATCAGTATAATAGCCAACACCTGTGGTGTACGCTATTATGCACGTATGTTACCAGACTATGGATGCAGTAAATACCGCTGTTACTATCCTTCATGTTTCCTAAGGGAAACATGGCGACACCCAGTCCTGACTAGTCTCCAATTCTGAATGTATACCTACTCTGCCTGGCAAAAAAAATCACAACCAAATATAAAAAAGCTCTGACACTGTAATATTTCATTGGACCCTGTTTAGCTTAGATTGCTGCATGCATTCACTGTGGCATTGTTTTGATAAGCTTCTGCAATGTCACAAGATTTATTTTTAATCCAGTGTTCCATTCATTTTTCACCATCTTGAAACATATTGATCTTGCATTGATGATGGTAGAGTCTGACAGCTGCACAAAGCCTTCTCCAGCACATCCCAAAGATTCTCAGTGAGGTTAAGGTCTGGACTCTGTGGTGAACAATGCATGTGTGAAAATGATGATCTCATGCTCTCTGAATAACTCTTTCACAATTCCAGCACCATGAATCCTGACAATGTCATCTTGGAATATGGCCGTGCCATCCGGGAAGAAAAATCCATTGATGGAATAACCAGGTAGTCAGCTGACCTCATTCTTTCAGCACATACTGTTGCTGAATCTAGACCTGACCAACTGCAGCATCAACCCCACATCATTTACTTACTTAAATCCATCTTGTTTTTTTTGGCCAGGCAGTGTAATTTGGATTCATGCTTGGGGTATAAATGTCCCACTAATCCACAGACAACAGTTTGAGCTTAAAATTCTTGTTATCTGTTATCTAAATCTATTTAATTATTTAAAAGGATGGCAGGTCGTCACAGCAGGGTAAGAAATGTCCCTAAATAATCCCATTATTTCGTCAGCATGCAGAGCTTCTGAATGACCTTTTCACCCACGCAGTTTATATGGAACATCTTCAAAACACTGACAATAATCCTGTGATAAATCCCACGGCAATGTATCATTGTTTGTGACCTATTTAAGATTGCTGTGTCTTTCTTAAGTCAGCCTGTTCTCTAAGTCAGTGTTGTTCAGAGGATTTTCTGCATTTTAATGCAGGTGAATGTGATTCGCAGTCCTCATATGTCACTGATGGTTAGCTTTTTGATCAGTTTTCTCCAGAACTACAAAGTGCATGAGCTAAGTTTAGACTCTTTTATGTCAGGTTTTCTCGTTCCTGTGTTATCTGTGCTCCCCTGCGTTGTCTTTTTTTTCTTGGATATGAACTGCACTGTCTACGCATCTTTCCATCATCTTAAAAAATGCCTATTTTTGTGCCGTATTCAGGTTGTGAGAATTAAGTTGGAATGTGTCGACCAGCAGGAGTCCATGTGATAAAAGATATTTTACATGTCAGAATATAGTTTGAGAAGGTACTTGATGTATTTATTAAACTCCCGAAGAGCAGAGTTTTAAGTACTAAATGCCTTAGTTACTAAATAACTTATTTTTATTTTACTGTGAATTATTTTCTTTATTTTTTATTTCTGTAACTGGCTGTGCACTGATGCCACATTTTCCCTTCCAGAGCAAATGTCAGATTTTATAAGTATCTGATGTTACTAACTCTGACATAACTACTTTATAGGTGCATAAATAATATCTTGATGTTTTATGTCATTACATTTTCTGTTTTATTTCAGTGAAGGCAATGTTCTATATCTAATGTAAAATATATCAAGATTGACAGAGAAGAGCATTATCCGATAGGCGCCCCGGATTATAAGACCCACTATTAATAAACGTCTATTTTCTGGTCTATTTTCATACAAAATACACACTGGATTATAAGGCGCATTGTGCAACACTAGTAAGTAACAGGGGTGTCGCCAAGTTTTCTTTCTTTTCTAATTCTTTCTTATTATAGGTCTCGCCGCTGGATCAATTATTTGAAAGGCAAAAGCGCTTAGTGCAGTTAGCAAATAATGCAACTGCTGCTCCAGCAGTGCTAGCCTGGGTTAGCAGCATGTTGCAGGCAGATAATACTCACCTCTAAACAGCAAAAGAGCTAGCATGGTTAGCGTCTAATGCTAATACTGCATGTTTACCGTGTTAAAACAAGTTACGTGAGACAAACTGCTGGCTAATATCACACTGGCTTACCGGAACACTCGGGGTTCCTCAGTGTAGCCCTGTCTGGTGGCATTAGTGGAAATCTGGAAATCTAAGCTTACTGTAAATAAACGGAAGCGCTTTACTCACCCAAATAAACAGTTTTCAGGAGAGGAATCTGAGTAGTAAACATCCAGAGCTCGTTTGACCCTAAAAGAAAATGTTTTTTTTAAGAATGACAGTTTTGTTTACTTGACTTATCTTAGCTTTACAGTAGCGAGACCTGCTGAATTAGAAGGGGAATGTGGCAACACCCCATTTTTTTTACTAGTGTTGCATATTGCTCCTTATAATCCAGTGCTATTTATGTATGAAAATATACCATAAAATAGACATTTATTGAAAGTGCACTTTATAATCTGGTGCGACTTGTAGTGCGAAAAATACGCTAATAAATTAACACCTGCAGTGATTATTTATATCCACATGGACTCACACCGAGTATGAACGCCTTAAAAATTGCTTTCAGCATTGTGGATTTGATTGTATTTAATGATGCTCATCCCTGAGCACAGTAACCTAATTATTTCTGTTTGTAGACTGTACAATTCTCATAGGCTTTTTTTACGTAAACCCTGCAGATGTGTATTGGTATATTTCTTTTATTGTACTGTCCTAATAAAATAGGTCATTCCAGCATATCTTTCACTCCTAACAAGCTGGCATTCTGTATTTAAATATAAATGTCTATATATTTCAGAGCTCTGGGGCTCTTCATTTTGCAGTTCAGTGACTGCATCTCAGTCTTATCATAACTTCTCGTGGTGCCGCTGTGTTCTGGCTGCGGTCGCTCTCCTGCTGCCATGAGCTCTGGGCACACATGCCAGCTCTGCTAATGTTTTATTTAGCGTTCCTGTTAGCAGCAATTACCGACGGCTAGTGAATGATTAATAGCGACTGAGGGATTCCTCCCTACCAGGCTCAAGCTCTGCGGCTCGGACTGCCCAGAGTGTGGCAGAGGGGTGGTGTGGGCACTTACTGGTTGCTGGCACTATTCTGACCTTTTCCTGCAGCCTTAAAGGAGGATTCCATGCAAATCCCAGAATGGCAAAATATAAAACTCATAATCCAAGATATACAGCTCTGGAAAAAGTAAGAGAGCACTTCAGTTTCTGAATCAGTTTTTTCTGATTTTGCTTTTTTAAGTATTTGTTTAAGTAAAATGAACACTGTTGGTTTATTCTGTAAATTTAGAGCATTTATTTGCAGAAAATTTGAAATGGCTAAAAAAAAAAAGTTGCAGTGCCTTTAGACCTTAAATAATGCAAAGAAAACAAGTTAATATTCATAAAGTTTTAAGAGTTAAGAAATCAATATTTGGTGAAATAACCCTGGTTTTTAATCACAGTTTTCATCTATCTTGGCATGTTCTCCTCCACCAGTCTTACACACTGCTTTGGATAACTTTTTTTTACACTCCTGGTAGTTTTGGATAGTAAATAAAACCTAACTGAATTGTTAACTAAGGCCCATACTGCTGCAAATACACTTTATGTTTTGTTTAAGGAAATGGACGTCCCTTCAGCTTTGTTTGGATGTTTTCTTGCTCCATCTGGGCTGGAGGGCATTTGGGCCAGTGGGCCACCAGCCTCTCAGCTGACCCTTAAATCCGAAGTGCTCACTGGGTCTAAAGAAGCTTTAAACTTTAATGATGCTTGTTTGTATCGAGGCCAAGTTTGCTTTATGTTTTTAGGCCAAAAGGCTTGGTGGCACTATGCTTAGTTTATACCTGGAATATATAGAATGGGGGGTCAAAGCAAGTACATATAGGGCATTTGGCTTATACACTCATTGAAATGCATTAAGAAACACATCCTGGATTGCTGCAGTACTCAGCCTTCACTTCATCTCGGGCAGATACATCGTATGTATGTTCTCTAAATGAGAACAGGAGTTGGCTTGATAAAACACGGGTCACGCAACAAGAGGGTGTAAAATTGCTTCCCCTGCTGTCCATAAAAAGTAGCTTTCATAGGCTACTTTTTTTGTAGTGTACTTCTTGGTGGGAAATCATTGACTGCTATGCAATTTTGTCTAGTTTACAGACTTTGAGAGGAAGAGAGTGTCTTTGGAGTGTGAGAAGCAATATGGTTATTTCAGAAAATTGCTGACTATCATGGCCATCTATCCACTATTCCGTTACTGTCGCCTTCATTTGCAGTAGTGTTGTCTAAAAAAATCTGGACTGCTATGAATTGGAAAGAACTTATCATTTTTAGCAACAAATCAAGTCACTGTTCTGTTTGCAGGGTTACCGCGGGTCCTTAAAAAGTCTTAAAATGATAAAATCCTGGTAATCAAGGTCTTAAATTGTCTTAAATGTGCTGGAAATTTGCTGTAGGTATTATATTTTTAGACTGTGCGTTTAATGCCAGTGACATTAGCAGCGAGCTAGCTAGTTAACAAGTAAAGAACTAAGGTAAGCAGGCGAGCTAGCTAACATTAGCAGCGAGCTAGCTACGTTACCGAAGAGAGAACTAAGGTTAGTGGAGAGTTAGCTAACATTAGCAGTGAGCTAGCTACGTTACTGAAGAGAGAACTAAGGTTAGCGGAGAGTTATCTAACATTAGCGGTGAGCTAGCTTTGTTACCAAGAAAAAAACCAAGGTTAGCGGAGAACTAGCTAACATTAGTGGCTAGCTAGCTACATTACCAAGGAGAGAAATAATAAATTATTATGATTACATTTTGGGGTCTTAAATTATATCTATCAAGGTCTTTAAAAAGCATTAAATTTGACTTTAAAAATGGTGCAAGAACCCTAGTTTGGCCTTTCAGCTGTCAGTTTTCAGCAGGATAATGCTCATTCACATATAGCACAGATTTCCCTGAGTTTCTCAGAGAAACGTCTTTGCCATATTGCACCACTCTGTTGGCCTTCCTGTTCTCCAAGTTTGTCACCAGTTCAACCTATTTTGCACTAGCTGGGATGCCATATTTGTCAGCTTACGAGTCTGAAAACTTTCAGATCCCACTGTAACATCTGTGGGCAAATGTACCGCTGGATGCCACACGGAACCTGTATACCTCCATGCCCAACTGTGTCTCATCTTTTATCCAGACTAGAGCCACCCAACAAAGTACTAGAGCCTTTTTGTCAATGAGTGAACATGGCATTATCAGATACGCTGGCACATCCACAATCATCAGGTTGTTAAATCAAATACAGAGAGCTTTTCAGATGATGACGCTCTATGAAAGCACTCCATTTCCAGTCAAGTAGGTGGGCGCAATGTCAACAACGAGCTTTGCGGCTTTTGAACACGCTCTCAATTATCGTCTCCACATTCAGACTCTCGTTGCCTCTGATAGACTGAGCTTAATAGAAACCCCATAGAGGATAATAACGTCAGCCGTCGTGTGATTTGACCCTCTTTACTCTTTTGTCCTAAAGGGGACTATGTGGGGGGTCTGGTACCATGGTGACAGACAGGTCCTTTCCTAAGGCCTCAAAGGGATTGTGTTGTATAAATGTTTAATGTAGAGTGAAAGCTATTGTGGGGGTCCGTATAAGGCCCTTGAGGCCACGGACTGGATGCCCAACAGCTTTTAATGGATGGAACCAGTGGTGTACTTGACAGTGTTTGTAGTGGGATGGTTCTTATATGATCCATTATATATTATACATTGAATTATACAGTAGAAATATGGGGATAGGTGATATGTCATCAACACTTGTATGGGGAAAATGTAGAGTAGCATTAATTTAGGAGTGTTTAGGAGTAATTCATCTTATGCTTGCAATTAAGTACATTTTAGGACATGGCATTGGATCCAAATTATACAGTATTTTCTTTTGAAGTTGCATCAAAACAGTAATCAGCTGGACAGTGGACCCACCTTGACTTCCAACAGATTCTCCTTCTGACAAAGTCTGCTGGCTAATCCTGCTGTTCAACCAGCAGACTTAAATAGCTTCAAAATTTCTCCAACATAACCATAACTCAATTATCCAGCATGTCAGGATATTAATAATGCACTTTGATTTAAATATTGGTGTGAAATAAATAATGTAAGATATGCCTCTTGCATCATATCTTGTATTACTTTTTAGCAATAAAGTTTACATGGTATAGGCATTGCACACCCTGTGGTGCATGTTCAAATTGCAGTAATATGTTAGAAACAAATGTTAAAACAATATTCTCTAGCTCTAAAATGAACTGTTTACTTTTGATTGCAAAATACTTCTTGTTGTGGTTATTGTAGTTCTAGTCTCCACAAACAGCATAAATTAGTTATATTTTACAGTGTACATGTCTTGTGTTGGTAGATCATTCGGAGTGCAGCTGGACACCAGTGTTTAATGATCAATTGAACAGACACTCAATTCATAAATTATTCATTTTCATTAGTATTACATCCATTATATTATTATTTTTTTTCATTTACTGTAGAATTCAATGCAGTCTCGTCTGATTCGAGCAGATTGTGTGTCTACTGATCAATAACAGCTTCTGTCAAAAAGAGTGCACTCTATTCACACAGAGAAGTAGAGCATATCTTATGAAAGCCATTAGCACCACCGACCATGCTGACACTAAACACAACGTTCCTGTCTCTTCCTCATAGAGATTCTTACATCTAAACATCTTTATACTTTATCTTGATACATAAAATGATAAAGATAAACTATAATTTAAGTAAATTAACTTTAATCCCTCTTTTTTAAGATTTTATTAGTTGGGTTGCTTATAATTTGTGTATTACATTGAGAAATGTGGCTCTTAACAACTTGCTTTTTTCAGTGTGGGCTGTGAGCATGACTCACCAGTGTCAGATATTACTGATGAGTTTTTGTGGGTGTTTTTGATGAATCACGACGTTTAGATTACGAAAGAGATGTAAATAAGTTGGTAAAAAAATGTAGGTCAGTTTATAGTTATGCCATCAGAGGATTTAATGTCTAAAAAAATTGTTGCACCCCCTTTTAAATATAACATTTAGGTGTGCTATTTGTTTATATCTTGTATAGTTGGGGAATCATAATGTATTGACTATTGGGTTTCTCCAGAAGTACTACTATTTACATCATTGTATTTTTAGCACTATAAGTCGCACTTAAATAATTCATTTTTCCAAAAATTTACAGTGCGCCTTATAAATCTATCAGTCAGGTTGCCACTCCGCTGAAGTGCAGCATTATAATGGAGTTTCAATAAAGCACCGAGGATGGAGCATTAGCTGCTAACCGCAGCGCTAGCTATTTCGCCATTTAGAGGTGAGTAGATCTGACTGTAGCCTGCGTTTACCGTATTAGCATCACTGCTGCTAACTGTGGCTAGTGCTACTGCTACCCGTGCAAAAATACTGGAAATCTAAGCTTACTGTAAATTAACATAAGCGCTTTACTCACCCAAATAAACAGTTTTCATGAGAGAAATCTGAGTAGTGAAAACATCCAGCACTCGCTTAACTTTGAAAGATTTTTTTTTAATATATTTTATTTACCTATGGGCCCCCAGCGTCGAGACCTGCTGAATTAGAAGGGAAACATGGTGTCATCCTTGTTCCTTACTATTGTCGCATAAAATGCGCCTTATAATCTGGTGTGCCTTTTTATTGTTTTACCATTATTTTACCATTATTATTCTACTATTTTATTTTACTTAACTGTGGATTGATTTTACTTATATTGTATGTTTGAGTTTTTGTTATTAAAGATGTATTTAAAAAATATATAATAATTATTTGGACCAAGAAGGAAGTGTCAGTATTTATTAGTAACAATTAATAATTGAAGATTTAGGCTAATATGGGCAAGTCTTGGTCATATTTATTGAGCTACACTTACAGAAGTAGCGTGTATCAGGGGTGTTGTTAGCATGTCCAGTAGCATCCCAAACATTTGCACACATCTGGTGATGCAGCTGATCATGGATGGCACAGTATCTGTGTCTTCAAGGCGAGCTCTTGAGATTCCAGCAGTATGTGGATGAGCATTGTCCTGCTGGAATAGTGTACAAGAATCGTATGTTCAGGAAAAATATTGCCACTCGTGGCATAACTTTGTTAATGTAACGTTTGTGTGCCAAAGTAGAAGTAATAAAGACCAAAGGAAAACTGGCATCATAATACAATCAAAATTGTGATCCCAGGTCTTCTGAATGCAGTATCAAATTATTAAAGATAAAATTTTCATCTCTATAGTATTTAAGACCTAAATGGCACTATTTTTTTCCATTTTCTTCTCAAACAGAATTACAAGAGCCTACAGAGTTTCGAATGAATTTCATGCACGACATAGTGCCATATCGAGAACCTACGTGTACCGCCTGGCCACAGGGCTCTCCTCTTACTCGGATATGCCCATAACTGAGAAGGATCTGTGCTGGGCATTACGTGACACGTGAGTATTCCCCCCACCCCCTTTCATATCCCACTGCACGTGCTCAGTAGGCTCCAGAGCCTAAAGCTAAGCTGAATCAGTAGGATCCACTCCTACACTGTGGAAGGGCATGCACTGAATTTAATTATTTTATAATTTCAGACAGGAATTAAAGAAAAGTTCAATTCTTACACATCTTTTAGTTTACTAACCTTTTGCGATTATTGTTTCTTATTTTTAAGCCAATATTAAGGTAAATAAGAAAAATATATTTAATTTTAAATGTTTTGTAGAGTTCCCATTTAAGATTTTATTGTATAACTGAAGCAAAATATTTTTTTCATAATTGTCATAAGTATCTTTTAGCCAATCTTATCTGTAACATTTCTTGGCATTATTAATTTTTAAATAAAAAAATTCCAGTATTTTTACTCTCCAAGATGAGCCCACTAACATTAATGCGCCAATATGGCAACTTTGTGTAAAATTTGTGTATTTTTTTTTTAAGTTGTATTTTTATTTAATATATTTAAACAGTTTTATATTACCCCTTGTAAAAAAAAAATTATAATTAAGAGCATTAAAATTATGTTCAAATTCTGTAAAGAATACCAAAAGTGCATTTTCAATGTAATAAAATAAATTAAAAAATAATATATACATTAAATATACTTTCTTTTTATTTCTACAAAATGTCATTTTTTTAATCAATATGCTTTAAATCAAATGTTGTGTTGATACAAACTATATATAGTGTCATCACATACTGTTTAAAGTGCACTTTAGTGTTTAGTGTTTTTTTCAGTAGAATTAACGCGTACACAATATGTGCATCAATACGCAAAGTAGTATATTTACAATATTCGTCAAATGTATTAAAATTTGTTTTAAAAACACATACTCTACTTAGGGAAAAAAGCACTCAAAAGCGCAACCTAATGCTTTTATGTTGTATTTAAATATAGCTTAAATACTATTGAAATATACTTAGCCATACTAATTAGCCATAAGATGTTCCAAAATAGTACATTTAGTATGTATTTAAGTACATATTTGTAAAAGTATGTACTTTTTCATGTTAAGTAAACTTTTAAAAAATATGCTTAAATACACTTTTTTTTTTTTTACAAGAGACTAGCTTTTATTTAATTACAATGAGTGAATATTTTTTTGAGAATGAAAAAAAACATTTGTGCACACCTGCACCTTTAGAGCTTTTAAAAGCAAAAGCTTGTAAAAACTGTATACATTGAGTCAAATTAAGCTAAAATCCTGTAAAATTACCTGTAAAAAAATATTTTTGTGCCTTGGTCCACAGGCTTTTTTCAGTTTCAGTGACAATTCTGGATCTCTCAGCTTATCTACAAAAACGTATTTATGTTGCCTTTAAAAAAGGCATAGAGATGTTGTTATGGTTTGTTGGAGTAGTACGCTGACATGCCCACTAACACAATACTAGTTCCTATCCTGTGACTTTTGACGAAAATCCCAATGGAAGCTGGGGAATATCTCACTTACCTGTGGGCTGTGTGTGTGGGGCTTCCTGCATTGAAAATGGATGGGATATTGCTTTCTGCTAGAATCGCTTTTTTGTTCGCATGTACATTTGTAGCCGCACTTACTGCAGGTGCTGTCCACTGTGGGTGGTAATATTAGCCTCCTATGAAGTTTTCCCAGTACAGGAAGAATGTTAAACGTTACTGCAGCATCCCATCCATGTAGTATCCACTATCACGTCTTGCTCCAAATCCCCTAAATCTCATTACCTTGCTGCACTATTATACAAGACTTGAGGTTACACTTTAGATAAATATAGATTACATCCTGCTGTCCCATGACTTTTGGCATGGATGTCAATCCTGTATTGTTCCAGGCTCCAGACCCCTGCGTCTGAGCTCTGGGTCCCAACACATGAATTAGAACAGCAGAGCAGCAGCAGACGCTCCGGCATCAAAAGGGAATGGCACATGAATTATAAACACATACAAGCAATAGTGAATTCGGGGCAAACAAAAAGACGGGGGGTTATTGAGGCCAATTCTGACAAGCTGAAGCAGGAGGGTGCTGGAGACGGAGGCAGACTGAATAAATAAATAAATAAATGAATGAATTCAGTGTACTGAATTCAGCTGATCTGAATGTGCAAATAATAATTTCCACATGAATAACTACACCAACACATTTTATTGCCAAACAGTAATTGTGTTGAAGTAAAGCATTTAATTCATGCGGAAATGATGCTACACATTTGAATTGGGTAAATTCAGTGCATCTTCTTTCAGTGGAGGATGATGTGTCTTCAGAGCAGGGTTGTTGGGGGAAGCCTCTGCGATGTATCTTGTCTCCGAGGATGACGCATGAGCACTGATGCCACTTCTTTCCACTCTCTTTCATTTTTGTGTTTTTTTTTTGGGGGGGAGAAAGTGGGGCAAGATAAGCTGCAGGCTCATTGTGACTCATAACACCCACACATGTGTCTGTCTCTCTCTCTCTCTCTCTCTCTCTCTTTACACACACATGCACAAATACTCCTTTCCTCTAGTACTCATTCATAATCATTCATGTTTAAAATGTTCAAAACCTTCTATGTCCAACTAATTGTCACCATACCTACTTTTGTTTTTGGACAATATACAGCTCTGGAAAGAATTAAGAGACCACTTCAGCGACTTGGTTCTGATACATCAGCTCACAGACACCTTTTGTTGATTAACATTACTCTAGGATTGATGAGAGAAAAGAGCGCCATCTACCCACCCAGAGAGAGCCAGGCCAATTGTGCTCTCTCAGGGCTCCGGAAGCTGATGGCAAGCTGCATGACCGGGATTCGAACCAGCGATCTCCAATTTCCGCATGAATGAAATGCCTTACTACAACACAATTATTAGTGTCTATATAAAGACTGGTGTCAGACAGTGGTTAATTTAGCATTGTGTTTAAACCACGCCCACTAGATAGCAAACTTGTACTCTGTAGTTCAGAGCACCTGTATATCAGTAATATGTATCAATAAGAAGTTCATATGCCCACACACACATAGCTTGTCTAGTCCTTGTAGAAAATTAGTTTGCGAACCACTGATCTAGCCGGAAGCTTTTCCTGGACAGAAGAGGCTAAAGTGCCATTTAAACAAAATTTTTAATACTTTTGATTTAGGAAATCACCAATAATTAGATTGTGTCCCAATACTTTTGTCCACATAGTGTATGCTCTTGTGCAATACTCTTAATTTACACTTAAATTGCTCTTGTTTGTCTGATTCTCTGTAATAGAAAGCTGGACATCAGTGCCATGGAGGAGGCCAGTGCTGTGCTGACTGGAACACACGATTTCAGCACCTTCCAGGCCCGAGGCTCAGACCCCAAAAACCCAGTGAAGACCATGGAGAGGGTGCAGGTGCAGCCAGGCCTGTCCTTCAGCCAGTGCCACTTTAATAGGTACACAGCTGTGCAGAAGCTCTAATACGAATAATTCTAGGTATAAATCCTTATTATCATATTACCACCATGTATAGCGCTTAACTTTCTGATTTCCTGCTACAGCTTCCCTCATAATCATAGGCAGTCTATTTCATCTTATATAGAATTTTAAAAATAGTGATTCCATATATCTTAACAGTAGTGTATATATATCTGGATCTATTCAATATTCTAAATTTAATGCGTTTTCAGGACAAATGTTCCGATTCCACTGTAACAAGGACGGCTGCTCTGTGATTTCAGTTACAGACAGTACAGTGTTTGGCCATCAGTCAGTACTGCAAGTTCATTCCAGCATTTTATTGCCAGATCCCCTCTCAGCCCATTAAGTTTTAAGAGCAGAAATATGTTCCACAATATGTGCCGTGGAAGAGGGAGAGGAGGAGAGGCAGGGGGGACAGCACTGACATGTTTATGTTTATGATATCTATACGACAGGCTTCTCAAATCTGAAAAGATGTCAGGTGAACATCTCTATTTCAGCACTCTGAATCAAGCTGGGGTGGATTAGTGTGATAGCCAGGGCTTGGATTCATGCGATGAAAGTCGAGACAAAATAGATTATTATATAGTTTACTATGTATGTAGTATTATACACTGCCTGGCCACAAAAAAGGTTTAACACACTAATATTTGGTTGGAACACCTTTAGCTTTGTATTTGTCATAATTTCCACAAGCTTCTGCAATGTCACAACATTTCTTTCTTTCCAGTGTTGCATTAATTTCTCCCCAAGATCTTGTTTTGATGATGGTAGAGTCTGACCACTGCGCAAAGCCCTCTCCAGCACATCCCAAAGTTTCTCAATGAGGTTAAGGTCTGACCTCATTCTTTCAGCACATACTGTTGCTGAACCTAGACCTGCAGACCAACTGCAGCAACCCCACATTATTTCATAGCACCATCTCCACAGACTTGTACATGCTAGTGTAGGCACTAGGCATGATTGGGGGCATCACTTTAGCTTCCTGTCTTCTTACCCTGATACTCCCTTCACTATGGAACAGAGTAAATCTGGATTCATCAGAGCTTCACATGACCTTCTTCCATTGCTCCAGAGTCCAGTATTTAAGCTCCCTAGCAATTTATAGCTGTTTTTGCTGGTTAACCTCATTCACTGATAAGTGGTTTTCTTAAAGCTACACAGCTGTTTAGTCCCACCCTAATACCTTAAGTTCCCTTTGCATTGTGCTAGGGGAAATGCTCTTACTTTCACTATTAAACATATCCCTGAGTTCTAGTGTTGTTTTTGAAGGATTTCATTTTATCAAACCTCTAAGTGATCGCTGATCACAATCATTCAAGATTTTTTCCCACCACATTCCTTCTTTGAGGATGATGTTTCCCCAGTGAGTGAACAGTAGAGGCATTTCTAGCAGTTAGTGATCTCTCACCATGCCCATGAGTAGGCTCTGAGTATGAGTAGGGGGCAGCGGGGGAAGCACGTCTACACCATTTCGTGTATTTGTAGACCCAGGGTATAATCAGACCACACCTGTAATTGTTTACATATCTTCTTAAAGCATAAAAGCATAATTTGCAGCAGTCTAGGATGCAGCTGGCTAGTATGCATACAGCCAGGTTTTGTCATATACAGCTCTGGAAAAAAAATAAGAGACCACTTAAAAATTATGAGTTTCTTTGTTTTTACCAAAAACATAATGGAATATAATCAAGAGGAAGAGAGATGGTCAGTGATCAGTTATTAAACCAAGCTGAACTGCTCGAATGTTTGGACCAGGAGTGTAAGGCAGTGTGTAAGACTGGTGGAGGAGAAAATGCCAAGATACATGAAAACTGCAATTAAAAAACTTTGTAATATGAACTTGTTTTATTTGCACTATTCGAGGTCTGAAAGCTCTGCATCTTTTTTGTTATTTCAGCCTTTTCTCATTTTCTGCAAATAAATGCTCTAAATGACAATATTTTTATTTGTAATTTGGGAGAAATTTTGTTCGTTGTTTATAGAATACAACAACAATGTTCATTTTACTCAAACATCTACCTATATATAGCAAAATCAGAGAAACCGATTCAGAAACTGAAGTGGTCTCCTAATGTTTTAAAGAGCTGTATTGACATATATTGTCTTTGTTATGCTCTTTAATGTAGTTTTATAATACCATGACTAAACCCATAGCTCCATGACTTAATAAACAACAGTGTAGTTAGTACTGTGTTTTATTTTTTGCCGTTATTTAAATGCTACATATAGCATGTTACTAACAGTACACAGTAAACACAGCACTGTTCACAGGTTTGTGTCGGACAGGATGAGCTGTGTGTCGTCTGTGACATTTTGGGAGACGGTTTTTCGAGAGATACGAGGGTGTATTTGAAAAGCGTTGCTAGGCAACAAGTATTGGGCAGAAGCAGTGGATGCTGAGGCTTTTGCCGGATGGCGGGATGGTGGGGGCACATGCCGCAGTCTGTCTGAACTAGCGGAGGCCAGCGAACATCAGCAATGCTTTATCCTCAGGGGCTGAGGGGGAATCCCTCTTCAAAGGAGAGTGGAGTTTTGGAGCTGAGCAGCAGGCTGGTCTTTTTGATGCTGGACACATGATTCATGATTCAACTCTGAATAT
The DNA here is from genome assembly GCF_023375975.1 of Astyanax mexicanus. Taxonomy (NCBI): domain Eukaryota; kingdom Metazoa; phylum Chordata; class Actinopteri; order Characiformes; family Acestrorhamphidae; genus Astyanax; species Astyanax mexicanus. The sequence continues at coordinate 22,583,814 of NC_064431.1, forward strand.
GAATAAGTAGCAGAATAGTTCTCTTTTAAAAGAAGGCTTCTTTCAGATATACAGCTCTTCAGAAAAATAAGAGACCACTTAAAAATAATGAGTATCTTTGATTTTACCATATTAAAAACCTCTGGAATATAATCAAGAGGAAGATGGATGATCATAAGCCATCAAACCAAGATGACCTCCTTGAATTTTTGCACCAGGAGTGTGTTATCCAAAAGCAGTGTGAAAGAGTGGTGAAGGGAGAACATGCCAAGATTTGTGAAACCTGTGATTAAAAACCAGGGTTATTTCACCAAATATAGATTTCTGAACTCTTACATTTTTTTAACTCTTTATAAACATGAACTTGTTTTCTTTGCATTATTTGAGGTCTGAAAGCTCTGCATCTTTTTTGTTATTTCAACCATTTCTCATTTTCTGCAAATAAATGCTCTAAATGACAATATTTTTATTAGGAATTTGTGAGAAATGTTGTACATAGTTTATAGAATAAAAAAAACAATGTTTATTTTACTCAACACACATACCGAAAAATAGCAAAATCAGAGAAACTGATTCAGAAACTGATGTGGTCTCTTAATTTTTGCAGAGCTGTATCTGAGTTTTTTTTATCTGTTTTTGCATCAAGGAATATGTATTGTAGGCCTATTAAGCGTTATTCCTCTTTCTTATATATTTAGATAATTTTAACATTTTAATAATGTGCCACACATTATGCCAAACTTCTCACACACAAACACATGGAGTTGTAGAGTTTGCTAATGCTGTGCTGTAGTAATCCATCCCATGCAGCTTAAACTCCTTACGCAGTTCCTGCTGATTTTGCGTAAGGGGTTGATAGCATGTCCAATGTCATCCCAGGCATTATCAATCAGGGATAGGTCTGGCGATGCAACAGGTCATGGCTTAGTATCTGTTTGTGTCTTCAAGGTAAGCTCTTGAGATGGCAGCAGTATGTGGAAGAGCATTGTCCTGTAGGAATAGCGCATGGAAATGTGTGTTCAGAAAATTTAAAGCCACCAGGTGCAGGACCTCATTAACGTAATGCTACGCCGTCAATGTACCTTTACTAAAGATCAAAGATGATCTGATATTGGATGAAATTGCACCTCACACCATGACACCAGGTCTTTCTGGATGCGTAACGCTTGACAACAATCTGTTCGTCCTATTTATTTTCTGATTTTTTTTTTTTTTCTTGTTGCGGACCGATCACTGAAGATGTCCCAATACCTTTCTGATTCTGCATGTCTGGCAAGACTACCCACAAAATTAGTTTCCTATGTCCTTTTTGATGATGATTTATTTGAATTGCTTAAAATGCTATAAGAATGACATTTCAATAACTAACTTTAAATATGAGTTCATCTTATATATATGGTAATGCTGTGTATGCCATGGTTTAAATCTATAGCTTAAGCCCTATCTGGACGGAAGTAGTTTCTCAGGGGGGTGTCGGTAAAAAATATTTCACACTTCTACTCAGTAATAAAACTCTTGCATCTGGACTGCAACTGTAAAAAAAGGAGGACCAATGAGTTTTTAGGCTTTCTCGGTCACATGACATTGCGTTCAGTAGCTCCTCCATTTCCACTCGCTGTTGTGTTTACGTGGATCTCCGTAGAAACGCGCGCCAATGTGTAATCACGGTACGTGGCAGTGGACAAGTAGCTATTTTATTAAACGTGACGTGACGAAACTCAGAGATGTGAGTCTGGACAGGGCTAAAATTACCAAAGGACCACGGAGTTCAGCGACAAACAGTAGGTAATTCAGCCTGTAATTTTGTCAGAGGACGTCTGAGAAAAAAACATACATGGTCGTTCCGGACGGGAATAAAATCACAGAGGATCCCCTGAGACACAAATCCCTTTCGGATAGGGCTTTAAACTATAATTTAATGTCTTCCCAGATGTCCTTAGGAAGTGGCTGAGGCGTTTCACACAGAGCCGCATGGGGAAACCTTTGGCAGGTCATTTCGGGGCTTTCTCACGTGAAGCTCTCCACAGGGAGAGAGCAGGAGCAGGATGCTCCAACCATCTGCTTTATTTAACCACTAATGTCAAACACGGCATGGAACCACAAACACACACACACAAACATGCGTGCTATTGAATCTTCAATTTTACTCCAAACCTACAAATCTAATCATGCAATAAGTAATGTTTAGCTGGTGGCTTAACAGAATTATGTTTTTTTTTTAGAAGTGGGGCTCCTTTTTACCAGCAGAAGGAATATCATTTTTAAGTGTGGTTTTGATATAATGGCACCCATTCTGTCTCAGATGGGCGCAGCATGCACATTTGTGTCCTGGTGCACACGGTGACATCAGTAGGTATTAGACAGACGGATTGGTTTCTTTCGGCTGAAGTGCAGTAGAGTAATTTCAGACTGCGCTGTTTATTTGCATTTGACCCAGTTCTCACTGCCTCGACGCTGCGAGCGCTGGAACATCATCCTGTGCAACAAGCGCAGATTTCAGAAAATCAGCTCGGAGCAGCATTTTGCATTTCTGTGTATTGCAGAGATGCATACTCTGCACATTTACCTTTTTTAATTAATTGCATTATGAGTAGTAGGCTATATAAGTAGTATATATTTAATATGCTTATTATGACTATTTTTAGCAAAAGGGCAGCTCTTCTGCCATTGTGTGAATTGAGTTAAAGATAATATCAAAATAGTGCGTAAAAGAGTGTAAATCTCTGGTATAATAAAATAGAATAGCTGCACGCAGAATTAACCAGCTGTAGCAGTGAAACTTGGTGGAGGTAGTCATGCCGGACTGCTATGGAGTGACTCAGAATGGCAGGGGGTCATCCTTAGCGATGAAGACAACCAACAAAGACACTGTGGTCAGCATCAAGATTAAGGGTTTGTTTTCACGCGTCAGGCATTTAAAAGACCGGGTTTTATGTGTGAGGTGCAATTTTGTAAAATGTCAGCTTTGGTCCTTATGGTGAAGGCATTTTCCGTTTAATCCCGTTCAGAAATATATGGGGCACTAACTAATTTTTACTTCATTAAAATGACATTGGTTTATAACGCGACAAACAAAAGTTCTCCATATATAATAAAGCAGTTATATTTTTATTTAGTTTTTTAAATATTATTACAAGCATTTGCCAGCACAGTTTTACGTTAATGAAGTCCTGCAACCAGTGGCACTACTTTTTCTTCCAACAGGTGCATTTAAAATCCTTTCATTTTCCCAAAAATCCGCAGTGCGCCTTATAATCCAGTGCACCTTATGTATGAATTTTACCAGTCAGTTATTAAGGAGCAGTAAAGCCTCTCTTCTGAAGTACAGCATTATAAGCATTAGCTTTAGCCACTAACTGCAGCACTAGCCCTTTCACAGTTTAAGGGCGAGTATATTGGACTGTAGTCTGCATATTTACCGTGTTAAAACATGTGGGATGAAACACTAGTTGATATCACCTTGGCTTACCAGAACACTAAGGGTTCCTCAGTCTAGTGCTATCGGCCGGCATTTACTAGAGCTAGCGCCGCAGGTTAGCGGCTAATGCTAATGCTGCTGCACCCAGCTTTAGCAATGGAGAAACTTTACTGAAAACTCACCCTTAGACCAAATTTTGGATATCTAAGGTTACTATACATAAACAAATGTGCTTTACTCACCCAAATAAACGTTTTTTTAAGAGACAAATCTGTGTGGATTAACATCCAGCACTTTTTTTTTTTTTTTTTTTTTTTAAGAATTACAGTTTCCTCAGCTTCTCCATTAGAAGGAAAACATGGCAACACCCTTGCTCACTTCAGTTTAGGCATCCTTATTAGTGTGGCTTAATATGTTTTATAATCCGACCAGAAAATCTACCAGAAAATAGACGTTCATTGCTAGCGCACCTTATAATCTGGTTTCCCTTATGGTCTGTAAAATATGGACTATGAAGAATTGGCTTCGTGTTCCAGCCTTTTACAGCCTATTACAAAAGTGTCTGTGTGGTTAAAGGGCAGACTGTCTGCATTAATTTAAGACTGTCTACAATTTACATTGGTTGGACCAGACATAAATCTCTGACCTTTTATAGGCTTTTATATGTATTTACATAAATACATGAACTCATTTGCCTCCCTTATGTTTAGCAAGTGAGTAGGTGGGTTAATTGGCTCAGCTAAGATTAAACTAAAAGAAAGGGAATGAAGGAAACATAGTCTTAAGTCTGTGAAGCTCCTAAGGGTTCACGACAGTGAGCATTGGCTGGTCATTTCTGCTTTTAGCATCAGCACAGCTAGTAAATAAACACTAAATATATAATTTATAGAAGAATGACATATTTCTGTCTCATCGTTGCTTCTGTGTGCTCTCCTGTGTTTCAGAGACATTGAGTATTGGGAGCTTTCGTTCAAATGTAGGTCCTACTTATACAAACAAGTAAGTACTGCCCTGTTTCTGTACTGAACTGAAGTGCTGTTCTCTCTGCAGTCAGTGTATGCTGTGCTCCCCCTGCTGTTTAGTACGACATATTGCAGCAGCTTAATGTTTAGACCCAGGATCAGACTCTTTACTGTTGGTCATTCGTTGTGCATTGCGTGTGTATTTGTGTAATGTGCGTGTACATACAGCTCTGGAAAATATTAAAAACACATTAGTTTCTCAGTTTCTCTGATTTTGATATTTATAGACATATGTTTGAGCAAAATGAACATTGCTGTTTTATTCTATAAACTACAGATATTTTTCCCAAATTCCAAATAAAAATATTATCATTTAGAGCATTTATTTGCAGAGAATGAGAAATGGCTGAAATAAAGAGTTCAGAAATCAATATTTAGTGGAATAACTGCCACTCCTGGTGCAAAATTTCAAGCAGTTCAGCTTGGTTTAATGACTTGTGATGATCCATCTTCTTCTTGATTATATTCCAGAGGTTTCTTAATTTGGAAAATCAAAGAAAATCATTATTTTTAAGTGGTCTCATTTTTTTTCCAAAGCTGTATGTAGAGACACACAGTACACACAGCCTTCTCATCAAATGTATTTTCCTGTTTTTTTTTTTTTTTGTTTTTTTTTTTGGGTTTTTTTTTTTTTGGATTTTTAACAGTTTAAATTTAATATTGAAGACATTAAAGCTATACAGGAAATCATGCAGAATTATTATTTTGTAAACAAAAAGTGTTAAACAAACAAGAATGTGTTTTATACTTTAGTACCACATTTAGCTTTAAGGACAGATCTGTACACTCTTGGTATTTTATTCTTAGCGTCTTGGAGGAGTTCCTGGAGGTGCTGAACAACAGCTTTTCTTCATGCTGTGAAGCTCCAGTTCATCCCAAATCACCATCTCAGTTCATCAGGTTTAGATCAGTGGATTGTGGAGGCCAAACATATAGTTTACTATGTAATTCCATGTGTCACTTAATTGTTGTGTTTAATATTAATATACAGTGTAGAAAATAAATTAAATAAAGTAGTAAAGAAAAATTTAGAATAAGAAGGTGTGTCCAACCTTTTTACTAGTACTATATTTGTTATACGCTACTGGCCTCTAGTCTGTATTAATTGCACACCACTATGAAATGCAAATTTGGTACAGAAGCTATTTGTTTCTGGAATAGAATTTATATGTTTTCACAGAGTCTGTTTTATTGGTTTAGGTGCGGAGGATGACCGGGGCTTTGGTTGCTGTTGGGCAGGGTAAACTCTCAGTCAGGCAGATGCAGAAGCTGCTCGATGCTCGGGACTCACTTGCCTATCCACAGAACATGTGTGCTCCGGCCTGTGGTCTCTATCTGACCAAAGTGGAGTATAATGATTCAGGTAAATCACAGGTTTTGTTGTCCCCCGCCCCCCATCCTCGCCCCCCACCCCCGCCCCATTTTTTCTTGGGATTATAATGGCATCTAAACCTCTTCGGAATGCTTATTTTAATTAGAGCTGCAAAAAATATTCTTTGAGCTTCGATATCACAATATGCACATGCAGTAGTCAGTAGTAAAATTATATATGTTTTTAAAGATTTTTATCAGCTTACGAATAAAAAAAAAATCTGATCTCATTTTACATGACAATTTTAAACAAACCCAATAACATTTCATTTACTCTAATCATTGACATACATATTGCTGATTGCATTAGCCATTAAGTCATTTTTAGCACGGTGGCTCTGAGTGGCATAGCAGGCTAAGACGCAGTTTCTCAGACGGGAATTAAGATATTTTTAATAAAAATAAAGTATAGCCACAGACTAGGCTTAATTCATGTATGCAAAACTGACACTAAGTCTTAGACACAACTTTGAACTCTGGGTCATATTGCTTTGCCTCAGCAGCCAGAGCCCGAGAGAGCACAACTGGCCTTATTTCCTCTGGGAGAAAAAGATGGTGAGATGGTGCTCTTTCCCCTCATCACCCTAGTTGTGATACTGACTGGCACAGACATCTGTTGGCTTGATATATCGGAGCTGGGGATTTAGTGCTTTACTCGAAGAGCATTGGTTGCCCAGTGATGGTGCAGACAAAAATAAGTCCACTTCAGTTTCTAAATCAGTTTCTCTTATTTGCTATTTATAGGTATATGTTTGAGTAGAATGAATATTGTTGTTTTATTCTATAATAACTACAGACAACATTTCTCCCAAATTCCAAATAAAAATATTGTCACTCATATAATAACAAAAAAGAAGCACTTTCAGACCTCAAATAATGCAAATAAAACAGAGTTCATATTATAAAGTGCATCTTGGCATGTTGTCCTTTTGAATAACTTTATGCTTGGTTTAATATTCCAGAGGAATAATATTCACCTGCTTTCACTTATTTACATTTAAAATGAACTTGTATCTGATGGCTGTTCTGGCTGAGAACATAAATTGGTCTAGCAATTTTCTAGCATTTTCTAATCAATGTCTCCATCGTCTCTCTACACAGATCTTCTGTCTTACACACCAGACGATACAGACATCAGAAGCTGACAGTGATTACACAGCACAGAGCAGGAGGAGTGAATTGGGAACATGTAAATACTGAACACATAAAACCATAACAATACATACATTACAATTTGTATTTCATGTATTTTTATTTTTTTACTATTTATTTACCTATTTTGATACAAATGTATCTTTAATAAAACAGGATTTGATTGTCATTTAGACAAATCACCACAGAGTGTGTATTTGTGTGTGTGTGTGTGTGTGCGTGCGTTTTCTTTCTATGTACTGGTTACCATATAGTGAAAACATATCACCCATAAATCAATAATACATTCAAATACAATAGCCAATCAGCCACAGTGCCACTAAAAACACAGGTATTTGACATATATTGACATACGTGTCATTCGAAGTGGTGATGAGTTCATAAAGGTATTCAGAGACATGTAATTTACTGAAAAGTGCCATTTTTATAATAAAAGCCACACAAACCCAGGCTGCGTCCCAATTGTGTATTACACACTTCACTGCAAGTTCTCAAGTTCTATGTATTGCTTTTTATCGTCATATCGTATTGCACTGTGGGATAATTAAGAATGAGGTAAACTATTTGAGTTTTTACACAGAAAAGTGACATTTACAACTACAACAAACAAAAAAATGTCCAATCTCATCTCTGGAATCTAAAAACAACAGATGGAATCTTACTCCAGTTTGGACCATTTGATTTTGACTGTAGGTAAACATAAGGCAGTAGGCCAGCAGTTTGTGTAAACTTGAATCTGATCTTGAAATCAGATTTTGCCATTCAAAGGTATATGAGTAAAATGAACATTGTTGTTTTATTCTATAAACCATGGACAATATTAATCCCAAATTCCAAATAAAAATATTGTCATTTTGAGCATTTATTTGCAGAAAATGAGAAATGGCCAAAATAACAAAAATGATGCAGAGCTTTCAGACCTCAAATAATGCAAAGAAATAATGCAAATAGTGCATTTTGTGTAATAACTCTAGTTTTAATCACAGTTTTCATGCATCTTGGCATGTTCTCCTCCACTAGTCTTACACACTGCTTTTGGATACCTTTATGTTACTCCCTGTGCAAGAAAATATATTCAAAATGATATAAAGTGAGATTTATACTCAAGTTACACACTACTCCCTAACTAATAGTGTACTACAAAAGTCACAAAATTACAAAATTGAAATAATAACAAAAGAACTGTACTTACATTTTCCAAATGTGAAAATCTGAAATCTGGTCTAAACTGTTTGTAAAGGTTGTAATTTTTTCCCTTATGTAGTTCACTATATAGGAAGTAAGGAGGTGTGAGAGATTTGCATTGTGAGATAAGAGTTTTCATACAGCTCAGATGTCCCCGTCCACAAGACAACCTTGTAAACTTTAAGGTCGGGATGCACAGAATATTCAGCAAACCAAATATATTTCAGCCATATATTATTTGAAAAAAAACAAACAAAAAAAAACTATTCAGTATTTGTTCAGTTTTTGGCCTTTGGCCACATTTTATTTTATTTAGTTTGGTGCATCCCTAATTTGCAGTAACCAAAAACACTCTGTTCTTTAAAAAAATCAATCATAAAGATCCAGTTTTTTTTATTATTATTTATGCTAGGTACATGTGGACAGGGCCTAACAGTTGATCCAGTAGCTGGTAGCTTTTTTTTTTTTTTTTTTACATTTTTCTTCAGAATTTTTGCAAATAATATCCCAAATAAAAAAAAGCTAATAAGCATTACAAAAAACTGCTGTAACAAATCACAAAAGTATAAAGGTCTCAGATTTCCATATTGAATCCGTCTTAAATCTTAATTTAAGTGATAAGTCTCAAAATATAACACCCTGAAGTATAAGGATGCATTTACAAGCCATAAGCACATTTTCTATTTAAGTCTCCATTTTATGTTAACATGACAGCTGTCACAGGACAGGTGTTTTATAGTCCTCTGTGCAGAACATGTACTGTTTCTCTACACCGCTGCTGTGTAACACCATCAACACCATTAAAAGCACCTGCCATTTCACACCCCTTTCACTCTTTGTACTTCTCAATTCAAATCCAATACTGGGTTTAATGCATGATTGATTTCACTTCAGATTGAGTTGGGTGTACTGCTACACACATACGGGCACAAGTCTTTGGCTCCTCAAAAGCATTTTATACATTTTTAGCTTTGGCAGCTCCATTTGTTAGGGTTTAACAGTGACTGAATTTGCATACATTTCATAATCTAATTACTGCAGACCATTAGAGTTACTCAGTAATCTGATCAATGTGTTTACAAGAACTTGGGTAAGAAATCAGATAATGGGAAAACTTGAGAGTTTACATGAGTCAGGCACCAATCAGATTTTTCTTTGAAATCAGCAAATAAACTCACAGGAAAGCCATGACAAATATTACATAAAACCTTATGCAACACTTCATGTTGCCGCTTAAAAAGAGACACATTGAGCTGTAATATGATATCATACATCAGCTAGAAGATGAAGATTATTTAAATCCAAATGTGTTTGTTTTTCACTGTTTGGCAGGTGTTGTGTTAAAACACAGGCTGCTTGTTTATTTCTAGTACCGGATCTGTTTTCACTGAACGCTCAGACTGAAAAATCTAGGAATAATATAATTACGAGTTCCAGTTAACCCAGTTCTCTTTACCAGATTTCCTTATTGGCTTTCTAACTCTTACCTTAATCTATGAAATCTGACTATATGGTTCAAGTGGGTACTTAAATAACCAGATAACTGCAGAATAACAAATCAGATTATGAATGGATTTGAAGGCATGTAAACAAACTCACTGATCTTTGAGGTATAAAATTAGCAATATACTCGCAATAAAGATTTTATCAATTTTAAGCTTTAACTATAACAGTAGTGTCCTCAAAAAACTGAAGATAATCAGTACCTAAACCCCTTAGTTTGGAGAGGTTCAAAAATGTAGTTGCATAAACTCAGTGATCAAAATTATATATATATATATATATATCAGTAAACAGTCAAAATAGAACAATGCACTTGTGTCTATATAGATATAGAAGCATTATCACTACAGTGAGCACTGCAAACTTTATATATAAAAAAAAAAAAAAAACCACCACACCAAGCCTTCAAAGCATTCTATCAATTTCTCACAGGTCCATCCCTGATCAGAGTGTGAATAGTGACTTTTCTCTATTAAATTTCAGATGGTGCAACAGCATGTCCTCTACATGAGCAAGCATAAAGGCATAAGATCTGCTACCAGCAATCTACACGTAGCATTCACTCACGCGCAACAAACACTACACATTCAGATTTTATTTAGAAGTACAAAGAGTGAAACAAAGGGTTAAAACGCTAAAACCTATAAAGACACCCTCTGATAAGACATGGCCACGTTCCTTATAAAAACGTCCTCCGTGGCTTAGTTCCGCTCCAGCCTACAAGTTAAAACCACTGCGGGAATGCACAGTGCTGCTATCGCTGCTGCTGCTCCTGCACTAGCGGCGGAATCATTCTCCTCAGTTGGCGATTTTCTCGATTTCATCCAAATCGTCTGTGTTCAGCTTCTCAATCTTCTTATCTGAGGGTGGAAGTAAAAAATGCATATTTAGTTGGTATATTTGGTTTGTATGGTTTTAAATAGAATTGTATAAATAAAAATATGTCTTTTGACAGAAACCTTCTATTACCTGTTTAAAAAATGTCCAGTAGAGAATTTGACCAGTATTTTTAGCTTAACGGTTTAGTTGGTCTACAAACATCAACCTGACAAGTTAAACTAGCCTGACCATGTCTTTTTTTTCTACTTTCTGCAACTCTAATTGCATTTCCACTTCATGTTTGCCATTTCCATTCAAATTGTAATTTTTCAATAATTGAATTGGAATTTTGGGGCCTCGCTCAATTCAGTTCTGAATTTTGTACCACCCTGCTAGCGAAGCATGATCGAAATCAAATGTAACACACACAGTGCTGGTCAATTTTACCAGTGTTGGGTGTGTTTTTGTCTGGATGATCAGTTTCTTTTAACTACTTTAACCATAAAACACCAACTCAGACCATCTAAAACCAGCTACCAGCAGCCGAATAACCCACGCTGAATATAGTGCATGATATAAGGTGATTTAGCCATTAATTGTAATTTCATTTAATAAAAAAATGCTACAAAATGGCTTAAAAACTCTGTACAAGTTGCTGTTTTAGAGATTTGTAGAAGGGTTTTTTTAAATAACTTACTGAAGTGCTCCTGAATGCGGTGAAGTACGTTCATGCTGAACTTGCTGTCCACCATGTTGATAGCTAGCCCCCTCTTTCCGAATCGCCCTGTGCGGCCAATCCGGTGCAGATATGTCTCGTTGTCTGGGTTTCCGTCTTTGTCCACCGGCAAATCGAAATTGATGACCACAGAAACTTGTTCCACGTCAATACCTTTAAACCATGCAGAAAAACAATTGACGTAATAATGTACAAATAAGACTGGATTAGCACACTAATGGCCCCTAATGTGAAAAAAGTCAAATTTTTAAGGTGTTTATCATATCAAATCATATTGGTAGCATAAGTTTATTCACCTCTGGCACAGACGTTTGTGGTAACCAGCACCTTCTCTTTGCCACCTCGGAAACGCTCAATTACAGCAGCTCTCTGCTCCACCTGCATCTCTCCACTGAGCAGCGCCACCTGATGGCCCTCCTTAGACAGCTCCCCTGCAAGCCATCCTGCTGTTCTTCTCGTCTATATTCAAAAAAGAAAATCAAATACAAATTTCCTTTTCAGTTGAACAAAACTAAACATGCTGTAATGTCGCCAGCTAAGTTCTGAGAGCTTACATGGCAGAAGATCATGGCCTGTGCGATGGTAATGGCCCCATAGATGTTACAGAGAGCCTGGAACTTCTCCTCCTTGCTGTTACAGACTACATAGTACTGCTTGATGGTGTCCAGTGTCTCCTCTTCACGTTTCAGCTTGATGATGTTGGGGTCAGGGACGATGCGCTTCGCAAAGTTCCATACAGATTCCTCAAATGTGGCTGAAAACAGGAGCATCTGGCAAGTTTTGGGCAACATCCTGGATAATAAAAACAACAAAAAAAAAGGTTAAATTTGACATAATTCTTGGATGATTTAAAGCTGTTGTCCATAGGTTTTAGGATTTAGGGCCCTCTCTGGTGAGAATGGACTGATGCACTGAGCATGTGGTAGAATCTTTTTAAACTGGGCGGGTGTGATGCGATCACCTTTCAGAGTGGATGAATCCGATTCCAGGTTATGTTTAGTCAAAGAGAGAGAGTGCGTGCAGTCAGAAACGTCACTCCTTAATTTCTTTGTTTTTACTATAGATGAATGAGCTACTAAGCTCAGAGTTTCCCCTTCTGACGTCCCCATTGCTCCACCTTGCGTTTAGTAAAACTTAGCCAGGTCCTCTTTTGGAGGCTGTACATGTGGCGTAAGTATGTAAAGAAGCATGACGTAGCCAGAGGAACTCTCGCTAAAAGCGACCCGACGCCCCAGTTTTTAGAATGAATATTAGCAGTGGTGGTCGTTTCAGCACACTGGTACCATTAAACACAATATTTTCTCTGCCACTTTAAGTTTAGTTTTGAGGAACATTTAAGGCATGGTTGAATATAGTGGATGGCTCTATAGGTAGATAAGCCTCCATGCTAAGTTTGAAGTGTAAAGCTAGGCAAGGTGAGATGAAGCGAGGCGATTGTGTGAAAATTAAGCGCTCTGATTGGCTGAACGCACTCCGCTGATGTGCAGATCTCTGTGGATCAGCAGCGGAATCAACTTAGGTGACAACCTGGTGACAACTTCAAACTGGTAAAGTGCAAGATTGAACAGGTGTGCAAACGCCTATAATGTGGGATTTAAGTAATGCCACACTGACCTCTGGATGCGGATGCTTTGGTCTTGGTGACCCTGTGTGGCAATCATCACGTCAGCCTCATCCAACACAAACACATTGATTTTCTTGGGGTCGATAAACCTGAGCTTCTGGCACCAGTCCAGGACTGTTCCAGGGGTGCCAATCACAATCTGCTCCTGAAGCTTCATCCCCCTTTCCACTGGACAGGAGACATGACACCGCACTCATTAACATTTAGCATCATCAGGTTTCACATACCATCGTGGTCAGCAAAAGAATATAGAAAAATCAATTTATTCTACTACCCGCTCTCTCAGAAACTAATTCTCATGCACTCTTTATTTTTTATTTATTTATTTTCTACATTTCTGATTAATTATAAAGACCTCAAAACAATAAAGGAACACATTACAATTACACAGTAAACAAAAAATGTTTGTCCTCCACAATCCCCTGACCTAAACCTGATCAACTGAGATGGGTGCTTTGGGATGACACTGAGAAAATACCAAGCGTGTGCAGATCTGTCCTCAAAGCTAAAAGGCAAAGTATAAAACTATATTCTGGTACATTTACCACTTTATTTACAAAATCCCATGAGTTTCTATATAGCTTTAATGTCTTAAATACTAATGTTTGGAAAAAAATAGGTGTGTCCAAACTTTTGGCTGGTACAGTATATATTTCAATGTTTACATTATATGGCCCAGCCATACTGTGGCCAAATGCAATATACCCATGTAGACCAATAAATAAAAAAAAATAAATAAACTTACATTTGTTTCCTCTGATTGCATAAACTAATTTGACTTCAGGGTAAAATTTGCCCATCTGCTCGATGACCTTGCCAGTCTGGAGGGCAAGCTCGTATGTAGGAGAGACACACAGACACTGAGAGAGAAAAAAAAAAAAAAAAGAGAGAGAGAGAACACAAAAGGTGCGTGTTACGGTTTATAGAGACGAGGAAAACATTTGGCAACCTGATCTGATTTTCCTACACGCTACTATAAAGGAAGATGTCGGTCAAACCTGAGGCCATTTGTTGTTGGGATCCACGTGACTGAGCATCGCCAGGACAAAGGCTGCAGTTTTACCCGTTCCTGACTGAGACTGAGCGATGAGGTTCTGTGGGCTGCAGAAGAGGGACAGTCACGTATTTTAGTGTTTAATAAAAATGACAATAGATGAAATAAGCTCTTCTTGATGACTAATAAAAAAAAATAAAAAAATACATTAAATAAAAGTATTTACGGTGTATTTAGATTTTTGCTGTATACAGTAAACTAATCGGCCACTCCATGAAAACCTTATGACATATAGAATCACATTTTACATAATATTTTCCATTTAAATACATTGATCTTTAGTCATATGTGTTTAGCTATATGACCTTAACCTCTCAATACTTTTAAAATAAAAATTAAATGTCCGAAAAATAAAAACATATAGTAATTCAACTGGGAGTAGGCAAACAATAATAAACAAAGTGTGTGTTTTTAATCAATCATCTAATCACTATTAGATAACTGATGTATATAAAACATTAAAGATTCAAATAAAATAAAATAAACATACGGTTCTGCAAGCATCATAGGGAGAGCATTCTCCTGAATTTTGGATGGTCTGTTGAAGCCCATTGCATAAACACCTTGAAGAAGTGGAGGTTTCCTGCAGAGGTAATTATATAAAATAGAAACTGTTTAATCAGAATTCTTCAAAAACCAACACAACTAAACACTGAATTCTAAATGTAACCATTAGTTTGGACTCACAATCTCAGCTCCTCAAATGACTTGACTGAGTACAGCGGCGAGTTCGGATCTCTCTGAAGAACTTCCACTTGATTGGTTGTGTTCACTAGATTACTTCTGATTAACTTGTTTAGCAGTGACTGGGCTGCTTTGTCCTCTGCAAATACAAACACAGATTTAAATCTCCAACTAACAAGCATGTGCTCACAACATACACTCAGACTAAATAAGGCTGGTCAAAGGTGCTCTAATGAAAATAATAATAATAAAAAAACAACTCACCACTATCGTCTTCCTCGGTTTTCTCCGTCTTCTCAGTTTTCTCAGTCTTCTCTCCAGCTGCTGTCTTAGCTCCTATATAAAAAAAAGAGAGAAAAGACAACCAATTTAAACGCTTTAACAAAGCACAGTACAGGCAAAAAAAAATAAATAAATACAGGAGCATTCACTAGATTTCATATATGCACACTGCGATAATGATATTAGGGTTGCAGCGGTAACCGGTTTCACGGTATACCATGGTATTAAAATGCACGGTTATCATACCGTGTGTGTTAGCTTATTACCGGTAAAACGCAAGCCAGCGGAGAAACTCACCCACGCATGCGCAACTCTGCTCCGCTTCAGCTACTCAGCACACAGCGGTGAGAACGGCAGAAAGTGCATCAGACTAAACAAATCTCCGTCCGCCTAAAAAAAGGCTAAACTAAAATCAGCAGTGTGGGACTATTTCAGATACCCGCCGAACGCACCCGAGGATGGTTATCCGATTTGTAATCAATGTGGCCGTAAAGTCACAGCTAAAGGTGGACATACGTCAAACCTGTTCTCCCATCTCCGAGAACACCACCCCGCTGTGCAGCGCAAAGTATGTGTTTAGTTTATAATTTTAATCAGAACCTAAATAAAACCTCTTTGTAGTCGTGCACAACCCATGCGGTAAGCGCCGAGTTATCTGAAATTTGGGCACGCAGGTACTGGAGTGAAGTGCATGCTACGATGGATTCATGTGTCCGTGTAAAGGTCCTGGCCGGACTGGATGTGAAAGACGCCATTCATTTACATGCGTTCATTTTCAAATTCTGACGTCCCTGTTTTTCATATGTTAAAACCAGACTCGGTGTGAAAGCCTTAAAATAGAAATCTCTATTGTGAGGATCATGTCAGAAATAAATCCCCTCTTTGTGCAGTATCTGGTTATATACCAACTTGGCAGTAAAACGGACGTTTACAACAGTTGTTGATCAGACACTGACCCAGGCTCAGTTTATCAGATATTAAATAATTTAAACTTAAATAATTGAATAATTGAAATGAATATTTTAAATACAGGATCCTTACTTCTTAGAGTACATGTAATGTGTGTAGGTGTGTAGGTGTGTGTGTGTGTATATATATATATATATATATATATATATATATATATATATATATATATATATTTTTTTTTTTTTTTATATACACTCTTAATGCCCTTAAGAGTAGTGGAAAAACCTGGTTTTCTTCACCTGATGGTGTACAGCTTTTTTTTTTTAAGGAGACATTATCTATATAATTGTTCCAGTTTTCTACAATAAATAGTTAATTGAACAAAAAACCTTTGTTGTAATTTCTTTAAGGGTCAGTTTAATAATATATGTAACAAACTGAGATACCGTGGTATTTTCTGAGACGGTTATCATACCGTGAAAATCTCATACCGTTGCAACCCTAAATAATAGTAAACAATATATTACGCAGCTCATATAACTGTAGAAATCCCATTCCTCACCATTTTCCTCTGGTTTTTCCTTTGGTTTGTCTTCTTTCTCATTTAACTGAAGGTTGCTTATCTGTCAAACAAAAATAGAAACAAATATATGACCTTTAAAGAACAACAAACAAGCATAAACAAATATTTACAGATACCCAGATGGAGACGGCACTAATGCCGTGTGTCCGGATCACACCTGATGTAAAATGAAATTATGCGAATGACTCACACATCAGTTTAAATATGCAGCATATACTGTTCATAAACAGGCTTCGGATAAACATATTCAGCATTATGAACAGTGGGAATTCTACAGGGGCTTAGTCCCCAAAAGAAATTGACATTCTATTGTGTGAAACGTCTCTGTCCGTTTTAGGATGTGGAATGTTCTGAGGAGACATACACTGGGCTTGTATTCACTCATCTAAGCAGGAATGGAAGGCTGTCTACTATTGTTGGGGAGTGCATAGTCTATGCCAAAATACAATAAAACAACTATGTAAACTGAGCATTAAGTGATACCTCAAGGGAAAGCTTGGGAATGCCCACACCTGTATAAGCAAGGTGTGAGTGAGTGATGTTGAACACTGGTCAGTGTGCTCATGGCAAGACAACATGAATTATTTGAGCACAAGTAAGGTCTCATAGTGGGTGCTAAATGGTGTGGCCATTCCATGTCCAGCTCTGCAGGCAAAAACATTCCTCCATCCATATCAAAATCATGAGAGACGATACTAGTTCCTGTCTCATAACATGCATTATGTCTGTATTCTCCCAATTTGATCTGCAGAAGTGCATGCTGAAGTCACATAGGGCCCTTCAAATATATATCTGTATCTATAGACACTGTACTGACGATTTTTTATTGTTGTATTCAGCTACTTAATAGATAACATCCATTGCTGACACACGTGCAACTGCACAAATATGTAGTCCCTGTGAATAGAATAAAAAATTGAGTGGATAAACACAGACCTTCTGGAACTATATCTATTTTTTGTGTGGAATTGAGGAGTAAAATGCCTACCAAGAACTGAGCTGTAGAGTAGCGAAAGAGTTGTGTTCTCTAGAACATTAAATAGTGTTCTAACGAAAACTTTTAGAATTTTTAAGTTGGGGATGAGGTAGGTGGTGATCAACATCATCCTAAACTCACAGTAATGCTCTCCAAAATATAGTAGAAAACCTCCTGTGAACAGCAGAGACAGTTACTCCAACAGAAGCAAGATTCCTTTGACAGACAGGAGTCTACATATTTTTGTCATTTAAGCCGAGGCAGTTTAGTATGGTCTTTCTAGAAGTATTCAGAAATTAATGCAAACACAAACAACATAGAATAGTAATGCTCCAAAATAGAAAGCCTTTCCTAACAGCAGCAGACAGTGACTAACAAAAGCAGGAAAAATCCTTTTTTTAAAGAGGCACTAAACCCTAAACCATTTTATTTATTAATAGCTGAAATGTGTTCTTTTGAAGTAATGAAACATATCAATCCTGCTTAAAAATATCTAAACATTTCCTTACCATTAAAACGCTTTTATTGTGGTAATTTGCCTCTAAAGCACCCCCCCCCCCAGAGTCAAATGTGCAAAAGGTGATGTTTCCACATATTTATCAATAATACAACCCCAGTGGTGACAACCAACCATATTCATCTTACCGCTATCAAGAGGCACACTGCTCAGCCCAATTAGCTCCACCCCTAAACCCATACATCACCTTTTTTTTCTTTACATTTTGCACATTTTGACTGGGGTGGAGTCAGCTAAAATATTAAAACCCTTGACTAGTATAATATAAGAACATAACATTACAATGTAATATTTTTTTATCATATTGGTGTTGGATGTGGAGGCAGAATAATATGGTGCTTTTAAACAAAAAAATTAGAAATTATTTAAAATGAAGTCTAAAACTACAGACCCTCACTAAAACAGCCAAGTCATCAGTCGTGTTCAGTCAGCCGGTTCGGTTCGGCTCAGCTCGGCTTCGGTTCGTTAAAAAGAACCGATTCAAAAAGAGTGATTCATTCACAAATCTTCCGTTAGCTTGCTAGCTAAGCTAAGCTAAGCGAATCCCTGCTTCAGTAGCCAGCTAAGCTAAGCAAAAGTAGTTAACAGCTAACAGTTTAGCCCCTGCTCCCTTTAAATAAATATATAGCTACAGTTTAGGGCGTCCTGTTTCCGGACTCGTCTCTATTATAAGAATTAAGAAATAGAAAACACGAAAAGCTTCTTTATTTTAAAGTGAAAGTAGTTTAGAACAGCGTTAGCGAACACTAGCTAAGTGCTAAACACCGGCTAAGCTAAGCTAACTAGCTGTTACCTAGCTAACTGTCTTAAGCATCCAGACTAACAGGTAGTTAGCTAGTTAGCTAACCTTATTCTCACTAATGTAAATAGCTAACAGCATAGCCTAGCTACTACTCAGCTCACTGCAGCACGTTTATTAATTTAGATATAGAGATAAATGAATGATTTATGAACTAAACCCTGCTCTTTAACTCACTCACCGACTCCGCCGCCGCTTCTTGCTCATCCACCGCCAGCGCCCACGAGTCTGTCGCCATTTCTCTCCAACAACTTCAGGAAACCGCTTCTATTTAATTAGACCGGTTTATGTGAGTGTCGAGACTCAGTGTTGAACTCGGGCAGGCAGGTAAACAGACGCAGTCCTTTTATAAACTGATAGAATAAAATTAATGAATCCTGCGCCGTGTGGAAGCCGGACTTCTCACACAGTGTGCTGCCCTCACTCCTCCGGACTAAAGCAAGTCTGAGCACACCGGTGGTTCCTATTAAAGACCGAGTACACCTTAAACAGAAACCTCTGCACTGCAGAGAACTGATTTCAGTTCTGTATTACAGGATATAAAATCGTTCTATTTATCAAAAGCAGTTAAGCTGTTTTTAATGACTATGGATGCACACAAAAACAGATCAACAAACATAAAACAGTTTTTGTTCATTCCTTTTCTGTTTTCTTAAACAATGTCACTGTTTAATATCATGTAATATACAGCTCCGGAAAAAAAAAAAAGAGACCACTTCAGTTTCTGAATCAGTTTCTCTGATTTTGCTATTTATAGGTATTTATTTGAGAACAAGGAACATTATTGTTTTATTCTGTAAACTACGGACAACATTTCTTCCAAATTCAAAATAAAATGTTGTCATTTAGAGCATTTATTTGCAGAGAAAGAGAAATGGCTGAAATAACAAAAAAAGCTTTCAGATCTCAAACAATGCAAAGAAAACAAGTTCATATTTTTCATACGTTTTAAGAGTTCAGAAATATAACCCTGGTTTTAAATCACAATTTTCATGCACCTTGGCATGTTCTCCTCCAGCAGTCTTACACACTGCAAAATTCAAGCAGTTCAGCTTGGATTTTATGGCTTGTGATCATCCATCTTCCTCTTGATTATATTCCAGAGGTTTTCAATTTGAAGTGGTCTCTTATTTTTTTCTCCAGAGCTGTATAATATAATAGTAAAAACAATTGTTATTTGTTAATAAAATATACTTTTTTTAATAATATATATTTTTATTTACAATTAACAATAATTTCGACACTTTTTGGCAAAATTAACTTTTTTGTCCTAAATCTTCTCATCATGATGCTGAATGGCCACCCGTGGTACCCTCAATTTATTAGATCATTTGATTATATCCCTTTAGGATAATAGCCTATGTCAACAGTGATAATTTGTTGATTCTCTGAGTAATAAATACTGTTTAATGGCAAAACAATAAACCATTAATTGAAAAAAATGTATGCAACAAACTTTCTAACATTATAATTAAACTTCTTAATGAAGCTTAATGTAGTAACAACTAAGGAACATTATGCCTCTCCTGACTGCTAGTATAAGTAAAACACTATGAAAAAATCTTATGCTGGAATTGCTAAGTGTCGGTTAGAGCTGAAATTATCGCCCTAAGTATAACACACTGAATTTGAGTGAAGGCCAAAGACATGCCTGTCATGTGCATTTGGCTGTGAGATATCCATCTGTTTTATCAGCTTCTTACACAAGCAATCATTCTCCAATAACACACAGCGAGTCCTGCTGTATTACTCTCTTAATAATGCATCATTCTCTTTCTAATGCTGATACTAAATACTTCCTATACATCTCATATTATTCGTATTTTCTTTAATACATTTTTTAATAATCAACAACCTAAACCCTTTATTATTTGTTCAGTGCTAGCAATCTGCTAGCTTTTGACTAACTTTGGATCGAATTTAAAATTAGTTAGTGGCTAACTAAATCAGATTTAAAATTAGATAGTAGGTAATTCTAGAGCAAAAGGAAAAGAGCTATTGAGTTCCTCTGGATACCCACATTGTCTAGTTGTTCTATTGGTATGAAATTTGATGTTGCATATAGTGTCTAGTGGTAGCATTTGCTAATTATATTAGATCGTGTTCAAATGAAAATGTATTACTTACTTACTCTGCATCATATTAAAAAAGTAGTTAGTGGGTAATTATAGATTAGATGGGCTAGTTGTTTTATTATCTAGTAATATTATTCCCAGATCATGTGCAACAGCTGATAGCAAACTGCTGCAAAAGGAAAAGAGCTAATAGCTAACTCTGGTGCAAATCATCCTTTCTCAATTGAGATAAATATTTTTGTTCATTCCCTGTAATTAACTAAGCATAAAACGGCAAAAGATTGCGTTAAAAGACATTTGGGCAGCCATTGATATTCAATTTAAGTCAAGCGATTAGCTTTAACATGATTCCTTTTGTTCTGAAGAACTGCTGAATGATTACATGTCCCCATAGTGTGCCTGGATTGTTGCCAAAGTCGGCATGCAGGACTAATGCAGAGACCCACAGTGGACATCCATCTGGGCCAGCATCTTTTATTCAGGAGCCTCACTTAGACACTTAGCAGCCATGTGGCCCAAGGCCTGACAGAGTCGGCGTGTGCCATGAAGACAAAGAGACCATTCTGTGCCGTGCTGAAAATGATATCCGTGCAGTAGGTAGTGATGAGTTCTCTCTGAACCTATTCAGAGGCTTGGCTTTGCAGTGGCCTCTTAGTGTACAATGAGCATAGAAGGTTTTGCAGATGCAATTTATATTATTGTATTTCTGAATACAGGCAGCAAAATATCCTGCTTCATAATCGTTTGTTTGTTTGAATGAATCAACCAACAGAAATGAAACTTGGTGGGTAGTCATGCCAGACTCTCATGTCATGATTGGGTCTTTAGAGACAAGTCTTGCTTTTGTTTTGGTGGAGACAACCAATGAATCTGTGTGTGAAGAAGGCACAGAGCCACTTCGGACACAGCATTGGTCCATGACTTTTGGCATGTCAGCATGCAAAATTGTGTCACTGTCTAATTACTTATGGGTCTGATTAGAAAAAACATATTTCAACATAAAATGGCAGTAGAGTAATATATAAAATGTAAAAGATCTAGAAATAATCTGCATAATCTTACAACAGTCTTCTAATGACACTGCCTACATTTGAGATACCCTGACAGGCTAAGATATAATTTTTTCAGTACATAAACTGCAGTGACTCTACCTTCCCTTCCTCCATACAGACGAGAGCTGCATCTTGTTTTGTTATGTAATACTCAGGCCTATTGGAGCGTGTAAACCTATATGTAGTAATGCTGTTATGATTTCATTTCCACAGGCTGAAAGATCAAGCCAGTAGCAGAATTTCATAGAATTCAGATCTCTTTCGACAGTCTTAAATGATGCATACTCAAACACCCACATGTGATTTTGAGTAAAAGTGGGAGTGCATGTGTTTTTGATTCAGGGCCATCAGTTGAATTTCAACAGATTATACCTACAAATAAATGTATGCCCAAATCATTAAAACTAGCAATCATTAAACCTATTATTGATATGTTTATCAAACCTCCCTTTTTAACCGTAATATCTTAGAGAAAGTATGTATTA
The DNA here is from genome assembly GCF_023375975.1 of Astyanax mexicanus. NCBI lineage: Eukaryota > Metazoa > Chordata > Actinopteri > Characiformes > Acestrorhamphidae > Astyanax > Astyanax mexicanus. The sequence continues at coordinate 22,606,039 of NC_064431.1, forward strand.
TCACTGTAGCTGTACACCTTCAGGTTCAGAAGGTTCACTTTTTCAGTCTGGATTTAAACCCATTCATAGCACTAAAACAGAGCATTAACAGATCATGTAGCCTTTGACAGACTATTTGTCCAAATGTTTATGTACACCCCTTTAAATTAATGCATACAACAACCCGTGTACCCATTGCTGAAACAGATGTGCATGTACACACACACCGCTTATATAGTCACTGTAGAAAAGACAAACTGCCAATAGAATAGGACTCTCTGGTGCAGATAAACATTTCAGAATATGCCTAACATTTCTAACGCCAGCCCTAGGGTAGCTAGAGGAATATAAAGCCCCATAACATTTAGCTGTGGTGGATGATGGTGCTTCATCTAATAGATTTGGAATTTTGAGTTTGTGGTGTTGGTGATTATGAAGGTGAGGTGGTGATCATCCAACATCCTGACCTTTCTAATGATCGTCAATGAATGCAAATTAATTAAATCTTCACTGCAATTCTCTAAAATCTAGTAGAAAACCTCCTTTTCTGCACACTAGAGACACTTACTCTAACAAAAGGGTACTGTATGTAATTGATTTAGTAAAAAACAAATAGATTAGTAATGGTTTTACTGCTGTTATACTATTGATGTGCTGTGCAGCTATCTTGGATTCTGAATTCGGGGTTGGTGAGGCCCTCTTGACTTTCCGAGATCAGGTTTTAATTCAATTACAATTACGACTTGGAACTTAGAAATTTAAACGCTGCTTGCTTATTTCTAGTATAGGGTCTTTTTTCACTGATGCACAGACTAGGAAATCCTAGAATACTACAGTTAAGAGTATGCATGGACAGAAAAATACATTTATTGAACTAAAATCCAGCACTCTTTATCTAAGAAATCGTAGCATGCAGTTTGCCTGACTGTGTGACTGTTTAGTCAGACAACAGCAGAAATCTGATTATCTAGATTCATGTAAATGCATTCACTGACTTGCTCAAAAGATGTTCGTTGTTTTGTGACAACACCCATCGAGAGGTTGAAAATGCTGTACAAATAAATTTGAATGGAATTGAACACACACACACACAGAAACAAACACACAAAACAGCAAGATGCAGTTAATACATTTTTGAGACGCCCTTTTTTTGTAAGCCTCTGCGCCAAAAAACAAAAACGCCTCTCTCTCTCTGAAAACTTCTCTCGTCCGCTTCCCCCCCGACGACTTTGCAGCAGTGAGCGGAGCTAAAACCTGTAATGGTTACCATGGAAACAGTCCAGTCAGCCAGCAGCGTGTCTCTATCTGGTGTGCACTGTGTACATGCCGAGTGTGTGTGTGTGTGTGTGTGTGTGTGTGTGCAGTGTCTCTTGGCTTCAGACTCACCAAACAACAACCAGCCTTCCATACAAATCTACACAGCCCAAACCCCATAGAACCCTAATAAGGTTCTGCAGGCCTAAAACAGCCTGTCACTGCTTTTTTGTGACTTGTGTTGTAATAAAATGTCCTCCAAAAATAGTAAATGCGTGGTCATATTCTTTTTTGGGAGAATGACAAGGAAATCAAAGTGTATGTAAAAAAATGTCTATATAAGATGTTTAAATCCTGTGTCCATCCTCGTATCCATAAACTCCCCAGAGATAGAGAGAGAAAGGATACTATAAGAATAATATATTAGAAGATAATTTTAGTTGTTCTATGCACCTTTTTTTAAATTTTGGTAATTTTATTAAGTGGATCTAAAGTTACACATATGTTTTAAGAAATAATGCTGATTCAGGAAGGAAACAATAACTGTAGCATTTAAGTGTATATGAAGTGGCGCTGATATGCCAAAAGTCACAGTATAGCAGTATGTAATTTAATCTCTAGGAGCAGTTTGGGAATGCCCAGTTTTGAAGAGTTATCCAGATGGATGAAATGTTACGTAAGTTACATAATTTGTCAGGTATTTCACACTTATCATACCTCAGTGTCATGAGTGTATTGGGAATATGTCAAATAAGGCAATACCACCCACAGTGGACATCTTAGTGGGTTGTAATGACTGTCGCTGGCGGTGTCTGGCTAGAACTGTCACTATCAACAGACAAGCGACTCTGGCAGAAATAACATCCACATTCAAGTTGCATATCCCACAGGTCATGTTTGTTAGCTTGCATGGGACATGGTACCAGTTCCCTAGAGCTACACATCATACTGCAACCAGGAAATGTGCTAGACCTGTGGTGGCTTCACTTTTGATAGCTTTTTTTCTACAGTCACTGTATTTGTACACTATGGTTTGATTACTTTGCTTCAAGGTTGGTATTTTCTTACTTGTGTTTGTTGTTCATTGTTCTACAACAATAAGTACCAATTATTTTTCTTTCTTTCTTGTTTCTATGGCATAGCCATATTTTCTTATGTCTAGTGCCTAATTTCTGGTTTTACTGCCCTTTCCCTAAATCTATGTTTCTATTTTTTTATTTCACTAAACTTAAATGCTGCCTTTTCCTATTTATATATCCATAACCCAATTTAAGTACATTAAATTCCAACAGTTTTCCCGTTTGCTGTTCTCCAGGAATGATTTGTGTACATCAACTTAATATCATTCCTTTAACAAATTTGAATAGGCAAAAAAAAAAAAGCTCAGTTTTGTCAATGACAAACTGTCTTATGATCAGTAGGAGTGAAAGAAATGTCACATCCATAAATAAATGAGTGAAGTTTAGCAGTTGAAACACTTCAGCAGACTCAGATCTGTGAGCATAAACATTTCAGGGGGAAAAAAGTGTCCAAACATTACGTCATACCGTGCGGTTAGTCCACTTAACAAAACCAAACCTTGGAATTCCAGAAACTTTCCACAGATCATTTCTGAAAGCACTAGAAAGTTTCTTCCTTTGTACGTTTTGCAGCCTTTGCCCAGCAACCCGCTCTGATAAAGTGTGAGTCACTCTCTCAGTGGAGGGGGCACTCCCATGCATCCCAACGAGGGAGGCCCCATGCACCAAGCGAAAAAGGGTAAGAACAGAAAAAAAACACTTGTACCAAAATGCAAATCGTCCTCGGCATTGCAATATTTGCATGCCTGTATCAAACAGTACTTTTCCTGTATACGCATGCTATTGGTGGTGGTGTTAGAAGGGGGGGTGTGACTTCCTCAGAGCATTACATAAGGGCCTTCTGATGAAAGCTGACTCTATTCTTATCGTGATCTTCATACCTCAGTATTCCCTAATTGTTACTTTTCTAGAAAAGCACAAGCACCATGCAAATGTCCCTCTGGCCCCACCCATTTTTTGCCTTTAAGGGGGACATAAGAAGCTTTTCTTTTTTGTTTATTAATAGAACTCTATTTGAAGTGAAGTGTTTTCCTTTGACAGCTATGTAGCAAATGGCAGTTTCAGTTCATTCTGTCAGTAGAAGCAATGAGCTTTGTGCACAAGCTGGTTAACAGAGAATCCCATTCCCGAGCCAAATCCTGTTCAAGCCCCACAAAAGGCTTGCAAAAACCCAACTGAACAAGAGCTTAGTTATTAGTGTATTTTTGGTGCAAAAAATAAAAATAAATGGTCATTCTAATTCCTACAAAAGGCAAAAGCTACAGCATTACAATACTGGAGACAGGAATGGCTGATGTGAAGTGCAATTGGTATTGCTGTCTGAATATCCGTTTTTGTTATATTACGTATACATTTGGTCTAATCAGCTCTGGTTGCAAATTGCAATTTAGCAAGTGCACAAAGAACTTTACACGATATGCAAATATTGACAAAAGCATTGGGACACCTATGTTACATCTACAGAAACTTTTAGAGCAACGTATTCTAAACCCATGTGAATTATAAAATGGATGTTGCCCCCTTTTCAGCTATAATAGGCTTTGTACAAATTCTGGAGTTATGAGGTCAGACATGATTTTGGACAAGAGGCTCTGGTTCACAATCTCCATTCTAGTTCATTCCAAAGGTGTACATGCCAATCAAGTTGTAACACACTAAATTGCCCTAACCATGTCTTTGTGGACCTTATTTGTGCACTGTGGCACAGTCATGCTGGAACAGAAAAGGGCCTTCCACAACCACTTTCCACAAAGTTGAAAGTAGATAATTGTTCAAACTGTTTTGGATTAAAATTTTCCTTTACTGGGACTAAGGGGCCTTAGCCAACCCCAGAAAAACAACCCCAAAGAATTATCCTTCCATAACCAAACTTTATGGCTGGCACAATGCAGTCAAGCATGTAATGTTGTCTTGGCATCGCCAAACCAAGACTTATACATTTGACTGCCAGATTTATGTAATTTTGCATGGTGCATTTCTGTGGTTCCTAAACACTTTTCAATAGTACCTCTCACATTTAATGGTGAAATATCTAGGAGGAAGGAAATTTCAATTGTTTCAAATGTTACAACAGTGGCATCATATTACTATGATCCTTTTAGAATGTCCCATTCTTTCCAGAGTGCCTGGCTAGATGCTTAATTTTATACACATGAATACAAACACCTGAATTTAACGATTAAGAGGTGTGTATCAATACTTTTGAGCAGATAGTGTACCCAGGTCCTAGCATCATCACCCACATGGGACTGCATCTTACTGTACTTATAGTAAAGCACTTGAGTCTAGTCCTACTGCACTTAATTTCTACCTATTTTCTTTTGCCATTTAAATTCTCCAAGTAACAACAGCCTGTCTCAAAGTCTAAACCATTTAAAAATGCATTTTTACACTGCAAAATAACAAACCATGGTTGAGTTTAATCTGAACTAAAACAACCTCTTTTCGCCAGACCTTCTACTTAGGTTTCGACCAAACAAGGGTTGGGCAATATGGTAAAAATACGACATCACAATACTTTAAACATTATCACAATGCACAATATTTTTCACAGTCAAAATAAAGCATAAAAACACAATTTTAAATAATATCCCATAGTGAGTGCAGTGACATTTACTTTAAAGATACTGCAGCTCATCCAAACTGGACTAATGATGCTATTTGTAAATAAAATTACCTGTTGGGTCAGTCTTCTGTGCGCACTAATGATATCCTTAATGTACATAAAAAGTATATTGACAATAAAATATCATCCTATTGCCCACCTCTACCCCAAACTAAAATGTCTGAGGGTTCCAGAACAAACAAATAAGGTGTGAAAGCACCTTTGGTTGCACGTAGTGCAGCACAGCATGCAAGAATCAGTCTTAATATGCAGCACAATTGGGCTTTACGCAACTCAGAATCGTGATATTACGTTTTTGCCATATTGCCCAGCCCGAAAAGAGTATTGCAGCTATTGCGAAATGCTTAAAGTGCTAGAGAGAGAGAGGACACGAAGCAGCTCTGCTCCTGAACAGCGCAAGCCTCAGCGCTGCTGCACGCGAAAAAGGAAAAGGTGCATCTGTTGCCATGGCAGCCCATCTCCATCCAGTCCGTGTGCTTTGAATGAGCGTTAAGCCCAGACTGGTAGGAGTGGCAGCTCCCAGCAAGAAAGCTCCTCATGCCAAGCGCGCTCCTATGGCTCGTGCGGATGATATTTTCCCTGACGTGCCATGCATTTCTCTTTTTTTCGATTTATTTTTTGCAATCTCAGTAGACAGGCTTTAAAAACGCCTCACTCTGACAAAGGCTCTTCCCATACCATGAATCATTCAACGCACGCGCCATCAACGGAAATGTCACGTCCCCTGGATTTATACACACACAGATTTAACCGGGCCAAACAGGGCATTAGAGAGAGACAGAGAGAAAGAGAGAGAAAGGCATATGTGGGAAAAAACATCTGCTGTCATGCTGTTTTCGTTTCCATTTCTCAAAATCTTTAATATTACAGATATTCCTGTAGAAATGTTCTGTGAAATAAACACAACATTATCCATTATAATAATCAAGATTCTCTTGAGGTCTCGAGGTTTCGTCATGCATGACTAAAGTACATCACTAGTATGAAAAAAGCCCTGTAAACATGAACACCAAATATTAATAAACCTGTGCACGTGAAGAGAGCACAGAAATACATATTTCTGTCATGGTTATTTGGCACACCTACAATAAATATGTAGTACAATAATAATGCAACAGTAAGGTTTTCTTATTTCCATTCTTTTTGTTGTTGTTATGTTTGTTTTCTTTTTAACTTGACATACCTGATCTAACCTTTGTCAGCTCAGAAACATCAAATGCATGTTTGTATGAAATTACCATAAAGGAGGAAGTAAGGAAAGGGGAGTAGACCATGGTAATCCCTTAGTCAAGCTACATCCAAAAAACATAAATCGGAAGGAAAAATCACTTGTTTTTTCCCCTGTCATTCTCTATAAAATATTTATTCGGACCTCCAACACTGCAAAAAATGTATCCAAAGATTTTAATAAATAGCCTTTTATCCCCTTTAAATAAATACGTAGTGAATCTCTTTAGAGGTTCACTGTGGAAGAGACGTCGACTTTGCTATTTTACCATTAACATCATCAGCGGCAACTGGACAGCAAACTGTGCGTCAAATCACAGCAGTTGGGGGAAGACACTGGTTTGATGTTAATGGTATAATTGGCTCAGTCTCTCTAATTGCTTCATCATATCCCGGTAGGAGAGGCCAGCCTCGTTTGACGAGGCTGGCCTCTGTCATTGCACATAGCTTGTGTGAAGTTTGGAAAACACAGTATTCCTCCACGACCCCTGGGCCCATTCGTCCAGATACCCCCCCAAGCACGGGCGCCCGCCGCAACGTCCATCAGCAATCCCTGTTCAATGGACATGGGGAGGTTGGAGAGCAAGTGTGAAGTGCTTTGTCGCCAGATGGGAGAAAAAGAGAGAGTGCTTCTTTTTTTTTTACAATGTCTTTGGGTACACACATCAAAAGGTGGTTGTTAAGTGTCTTTGGGTCCGCTCACGCTGATGAGGACTTGTCTGTGGTCTTCTCCATCGCTTCTGCGTCGTTGTCTTCCTCCACTGTTGAAGTCGAAGGCGGTGGAGAGAAAAAGAGGATCATGAGCGTTGCCTGGATGTGACATGTTGCATGTTTGTACTGTAGAAAGCTGTATGTTGTGCTGCCTGCTTTCTCCTAATCACCTACCTGGACCATACACATACACATACACACTCACAGTTCATACTTCTCACCTTTCCCTTCTTACTCACAAACCGTTTTTGAATGGTTTGAACTAATTTTACATCTCTAACGTTAATCCAAACACAATTTGAAATGTATTACATTATATATATATATATATATATACATATATATATATATATATATGTATATATATATATATATTGTAATATATATTGTAAACCAGCTTGCCACCATCGTTACACGTTTGAAAAAAAAAAAAAACAATTGAAAAAAAAATGACCGTTGACAATCCAACGCTGATGAACGTTGGTTTCTGTCAGGTAGGGTAAGCTGGCGTTAGTTCGCCAAAATACTTGTTTCAGTCATATTTTACACCTAAAAACAGGTTATTTCCTTAAAATATTATCCAAGTAAGAATTTTTACCTCAGGATTTTCTCACAAAAAACATGTTTTTAGCCATTAGCGTCTAAAAAAAAACAAAAGCCATCGACGACACTAAGACAGTAAACAAAGGGATTTTGGTTTGCTAGATAACGTTATGTTAGCTAGGTTAGATTAGATTAGCTAGTTTAATTAATCAGTTTAACTCGCCTCTTTTGCTTCTCCCAATCTGGCCGAGCTTGGGCGGTCGCTTGTTCTGGTTGCCGCTGAAGAAGTTGTTGGTGTCCTGGAGGCGGCAGGTGAAGGAAAGGTGCTGGTCCTCGTCTCCGTCATCGCCATAACGATTCATTTTCTCCTCGTTGTACGGCAGCACCTCCGACATGCTGAAGTTGTGGCTTAAAAAACACAACGCCGAGCGGCTAGCGCTTCAGCCCCCCCTCTCACCGAGAGAAACGGCGACGAACGAGGGGAAAAAATAACACAGATAAATAAAAATGTAGAAACTGGCGACAGAAAGACAGTCCTGTGGCTGCTGGCGAAGCGCGAACGGAGAACGGAGCTTCCCCTGGAATAATAAAAAAAACGCACGTGTGTCTCCGCGAGCCGGGGCTGGGTACTGGTGCTGGGTGCTCAGTCAGTGTAGGGAGGGTTGGTTCTCTTGGAGAGGGGGGGCAACAAAAAAGAGAAAACGCGTAAAAAATGAAAATGGGGGAAAAATGCCCCTTTTCTATTCGACAGCAGTACAAGCTACACGCAGCAGCAGCCTCAGCCTCTCCGCCAGATTAGAGATTCAGATCCTCCTTTGTTTTTTTGTGTTTTTTTTTTTCCAGGAGGTTTTCCAAATGCGAAGTCTGGATAGAGGGAGCGCGAGCGCGGAAAAAAGACGCTGAGAAACGAATGCAAATGAGGAGGAAGCGATGCAAACACACACGCACAGACGCGCTCTCTCTCTTTCTCGCTCTCTGTCTCTCTCTTTGTCTGTCTCTCTCTTGATCTTTCTCTCTGCGTGTGTCTCTCTCCCTTTGTATTTCTTTTGCTTCCTCTCTCTATCTCTATCTATCTCTCTTTTTCGCTCTCTCTTTTGATATTTCTCACTACATGTGTCTCTCTCTATTTCTTTCGCTTCCTTCTTTCGTTGTGTTCTCTCTCTCTCTTTCTGTCTTTCTCTCACTTTCTGCCTTTCTCTTTTTTATCTCTGACTCTTTTTGTCTGTCTGTCTGTCTCTCTATTTATGTGTCTACCTTTCACTCTTTCTCTTTCTGTCTCTCTCGCTCTCTCTCTATCTATCTCTCTGTCTCTCTCACTCTCTCTGTCTCTCATAAACTGGCTATTCTACAATTGCAGGTGCATTTCTTTTTCTTAAATAAATCTTTTTTTATTAAAAAACACTCTTTAATGAATCAGTGTTCTATAATAACACAATTTGCTTACTATTAATAATAATATGTGTGTGTAAATTTAAGGTAAAATTTATACACAAAATAGTAACTATCATTTAAAGCTCACATAGATGGATTTTGGGCTAGCAAGGTTCCGGGTGGGCACTGGGGCTCTGAATAGGACTTTCCATGTGTTTTACTGGGCTTCTCAAATATGCTCCATCATTAGAGCCCACCCTAATCTAACATAAATCCCACCCAGGCCCCATTTGCAGGGTCATTTTTGTCCACTCCCTTACCCATACGTGCTAAATGTGCTAGATTAATCTGTAGAAGAGAATAGTAAGTATGAAAAAGGACTTTGATGTATTGGTGTATATTTCAATGAACTCAAAGTAGATGCTGACTTCTGCATTCACCAATCACGTATGTATCTTCATCTTGTTTGCAAGTTTGTGAAATTGTGTATTTACACATTTGCATGCTTTTAGATGTAGACCGAGCCATATGAGCCATTTACTAGTCAGTTTATCAGAAAAAACTGCCTTATGTGTGTTTACTTTGCTGGCATACAGTAAGAGGCTGTAGTCTGCCTGCCTCATAGGCAACTTTGCTAGAAGAGATGGTAGTCCACCAGGCCCACCTTACTAGTGAATAGCTAAAGTCAACTAACTAGCCACTTTATTAGGACCATCTTCCTCATATGTCTTATCTACAATATCAGTTATATAACTGTATGCCCTTTGTTTGTTTTTCTGATTGCCACCCTCTAGCTCAGCACTGGTCATTTTCTGTCCATAGGACCATCATTAGAATCATGGATCACTGTCTTCCAGTATTTTTGATTCTGTATGCTACACATGGCTCACCCTGGAGTCCAAAAGGCAGGGATATCTCTGCATTTCAGGGTTATTTACCATTCTTGCGTTTCTGCACTGGAGCAGAGAACCATCTGATGCAAGTGCGAGACCAAATCAGCAGCGAGCTGCTTGCGTGTTATTTACCACTTTCTTCTTTCCGCATCAACGGGAATTCATTTAAGCTGTGTCCGAAGCACGGGGAATGTCTCTGTGTAGTTAACGTGGAGTCGACTGCAATGGCCCTGACCTGTTTTGAGGGTAAAATCACAGTGAAATCACTGAGCTTGAGTCATTCGTAATACATGAGAATGCATAGGAGGAGATAAAAAGGATGATACGATGGCAAGAGAGAACAAGAAAGAAGAAGCAGGCTAGAGTACATTTACACTGAGCAGTACTGCAGTGGCTGCCTGACAACTGAGCCATTCTCTCACTCACCAATAACACAGCGTCTGTGCTGATGTGTAGATATGAGTGGATTTCAACTGTTTTTAATCTCTGGACCTGCTTCACTTAATCTTTGATCAGACTTTGGCCACAGGCTGTGATGAGTCTCAATCACTGGCATGAGGAAAATGGCTATGTGTGCATTCATTGTTCATTGTCTATCTTATGGAAAACCCCTACCTTCCATTTTCATGTATTTTCAGAAATTAACATAGGTGAATGTAGTGTTTGGATTCTTGCCCTAAGATTCTTACTGTTATATAGCCAAAGGATCATCCACCTAAAGTATAGCACAGATCCGCAATTGTACAATTACAGACTGGAGCCCATCTGTTGTCAATCTGTCAGCCAACCTCTTCCCATTCATCATTGGTCAGTTTCTGGGCACATGACCTTTGTTATCTGAGTAATATTTGGGTATTGGATAACTCAAAACACTGCAGTGTATAACATGGTGTGTGAGTAATGATTGTACTACTGTCTCAGGCTAAACTGGCAGGGTTCATCTAATGATGTTTTATCATTGTTAGCAATGTTAGCATTATCATCAAGATTTGCATTTCAGTTGGTAATACTTGTAACTTGTTTTTGAGTAAAATGTAACTAGATAAAAAAAAGGTCAAAGTTGAATAAACTCAAATATCTACAATACATACTAGAACAGGTTGGTTAGGTTTTAGAGTGTAGGACACTATTATCCCACAATACAGTACAAAACAAAAAAGGGAGGAACTACTCACAAACTAGTATCATGTCTCATGACATTTTCCATGTCCCATGAAAGCTAAAGAATGCTGCACTGAACAAAAAGGTCAATTCTTTTTTTTATTTTCTTTAAAATAAAAAATAATTTAAATTCTTTAAAATAAAACCATCTTTTCAACACAACCTCTCTATAAGCATCGACTCTCTCTCTCTCTCACCGACAAAGGTTGCTAGGAACCTGGGTGTTCTGGTTGATGACCAACTCTCCTTCACGCACCATGTGGCCTCAGTTGCTCGGTCCTGCCGCTTTGCGCTCTATAACATCCGAAAAATTAGACCGTTCTTGATGCAACAGGCCACCCAACTCCTGGTGCAAGCGGTCGTCATCTCACGCCTCGACTACTGCAATGCCCTGCTAACTGGCCTCCCGGCCTGTGTAGTAAAACCACTCCAGATGATCCAGAACGCAGCAGCACGTCTGGTCTTCAACCAGCCAAAACGGGCACATGTCACCCCGCTGCTCATTGAGCTCCATTGGCTACCAGTTGATGCTCGCATCAAATTCAAAGCTCTTACAATCGCCTACAAGGTGATGACAGAACAGGCTCCTTCCTACCTGCACTCGCTCCTGAAGGCTTACGCTACCTCCCGGCCGCTGCGCTCCTCCAATGAACGTCGCCTCGCTTTGCCAAACACTCACACAAAGCAATCCAGACTGTTCTCATACAGAGTTCCCCAATGGTGGAACAAACTACCCTCCACTACCAGATCAGGAGAATCTCTCGCTATCTTTAAGAAACTCCTGAAGACACAACTCTTCAAAGAGCACTTACTCTCTTAACACCTCTAACACACTAACTACTTCTAACCTCATTTCCTTCTTCCCCTCCTTCACTCCTCTATCCTATTATTCCCCTTTGACCTCCTTTTATCCCTATCCAAAGTTGTTTTTTACCTTTAAACTTATTTTACATTGTACTTGACTATTGTAAGTCGCTTTGGACAAAAGCGTCTGCCAAATGTAATGTAATGTAAATGTAATGTAAAAAATTTGTATCCCATTTTCTCCCCAAATTACAAAGCCAAAAACTCAACCCATTCATTAGGAGTCTCCCTATCGCTAGTGATGCCCCAACACCAGGAAGGTAAATGACAGAACCACATGACTCCTCCGATGTAAAGTCAGCGACTGCCTCTTTTCGAACTGCTGCTGATGTAGCATTGCCACGTAGCATCACAGCACGCTTGGAGGAAAGTGCAGCGACCTGGTTCCAAAACATCAGCTCACAGACGCCTTGTGCTGAGCTCCAGTAGGGCTCCAGTAGCTGTTGGCACTTAGCATCAGGGGCGTAGAAGCAAATCCTGGGCCCTGTACACTCTCAATGTCAGAGGGCCCCTATCCATGCCAGTACACAAGAAACGTTAGCAAAAAAAAAAAATCAGGATTTTCATAGGCCCCTCTCCCTACTCGGGCCCTGGGTAGTCAGGTCCACTTTTCCCCCCACTATCACGCCCATGCTTAGCATGCTGGACCACTCGGAGCACAAAAGGTCAATTCCAACAAGATACTGTTGGTCAGGATCTTTACCACCCACTGCGCTGTCCAATATGGGTGGTAAATAATGCCTTCTATAACATATTCTCAATATATATGTGATACTCTGAATCAAAAAGTGTTAAATTCCCAAGCGACTTTAGAAATTGAATGTCTTAATGAGCACACTGGTCAGTGTTTATCCTCACTCACAAGATAACACCTCACAATACATATATACAGATGTGGGAGTATTCAAGCCATTCCCTGAGGTAACCCTTGATGAGAAGTTTACTATTCCATGACTTTTGGCAGGTCAGAGTGTATTTGGAGCACGACTGTGATAAAATCCCAAAAGAGTTTGTCATGTATAGGAATTAAATTGGTGTGAATTGCTGTACACAAGTCACACACAGTTAATCACTTTACACACATATCACTTTACATCGTGGTATCAGGTGCAGGCGGTGAAACTCAAAACTCTTTAATGTGCCATCGTAATTGAAAAGGCTGAGCTGACACACCTAGTCCTACTGGATTTACAGATATTCAAAGGGATTATCAGGGGTATAAATGTTATTATCAGTCCTTTTCAATCTGGTTTTCTTTTTTTTTAATTCCCAAACGCCCTCTGATATTTGCTGTTATCAACAATATTCAAATGCATTTAAAAAGATTCAGCCACTGGCCTTCATATTTGCTTTGATAAGGCATGCAAAAATGTACCTCACAAAAAAAGAAACTACTGAACACCTGTGATTTTTTTTATCTGCATTTATTGATATAAATACATGACAGTTTTGTTCTGAGGTTTGTAGATATGTGCTGCAAATAGAACTGCGCTTAAAAAAGTTCTTATTTTTATATTGGGAAACAAAATTAGCACACTGTCAATGTTAATGATGTACAATACATTGCATGTTGTTCCTGTATTGACCTGCCAAGAAATAGGTTATATAGTAAGCTATATACTCACACTGTGAAGTTTTAAGAAAGTATAAATCTTTCAATCCTTTGCTTGCAACATTTGTTTACAACAAAGACAGACAGATGGGCAGATGGACAGATAGAATTAGTAGCTAAATATAAATGTTATAATACCACTGTTGGGAAACAAACTTGTGTTTACATGTATGTTATTTTTGGCTTTTTGACATAATATGAGTCTGTTAGTTGGTCTTTATATTGTGTGAAATGTTTACGATAAGTGGACTAATAAAAATGCTCTAAAATGCCTTAAAATTAAATTGCTTTATGTACCAAAATAAAACAATTTGAAACTGAAACCAAACCAAACTAAACACTTTTTGGATACTTTTTTAAAAGTTTTTATTTATTTTGCAACCACTTGTTCACTGTGGCATAAATTAAAATTAATGGAATTTTTGTCTTGCTTCTTAAAAAAAATTCTATTGACCACTGAACATTTTTTAACATTAAATCGGACATACCAACAAAATAATTTTGTGTTTTCACATATTTTTCACTAATTGCTCAATGCATCCCTAAGTTTTACAATGACAATTAGATTTCCTCCTCCTGTAAATGAACCATTTTGGAGATGTTAAGGTTTTTGTTCGACAGTGGCAATGGTATGTATGTTACACATAAAGTGAAACACATTTTTAGGAATTTAGTGTTTGTAGCATCGCGTGAAGGAACTGTAGATGGTCTGGTCTATCCACCTGCGGAACCTGGATACAGCCGTGTACACTCCTGGAAATCTGGCATCCCCGCAGCCATTTCCCCAGGAGACCAGACCATAGACCCGCCCATCACACACCAGAGGCCCTCCAGAATCACCCTGGAACAGAAAAACACCACACCCTGCTGAAGACTACGCCAACACAACAACACCCACTTCTGCAGAAGAATCAGTGACCCCGTTTACTCCTGTCTGCATGAATTCCAGGTGTAAACACCCGCAGGACACACTGTGATCAGATTACAACTGGATAAATGAAACCTCATTTGGAGGGAGACAGAGACAAACTCGTCCAAACTTATTCACAAGTGTAAACGGAATGCATTTTTCATGATTGGATACTACAAATTTTCCTATTACCTTAAAAATGCACTTCATCAGCCAAGACATGTTTGGTTAGACTTGTTGGACTTGTATGCATTTTAGACACTATAATTGAGAAATTACATGGTGGGTCCTGATATTACGTCAGTTCTGTGTAAAATTGGTAATTCTGGTACATTTGTCTATTCATTTTATTGTATGTTTTTTGCCTAAAAGTGATCAACTGATTGATATTTTCCTATCGAAGCACAATCCTACACCCCTACCTTGCATGCATCCTTGCCTCCAGTGCTGTATCCTGCACAGATCATGTTGGAGGTGATGTTTCCGCTGAAGGACTCGCTGCTGTTACACTTGGCTGTGGAGACGATAGGCAGTTTGACAGTGTGAAGTGTGGGGGGAATCTCCCCACCACTGTGGCTAGTGGAGCCCCAGCCAGACACCCGGCACACCCGGCCAGGCAGCACACCCGTGTTCTGTCTGGGTAGAGGAGCCAGGGACACATACCTGTTCTGGTCTATCGGAGCCCGCAGCTAAAGCATACACACACACACAAATACATCATAGAGATTAGAGCTAGAGATTGTTTATTCATGGGCCTTTAATAAATGCATCCTGCTGGTTATGATTCAGGGTAATATTTACTTTGGCATGAGTGTTGATTTAAGTGTTACATTGACAGTTGGTCATACAGCTTACAAGGTGCTGCCACCTCTTTACATGATGCCAATATGCAAGCATGCTTAAACAATATTTAACAAAAAAATAATTTAATTTTTTTTCCTCCATATTACATTTATCTGGAGTCTACTTTTGTACTAAAGCTAAATGGCTAATGAAGCTAATACATGCATGTTTAAACAATCATACAAAATCACCACACAATAATTATATATAGCTAAAATAAGTAGCAGTCAGCCTAAAGCTTTTGTTGGTACAATTGTTAATTTAAGAGCTAACTAGCTAAGATAAAAAAAAAAATAAAATTTCATTTGAGATTACTTGGAGACAATAGTGAGATAAGGCATGTATTAAAAAAATGCTAATTACTGACTAATCTGTACATTGTTAATATTGACTAATTTAGACTATTGTATTAACTTTCTAAAACACACCAGAACTCACAATATATTGTTTTACCATTATGTTTAGCATTTAGCTATATAAGCATATGCAATATTTACATCACAGGGCATGCAAATGGCATGTAGGACAAATTAAATTATATTTGTTTGTTACAAAATGAAAGTCTCTCTATAATCATTCTATTTTAAAATCTCCCCAATATCATTTATTTTACCATCATGACTTGTTGAATTACTGACTTAATTACCTTAATAAGCATGATGTCTGCATTATTGGTGGTCTTGTTGTAAAGTGGGTGAGGTATGAGGGAGTGCGGTTTGAAATACTGCTCGGTTCCTTCATACAAACCGAGAGCGTAGTCTCCAGCCACTATCATCATCTGATCCACCCTGAGAGGAAGACATCTGCATCTCATACATGATAAATAAGCATTAAGTCACACATAAAACACAACTACAGATCAGGAACACAACTGAGACTCTGTAGACACTTGGGAGCCTCGCTATACAGTCACCAAGCACTTTATTAGGAACACTTGCTCTGGAGTTGTATAATCTGCATATCATTAGTTGCAGCTTTGCAACACATAAAATCAGAGATATACAGGCCAACATCTTAGTTATTGCAGTTTTTTTTGAGGCAGTATTTTTGGTTTGCGTATTTCTGTAACTGCTGATCTTAGCACAGTCACTAGTTTTAGTTTTAGTTCTGCAGATGGAAATGGCTTAACAAATTAAATGAAAGAGGTCAATGGAAAATGGTCAGGCTGTTTGGGGCGACAGAAAGGCTACAGTAACCACTTATTTTTCAACTCTGGTAAACAGCATCTTAAAAAGAATCTTTATAAACAAACCCAGTCAAATCCTGAGCCAAGAACAGAAGGCTGATGCTGCATTGGGCACAATTTTCTACTTTTTTATAATTTAGCCAAGCGCCAACTAACTCACCTACTCACTAGGACTCCCAACACTGGTAGAGTGAGGATGAAAGCATGCCTCCTATAATACATGTTAAGTTAGACCCCACCTCTTTTCAAACTTTCATAAAATGCCAATGCAGGATCATAGGCAGCCAACGTGCTCAGAGGGAAGTGTTCGATCCCCAGCTCTAAAACATCAGCCATAAGACGGCTACATTTAACATTACTTGATCCAGAGTGTTGCATGTGTGCTGGCAATAAAATTCATAAAAGAAGGCATTATCACCCACAGTGGACAGTGCACTAGATGGTAATGATCGTGACTGGCGGTGTCTGGCTGACATTGTCCATGAAAGCAACTCTATCAGAAATCACATCAACACTCAATGCAATATCACACAGGTCAGTGCAGCGGCCCTTTGCTTGGGAAATGACAAAAGTCATATTTCCGATCTCATGATTTTGGCATGTCACTGTAATGTGTTCTGGAATTTGCCTTTAGTTTAACACTCAATGTTTGCCGTGTTTCCTATAGCACACTTCCCTAATTGTGGCTTGCTGGTATATCAGGTTCTTTCAGGGGTACCTGAAACACAAAGGCCCTGTGTTCGAGGTGCATAGCAGTATTCATAACAGTAGATAAGCATTACAGTGAAACACAGTAATGATAAGTCAAGGTTACCCTCCTTATGGTGTGTCTGTGTCCCCTGTTTTCTGGCTTCCGCCTCGCCCACAGCTTGGCTGAGCGGCCAGAAGCTCAGTTTCTGTCCTGTGCGTGCTGTTATTCACATGGACAGCCCAAAAGGATGGGACTAATGCGCTGAGTAAAGAAGCGTGTAAAGAGAACTCACCCCATATTACAGTGTGCCGCAGTGAGCACCCAGTACTTGTGTACCAGAGATCCTCCGCAGAAATGCTGCCCCTTGGAAGTTTGCAGAGATACGATGTATTTTACTGAGTTCGGTGAAGGAGCATAGCCGCCCACTATACGGGGCTGAACTAAAACTTGACCTGGCAAAAGAAAAAAAGACTAAATTACAAAAACATCAGTTGCAGTTTACATTGATGTGCCAAAAGTCATGGGACAGCAGTATGTAAATTTATCATAAACTGTTACGTCAGGAGACTGCTCAAACCTGTATGAGCTGTGAAGTGTTTCTTGTTTTCGGAGTTAGAGCAATGCCTGATAGTGGGTGCCTAATGAATGAAATGTTCCATTTCTGAAGTTGTGTGGGCATTTAACATTCCTCGATCCACACTGTCACATCTGTACTGGGAATATGTCAATTACCACTCACAGTGGACAGTGCAGTGGGTATTAATGAACGTGACAGGCAGCATCTGGCTAGAATTGCATGCAAGATAACACCTTACAACGTATATAGCTGTGGGCATTCCAAAGCTGTCTTCTGAGGTAACACTTTGAGATCAATTCACATGTAGCAGACCTATGATTTTTGCCATGCCCAGCATCTTGTTTGATCCTACAAAAGAATGATTAATAAGAATGTATATTGTGTATTACTCAATAACATAATCAATGGATTTATTTAGAGCCACTTCACAAAGGATAAGAAATAATTGACATAGATAAAAAAAATAAAGCCCAAAAAAGACAACCAAAAAACAATGCAAGGTATCATAGATGTCAAATGTAGAACAAAATCTATGTATAACAACTGTGCTTTGGAAAACCTTCACAACAACAGGCTGTATTTCAAGAACATAAAAAGGTGTCTGTGGGAACTAAAAGCTTTTTAGCATCCCTCGACCCACGCAGGTCAACCTGGGTAATCCTATACAGGCTAAACGCATCTACAGTAAGTATACAATAAAAGAAACGAGAAACAAATATGTCTCGTCCCAGAGAGCTACTTAACAATAAACTACACTTTCCAGCTGATCACTATAATGGCACTGCACAGGCATTGTGCCAGTGGAAAGATGAAACACACGCCATGCAGGAAAAAGAACTTCAAATAAACGTCAGACAGATGAAAGTCACGTACCTTATTCTTTCATAATACAAACCAGAAATAGACATATACTCTTATAATAAATATGCTAAATCTAACATGGTAAAGCCTTTTATTTTTATATCTCTTATATATAGGATTTTATATAGGATGACCATAATTTGGTTTTCAAAAATAGGACACTGGGGACACACAGGAATCTGCAGTGGTTAGGATGTTGTGGTTGTTGGGAGGTCAAGTAGGCTTAAGTGTGTGTGAGGACAGAAGGGATTTAAATATTTCTAACATCATCTAAAGTCACTATATTAATGAACACTAATACATACATTCTTACATATTTACCAACATTCATATGTAGCCTTATAGTCTGTACAGACAATTATAAATAAGCTTAAGTAAAGTAAAACAAAAGCAAATACAATTTTTATTCTAGCCTCTATTTCATTTGCTTTTTATTTTCTTGTCAAAGTAAAATTAAGAACAGTAAAAAAATAATAATTTACATGAATGTATTAATGCAACTCATACATTATCTACCTGATTACCACAGACAGTGTTATTAGGTTAACTCTTAAATTTTGTATAACAAAAGCATATCGTCATTTTATATGCATTATTTCTCATTTGCAGCTTAATTAAAAACAGTGAGAGAAAAAAAATGTGTGCACCAAAAAAAAGCTAACAGACAACACAGGCAAAATTCATATTTAGCTGGCTGTAGTTAAGTTCACTAGGTTAGCTACGAAGCTACAATATACAAAGTAAGTGTATTATACATGCATGTTTTACAAAAGTAAACAAAAAAGGCTAATTTGACCTAGCATAGCAATAGTAGCTAACTAGTAACTAGCTGCCTAGCTAAGTACATTTAATAGACAGGAAACAGAGTGCATGGTGTCATTACAGCAAAACCTAAAACTAACCTGAAACTATCAACCTAAAAAAGTCAGGAGAAATTTTAACTAACACAAACATGACTGGAAATGAGTGGAAAGAGGATTTGACAATTTTAGTTAGCTAACAATCTAGGTTAAGTAGAACCAGAACAAACTAACATAGTTAAATTACGAGAACAAATAGCAAAATTAACTGACTACATAACTAATGTATCTGGGAACTGAATACTATTTTTAAAGAACAAATTATCAGCTAGGTAGCTTAAATTCATTTATCCACCTAGCGACTGGACTAGTTCCTTGCTAGTTGCAGATAATGGATTCTATGAAGTTACTGAACCTCTTACCTGTTGATAGATATGCCCCTTTCATTTAAGTCTTTTTAGCTCCGTTTTGTGTTTTAGAATCATGAAAAATATTTAATTAGGGTTTTAAATCATTTTTTCTGTGTATCCCAGCACACAACAGGTTTTCTGTTTTTTTTTTACAACAACAAAAACAGTTGTTTTATATAAATTACACGCTCAGTGGCAGAGACATGTTCTTGTGGTCTAAGAACTAATAAAATACATTAGTTAATTAAATACTTTTTTATGTAATTAAAATTAAAATTAAAATGTTTAAAGGTAGAAAAAGCCTAGTTGTCCTATGACTACAAAGATGTTATGTTTAAACTGTTTGGAAATTTTACTTACAGTCAGCTGCAAAAACCTTCAGAAGCACCAGGGTCCAAAGCAGTGGGCAGGCCATGACGGGGATGGAGGCTAACATTTGGGACAGTAAACGTTTTCCTGGCTAAACCTTTGCTGAATCCCTCCTCGTCTCTCAGAGGAAACTACATCAGCAACTGTCCTCGAGTGTCTGATTCCAGTTTCAGCCGGCAGAATTTCAGACAGGCAACAATTCATCATTCAGAGAGGTAAAACAGTGCACTCAGCTCCCTCACCTCTTTGACCCTGAGACAAGATAGAATGCTTGCTTTGTTGGCCTAGTAAGAAAATTAGGCTTTATCCCTCCAAAAGACCAGACTGGACACCTATCCAGAGTTACACTTGGTTTAAAAACATCCTGTGGACGTATTATTAATAAGACCTTTCACAGTTATGGCACAGAGAATCTTAATGTGGGTTATACACATTTAACTAAACTACAGACTGAACACAAAACTCCAATGACCAGGATCATCTCTTTTACTGTAACCTCTCACCCATATGTAGTTTACTACCAATGACAAACATAAACATAGGGGAAAGAAATTAAATTATAGTGTTTGCTTTAGTGGTATCCTATGTAGTTTCTAAGGTGTTGCTAGGTTGCTAAGGCATTCCAGGTAGATGCTGTGGTACCCAAGTTGGTTGCTGTGGTGTTGCTAAATGGTTGATATGGTGTTACCAATTGGTTAAAAATAAAGTTGCTGACAATCTTAAAGTTAGTTAGTAACATCATATTCAGGCTCCAGCTATGATTATTTTGCCTGATTTCGACTGATATGATGATAATTTTTTTGATTAGTTTATTAGTGAACAATTATTTTTGCCATGTCCTTCCTATCTTTAACATGAAAGAAACAGCTGAATGTCAGTCAAGGCATGTCAAGAAGCTTTTATTTTCATTCTATTTGAATACAAGTGCACAGTGCAATGAACTTACATTTCTGTGGAACCATGGTGCAATATGAAACAAACAGGTCAATATAGACAACATAAAGTGCAAACGTGCAACAAATTGTGCAACATAGAACTAGGACACATACACATACAATAAATACAGCAGACATTAGACAGTTTAACAGACAAGACAGTGCAGTACTGACACATTACAGTCTGTAAGTGTGTGGTGAGAATGCAATAACAAATAGGTCATACATGATCACAGAAAATGTGTGAGTGAGCATAATGCCCCTCTCCTGTTGTGTTTCTGTCCCCAGCAATTTGTGTAGAGTGATGCTATTACAAATGAACAATTAGTTAACATTAAAATTGGAAGTCGATACATTTTTAAAATCAACATTCTCGATTATATTGAATAATCGTTGCAGCCCTACATTGTATTTTTATAAGGATTGAAACCCAAGCTGTAGAGCAATTTTGTTCAAGTTGTCGTGCCACGTGCGTCCAGTCGAATGTGCTCCTAAACTCTTTGTGCTGCTGGAGCTTCTGTTGTCGGGCTCCCTGATTCGCAGCACCGCTCAGAAAGACACATCCTGTACCGGTGTGTCTGTCTGCCCTCGGGACAAGGCAGAACAATGCGATATAATGTGCACTTAGTCTAAAGCGCCCCGTAGAGAGGTCAGCAGGGATGGGATAACCACAGCGATCTGGGTTCAGAGAGATTATTAGCCGCTAATGCAGCCGAACCTGTCTAACCTCGGCTATAGTATCTAGTTTGACGTATTTGAGATTGATTAGAGATTACGGGATTGTGGTTCAGTCAGAAAGAGTTGGTCTACATTATACATTAGATTAGTGTCTCAAAACGTATGTCAAAAGAGAATTGAACTTTGAACAGTTGTAGTGTTTAAAAGCTCAAATAAGGCACGAAAGAACACAGCTTCCAAAAATGAAATATAATTTCCAAACAAATGAGTTTACATTATCTGTAAGTATCTAATCCAACAAATGAGCTTATTGGGCCTTCCCAACAAACATCTCATCACAGTAATGACCTTGATGTATTTGATTTATAAGCCTGCTGCCAAAGAGTATCACATCAGTGACAGTGTTCCTATCTCTGCGCAAACTAAAGGAAGACTTTTGTGGCTCTATTGAAGGAAAAAAAATGAGTCCACCGCAGCTATTGAAATGTTTTGGGCAGGGCCAAGCAGTTTCTTGCCATTGTCTCGTCCATGTCGGAGAAACAATACACACAAACAAGTCATCATACCTGTGGGACAGATGTAGTTACACTATAAAAGCCATTGAGAAGGTTTCCCAGGGTCACCGGCGCTGGAGAACACCTGTTATTGCCGACCTGCTCCGCACTAACCAGGTGAGCACAATTATAATGATAAAAATGGTCATCATAAAGTGTTTAGTGATTATTGTTAGAAAGCTAGGACATGTAAGAGGCACACTTTTTGAAAAATTAAGCTGTCAAAATGACATGTGCCATAGAGGGATCACATTGGTTCCCAGGAGAAGAAGAGCCTTTCAAGTAGACAAAATGTACAAATGTGAAGAAAAAGTTTAAGTTTAAAAAACCTTGACAGGTTGTTCCTAGTTGTCTAATGTTCTCTAATTTCTATTTCAGTTTTTTTAAATCATGAAGCTAAATCATGTTGAATTTGCACTGCTTCTCTTCATCTCCATCATTCAAGGTAAAATTTCTATACCTTTCAGGCCTTACGTGAGACTACATACAGTGGTTTTATATAGAACCACAACAGTTCTTTACCTCTTTGTACTGTAGTCTTTTCTCTGTTGTTTTAGATTGATCTATATAAAAAAAAAAAAAAGGTTCAATAACCAACTACACAAAAATGGGTTTTGCAGTGACTACAAAGATGGATAATGAATACAGAGGATACAGTGTTTTCTTACAAGTAAAGGGGGCCAAAACAGGTCACGTTGGAGCGCTTCTATGGAGTAACCACTTCTGAAATGGATTACAATAATGGATTTCTGTGTGGGATGGAATATGTAAATTTGATACAATCCAGATTCAAGTGACCAGGTGTAAACAGGGTCAATGTGTCTTATTCCACCCCCTGTAGTAGTAGTAGTAGTTTGAGAGATCAGATTTGCAGTAGATTTATTTAAATGTGTCCTGGGTGTGTTTAGACTTGCTTTTATATGTGGATTGACCTTTTTCAGATACGAACCTGATACTCAAAACAGATTAAATGACCAGATGTAAACAGAGTCATTGCTTTACTAAAAACATCAGTTTACGCTTTTTAGATAACCAGTGTTGTAACTGAGACATACAGGAATGTAGCTTAACGAATGTTGAATTAATTATGGTATTGTTAATTTTTTTGTCTATTGTACATTTTATTTGATTATTTGATGAGCCTTTCTGTAGGTAGCCAGAAGTGGAAGTAGAAATACAGAAGCCTAAAAAGAATTCACATGCAACATCCATCTGCATAGGAACTGAGTTGTGTCAGACTCTTATTTTTCTCTTTTTGGTCTATAAATAAAAGGCTGAAGCTTAAAAGTGAGAGGTGTGAGCAGCAGCAAAGCTGTTCTGTAGCTGTTCTGTTCTGTGAATCCACAGAAGAGAAGGAAATTAAACATGAAAAAGAAACTCATGTGAACAGAGGAATGAAGCAAGAAGAGTCCTTACTTTATGAATACACATTAATCAGCATTATAACAGAATTAAAATACCCAGGTGCCATTGTGAACAGATGATGACTCAATACATTTATCTTTATCTTAGTGGTTTTAATATTATGGCTGCTTGGTATACATAACACTATCATTCACACTGGTGAAACTGACACACGTTTACTTATAATTATTTTATTTTTTCTTCACAAACATTATCTTGAGCTTGGTTAACACAATTATAATTCATTTTTTTATTTGTAATTTTTTTACAGATCATGGTTTACAGTTTATAATACACACTAAAAAAGAAAAACAATGGCTTTATTTTGGGTTATTAGTTCCATTATTGTCATTATTATTTGTATTATACAAAGCCTAAAAAAAAAAGCACTAGAAATTGTGTGTTGCTATTTTTTGAAGATTTTATTTGCTCTTAGGTTCAGAGCTGCAGAGAATTATTGGAGGGCAGGAGGTTGAGCCCTATTCTATAAAGTACCAGGCCTCCATACAGTACAACAGCTACCACTACTGTGGAGGAACGCTCATAAGTGCCCAGTGGGTGGTGTCTGCTGCCCACTGTTGGAAGCCGTGAGTACCACAGTCGTGTCACATCCATTTCATCACAGCTGAGTTCCTCTGTTTGGGTTGATTTTTTTCCTCTGCATAAATCTTATCATTGACCTTCATCAGCAAAGCTTCAAAAACTGCTCTCAGATCAGGAAAATATTAGTAGAGAAATAGTAGAAAGGTGGCTTTTCTTATTTTCTTTCTTTTTTTTATTTTTACAAGCTCTTACTAAGGCCCAGTCCCATTTTATCCCTTGGCAATAACAATACACAATAATATTCACCTATGTCACCTTTGTCTACCAAAAACGAGGCTGTGTGGTACGGAAGCAGTGTTGGACCGCTGGGTAACTTACTCGCAATGCCGCCTCACTGCTGCGTTCCCAAATACACTTCTTAAAAAAGAAAGAAATCTTAGAAAGGTCAGACCTTCCATAGTTTCCCCAAAGATCCTGTACTTCACTGTGAATGGATTTACATAATCAGTAGAGATCGCCATTTCAATTTAAGATGTATGTCACTGTGCTAGCTAGCTAGCTAAGGCTAGTCATATTAATATTACCCAGCCAGCTAATCTAGCCAGATGAACGTTAGCAGAGAGAAAGCAAACCAGCTAAACCCGGTTCTTCGGCAATGACTTAATTAACCCTGAACTGATTATTTTCTCAGTTTAACGTCAAAGCGAATAAGGTGTATCTATAATCAAGCGATAGCTCTTTAGAGTAGCCTGCTTAGCTAGCTAGCTAGTTACTGTATTTGGTATTTAAAAGTCGTTTTAACATTAATTTTATGTCTATTTTGATATTACAGTTTAAATTCAGAACACTTTATAAAAGAGTGTTTCTTTTAGACATTGGTTAAAATGTGAAAGTAAAAGAAGAATGATGTGCCCACGTTATTTGCCTGGACAGATATATCAGTAAAGCCTGTAAGGAGGACTGTAGTTAGACGAACTACAGGGTATTTTTCTACAGTCACTAAGTTAGTTAGTAACTTACTAGCTAGCATGCTAGTTAACATGTGAGTTTTCAATACAGCAAACAAAGGCAATTACCAAGCTACCTTCCATGTCGTGCACAAAACCCTCAATCAAGTTACTGTAGCTTTTCAGTAAAACAGCCGGGAATTTTGTGATTATTTTCTGCCCATTTGTAGACCGTTAATTCAGGGAGGTGTGCAAGGTTAGTTTTCCACACAGGCGCTGCCATTTAAACTGGAGTATATTTCCACAAATAAAATATTTTAACAAAGACAAATTACTATAACACCATAGTTTAATCTGTAGTTGCAATGTTTGATGGCCGTTTTCTATAGAACTACCATAAAAAACGCTTGCAGTTTGTCTTAGTAGCTAGCTAGCTAGCTAACTTATTTTCCTGTTCCACCCTAAATGGTGCAAATGATGGCAGAGGCTGTATCATTTAAGGTGGAACTTAGAACTGAGGAATTGTTGGAATTGAGCCTTACAGTGGTTAACTATTGCAGAATGTTCTGCACACTCTCTTCAATGGCATTTTGTTTAATTATTGTACAGATTGTGCATTGCTAAGTTATATTTTACTTGGGGTACAGATTTTGGAACAGAATTTTTATGTACTAATGTACTGTTTTTTATTTTGTCTACCAGGAACTATTTGATCAAAGTCGTCCTGGCAGAGCATGACCTGTCCAAGAAAGAGGGCGTAGAGCAGGTATTCAACGTCTCTAAAGCGCTGGTCCACTACCTCTACAACTACAGGACGTTCGATGGCGACATCATGCTCCTGAAAGTAAGTTAAACCTACAGCGTCTATTTTAATCATCTGTAGATGACCTAGACTCTGGGTCAGCTGGATTATGTTGCATTGCACAAGGATTATAAAAAATATATTTCTTTAATAGAGGTATGAGACGCTCTAGCTAGGCATTCTTAGAAATACACAATGGACTGGATTCTATGACCCAGATTTAACTCAATACTAAACTCAAATTCTAGACTCAAAAAAAGGTTTTTAAAGGTTAAGCATCACTGACATTACAATTTAGTTAGATTACCTGAACTAATCCTTGTACATGAATCTGGGCCTATATGTTCCCAGGATAACTGGAGGTAAGTGGTAACTGATTTTATAAAGAGCATGCCTGAATTCTCTCCTCCTCCATCTCCACCTTTCAACCGACCTCCAGCCCAAAGTACTTTACTGAGTTCTCCCCACCCATTTACTCATTCACAGTCTCCTGCCATATTATCATATGTTGTTGGAATTTGTTGTTTTTTTGTCATACATTTTTCCAATTCTTAGTTTTTCGCTAGATATAACGGGACACACACCTTCCAAAAAGTTCCACTTTTGTCACATCAGTGCAAAGAATATTTACCCAAAGTTCTGGGGATCATCAAGATGTTTTTTGGCAAAGGTGAGAAGGGCTGCTGTGTTCTTTTTAGTAAGCAGTGTTTTTTCCTTGGAACTCTCCTATGCATACCACTTTTGACCAGTCGTTTTCTTATTTTTGAATCATTAACACTAACCTTATTTGAGACCTGTAAGTGAGACCTGCAATTCTTTAAATGTTGTCCTGGGTTGTTTTGTGACCTTCTTGATGAGTTGTTCATGCCCTTTTGGAATAATTTCGGTCAGCCGCCCACTCTTGGCAAGGTTCACCACTGTTCTATGTTTCCTTATTTGTGAATAATAGCTCTCACTTTGGTCTGCTGGAGTCCTAAAGCATTAAGAAAGGACCTTGAAACCTTTTCCAGACTGATAGATGATCAATGATTTTCGTGTCTCATCTGTTCTTGAATTTCGTGTTGCTTTTTAAAATCCTTTAGCTGCTTCATGTTGTCACACATCTTCTATTCAAGTGATTTCTTGATTCTAAAAATCTTGCAGTAATTAGGCCTGGTTTTGGTTAGTGAATTTGAAGTCATCTTTTCAAAAACTGTGATTATTCACAGTTTATTTACAAATAAACCTTGTTCACATTGGCTTCCATTAAAAGCTAGTTAAAAAATGGTTTTATCTCTCAGCTGGAGCTATATTTTTCAATGTACAGTGATTATATATATACTATTTTATAATAATTCCCACTAAGGTTTCCTGTGTTAAGCACTTTCTAGGAACTGTCCTAAAGGTCATAGCACTTTGCTTTTTTTATGGTCAGCTTGAACGGCCAGCTAACCTGAATGCCTACGTCCAACCTGCTGTGATGCCCAACTTGGACAGTGCGGTCCCGGCAGGGTTCTCGACGTGCACAGTGAGTGGCTGGGGAGTTACGCAAGTGTACAGCTACTACCTGTCCCCTGTGCTTCGTGCAGTGGACGTACAGATCATCCCCTACTGCTGGTACTATTACCTCTACAGAGTCACGGACAACATGGTGTGTGCTGGATCTCTGGCGGGTGGAAAAGACTCATGTCAGGTGAGGCATGACTGGTCTATGGCAACAGAAGAATTTTAAATGAATGGCAACTACAAGTATGCTTTACAGCTCCGTCAACGTGACATTTCTCTCTCTCTCTGACGACAGGGAGACTCTGGAAGTCCTCTTGTGTGCAACGGCAGTTTTGAAGGTATTGTCTCCTGGGGTATCGGCTGTGCCAACCCCTACTTCCCTGGGGTCTACACCAAGGTTCGCAACTACGTCCGCTGGATCAACTGGATCATCAACGACACCACCTCCTAAACTGACTTCACTTTTATTTAAGAACAGCTTTAGTAATAGGGGGATTTCTAGTGATTGGGTGGGTCAATTGGCTCAGCTAAAGGGGAGAAATTGGGGGGGGCGAAAACAAAATAAAAAAAAACACAAAAATAAATAAAGATAAGATGAATACTTATTTTTTCTGTCCCACAATAACCTTGTATTTCCATTTTTGCTGGTTTTTAAAGTTAAATCTGGCACTTGTTCTATACATTGTATAGACTTTAATTGTATCATATTGAATGGATCCAAATAAAATATTTTACATTGGCCAGTTCTTCTCCTGTCATGCTGCCATTTTGGAAATACAATGTTTTGGCAAGACAGCAGCAATATACCGTTTTGATTTAATTTAATACATTTTTTGCCAAAAAACACCACCATCGGATACATGGCTTTGCATTTTACACCTTAATTTTAACCCAGAAATCAGAGGCTATGTAGTATAGGGATTACCAAACCCACGTATCCACTTAGCCATGATCAAACATCATAAAACGTATTAGTTACGAGGGAAATAACTGGAGGTTGAGGCTCTTTAGTAAACTACAGTGTCTGCATGGTATCCTCTTAAACCCTAGGTTAAATATTCTGCTATTAATCCTAATGCAGAAACTATTGGGAATTGAGGAGTTCCTCAGGCTCTATTGTAGGGCCTATAAAACTTTTGTCAGTTATAGTACTGTAGTTGTAAAAGTAAAGAACTGCAGTGTGGGATTATATACAGAGTGTAACAGATTAAACACTGAACACAAACAACAACAAATCTTGAGTTCATGAGTTCATATGATGTACCCGCCTTGGGATGCTTTATGTACCACCAGTGGCACATGTACCACAGTTTGAGTGGAAGACCACTGGTGTAGTGCATTATGAGGGTCTTGCTATTCCAAAGTAGCCACGTCGTGTAGCAGTGGTTGGGTTTGCCTATAATGAAATGAACCAGACTAGAACAGGAAACAAAACAACTTAATGGTCTGGCAGGTGGTCCGGTTTACGTCAGGGGCAAACGATCAGTTTTGTCTCAAATCTGCTGTTTATCTTGGCCTGTGTTCAAACTGAAGACCTTCGAAAGTTGACAGAATGTTATTCCACCATGCAATATGGACGTAAATGAATATACTGCAATACCAAGTGTCTGGTACAGTATTTTTAAATAAATTAAGTGGTAGTAATGAATATAACATTCCTCATTCTCTCTTTCTTTGTTGCTCTTCTACATGAATTCCAAGACAAACATTTGTTCATACAGTATGTATACACTCACATGCCAAAATTCTTTGGACAGCAGTAACTAAACTGGTACGTCCTTTCAGAGGAATGGCTTGGGCACACCCACAACTGCATACGTTAAGTAGTGAGGTGTTACCTTGTGAGTGAGCTTGAACACTGGCCAATGTGCTCTTGGCAAAGTGATGTGAATTATCAAATTATCAGAGTTTGAGCTAGGGCTGATAATTGTTCGGGACACATTCTTTCCTTCAGTTTCTGTGGAGCATGGCAAAAGTCATGGGACATGATACTAGCTCCTGTCCAATTACTTTTGACATATCAATGTATTTTCTTGGTGCCACTGCAGTACGTTTTTTTTTGTTGTTTTTTTAAACCAAGATGATTTCACCATGATTTCACACAAAACATCACAGTCATTGCTCAGTGACCTTTAAACAGCCCACCCAACCTCCCCCCACCAAGACTTTCTCGCTCTTTCTGTTCTTCCCTCCCTCTGTCTCTCTTTTTCTTTTTCTCTCTATTCCTCTCTCTCTCAGTGTACTGGAGCGAAAGCTCGCTATCTCGACTTTGACATGATGTTACGTAAGCTAGCTGCTTTAAAAAAAAAAAAAAAGCTCTTCCAATGTGCCAATGTGAAGAGTCGGCAGGGAGGGGTGGATCAGTGGGGGATGGATGATTGGGGGGGGGATGAGTGGGTGTGCGAGTCTGTGTGCTTTTGTGGGGTGGGATAGAACATCCAAAAACAGGGATTGGCTAGACTGGCGAGATACAAAGTCAAAAACCACTAAGCTTAAAGCACATAAACACATAAAGACCTACATATCATACAGGGTGGGCAACATGGGCGACCTGAAGCTAAGGTGTGAGCTGGTGAATGGGCAGATGAAAGGCCTGAGGGTGAACTCCTCTGGGGTAAAGGGTCTGATTCGACAGTCTCTGGAGGCTAAGAAGTTTGCTTACTGCCCCTACAGCAAGTTTAGAGTCGGGGCCGCCCTGCTGACCCGTGATGGGACGGTATTTACAGGTGAGTACAGGTAAACTGTAAATTTAAAAAGAAAAAAGGGCAGAGGAATCAACTTTGATCTGAAGCTCCAGTGAAGTGGATGCATCAGGTAGG
The DNA here is from genome assembly GCF_023375975.1 of Astyanax mexicanus. NCBI lineage: Eukaryota > Metazoa > Chordata > Actinopteri > Characiformes > Acestrorhamphidae > Astyanax > Astyanax mexicanus. Next base: position 22,636,173 of record NC_064431.1, read on the forward strand.
TGATTGTGAGGCTCTTAGCTTAGCTCTTAGGGTACCTGTGGCTGCACTTCACGAGAGCTTCATAACTGGGTCATTTCTCTGTGTAAGAATACCCTGCTAAAAGATCTAAAGCTCAAGACTAGCTGGGTTCAGATGGTCTAAGTTAGTGTTTGATGGTCAAAGTGGTTGAAAAGCTGGTCATCAGGGTGAAAATATTCTCTATACTGGTAAACTAGCTGGTTAACCAGCTCTTGACCATTCAGCTTTGTCACAATGCTCATGCCAACGTAGTTCTGCTGGTCTTGTTGTTTAGCCAGCTTATTCAACCTTGGTCATACTGGTTATCCATCTTAATCAGGGTGACTCAAAAACATACAAGATCATCAAGCTCTAAGGAGCTCTGCCAGTTTAACCAGCTAGACCTGGACAGGCTTATTTTTTCTAGTGTTTTGTTCTGGTATTGGTATTCCCTCAATATAACTATGGTAGGAGCAGACACATGGATGTTTAGATTTTTAATGATTTAGCCTCTTCAACAATAGCTGCAGCTCCTCATCTTTGAAAAGGGGTGATTTCTGTGTGGTGGTCAAAAGCTAGCTATCTAGCAATGCTCTAATTTGCACTAATAACGTTACCTAGCATGTTGGAATGTTGGGTTAGCATAGCTAGCTAACTACCTTATAATCAGTGTTAGAGCAGTAGCCTCCTTCATGTAGCGTTTAAGTATAAAGTGACCAGAAATTCTAACACAAGCTCTTCTTGACAGACAGCTGATTAAAACTTGTTCCCTTAATGATCTGATACCAGAAGCTAGCAAACAGCTAGTAGCGTTAGCATTGACTTTTATCATAAAGTGTCAATAGAAAAGTCATTAGAGATTTTGTTCTTTTACTAAAAACACAAAAACAAACATAAGTTACTGCCCATTGTAATCGACTGTATGCCACAGACGCTTCAGATAGATTCTACTGTAGGTTGAACAGCACTAATGTATTCCTTTAACATGCAGTGCTGACTCACTCCCACAGTCAAATCCAATTTAGCTGAACTCTGCTGGAAAAAAAAACATTCAACAAAAGTAATTACACAGTGAGCGCTGTAATTCCTCTCCTCACATAATCAACAGCTCCTCAGCCTCGAGAGCAGTTAAATAATAATGCCATGAGTTGCGTAAGACCCGCCAAGAGAGGACAGCGATGATGCTGTAAGGAGTTTTTGATGCACTCAAGAATGTGTACATAATTTAAAAAAGCTGTACTCTCACACCTAATCTCAGATGAGCCGGCTGTCAGTCGGAGACAGAGCGAGGAAGAGCAGCCTCGGCTCCAGCATACATATATATACAGAGTATGTTTATATATGCATAAATATATACAGCTCTGGAAAAAAGAGTCAGAGTCGTTGTAACCAGATACTACCAGTCCTGATCATTACCACTTAATTAATGAATGCCTTTTATGACATATTCCCAGTACACACAACAGATCGAGGATGGATCGAGGTATTTTACATGTGTGCCGCACTTCTAAACTTCAAAACGAAAAAATGTGGAATGTTATTCATCTAGCACCCACTATCAGGCCTCGCTCCAATAATACAATAAATCATGCCATCTTGGCATGAACACGCTGGCTTGTGTTGTGTTTAACCTCACTCACAAGATAAGACCTCACAACTTATACAGGTGTGGGTAGGCATTACAAAGCCATTCCCTAGGTAAAAACTTCACTCTTAATTCTTTCCCACACTCCTTTGCTAATCCTACGACATCATTTTTGGCAAGTATCAGTCTGTTTTAGTATACATACTTATCTAGTCAGTTTCCATGGGTAGTGGCAAAAGTCATGGGACATGATACTAGTTCCTGTCCAATCTATTTAAGTATACATGCTTATCTAGTCTCGGTAAAAGTGGACATATTGTCAAAAGATTAGGACTCTATGAACCTATTGGCAACATAATTCCAAATGCAGCAAAATGCAGCTTATATAGACATGCCACTGTATTCCTATAGTGTTTGTGGTTAAAAGGACAGTCAGACAGCAGCATCTCTCAGGTCATGATGGTGTTTGTTTTGTTCATAGTTGTGTTAATGATTAAAGCTGTTTGCTGCAGTACAGTCCAGGTCTGTGCTTTCATCTCAGCAGAAAATCGTTATGCAAACAGTGCTTTCGTTTCTGTCTGAAGAAGAAGATATTTTCAGTTTGTTTTTTTTAGTAGTCGGACAGAGAAAGGACGCACATGAATAAATCAGCTAAATAAGCAAACACAAATTCCACCATTGCTCAACCTCGCAGCCTTGGACTTTAAGATACACCTGATGTTCTGACTGTGTGTCACTGTATCTTTAGGACATGATAAAACAGGACAGTCTGTAAACCAACAGAAAAACCAAAAACAGTCAGTGTCCTCCACCAAACAACAGCACGTGCATCAGGTTTACACAATACAGTGACTTCCAGCACAAATCCATCTCTGGACAATTTAATATGAGACCACTTGATTTTACCAAATTGAAAACCTCTGGAATATAATTAAGAGAAAGATGGATGATCACAAGCCATCAAACCAAGCTGAACTGTTTGAACGTTTGCACCAGGAGTGGCATAAAGGTATTCTAAAGCATTGTGTAAGACTGGTGGAGGAGAACATGCCAAGATGCATGAAAACTGGGATTAAAAACCAGGGTTATTCCAACAAATATTGATTTTTTTAACTCTTAATATTTTATGAATATGAACTTGTTTTTTTTTTTTGCATTATTTGAGGTCTTAGTTGGAATTTGGGAGAAATGCTGTCCGTATTTTATAGTAATTATCCTGTCCAATTACTTTTGGCATATCAGTATATTTTCTTGGTACCACTGCAGTAAAACCTCACCTTCATTGCTTAGTGACAACAAGTGAATAGTCAGTTCTTAAAGATTATGGGCTAAAAGAAGAACAAATGTGCAAGTTTAAGAATCTAAACAAAATTTTTGACTTTCATTCTATGTCTTCTGAACAGGTTGTAATGTAGAAAACGCCTGTTATAACCTGGGAATCTGTGCCGAGCGGACTGCCATCTCCAAGGCTGTATCAGAAGGCTACAGAGACTTTAAAGCCATCGCGATAGCCAGGTACAGCAGCTTTACTTAATACACACATAAACATACATGCTCCAAACAAGAGTTCTCAGCAGCACTCGGCAAAATAAACTAGATCAAGATACATCACTATATTTGTCTTAGCCATGGAAATTATTGGTACTCCCAACAGACCCCAACTGACACTGATGCAGCATCACTCGGTATTCAGCACGCTCAAAGAAAAGCACCAGATCCCTAGCTCTGATATATAAGCTAACAGACACCTGTACTGACCAACATAACATTGGGAGTGATTGGGGAGAGAGCACCATCTACCCACCCAAAGGGTTGCTGATGGCAAGCTGCATGAACGGGATTCGAACCAGTGATCTCCTGATCATAGTGACCCTTTGGAGTGATGAGAGGACAAAGCGCCATCTGCCCACCCAGAGAGAAAGCAGGGCCAATTGTGCTCTCTAAGGGTTCTGGCAGTTGATGACAAGCTGCATGAATGGGATTCGAACAATCTCCCGATTACAGTGGCAGAGCATATAGCCTTTTTTTAAAGCAGCACTACAGTTGTAAATATTGATGTGAAAAAAATTCTGTATAAATATTTTGGTTTAATCCACAGTGAATTTGAAATATTGTGATATAACATATTGTCTTACAGATAATACACAGAAAAAATGCAGCACTCATCCTCACCAGTTTGCTTTACTTTCTTTCAGTGATTTGTGTGAGCAGTTCATCTCACCCTGTGGAGGCTGTAGGCAGTTCATGAGAGAAGTCAGTGAGACCTGTTCTACACATTTAAACGTACATTTAATAAACGTGTAGGAGTCTGGGGTTGAAGGTCATTAATAATGCTGTTGTAAACTGTTGTGTGTCCAGTTTGGTGCCACCTGGGATGTGTATTTATCCAAACCGGACGGTTCCTATGTGGAGATGACGGTCGAGGAGCTGCTGCCCGGATCTTTCGGCCCAGACGACCTAAAGATGAAGCAGGTGCATTCCATTCCTAATGAATATTAATGACGAGAGGAGGAAGACGAGAGGACAGAAGATAAAACGGCAAGAGAAGAGCATCTTAGACTTTGTTCAGACTGACAGTCCAAATCTTAGTGCTAAGAACCTTTTGGGAAATGCGCCACTGAATTTTGTCATAAAGCTCTGAAAATAATAAGAGAGCACTTTAGTTTCTGAATCAGTTTCTCTGATGTTGCTATTTATAGGTATATGTTTGAGTAAAATACACATGGTTGTTTTATTCTATAAACTACAGACAATCACAGGCGGTTCTTTAATTAGGCAAACCTAGGCATTTGCCTAGGGCCTCGACCAAATCTGTCCTCCATAGGGGCCCCCAAATCTGACCATCCCAGCTACAGTAAATAAACCAAAAACAATGTTAATTTGTTACTTATGTAAAGTAAAAAAACATATTTCTATTAAACAAACAACAGAAATATCAGTAGAATACCGAATTTATGTCTAAATACTAATTGTCCAAACACACATACCCCCCTCCGTTGCTTGCATTGAACTAGTTCATAATATGATGACGTAGCAATGTGCCACACGACGTGTTTCCTCTAATTACATCCACGCCAAAGCAAACACTGGTAATTTACACTGATAGTAAATGAACACAAGAGTGTTACTGACTAAAATAAACGCTTTTTAGAATAGATATAAGTTATGTGTAAATATTTATAAGACAATACCTGACAAAATCTGTTTTAATGACGTTAATAAACATCACTGTGACAGCGCTAGTCGCAGTTTCACCGCAGCAAAGGACGAGGACGTGAATCACTTATCTAACCAGCCTGTACTGATTTCTTCCCCCAATAACCCTTTCAATAACCTCCAACAGCCTTTAATAGTCTTCAGTAGCCTTGCAGCCGTGGTGTGTTCACTAAACTCCGTAGTTATAAACATCCTGAGGTTAGCAGCGCGCTAACTGACCTGTTTATAATGTAATCCCAGCAGTGACTCCGCGACGGCTGCTCTAAACTGCTGCTGTTAGCTGCCTGGGCTGAAAGATGAACTGTAGAGAGCTGTATTATCCGGTTAGTGGGGTTAAACCCTTAAGAAAACTGTAAAAAAACGCTCCAGACTGGCTGAGCTGAGCCCTGTAGCCCGTGGCTGGGCTGAAGCTCTGACTGAGTAAAGACAGCGGGGTTGTGCTGCTGCTGCAGCGCCGACTAGTGGTTCGATGAGGAACTGCAGCTTCCTGTGAGCGAACAGTTTCACCTATAGACTGTGTAAAGCTGGACAGAGCATCGTCTCTCAAAAGTGAAGCCACCACAGGTCGGGCACCCCCTGCTGTTCGGTTGCAGAAAGCTGTGTAACCCCACCCATCCCCATAGGTTTCAATGGCAAAACAGACAACTTTTAATCAGGTTTTTTTCTAATATACTGTAATTCAACCTCCATTATTTAAATGCAACAGCTAGTGTAACCTCTGCTTATATTGTCAAAACAGTCTCTGGTTTCACCGGTTTCACCAGTTTCATCCACACACAGCTCTGATAAACTGCTTAACCCTAAACTCCTGAATCAGATCAGCTAAAATCAGAAGAATATCTGCCGATCGCCTATACCGTATTTTGGCTGAAAATCGGCCGATACCGATACACTGCCGATCGATCGTTCCATCTCTAGTTATTTGGTTTATGTGTGTGTTTAAAGAATGAGGGCCCCAAAATGGCTAGATCCGCCCCTGCAGACAACATTTCTCCCAAATTCTTGGCATTTAAAGCATTTATTTGCAGAAAATGAGAAATGGCTGAAATAATAAAAAAGATGCAGAGCTTTTAGACTTCAAATAATGCAAAGAATACAAGTTCATATTCATAAAGTTTTAAGAGTTCAGAAATCAATATTTGGTGGAATAACCCTGTTTTTTATTCACAGTTTTCGTGCGTCTTGGCTTGTTCTCCTCCACCAGTCTTACACACTGCTTTTGAATAACTTTATGCCACTCCTGGGGCAAAAATTCAAGCAGTTCCGTTTGGTTTGATGGCTTGTGATCATCCATCTTCCTCTTGATTATATACCAGAGGTTTACAATTTGGTACATTTGAAAGAAACTCATTATTTTTAAGTGTTCTCTTATTTTTTTCCAGAGCTGTATTCTAGATTGTATCCGGAATAATTGTGGACAGTCAAAAACCATATCAAATCTTATTTTTGTCATATCTAGATTGTATCCAAGCAAATAAATTCTGGATGCTCAAGTCAGATTGTGCAGGAGTCTAAAAAGAGCGTCAAGTTACTGCCGTGATGTCAGGACACACAAATCTGATCAGATCACTAGCAAATAATAGTGTGGACCATCTAATCCTCAGCAGATCTAATCCGATTTGCCTGCAGTCTGAACACAGCCGAACTGGTGCAAGTGAAACTGTGCAACAGTACAAATGGCACCAAGCAAATGTGACTACATTTGTACATTTTAAATTAACCCTTTATTTAGCAAATTATTAATTTACACTAGTTAAGACATTATTAGTCATTAAAATGTTTAACTAATGTCTTAATTCAATATTCTTTGCAACATTCTAAAACATTACAGTTTAGTCAAGAGTAATATAAATGTCTTAACTAATGTAAATAATTAACAATTATTTAAGACACTATTTAACCTTTTATCAATGTTTATTACTGTCATAAGTACTGTTACTTGATGTACTAATATTGTAAAGTGTAAATACCATCTTATACTGTAAGTAAATCTGCAATTCTATTTAAAAGACAATTTATTGTAGGCTAAATAAACTTGACTTTGTTCAATCTCTATTTCTTCAATAAGCCTCATTCAAAATAAATAGTTAGTGAACACACTAATCTTATTGATTTTTTTGCACTGAACACACAAGTCTTGCAGTGCTGTTTATGTCCTTTTATGTGGAGATTGTATAAACAGCTACAGTGTATGCCTGTAATCGGCACCGATTACTAATAAAATGTGGTCTGTTTGGTATTTAAGCCACACTGTGTGCATACAGAAACTGTGTGTAAACCCTTGAATTTAAGTACCTATGTAGAAGAAGCCATTAACATAGGTTCACTTACGTTTTCTAGCCTGCACTATGGATTAGGGTTTACATAGTGTGCTGCGCAACAAAAGACAAACAATTCAACCGTTTACTATTAGTGTAGTTAGACTGTGGTTTACTTACCGTATTTTTTTGCATTATAACGCACACTTTAAATCGACAGTGCACCTTATTATATAAATTTTACCAGTTTACTGTAAATACACTGAAGTATTTTGCTCACCTAAATAAACATTTTTTTAGAAATTACAGTTTTGTTTATTTAAGTGCCTTATAATCTGTTGCGCCTTATGTATGAAAATAGACCAGAAAACAGACATTCATTGATAGTGCGCCTTATAATCCAGTTAGGTACTTTATACTGCAGCTGTCATAAAAATAGAGGCAACTTTAGCTTTTGTGTAAACTTTATTTAAATTAACCGTTATGTGAGTCACATGGATAAAACAATGAAACATCTTATAAATAAAAAATCTTCTCTTAAATAAAGAGGACATATATTTAATCTCCAAAGGTTAAAATCCCTATGCCTGACTTTTTTATACATTGTTAGAAGTATTCCAGGCCTACATGTAAATAACAATCAGTGGAACACACTCGTACTAAAGTATCTCTGAGTGAAGGCCTCCTGAGCACAAACAACAAAAAGCAGTCAAAGTGCAATACCCAAAAACGAAAAAAGCTAAGGAGCATTAATGCTACAGTAGGCAGAGTTTAAGGAAAGACGTGACATGCAAAAAATTTAATTGCTTATATCTTCTAAACAAAATCTGGCAACTATGATATTTTGTTTCATGCAAGTAAACAAACACCACGCTCATAACAATAGAATTAAAGGTGCAATATGTAGTATTAGAATTTTGTTTGTTCTGTAAATTAGTACTGTGTAATATACAGTACTGTGTTCAATTCTCTACTGTCCAGGAAAGGAATTCTACTAGATTATGGAGCACAGCTGTGAGAATCTCTCTCTCTATCCCTCTCGCACACACCTGGCATTAGATATGGTGAATAGCTGAGTTTGTGTGTACATTTGCACTCCTTTGTAAGAACCAGAATATTAGAATGGCCAACCATAAACATTTGAACACAGTGTGCACACTATTTATAAAAAAGAATAATAATAAATAAATAATTTTTGATGCCCTAACTATTTAGTGAAATGAACCATCCAGTTAAAACAGTGATGAGATATTTATATAAATGTTACAAATGATAAAGCACCTTTAATTCAGTTTTGAGTGTGGTGTGAATAAATACAAATTATTTATTGTTTATTTTTTTTAGGGTTCAGAAAAGATAAATAAAAAAAGAAATTCCAATTAGTGTTTCTAAACTTGCTTGTTTAGGAGTTTACAGAATCCCGCATGGACACTAGTGACCCACTTCTAGATTTTTTTATATATATTTTAGTATAGACAAATTCTATATAATGCCTTTAATATATTTTTACTCTCTATTTTACCATTGGGCATAAACTGACTTTAAGGGTATCCCCACACTAGGCTTGATTGATTTGTATCGTACCTGAGCACTACTGCTGCTACAATTACCACAATTTTAATTGCAAAAAATGTTGACAAATTTGTGAGTTGTGCACTTTCAAAAGTTAATAATGTCTCGTTTTAAATGTCAGGACTCTCCGGATTCTACCAGGTGTGGAGCTACTTTGAGCCTGGATAATGGTGTAAAAAGCAATTTATCTGCAGAGGAAAAATATGCTCCATATCATCCATTCTAAAGCATGTTTGGACGAACTGTAAAAATTCACAGGATCTCAGAAACTAGGGCTATTCAACAAATGTTAGTACTCTTTTTATTAGGTTTTACAATTTTACACCGGAGTTCTCCTTTAATATCTCTGTTCTTGGTTCTGGTTTCTTAATAATTAGGGACATATTTAATATTTGGCAACTGAAATGATTTGTTGTTCAGCCAAATATGTAAAAAGATTAAATAATTTATTCCAAACAACTATTATTTTTCGTTTTTAAATCAAGACAAAACTATGGTACATGTAGGCAAATTTCATAAAAAAACCTTCAGTATTCAGTCTTATATAAGTGAAAAAAGCCAATTAACACAGGAGGTGCAATTTTTTTTAAGTCATGGCTTATTTTGGCTAGTATTTGTTGCTAAAACAATAGTTGTGTCCATTTATTGTTCCATAAGTCGACACTGTATTTATTGCAACAGGACTGGGGGGAAGCATGCTCAGACACGGTTCAGAAAGCCTAGTGTGAGCACACCCTAAGAGAAAAGCTCCTACAGCATAAAGCAGCGGTAAACGTTTTTTGTACATTAGTTTTTTGTATTTTTATTATGATTATGACATGGTCAGCAAGTGTAGCCCCAGCTAGCAGCACAAGAAAAACGAAAGCACACACGGTACTCCTATTCAAAACTCCCTAGTGATCCAGACAGTGCATAATCCAGAACAATAATAATAATAATAAAAACGCTTTCCGTAAAAGTCAGTTTCCTAACAAAGCCTCACACTTCACACACAAACGGAAACAACCCACGGTCATCTCAGGCCAACATAATCAACCCCTGCTGCTGTTCCCCACATCATCAGATGCCCCATGCAGAGGAATCCAGTGATTCTCTGTGGAGCTTCGTGAGCAGGAGTGGACAGGGCATGCACGTGCAAGCATTCTGACGCGTCCCGCTTCCGTCCAGCTATTTTTGAGGGCTGATGGTTTTCAGATCAGGCCAGTCTGAAACATAGTGCCTAGGCAAGGTACCCTCCGTCAGCCTCTCCATCCACAGACTGAGACGGTCCAGTTTGTGATGGATCTGCCGGGTGGATGCTGACCGTTGTCGAGAGCTGCCTCTGGACCTCGCTCGAGATCCCCCGCCGTCTTCGTCGGACGACCTGCTGCAGTCGGGCTCGTCCCCGGTGAACACAGGCCTGAAGAGGCAGAAGTATTTCTTATGCCCGTTCAGTGCCAGCACGTAGCCGGTGTAGTCCCATTTACTGGAAGGCGTGCTCTCTTCTTCCTCCTCGTCCCGAGGCCTGGAGCTGGGCGCTAACTCCAGGAGACTGTCCATCCACTGGCTGTGTTTATCAACGTTTAAGAAGGAGTAGTGAAGAGTCTGGGACCTGAAAGAAAACACATGATTAGCAGAGTTTTAGAAATATAATGAACGATACAGAAAACCATAACGATTACATGTAACGATACAGAAAATTCACGGTTCGGTTCCCACCTTGGTATAAAACCCAAGGTTCGGTACGTTTTCGGTACGGATGCTGGAAAAAATAAAAAGGCTGGGCATTCTGTATAGCCGCACATTTATTAACTTCATAATAACAATGAAACCTCGTTATAATCATGTTTTGTTTTTTAAGATGTAATGTTGTAACAGGGTACTTTTATTAAATGCTTGAAACCAGGGATCTCTACTACTGTCATCATGGGAGGATCCATCTTTGGGATCTTGTTGGAACAAACAAACAATGAGCCTGATTGTGGCTCTTTATTAAAAACAAAAACAGCAGCATTACTTTAACTGCTTAAACTACAAATATTTTTTTTCCTTAACAACAGTTTTTTTTACTTAAGAGTTTAAGTTTCTATTTCACTTCAATTACCATGTTTGTCAATGAACGTCCATTTTCTGGCACCCCGGATTATAAAGCGCATTTTAAGCGACACTAGTAAGGAACAAGGGTGTCACACATTAAACCAAAACAGATTTTTCTCATGAAAACTGTTTATTAGATTTCCAATATTTTCAGATGCGGTTAGCAGCAGCGCTAGCCGTGGTAAGCAACAGTGCTAGTAAATGCCGCCCGACAGTGCTATACAGAAGAACCCTGAGTGTTCCGGTAATCGAGGGAGCTATTAGCTAGCAGTTTGTCCCACGTAGCTTGTTTTAACATGGTAAACACGCAGACTGCAGTATGAAATACTCACCTCTGACCATCGAAAGAGCTAGCGCTGCGGTTAGTGGCTAATGCTAATACTGGCTAATCCTGGAGAAACTGCACTAAAACTCCTTTATAAGCAGCTTTACTGCTCCTTAATACCTGACTGGTAAAATTCATAGACAAAGCGCACTGGATTAAAAGGTACACTGTCGATTTTTTGGAATATTAAAGGAATTTAAGTGCGCCTTATAGTGTGAAAAATACGGTAGAAAGATAACTGAAAACTCACCCTGAGAAAGAGTACACTTCTTTGGCGAACTTCTTCAGCAGAGCTTGTTTGGATGTGTCAGTGAGCACCAGCACCACGTTGATGTGTCCCGGCCTTAACCTCACCAAGTTGCTGGTGTACGTCACATCAGTCAGCTCAGTCACCTCCACAAAGTTCTTCTTAGGAGGACGGCTGGAGGACAAACAAAGGGGATACTAAGTGTGGAAGGATTCTCTAACCCTTAACAACCCTTACTATTTACAAGCTATGAAAATTAGTGCCTGTTTTTAGAAGATAATATACATAATATCATCAAATAATGATAATGATTAGTATAGGCTAGTTGTGAAAATAAGTGTAAAATTAAAAAAAAGAGGGGTAAACAAAGAAGTTACAATGCTTGCTTATATAATCCTGAAATGGAACATTTTTTAGAACTGTTTCTTCCAATAAAAAAACAACTCTGTCATACCTGCTCGTGTTTTCAGCATTTGGAGAGCTCTCCGCTGTCTTTGGTGATTCATTCGCCTTCTGCTTGGCTGGCTTTTCTTCACCAGAGTCACTGCAAATTGGTCAAGCAGTTACAGTTAATCCGATATCCATTATAACATATGCAAATAAAACACAGAGTCACATCACACAACCTGTTATGACATCCCCAGTGTGTTTCGGCTCATACCTGAAAGCCTGAATGATGACAGTGCCGAACAGAATGAAGAGAGCAGAGAAGATCAGAGACACGATTGGCATCATCTCTCGCCTGGAGGAAACAGGGAGACAGATCAGAGTGTTGATGAATTTCCCAGTGTGAAGGGAAAATACAAGGCTTTGTACACTAGACTGAATGTTCTCTAGCTCGGGTGACGACTACATCAGCGATAAACAAGTGCTTTAGGTTACATAATACAGCACTGTTTAATGTTTAACTGTGGTCAAATTACACGTGTTTACCTCTTTAAATAATAAAAAAAAGAATCCATTAATATTCTGCCAAACAAACCGGACAACAAACACATAAATGAATGAATAAATTAATAAAATACACAAATAAATGAAGAAATAGGACTCTGTCTTGGCAACATGCTGGTGATATGATTCAATACATTGAGAGATAAGGTGTGATTTTTTTTTAGAAATAAAAATAAAAACTGCTATATTATGACAACACTTTTATTTATAAAATCTCTGTAGACTTTTAATCCAATTAGCTTATTTTCCGCACTATAAGGTCCACTTAAAATCCTTCAATTTTCCCCAAAAATAATCAGTGCGCCTTCAGTGTTATACATTTTCACTTTAGTCCGAGGCTGGAGCAGTATTAGCATTTGCCGCTAACCGCACTAAGCGCTAGCTCTTTTGCCGTTCTAGCTAACATCGCACTGGCTTGCCAGAACACACAGGGTTCCTCAGCGTAGCACTTTTGTGTGGCTAGCTAAAATCTAAGCTAACTGTAAATACACGGATGCTCTTTACTCACTCAAATAAAACAGTTTTCAGTAGAGAAATTTGTGTAGATTAACATCCAGCACTCGTAAAAGAAAATGTTTTTTTTTTTTTTACAGTTTTGTGAACTTAGCTTAGCTTTACTTAACTTAGTTAGCTATCTTTTGGTCAGGGTTTAAACACAACACTAAATAGACCACTCCCATCTTTACATGTAAATTTTTAAAAATGCTAATTGATATTGTTTTTTGAGAATTTCAACAGTATTGCAAAACATAGTAATATAATATTTTAATATATCAACATTTACATACACCCCTATGAATAAAAATATTAATAAATAAATAGACATGTCACAATTATGGCAAATACAAGTGCATCATTTTTTCAATATTTGAAATTTACAAAAAAAAATCAAAACATGCAGATTAGAGCTATATTTGAGTTTGTTTCCAGTAAAGGAAGTTCATAGCCAGTAGTTAAGAGTCTCACACTTACCAGTTTGAGTGGAGAAAATCAAAGTACATTTCAGAGAGGTAATCATAAGCAGCGTTCGCCCACTGAATTATAAACATCTAGAACAGAGGAAATGAAGAAAGAGTGATGGTTAATAATCACCACAAACAAAAAAAAACATACAAATAATTACGCTAGAAGCACTTTATCCTCGTTCTGTCACTCGTTCTGTCGCATTTTAAATCTATTATTGTTATTAATATTAACTCCCATTATTATTTAAAGGCTTTTATGTAATTCATGTTTTGTCTTTTTGATACGTTTTTAGTCCTAGTGCTGTGAAGTTGAATGTTTTTATCTGTGATATATAAAAAAACTGAAATTAACATTAAGATTATTTTAAAGAGATGGATTTTACAGAAGCTGTAAAATTACATCTGGTACCAGCAAACAGCCACTTAAAATATGTGGATCAATATGTTGTTTTTCTAGTACATACATCCAAAAATTATTTTTACATCCAATTTCAAAACTGGAGAACTAAAACTACATCCTTGTTTGACTGACGGAGGTCATGTGGGACACTTACAGAAGCGAACTCATTGTTGAGTTCCGGCAGCATGGCGTCATAGGTGAGGAACGAAGGATCTCTCTGCAGGAGCTCCAGCTGCTCGTGGAGGCGGTGCTTATCTTCATCACTTCCATTCCAGCCGCCCTTTACTGTGCGATACAACACTTTACCTGTGGTGCTCCGCCTCTCCAGAATAATTACCTATGGAGAAAGAAATACAGAAGTAAATGTAAAGATGATGATACTTACAGAACTTACAGAACTATCACCAGTGTTCAGTATGTCAGTGAGTACACGGCTCTGACCTGAGGAGGGGTCATGTCCTCCTTTTTCAGAAGAGCATCACACAGCGGCTGCTGCTGCCACTGATAGACGTAGGTGAATCTCAGCACCTCTTTAGTGTTGGCGGAAGCGAAGGCGAAGAAAGCATCGTTCACAGGGACGAAAGCCTCATCCTCCCCCGTGATGAGCAACACACAGTACCTGAGAGGACCAAACACACGCATTAGTAACCTCAGAAGTACTAGAAAGACACCATTTCAAAAGGCAGGTGCTCTAAGTGGGATTTGAGTGATATTATGAGATCTGCTCTTGAATATAGTCTTTAGAAAACTGCTCAGCTTATAGAAAAAAGAGAGTTTAAAGTTCTGGTGTACAGCAAAACAGGGAGAAACAAAAATACAACAGAATCCCAAAAACCCAACAGCTTCACTAGAGATCAGGCCAATCAGTTTCTTTTGGGCTAGATGCCACATTTAACCTTTCCAGGCAATCTTGCTGTACATTTGTTGGTGGTTAAATGTGGTCTGCTGTGTTTATTAGCTACCTACTCACTGTATGGTTGACAGTGATGAACTCTGAAGAGGGTTATCCAGTTAGTGGTGTTAAAAGTCTTTAAACTCTTTGCTCTATAAGTTACGTTAGTCTTATACATTCTACTAGTATGCAAGTTTGAGTCAGAATCTACAAAACTACAGACTGATAGCACTAATCCAGGCCAGTGATGGTAATAAGTCTCTGCACCCATGTAGCAGCTGAATATTCTTAACATCTGAACATGAGCCGATTGGATCTCAGAATGGGCTAAATCTGAGAAACATCAGAATATTGCACAATTCCTGAAATCATTTTTTTCATCTATATGTAAGTCCACAAAGAGAAGATTAAAGAGAGATATAGAGAAAGAGATAAGTTAAGGTTGCTTACTTTCGACGGCGGTGGAACTGTTTGACTGGACACAGCTCATCAAAAAGCTTCTGGTTGACCAGTCGTGGTACCATCAAAAAACGGTTGTTGGAGACAAACTCATCAATGAGCTGCTTTTTCATTCCCCTGGACTGAGGAGCACAAACATGTATTTACACTTAAATGTATGTGATGATAAATCTCATATGCTAGAATCATTTTACAGGATTAAAAAATATATAATAATTACAATATATTAATATATTACTGCAGAACTGTTAAACCAGCATAAACAAGTGGGACACCTATTCTGATCAGACTACCTATATATAGCCATAGATTTTTAAATAAATATTTTATCAGGTGTCTAGACAGTTTTTGACATACAGGGCTGAATGTAACATAAAGTAGGTGAAAGAAGTAGGTGAATAAAAGAAATTTCCACAGATTTGGACATATAGTGCAGCTGCAGATGAATTAAACCTCAGAATGCACCATAGTATTCGAAAAGTGCGGCATACAATCGACCAAACAATACTAGAAATGGTTAATCTCAGCAATATTACAGCATTATTACTTATATTATATGGAACTGGATCCATACAGATTACAAATTATCTCTGAACCATGATTTATGGTTACTTATGTGAAGAAAACAGAAGAATCTGGGCATGTGTAAAACACACATGTGGTAAAAGAACTGATATTTAAATCTAAAATCTATTTTTATGCCGCAATATGCTCAATTTTGTCCACATTAACTGCAATGCAGAAATCCCAAAGCCATAAGTAAATGTGACCGCAGGCCAGTAAACGTTACCTGTATGACATCAGCAGGTTTCTCTGTGTTCTCCTTAAACAGCAGCATGGTGGGAGCATATGTGTTGATGTTGAACTGCTGCAGGATGCGTAAAGTCTCAGTCAGGCCCTGATCTACATACCCAAACCTCACAAAATCCTGATGCGCAAACGCTGAGAGCTGCAAGCAGAAGAGCAAATCAGGGCATGTTAACTCCCAGACATGGGTCACAGGTGCAGGTTTTGACAAATAATTATATTTGCATCAGTGAATAGTACAGTACAAACATAACTCCTACCTTATACAGTAAAGGCACTGAAGGTACCGCGTCAAACAGTAGCACTCTAGGTTTGTTTTCCTCACGCCAACCATTTAAAAACTGCAAGTAAGTATCATCTGTCACCTTGAAATAATAGGTGACAAAATATAACATATTAAAAATGGCCTCACATTTATAAACAAACAGAAAATACCCTTATAGAGCAGAGCAACAAGATCCAAAAAAATGCAAGAAAATGGGAACCCAACCATATTCACTACACAGACAGATGTAATAGTACACCTGCTCATTTATTGTTTCTTCTGAGAACAATTGTTTTAAAAAGAGTTTTATATATATATATATATATATATATATATATATATATATATATATATATATATGTATATTACTGGAGTAAGTGTCTCTAAATTAAGAGCATTGCTGTGATTATTAAACTAAATTTGAGGGTAAAAATAAATAAATAAGTAATTATATATATCCTACCTTCTCCACTAGCCTCTGTGGCAGAAGGCTTTCCACAAATTGTCTTAAGTACTCCTTGGATATAGCATAATTGAAGTAAGTCACTTTCCCATTAATGAGCCCCAGAATAGAGGGGGTGCGATGGGCACCAAGATGGCTGGCAAGCCGTTTCTCGTACCCAATGTCCACCACACCAATTCCCACACCTACAGAAGCAAGAAGATTAGAGACTCAGTTATTTAAATCACACAATTCTGCTATATTAATATGGTATTGTGATGAAGGAACAATTTGTTATGCAGCTCTAAATAAAAAAAGTCTAACCACTCTGTTGACAAAGTTCTCTGAATATTAATTTTATTTGATTTAGATATTTCCATTAGTTGTGTACAGAAGCACCCACCCAATGCCTCCAGCTCCTGAACTGTTTCCTTCCAGATCGGTTCTATATGGATGCAGGTGAAGCACCACTCAGAGGTCATCTTTATCAGGTAGGGTCTTTTGAAGCTGTCTGGCACCACCTCTTTCATGTAATGATCGTGGTGCAGAAGGTGCTTGCTGTCTGTGAAATCTCGGGTCGAGCGTGTGAAGTGAAAGAATGACTGGTCGAAGTAAAAGTTGTCGTGGAAGTGTCGGAAGCCCTGCGGTGCCTGGCCATGGTGCTGGTTCTCATCTGTCTGACCAAACCGGTCGTAGTTTGCTCTCTTCTCCTCGTTTGACAGGATCTGGGGAAAACAAAGATACATAAAACATTTATACTTGTGAGTTAGATAGAAAAACCAGGTAAACTATTGGATTTACTACAATGAGACAAACACAAATGAAATTACAAAAATACTTCAATCCTGATTTTGAAGATCTACTACACTTTGACATCATTCATATCTGGAAATGTGTGTTCATGGTGATCTGATTATATATGGCCAGCATAAAGCTCATTTTATACTTCTGTGTAGAACCTAAGGCGTATCTACACGTATCTAGCAAGAAGGCACTACACAGCGGAGTGCGTTTATACTTCTGCATGCGCATATCAGCGGCTCTGCAGTTTAAACCGTGAAGGCGGTAATGTTTGGGAGGGGACGCAAGGCCTGGTGGACCAATGACAGCTGCGACTGTCCACGTCACGCGATGCATAGTTACATAAAGGTGTGTGTTGAGCTACAGCGCAGGCTACGGCTTAGGTTCGATGCAGAAGTTTAACATGTAATTAATGTCCTGGGTGATTGTTTGAACACAGTACAAATCCAGATGTGACACCTAGTTTTTATGCAACCAAGTCAAAAGTATTGCTTTTATCCACTAGATTTTTGTTGCAGAATCATCTGCTAACCTGTGCAGTCAGTGGACAGTGTGGTCTCGCAGTTTTTACAGTTGTTACATATGATCAAGCAGGGGTAGTGTTGTGGTTAATGTAGGCATTGCTTTAAATAGAGAGGCTTTGGCTTTCACACTACAATAATAATGTGGTCATAAGTGTCTCTGACCACCTCAAAATGAGGTTTAAGTGATCAGACTAAGACACATGCCTTGAACACACTGTATCCTGTACATACATATGATCAGATTACCTTGTAGAAATGTTAATCCAAGGTGTGAATAATGCCAGGAGGATAGAACACTAGGAACTGATTTGGACACACTAGATCAGGGAGATATTATGGTTGCTTACCTCATAGGACTTGGTAATCTTGATAAACATATCCTCCGCCCCTGGATCTTTATTCTTGTCTGGATGCCTACAATAAAGCAAAATGCATTAATCTTAAAGTTTAAAGAAAATAATAAATTGTTCACGTTTCACAAATCCAAAATCAGAAGTCAGTTCTTACTGTAGTAACAACAGCAGCATTACTACTCACCATTCCCTTGCAAGCTGCTTGTAGGCCTTCTTGACCTCGGCTTGACTGGCATGTGTTGACACTCCAAGCACCCTGTAAGGATTAAATTCAGAAGCCGCAGCTGCATAATCCAACAGCGCCAAGAGAGCAGCCAGCCAGAACAACCGTCTCAGGAATGGATCAGGGAGGGCTCCCATCTTCTTAAACTTCGGCAGGCAGCCTACAGAAAGAACAGAAACCAAAACCATATTAGCACCCAATTCGGTCATCTGACGGCACTAGAATGAAGTGAAACTGAAATCTTATTGTGAGGTCATTAACATAAGGGAATGTTGACATTTTGAGCCAGGACTGACAATGGTAGTCTTTCACCAAGGTCAGAAGTAATTCTGAAATTAGCTGATTCTAGGGCTGCAGACTAACACCGTCCCACTGTCCTGGGGACTATAAACATAGCACACGGGACGAGATTATAGCTCATTTGGGACGCAGTATTTGCATACAATAAAAATACTTCTAAATGTCTGCACAGTGAAATTGGCTTTCAGTATAACCACGTATAATTTAGTGATTATACATTTTTTACAACGCTGGTGAAATTAAATGTTTAAATTATTAGGTCATCACATTATGAAAAATAGTCCTCTAATATTTTTCAACAATAGCTTAGGGATCAGATTCACATGAAAGAAAAAAGAAAAACATCCAAAGTGTTGAAACAAGTATTTCTACAAGAGAATTTCAACTTTAAAATCCTCAAAGTAAGAGCTGGACAATTTAGCAGTATTTTATCGCACTGTAAAAATTTTCTTATTGTATCGACAAAGAGTATTAAGGATATCATAAGACCCAACTGTACACTTCATTACAAAGAGTATAAAAATCCTGATTAATTAGATTATTATCAGCAAAAATTAAACAGCAATCCCTGTACAATGCACGAGAAAGCATTTGAATATCGGAAAAGCAGCATTTTGTTGGCATATCAAAATATGGATAATACTTTATCAAGAAAATGTCTTTGAATATTGTGATATAATATTTGAACCATATCACTCAGCTCTATCAGCGCCTGATTATGTGCGCCAAGGGTGGTGGCTTTTATACTGATCATTGTTCATTATTGGAATTGTACTGTATCGCCTGAAATGAAAAAATATATTGTTATACATTTTTTGCTATATCATCCAGCCCTACACCATGCATTGAATAGTAATTGAATATTCTTTCCACAGCTCCACAGATTTATACCCAACATAGCCATCCCTCCAGCCTATGCCTGGTATTGATCATGGTACCAAACTATTACTGCTTATCTGCTCCAGGGAGTCCTATTCTACTGGTAGTACTTCTCTACAAGCACAAGCTGTGTGTAACAGCAATGAATGCAATTAAAGTAGCTGAATGTCTGACTTCTGGATCTGGATTTACCACTATAGGTTATAATGGTGTGGGCGGCTATGCAGGATGGCTATAGCTAGCTAGGTTCTAAAAGCAGCTGTTCTGTAGCTAGCTTACCTAGCTACATTTTTAGCAGGATAACAGATCTCACAGAGCATAAAACATGCTTCTGTTATTCAGACACACTGGTGGCTCTGCAGGATAGCTAACGCAAACCTAGGTTAGGTTAGCTAATTAGCTAGGCTATAAGAACAGCTGTTTTGTAGCTTAGTTATGCAATATTTAGAAGGATGAGAGCTCTCATTGAATGTAAAACATGCTGTTAATCAGACACACTTAAACACGATGTTGTGAGTGAAATATGTGAAATTACTCCTCACTACATTAAGCAGTGGGCAATTTAATTAGATAGCTAGTGTTAGCTAACATAGCTATCTACGCCTTTAGTCTATGCCAGGCATTAGTCATCATACCAACATATTCCTGATTATTATCATTTGGGCGGGGTGTTCTGTCGAGTTATTCTACCCATCGATACGTGCTTCCTAGAGGCACTGCGCATGCGCTGACCGAAGTTATACTTTTTGATTATTTCTCGGGTTTTTTTTTCATAAATTATTTATTTTGCATTTAACAACCTGGAATGACAGTCATTGCACGAAAGTATAAATCAATATAATATAATAATAATAAATACAATAATAATTATTAAAATATATATAAAAGCAGTTTGTAATGTCCTCTATTTGCCATACCTTTACCATGATACAGTGATTTATGCTATCCAAATATACTTGCTACATGTACTAGGACTTCTACTGAGAAAATGCTCTGATATGGTGCTCCTTTTGAATTTTTACAGTTAAATTATAACTTACACTAAGGTAACATGGTTTGACAGGGTAGCACAACTAGACAGAACACCGGCTCTAGAGAATAGCTGATCTAGGTTAGCACTTTAGGCTCTAAGAGCAGCTGTTCTTTAGCTTAGCTTAGCTTGCTAACGCTAATATTTAGAATGATGACAGCTCTCACAGAATGTAAGTTAACGCATGCTGCTGTTATTCAGACACGCTTACACACATGCTTTTAGGAGTGACATATGTGAAAAACTCCTCACTGCATAAAGCAACGGGCAAATTTAGATAGCTAGCTAAGCTAACCTACCTTAGCTGTCTTAGGTAACCTAGGAGACTAACATAACTAGCTAACGTACGCTAGCTAGCTGGCTAACTAACTGAAGGAACACAAAAGCGTGAATAAGACTGATGGCTATGGAAAGCTAACCAAACGTACACAGCACATTACTTAAACCAAATAAATAAACACTGACTAATGACACTGTCTGTTAGGGAGGCTAGCTAACGCTATTTAAGCCAGTTAGCTAGCTAGGTTATCTAGCTAAGCTATAGGCGGCTAACATCAGTTTAGCCCGTTAGCTTAGCACAATTCCCTCGGCCGGTACGATCCAACAGAGCAGAGATAACAGAGAAACCCCACCGTTATAAACACTGAAATAAACCCCAGAAACAGAAGCGCTGACACAACCTTAAATCGAGCTCTTCGCATAATCATAAACAGCCCGTTTCCAGCAGCGCCGCTTCTCGGGGAGTCCCACTGGGGTGCCGAATCCAGCCGCTAGTTTTCCTGCTGTTTCCAGAGAATCAAGAATCTCTGATACAGAGGAGAATTCCCACCTCAGAATCTGCTCCGGGGTAGTTAGACCAGCAGGGGGCGCTGCCCAGCGAGTCCAAACTGAATGGGTTCATATGGAGAAATTAAGCAAACTCAGTTTATAAATGTTTAATTAAAAAATCATATGAAAATACCTCTCAACACAAGATAATATCACATGTTGCAGTACCAAAAGCATCAATTTAACCTGAATTAGACGACGGTGATACCCATCATTGTAATTCAAGAAGTCCCTTCAGAGACATATACTGAATATCCTGAGAGAATCACTAAATGAGCCTACATTCTGTATGAATGTAGTTACTACAATGCACATAAAACTTAATGTGTTCATTCATCTAACCTTATTGACAGAATGTAGTGCTGGAGATAAACCCGCACCTTTTAAATGTTTTTTTTTTTTGCTTCCACATGTCTTTTCCCAAACATTTAACAATTCAAATGCTTTATTTTTATGTTTTACCTTATTGAACAAAATCTTAAAATGTAAGTTCTCTCATTTTTGTTGGATCATTAATGTTACATAGATTTTAATCTTAAAATATTTAATGAATATATTAACTGAATTCATCTGAATTTTGAATTTGGTATCAATATTTAGAAATGGGTCTGGGTTAAAACTTTTACACTCAGTTTTCTGACTGTATCTCCAGCATTAGCAACATTTACTGAAGAAAACTGAAACATAGAGGTATGTTTTATTTGCCTTTAAAAGCAAAATATATCATTCATGCATTAAAAATTAAATAAATATCTTGATTTAGACTTTAGTTGATGTAATTAATTTGTGTTTTAGCTATTTAGATCCATTAACCCCCATTCATTTTGGGCTCACTCGCGAGCTCCCTCTAGCGGTGTCCGTAATTATAGGCTATAACGGTGAACATAGAAAGTGGGAAGTCTCTCCATAAACCAGCTCGGTGAGGGGATGAGGGAGACTCACCCTCCACGATAAAAGTCCCCTCAACCACTCAGAATATAAAAGTTAAAAGTCTTTTCTGCTTAGTTAACTTTTTTAAATGAACACACTTTAATTATAATACTTTTTTTAAACTATTAAAACAAAATAAATTGCGCTTTTTAACATTAAGCAATAATGAACTGCAGTGACCTTGTTGTCAAAAAAAGTCACAGATTATATTAAATTCAATTTATGGCATCTTATTTGAACGCTAAATCAAACTCCATACTCTTTTATTGAATATAACTAAATTATTTAAGTAGATAATACATTACTGGACCTCATATTTTATGACACCCTTACCAACACCCCCACCTTACACCTTACCTCTCCCTTATGGTAGAAGATCTTCAATGCTCAGGCATTAACTTAGAAGTAATTTCTGCTCATTTAAGCTAGATTTTATTAATTTAACAATTTAGAAATATATAATATGTCTCCAACACAGTATAACAGTAAGATTTTGCACATATTATTTTCAGTTAATCATTTCTTAATTATAAGCTAAATTCTTACAAAATCTTTAATTAAATTTAAATGCAAGTAAATTCAAATGCAAACATATTTTAATAGTTATTGTATTTACCTCACAATATTATGATACCTCTCCCCATCACTTCCCACTAAACATCCTGTCCCTTATGGTACAAGATAATTGACAGGGTGTAGACAGGATGTGTACTTGCTTTAAGCAGTATCATATTAGAAAAATGCCATGATTTTTGATTAACCGTAACTTATTTTAAATATATTAAACCTCTGTGTATTTTTAGCTGTCATGACCCTGAACTGGATTAAATGAATAAGATGATGATCATCATCTCATCAGTGCTACAGCAGCCATTAGATCAGAGCTGTGGCTCTTTAAGTTCTATGACAGGTGGTTCAACTCTGTTAATTTGCCTCCAACTGATGCAGGTCATCTAGTTTTTTTTAATGCTGCTAGCTTGCCACTTACACTAAAACACCTACAAGAATGGAAAAAGATGGAAAAAGTCCATGACCCATATTGTGAAAGAGGAAAAACCCTGGAACACTGGACAGTTCACTTTTAAAACAGCCCGTTTATTCATTTAGTTTAAAAAATAAAAAATAAAAACTAAAAAGAACTATTTCATTGTCGCTATAAGAAACAGTACGGAAGCACTGAGAGTCTTTGAGCTTTTCTAGCTCTTCAAGTATGTTCGTTTAGTTCATGAAAGGGAGGCGGGGCCTCCATCAGAGCAGGCCAAAGGGGGGTTGGGCACGGGACGCAGGGCTGGAGATGAGGAGGCGAGGCGGCCTGGATCCCATTCTGCAGCCCAGCCCAGTAAGGCCCATCTAATCACACGTCCGATTCCATGTTGTGCACCAACTGAACTCAACTGTTCAGTGGATCTGGATCTGTTTGTTGTTCGTCCAGTGATGACTATGCAGAAGTCCTGTCAGCAGCAAAGGATCGTATGACACGAAGAGCATGAAGAGGTGCGGAAACAGAGAAAGAGCAAGAGAGAGAGAGAGAGAGAGAGAAAGAGAGAGACAGAAAGTGAAAGATAGAGGTGGGAGATATGCGTCATGAGAAAGAAAGGAAAAATCGTTAAGGAAAGAAGAGAATAAAGCATGAGTCGATTTTAAATGAAGGAAATAGGCCAGTGGTGACAGTGAAGAACGTTATATGCTGATGACGTTATGATAATGTCCCGTTTGCATTCAAACCACTCGGTACGATGTAAATACGCTGTTGCAAATTCAGATCCCAGTTATTTGCATAAATGTATATTCCAACAATAATCACAAGGACACCAAGCAACACAACTTGCATCACTTTCAACAACAAATGGAAAGAAAAGAGGAATAGAAAAGAAGAATAGAAACGAAATAAGAAAAAAAAATACACTCGTATTAATTTTCTTCCCTTGGTGAAAAAAACAGGTTTTTACCAAATGTAAACAAATTCACTCGTTGAGTAAGAAAATAACGGAAAAAATAAAAAAAACTAGAGCAACAAAAAATTTAAGAAATCTCCCTTCACATCGGTCTCCACTGAGCCCCACCCCTCCGAGCTCAGAAGCAGCGCTGAGGCAGTGCACTAGTCTCCGCCCCCTTCATTGTGCCCTGTTCTTCTGTTCATTCATCAAGCCAGAGTCTCCCCTTCAGGTCATCTCGGGTGCAGCAGGAATCGGTCCAGATACTGCGACAAGATCTCCCAGTTTCGCCACAGGAATGCCAGGAAGATGACTAGGAGGAGGGTGGACAGCGTGCGGCTGCGCGTCTTCATCAGCGGGACCACGCAGTTCGCCACGGTGGAGACGAACACCAGGAGGACAGCCATGACGGCAAGCAGCACGTTGATGAGCTTGCCGAGTAAAGTGCGTGCTGTGGCGTTCTCCAAGCCCTCCAACTGCACCACCTGCTGCTGCTGCTGCTGCAGCTCCATCTTTGAGATACGTGTTTGGCATGCCTCCAGTGCTTCCTATAGGCAGGGAGATATATAGAGAAATACTGTTAAAACATTACCGGCATGGATAAAACCCACAGCCTACAGCTGATACAAGATTGCAAAAAATGAATAAAAAGTTGTATTAATTGTGCATGAAGACGAATGCATTGTGGTGTTCTGGTATTCCGGCAATTAATACACATTTTTATTAGGTTGTAGTAATATTAATGCATTAACGTAGTAATATTAATTTTCATTAATTGTGTAGCAGAAGCATTTCTGTCCTAATCCACAAGAAGGTGCTGTTCATTTCTGGCAAGGCAAACCTGCTAATGTTACATTACCTATAAAATGGTCAAAGGAAAAGCTATTAAGAAATAGATGTTTAAAGGTTAAAAATCCCAATCCTATTTCAAATTTCAAATTTGTACTTTGTAATTTTTTTTTTAATTGTTACATAGTTGCTTAAGGACTGAGCCCTTCTGTATTTAAATATTAAAAGATGAGATTTTAAGGCATCCTCACGTAATTTGCAAAAGATTCAAGTACCTGTATATCTCTTGCCCGTTCATAAGATTGGTATGCAATTTTTTCCTCCATGCTGGCCAACTCCTGCTTCAAGTTTAAAATTTCATTCTGATGGAGTTCTGTAAGATCATTCAACTGTTCTTCTAGACGTTCACACCTGTAAATACACACATAACAAAGCTGTAAATATATTTATATATACACTGCCATTCAACTGCTAATCCTCATCTCATATACATTTTATATTGCATTTATTTCTGCTAATAATAATAATCCGTCAAATGCATGTACATTGCTAATGCTCACACAGTTCAGACCTGGAGACCCACTGCATGAGTGTAAAACAGAAAATCAAGTCAAATGTAATATGCGTCTCTTGAGCTGTTTTCTAAGATGTGTACCTGTATCGTTCTTCCTGCAGCACCTGCATGATGACGGTGTAGTCTTTTTGATAGTGGGTCTTCAAGCTTTCAAACGACTCATCCAGTCTGCTCTGGTTCTCTCTCAGCTCTTGAATTTCGTGAAACAGTGCATCGAAGCCTGAGCTTTGGCCGTGCTCCAACGTATTTCCTTTGGAGCTAGGGGGGCCTCCGGGGACCCCTGTGGTGCTGTTGGCCCCTGCTGAGCCTGATGTGGCGCTGGAGCAGTCGTCCTCACTGCCGTACTTGGGACTGGACTGTAGCTGCCCGGATGCTAAGACCCTAGCTCCTGATGGACCAGGCCCAGATATGGTCTCATCACCCTGAGTCTCGTCCAGTGAGTCCTTCAAGGCAGAGATGTTGTCCGCACTGCCGAATTTGTTCCGGATGAGCGAGGCGAACTCACGAGGCTTGGAAACTACAGCGCCCGCTGCTGTGTGAGTGGCCTGGGAGATGGTGGAAAGGCCACCGGTCACCTGGTGGAAATGAGAGAGATTGGGAAGGCGTGAGTCGTGAAACCATTCAACAACAATAACAATCAAGATGCATCATAACATAGAAAAAAACAAAAACAACAGCAGCACAACAAAATGGCAATTAAATATTTTTAATAAAAGTCCTACCCAAATTAGTAAAAAAAAAATAATAAAATGTATTTTTTTACATTAACTTCAACCTTTTTTATGGCCTGCTGGCGGCTATCTGGCAACTAACAGCATGTTTAAGTGCTAAGTTTTTATCAAAATTGTAATAAAATACTGCTTAGCATCACTTATCAAACTGGCTGTTTTTCAGCTGAAAGATACAATTTGTGCAACCCATCAGTATCT
Source organism: Astyanax mexicanus (assembly GCF_023375975.1). Lineage (NCBI taxonomy): Eukaryota > Metazoa > Chordata > Actinopteri > Characiformes > Acestrorhamphidae > Astyanax > Astyanax mexicanus. The sequence goes on from NC_064431.1 coordinate 22,662,724, forward strand.
GCTACTTAATTTGACTAACAATTTTCCATGTTAGTGTTTTCATGGAAATTCAGTTTCTGTTTTCATGACAATTCTGCAATATGAAGTGCCTAAATGTTACAAAAATGTAAATTGCAATTCTTAAAAAACAAAAAAAATCACCTCAATTATTTTTACCCCAATATACTGATTTATGCCATCCAAATATCTTTATACTTCTGCAGATCTGTCCACAAATATAAATATTCTGGTTTGTTTAACACATTTTTACAAAATAATAATCCTGCATGTTTCTGTATAGCTTTAATATCTTCAGTATTAAATGTACAATGTAAAATCAAATATTTAAAAATTATGGTACTTTTTGAGTTGGTTCTTGACTGTTTTTTTTTGTTGTTGTTGTAAATACCAGTATGCTGTATTGTGTCAGAAACTAGCAAAACAAACATATTAGACATCAGTACTCTGAAAAATAAAATAAGTCGATGTTAACTTGACACAGTCTATGTCCTTGGGTAGTTCAGGTATGCCAAACTCTACTCCTAGAGATCTATTCTATGTTTACTATGATATTTAGCAAAATAATTTATTGCCCTTTGCTCCACTATGCATCTCAAGACCTTGCTTAACTGGATCAGGCACATCGCAAACAAAAAATCTCACAAAATAAGGCATGCTTTTAAAATATCATTAAAACCCAAACTTCCAGTCAGTATAGAAATAGCATGAAAGCAGCTGTACCTTGGCACCCACGTCCTTCAAACCCTGGTGCATGTCCCGTAGTACATCTTTGGGCTGCCTTGGTATCCCGTTATGCTCCACCTCCCTAAGTTTGCGGTGATAGTGCTCCAGCTTCCTCTGCAGCTGCTGGATGGTCTGAGCTGATTTCTGGTTCTTCTTCTCAAACACCTGCTTGATGCGTGCGCTCTGCTGCTTGTCTGCGTTGTTGGCCAGCTTTAGGTATTCTGCCACGTTGTCATCGCGGGCGGTCTGCTCGATCTTGATCTGTTCCGTAAGCTTAAGAATCTTCTGCTGAAGCTGAGCGATGGCCTGCTTGGTCCGTTGAGGATCCGGCGTGCCGTCCACCGAGTCCATGCCGTACGGGCCGCCATCTGAACTGCTGGATAAAGCGTTGGGCGAGATGGCTGGGGCATAAACCTCCAGACGATCCACCTAACGGGATTGAAAAGAAAGAAAGAAGGTGCTTGATTAGAATATGAAAGAATCATTAATTACGGTAGATGGCAAAAATAAGAGTAAGAGGTTTATTATTATTATTATTATTTTTTTTTTTTATAATTTTAAGAATTTACTTGCATAGTGCATTTTTTGTCTTAGCTTATTCTAATGCTGCTGCACCCAGCCTTAGTGGAACTATGGAAATTTAAGCTTACTGTAAATAATCGGAAGTTTTCAGGAGAGAAATCTGTAGATTAACATCCATCACTCGTTTGACTTTTTCTTTTTTTTTTCAGCTTTACTTAACTTAGTTAGCTACCCCACCGCCATCACCCAGCGGCAAGACCTGCCTATTTAAAAGGAAAACATGATGACACCCCTGTTCCTTACTAGTATCGCATGATGCGCCTTATAATCCGCTGCGTTTTATGTATGTTTGAAAATAGACCAGAAAATAGATGTTCATTGATAGTGCGCCTTATAATACTTATAAGTCTTACAGTGTGAAAAATACAGTAGCCCAAATTAACAGCCGAAAAGAAAAAGCAAATGCATAAAAGCTAATAAAAAGATTATATTGTAACATCCCAGCAGCTGACATATTAACAACGCACAATATGACTAAGCCAAGAATGTCAAGCGTTGTTTGATGTTAATTATTATTCAGTTCTTTCACTTACTTGTTTGCAATTTTTAGCCCAATACATTTAGTAAAAATCACATCACCATTATTGAAAGTGTATAAAATTCATAGCACTAGTAATAAAAAAAATTCTATCCCTATATTAATACTGAATTATTGTCCAGCTATAAGAATAAAAAACATAATTCAAATGATCGGACCCTTGCACAATCAACTGATAACACTAGAACATTCTACAGATCAGTGTGTTACACATATTACACATCATACTGCTTATGAGTTCCATCAATCAAGCTCTCGTTCACCCTAACTAGCTAAAAAACAACCAAAAAAACACAGTAATGGAAAAATAATTCAATTATCACCATGACAGTGAGCTCACTCTCATCGCAGGCCATCACGGAGAAGGCAGCAGCCTCCTGTTCAAGTACTGTAGCGTTAGCCATGCATTCGTCTGACTGTTTGGACCTCTGTACTATGACGAGAGTCCTTAAATGGGCAGCGATAATGACTTAAGCTCATATCACTGATAAAGGACTGGCATACTGCTCTACATCATCTACAAATCTGCAGATAAAACCGAACAATAACCAGAAAAAAAGCCCAACAAATATAACACAGCAGAAATTACACATTAACTAACAATCTAACAATCAACTGATATTAGGAATGGTAATCTGGACTTATCAGTGTGAAATATTAAAAGACACATACAGCTACATTCTGCTTGAGATGAACTATGACCATCCACACCAAAATGGTACAACCCAGTTAACAGGAATATTGCCTTCATTGATCAAAGATAAGACAGGAACACATCAGCCTTCCAGTAAGGCTGAACCAATGTAGCATGAGCACTAACTCACTTTCTCCAAGTACACTGAGAAAAATCAATAAACCAAAGCTTTCATCAAAGCACAAGACATCTGTACTCTTACTGATCTCAAGTCTGCGACAAAACAAGCAGATAAAAAAGGAAGCTAATTATTCACTGGACAGAAAAGGAGTTGTGAATCTGTATTCTAGTGACGGTAATATCAGCACCAGTCAGAATGAAACCGAGGAACGGGAGGGAGGGGAAGAAAAGAATCTCAAGCTGGGCCTACAAAAGATTTCACATTGCAGCTGCAACCTCTCTGACCTCATCTTAAGTCATCTACTCTGAGTAATCATGACTCTGAAAGTAGGTTTGCAGAGGTATACTATTAAAGGTAGTATAAACTAATGGTTATTGTTTCGAGTGTATTTGCCTAATGGTTATATTTGGAAAAAAATAAAAGCAACCAAATAGAGAATCCCAATTAAATCACTAATTGTTACTATTTTAGAGTTCTTAGCTCCGAAAAAATTTAAACCATAAACGAAAGACATCAGAGACTTCATATAAAGTGATTAAATAAAAAAACGAAGCAAAAAAAAAAACATTCCCATTTACAGGAATTTCTTGTGAGTGCATCACCGTATCATCATTTTAATCAAAACACTGGAAATCTAAGCTTACTGTAAAAAAAGTGAATGGGTAATTGCACCGAGCATGCAGAAGAATCATTTTAAACCGGGTGGCTGTGATGCGGTCTCCTTTCAGAGTGGATGAATCCGATTCCAGGTTATGTTCAGTGAGAGGGAGCGAGCACACTCAGTCAGAAACTTTACTTTAACGTCACACTATGTTTTTACTATGAGTAAATGAGCTACAGTCTCTAGGTTTCCCCTTCTAAAGTCTCCATTGCTCTACCAGCCCCCACATTCAGTAAAACTGAGCCGGATCCTCTTTTAGAGGCTGTACGTGTGACATACGTATGTAAAGACGCATGAAGTGGCCAGAAGAAAAACGACCAGACACCACAGTTTTTAGAATGAATATATAAGGCTAAGCAGGGATGGTCATTCCAGCACACTGGTACCATTAAACACAATATTTTATCCCTTCTCCACTCAGAAATGCTTCTGCTTTCAGTTTAGAAACAAAATAATACAGACTGCCACTTTAATATCCAGGACTTTTGACTTTCTGGTTTCTTATTTTACGACTACGGTTACGATTTTAGGGTGATGTACACTAGCTAACCTGCTAATATCAATAAATAATAACAAAATAAAATAAATAAATAAAATAAAATAAATTTCATTTATTTTCATCAGTTATCTGTTATTATAGATTCTGTTTGGTCATTAAACAGTCAAACATTTCATAACTGTCAAATGAAGGTAAGCTAACTCATTAACATGAATATAACCTAAGAATATATACCAACAATTAAGTCAATAAAGTCATCTGATGAGCTACTTACCATCTCATCGCTCATGCTAATACACTGAAGTGTATTGATGACAAAACACTAACAAGTTTCAAGCTAATATGTTGCACCTCTGTTTTTGCTTCTTCACATAATGTTATTCTGGCAGTTTTTGTTGTTCTTTAAAAAGGTCCATGAGTATATGGACCAATAGAAATGCTGCGTAATTGTTTGGAATTGAAATTGAACTTGAGTTCCATTTTGAAGACTAAAGGCTTTTGCATGACAGTTTCAATAAAGAAGAGTCAAGCATAAGATTAACTGTGAATGACAGGTCTTACACTACTACACAGACTTTTACAGAGCAAACACAGCATAATAGAATTATATATACAATTCACTGAAAACTGCATCTGCTACAAATCTAGTCATTCTCTCACAGAAAATCCCAATTAGTGAAAACAAGGTCAACAGTTGTTTGCTGTGGCAACCACACTTACATCATTTTACTAAACCCTGTGACTCTTAACAGTCTGATAAGACCCCGACTATACCTAAAGATAAACCTATACATAGCTTTTTACACCTGGCTGACTCAGGAGAACCTTGTCTTGACCCTGGTCTTGTTATCTCAGACCCCGTAGTTCAGTTTGAGTAGGTGTTACAGTGTTAAAGCCTTTTACTGAGCTCATATTGTGCCTGATTGCTATGTCTGCTGGCATATTGAAAATGTGTGATATGTGTTCAATAAATATTTTTATTGCGTATATTATAATATTTTGTATTATAATTAGTGTTGTCAAGAAATGAAAAAAAATACATGCTCTGTGAGTGATTAATTGAATTAAACCTTATCCATCACTTTTAGCTAAGAAAGTATTTTAAACTGTACAATTCAACAGAATTTTAGCTAAGGAGCAAATAAATGAATAAATAACTGGCATAGACTTAAAAGCTCCCTGTAGTGAACATCAGCCAGTAACAGATGCTGTAAATACTCTTACAACACTAGACCAATTTTATAGTTTGATGCACCTTTATTCACCTGAGATTACAAAACAATTTTAAAGTGTAACTACACTTCCTTTTTTTTTTTTTTTTTTACTTTACATAACAGCTAAAATATGTTGCTCTGTAATAATAAAATACACCAGCCATGATTATAATGATTTTAAAAATCCAAATAAATTTTTTTAAACAAATGTTTTTTTACTAGATGTCTTTTAATTAGTAAGATCTGGCCTTGATTAGCTTTATTATGAAGCTTTATTATAAAAATGGCTGATTAGGCATAATGGCAGATGGCTATCTGCTTTACCCAGCTGAATTAATGGCTAACGTTTGATAACAGGTAAATGGCAGTGTGCTAGTAAGATTTGTAGATTTTAAAGTTTGATATGATATGTGGAATATAGGTATAGTTCACTTCAGTCTTTAGTTATTGAACTCAGATCACTATAATGCAGCAGGTGGCTTAATGCTAGAAATATAATAAGACTTAAATGAATGGCGCTAACTAGTGCGCCCCCCTCCCACCAGTGAGTTAGTGTCTCCCACATAGACTCAGGAAAGATAGATAACACTTAGGAATGCCATTCCACTGGGTAAGGAGAAGCACAGACCTTCTGGTTGATTCCAAACAGGGTTTGCAGTTCCCGGTGCGTCAAATGACTTGACTGGCCTAAGAGCTCGCATTACCAGTAACAGTAACTGCCCAATATGTCGGTCAAATATGCAGGGCTGGAAACACTGGAGTACAAAAGCAACAATACCATCTGTTCTCTCTTGATTATTCTCATGTGATATAACTTAATCTAGCTTTATTCTAGTTAGAGGCATGACTGATGATGTCACAGCAATAGAAAGCGCTCCATCAGCCTGACAAAAGGGCTATTTTTCATCTCCACCACACAATAACAGAGCAGCTTTGGATTGTGTGTGTGCAAACACGTCTCCCGAGGCCAAATGCTTCAGGACAAAGAGACCGTACAGGTAGCCAGATGCCGCGTACTGGTTCCGAAAACAAAACGAACAAGGCGTCAGTTTTTACTAGTGCCTACCCAAGTTCACTGACCCGGAGTACACCCAGAAACGGCTAAATTTAGCAAGGCTTAGAGAACATAGGGACCCGCCACACAAGCTCCCTGACCTGCGCGCACTGTCATCCCGGCCCATCCATCCTGGAGTATAATCGGAATAATCAGAGCCTAGAGGCTTCTCCGAGAAGCTCGTAGTTGGGAGGAGATTCAGGCAACCTGCTATGACACACGAGGATACGCACACTCTCGGGCACATCCCCAAACCACTGGCATCACCACAACCTTCTATTTCACAGCTCAGAGACTCAAAACACAACCGCACAGCCACAGAGAGCGACTACAGGACAGTGAATGGGGGGACATTACTGGCATTAAAACGCTGGAATTAAATGGGGCGTGCTATACAACGTGCCCACCTGAGCAGACATTATACCTTACATAACAACAAAACGCTTCTAAAGGAGTGAATAAAATGAAAGAAAAAAAAAAACACTAAACAGGTCTGTCAAAACAACCAATTTTTTATTTAAATGCCATACTGTCCCAGAAATAACTGGAATATTATTTAATTGCCATAAAGGCTAGGGTTGTGCCATCATCATGTATTATGCACAATAACATTAACATTATAATTGTTTTGGATTAGTTTTGATACTTGACATTTTACTGTGAATCTTTAAGGGTATATTTTGTATAATTATTTGTATTTGCAGTTTATGTTAATGCACTAAATGTTCTGAGCTTTCGTTTTGTAGTATATATTCTTGTTACGTTACATTATCTTTATTTGACATTATTTTGTAACTTTAATGATTTTATTTTTACAAAATAGAAAAATGTTATTATAAAAGTTAAATAGAAAAAAATCTATTTTGTTGCAGTTGTATATTTTTTGTCACATTTCCAAGAATATTGTTACAGAAAAAATACCCAGCAAATATTCCTCTAAAGGTATATTTTGTATAAATATTTGTATTTGCAATTCATATGCATGCACTACATATTATGAGACTTCGTTCTGTGGTATAAAATTTTGTTACACTACATTATTTTATTTTTTATTTTACATTTTTTGTGTTGTGTAAGTGTGTATGTTTGTGTAAGTTTGTCTTGTTTACCAAGTAGTGAAGGTTTACTTTTTTAAACTTTTAAATATTTATAGTATTATTTTTTTTGCAGTAGCATATATTTTTTGTCATATTGCCAAGAATATTGTTACAGCAAAAATGTTACCCTGAAATGTTACATATCTGCTTAATAACATTAAGAAATGGGCTTTTCTTGCAAATTAAGTAAAACACAATGAGCAACATTGAAGCTATATCCCTATAGTGTATAATAAGCAAAGGTGGAACGTAATGAATTACATTTACTCAAGTTACTGTAATTGAGTAGACTTTACGAGTAATTTGTAATTTTTAAAGTAGTTTTTAAAATAGGTCATTTTACTTTTACTCAACTACATTTTGACACAAGTAGTCTACTTTTCTACATTGGAAAACTCCCCGTTACGGAGTAAAAATAAAAATGCTGTGAAAAAAACTATTGTCTTTATTAAAAAAAAATAATAACTGCACGGATACTGCCTGAAAGGTCCAAATTATTATGTGAAGTACTAGTTAATAAAAAAAAAAAAATTATGTAAGATTTGTTGTACTTTTTTACATCAAATAATTAAAAGTAACTATGTAACTTTTACTCAAAGTACATTTTAAATTGAGTACTTTTTTACTTTTACTCGAGTATATTTTTAGATGGGTACTTTCACTTTTACTTGAGTAGATTTTTAGCAAAGTAAAGGTACTTTTACTTAATTACAATTTTTCTGTACTTTTTCCACCTCTGATAATAGGTCAATAATATAATTACTGTGACATGCCTACAAACTCTAATATGCATTAATATGCAGTAATAAAGTTATTCAGAGTACAGATCCGGGCATGGTACTTAATTACCCCTGTGATTTACTACAGTACTGACACTAGGTTCTTAGAAACCAGTTCAGAGTAACTTTAACCAGATTAACTGGATAGTTCACTATACTAGGATATTATTAAACATGAGCTAATGGAAAACTACTAAATATATAGAGGTAAAAGGTGAAAATATTTGTCTTGTGCTTAAATCTAATCCAAAGCAAAACACTGAATGGAAATGTGCCAATGATTAATCCAATGATTAAACCTCTAATATGTTTATTCTGAATCAGAGGAAAAGAAACGCCTAGAAAAGCAAGCAAAGCACTCAGGAGAAGTGACATGATATTTCAGCAGCCAGTTCTCCCAGTGATTAAGGGAGGGGTTATCAGCTTCATTGCTGGAGATCTGAGGATCATTGCACTTTCATGTTTTCAAATACATGTCTACCTGACAAAATGAACGAACATATTGACAATTATACTTTTCTCAGAAATAAGAGCCACTTAATGTGAATGTGCTGGTATACAGAATATTGTTAAAATGTATATTCTAATTGCAATGTTCTTAATAAATAAAAGTTCACTGCTCTTTAAAACTGTCCAATTGCATTATTATGCTATTATATAATTATTATATCAGTGGCCTATACAAGTCTTAAAACGACAACAACATTGCCTATTACAATTATTTCTAGGACAATATTTCGTCCATTATATTATCATTATATCAGTGTAAAATACTAGTAATTTTGTTAAATGGAATTATTTCTGGGGGAAAAATTTAATTACTCTGACAGGTCTCAACACATATTTTCGAATAACCTTGCTCAGCATATTTCCTTGATATTAGGATGAAGTAAAAAAAGGAAGGGATATAAAATAACAAGACTAATTATCAATTAAAACAATTAAAAATAAAAAATGCTACTGAGAAGGGCAAAAGCCTTAAATTTACTATGTAATATGACTATTCAAGCTTAATATGACCAGGGACATGAACTGAAGAGATAAACGGGTTCTTTTAATATTCCAGACAGACTTTAATAAGGACCCAATTACCAGAATCTCTGAACTGGAGAAGAAAATTGAAATCGAAGTGAGAAGTAGGTCTTCAGGAAAGGCACTAGCAGCCCCTATCTATAGGGGAATTTCACAGTGCAAGATTAGCATAGCTTTCTATCGCTCACATGCATTCTTGATAAACGTATAATCCCTCCCATTATGTTGCATGAACATAAAGCAGCTTAAAGCAGATATACTGTACAGTGAGAGTATACATAAACATTATTTACTCTAGGCTTTTTTTCAGAAGAGGTGACTGTGGACTACAAGAATTATAAAGAATGTACTATAAAAAAGTATTTAAAATGACCATCCCGGCAATGTTTAATATAACAAATAAAAAAATGAATGGTCTGGATTGCTGCATGTAACTGCTGTCTACATTTTGACAGTATTTCACAAATGAACAAAACTATACCCTTAGAATCACAATTTCACACAGCAAACTAATTTACAGTAATCTTCTTCTTAATTTAAAATATGTCGCCACATACTCTGTGCAATTACACATTCTCACCACAGAGGTCTCAAAAAAAAACACAAAAACCCAAAACTTACAGACTGTTGCTTTAACTAAAGGCTCAATCCATTTTTTTAAGCAAAAGTTCATTTTAATACAAGAGATAACTTTTAAGTACATTCATTTGATTTGTTTTATTTTATAACTTTTTAGTATAGGATTTTAGTAGTATAGGTATAGACTGCAACATCTCTCGGATCATGACATCCCTGGACTGTTCACACCTGTCAAAACTGACTGACCTAAAGATACTGGTTTGATTGGTCTGCATTAAACAAAGGCAGGTGTTTAAGCACATTAGATACAGATGAGTCTGGTGTTCAGTGAACAAGCTCTACAGCATTAAAAATGGTCCACGCTGAGAAAAGCATCTCTAAAAGCTTTAACTGTAATTAAAGGACCTCACCTCGGTAATAGTGAACAAAGCAATCGATTCATGAAGCCTTTTATTACTCACCCGCTCCGCTTCCTCAGTGGACTGGTACCCGGCGATCAGCAGCATGTCGGCCAGAGCAGGACTGCTGGGTGTGTCCGTGGTGGAGGACGAGCGAGGGCGTCCGGCCTGCAGCAAGACCTCCTGGGTGCTGCGCCTGTGGATCTGCGGGCTGCCTTTCTGGGGGGCCTCCCCGCCCCCCCCGGCCTTGCTGCGGCGACTCTGCAGGCTGGTCCCTCTCTTCATCATGGGGGGGGCACCTCGGATCTGCTGCAGCACGCGGCTCAGAGCTGCAGGAGGGGCGGAAGCGTGGGGGTCAGAGTCGGAGGGGGCGGCGCTGGGGGTGGGCGCTTCCCCGCCCAACTCTGGCCCCGCCTCTGTGGCCTCAGGTGTGGGGCCCCCTGCGGCGTAGGAGGAGGCGGAGGCAGCGGCATCGTGTGGCGAGACGGACGAGCGTCGCCGCTGAGGCTGGAAGAGCTGCTTCAGGCCTTGGCCCAGCGCGCCCATGTTCTCCAAGGCATTGTGGGTAATTTTGGACAGGCCGTGCTCAGGCTCTGAAGCCCTCCTGCTCACCTCCGGCTCCGCTCGACCCCCAGAGTCTGGCTCCTCCACGCCAGGTTGCTCGCTACCACCCTGATCCATTGGGGGGCGCCAGTCTCACTCAGAGGGTCAGCACGGGGCGGGGTCCAACTAAGCCCCGCCTCCACTAGCCCTCCGACAGGCTGATTCAAAGCCAGGAAGCAGGGAGGGAGGCTGGCGCTCAGGTGGACTCTGTGAGCGTGCATGCATCTGCGGATTGGCTCAAAGTCATGCTCGTCTACCACAGAAGGAAAATAAAATGGATTATGACATGCGGCACTGAGTGATGGAGCACAAAAAGCAACTACAGGAGAGCAAAAACTAAAAGAAAAGCAGCAGTATGGTGGGTTGGCTTTAAGAGACAAAGGTGTGGCATTTTTCACGTAATCCTATTGCAAGGTGTCGGGTTCCTCAGCTGATGTCATTAGGACATGACTCACTGGCATACCAATCCTGTAGGCAAGGTCTTAGGTCACAGAATAAACAAGACCAACCTGTATGTTTCTCAAAACCAACCCATTATCACTATAATTACTACATTAATGATGATACACGCTAATAAGCAGTCTACAGTCATGAATGGTAAGGTGACAAAAGAACTTCAAATTAATTAAAAACAAGAATTTCTGAAATGTTCACAGCGTCTCTCAGATCTTCTATTACAACTCGTGTTCAGATGACAATCAGGTGGATTTGATTGGCTCATCACAGGTTGGATTCACAAAATTTTCAGAAAAACTAAAACATTACATGAAATAATGACTGAGAATTTTATCAAAATTCCAAAAGTTTATTCTCAAAAAAAAAAAAACTAAACGTTTTTCATTCTTTTTTGAGAATACATCTGTTCTTTTTTTCCTAAAAAAAGAAGCATAGCTTTTACACTTTTTAAAAGTAACTTTTTTTTAAAGTATGAACTTAAGAAAAAAGGCACATCTAAGAAGAATGTAACTATTTAACTTGATTATTAAGTTATTAATCCTAATGCAGAAATTATTGTACTGTATTTGACAAGTGTTTGATTTAGCTTATCTTTTGGGGGAATTCCACAGGGTTCTATTTTAGGGCCTATGGAGCACAGTACATTAATTACAGTAATGATACAGTAATGTAGTTATGCAAGTAAAAAAAAAAGTGTGGGGTTAAGACCCTGCTGTGAATCTGGGTTGATTGATATAACTTGGTTCGTATTCAACTGCAACAAAAATCTGAATATAAGCTTAAACACAAGCAGTGTCATAATTAATTATAACTCAATATATCATATCAATATATAAATAAATAATATTTATTCAATAAATATTTATTTTTAAATCCTTTAATTCCTAAAGACTTTTGTGAATCCAGGCCTAGAAACTTTTTTTGCACAAACAAGCTGATATTACACTAGAAGACTAGTGGTCTTAGAACTTTGGGTTCCACTGTAATTACAATAATCATAAGTCTTAACGTCAGCTTTCAAAGAACAACTCAGGAGACAGGAGAGACCTTTGACCTTCATTGCAGAAATTCAATGTGAAACTACTGTTAAATAACCTTAAGGATGAAGAAAAAGCATAAACACAAGATAGGGTGATAAAGCAGTGTGTTGGGTGTCTGAGAGTCATGTGGGTTGAGTAAAGCATAAACTGAAAAAGTGAAGCAAAGTAAGGGAACTGAGGGCAGGGTGCCCAACACTTAACGGCAATCTCTCGCTGAAGATACGGAGAGACAGCGACTCTGGTACCAGCTGGGCCCCGCTCTTATCCGTCAAGTGCAAAACAACGCAACACTTAACCGAACACACGTTTTCAGAGGCGAGAGAGGTGAGAGAGTGTTAGGTTACTTTGTCATTAGGTCCTGTAAAACAAGGCTGAACATCCTCTTCGGAGAACTCGAGACTCGAGAGAAAACATATCTACCCACACAGAACAGCTACGAACAGGGTTTCTTAGAAAGAGCTGGTAATAAACAAACAACCACAGGGAGATAGAATGAGCTCTGTGCAACACAGATAAGAGAAAAGAGGTAGAAGAGGAGAGGATGAGAGAGAGAGACAGAGAGAGGAGGAAGACATAGAGACAGAGATAAGAGAGATGTGCTGCTTACCATCAGTCCAGCCTGGCCTCCTCTGGCTCTCAGTTCAGGAATGGCTGTGGGAGAAAATGGACGCAGTTGTCAGACTCACTGGACTCAAACCAACAGCACACAGATAACGCATACACGCAAACACAACTCATCCAATAACGAGCCGACTCTGTTTGCACAGTGTCGCTCAGCCCTCAGCACGTGTAGAAAAGGGCCTGGATCACAGAAAATGAGATTTACTCAATTTTCAGGCAGGAATTTCAAAGAAATGTTGTAAATATCAAAAAACATTTATCTCTACATTTTAATCGGAGATAAATTTAAACATTTATTAATCACATTTACTTTTTTTATCACATTTTAATTATTAGTTTTTTTTTTACATTTTGTCACAATTTAGTAATGAACAGACCAATGGAAATGCTCTGAAATAAGTTGAAATGTAGTTTTTATACACAGACTTCCTGTAAAAGTTTTTTTCCTTTGCCTGTAAAGTGTAATGACAAGGGTTTTTGCGTGACAGTGTGATAAAACCAGAGCTTTGTTAGAGCATTTACTCTAAATTTCTCTCAGACCCACTCTATGAATATAATACTATATTACTTCTTAAACCTCTATCATTTAGTATCAGTTTAAACCTGATTTTTTTGCCTTGAAGTGTGCAGTGCTAACAAAAGCAGTGTTAAACCAGGCTGAGTGAGATGTTTAGGCTGAGATGTGGTAAAAAATGTGAGAAAGAGTGATGTCTGTGACACAATGGTATTTTAACATACTATAGTTTGACATACAGTGTATAAACAATGATCAAACGTTCAAAATGCAATTTAAATGCTAAATAATGGACTATTTTCTACCATATACAAATAGGGTACTACTTAAAAGTAAGCATGTAATAGTGTAGTTATTAGTGTAAAGTAGAAAATGCAACAGTTCACTTGTTAATTATGAGTTCTATTGTGGCAGTCACTCTATGTAAACCTCTTTTTTTACTTATCTAAACAAGCATTCTTGAAAGAAATTAAGAAATTATGCTTAGATCAAAAACAGAGATTACTTTTACTCTAGGGACTTGTGATAGTTTCCCCAGAATCATCATGTGACGTCAGTAACTGCACTAAGATTGCTGTTTGAGATGTTGAACTAAAACCAACATGATGCACTGTTTAGTGTCATCTTTTCAGAAACCTAACAATTCAGATGGTTATCTGCATAGCAGCCATGATCTTACAGTATATAAATTTCGTACATTTCATACAAATGGTTTTGAACACATCTATATAGACTAGAGGTGTGCCAAAAAATCGATTCACATAAGAATCTTGATTCTCATTTACTACGATTCAGAATCGATTTAAAATGTCCCAAAATCGATTCTGAGGGGCGGGTTTTAGACTGATTTTGGGCTGGGTATTTTTGTTGGACCTGGCAACCCTGGGGATAGCGCTTGTCCTTTCAAACGGAGATCTTCCAGACACACACAGAGCGTAGGTGTTTGAGAATCACCGGTAAGATGGCAGAACAAGCACTATATTACATTAGATTAACGTGTAGTTTCAATGTTTTATGGCAGAATGCTTCATAACAAGCATAAAAAAGATCGCTAGTAGTTAGTTTCAGTAACTGTTAGCTAGCTAACTAGCTAACTTTCCAGTTCCACCTTAAATAACGCTACAGGTGGCAGCGGGCTGCAGCATTTAAGGCGGAACGGAAAAATACAATAAGCTAATCAGAGCTAATTTCAGCTCCTCATCACAGAGGAATTAAGGAATGGACCATATGAATTAATTTCTCCACCTCCTGCCCCCTTTCTGAAGAAATACAACGACCTTAAATTAACTAGTTAATCAGCAGCTGCTCCTGAACTTTAGCGCTCCACTGCTATCATCACATCAGCCCAGCAGCGTCACCTACACACCACCGCTAGTAGCCTGGTAATAAAGCAGTGTTATTTATTATTTATTTATTGTTCATTAACGTCATTGTGATATCCCAGTGATTCCTCTGTCACTGAGGACCCACATTCCTGCACATTTTATTGTTTTTGTAACACATTACCTGCTCCAGGACCAGTGTATATTATGGAGGGTTTTTTTTCAATAAGATTCATAAGCCAGAAGCAGAAATGTTTATAATTCAAATCGTTTTGAATCAAAAATCGATTTTGAATCGAATCGTGGCCCCCAAAATCGGAATCGAATCGAATCGTGAGATAGTAAACGATTCCCACCCCTAATATAGACTATAAACTGGCCAGACCTAGGCAGGACACGTCCCCTTTAACAGTGAACAAAACAGACCTGAATCTAAAGGCCCTGCTGTGCTCACTGGTCTGCCTGAAGTACTGTGGCCCTGCAGCTGCAAGAGCTCTCTGTGTGGGTCAGCTGCTGCAAGGATTCGCACTGACCCCACCACAGGCCAGCCAGGCACCAGTCTCTGCTCCCCAGCGAGACTCAACAAACTGACATTCTCTGCAGATTTTTCCGAACCGACTGCACTTTAACTGGCGTCAAATTCTACAAGTGTAAAGCTGATGTTTATGAAACGTCTCCGTGTAGGAGTGCAGAGGCAGGATCACTACGTACCTGATCCTGGATCAGCGCTCGTGTGCCAAGACAAGCGCTGGCTCAGGTGTGTTAAGGTGTTTAAAGCTTTGGCCCGCTCTGCACGACAGTGAAGCTCCAGCTTAAGACAAGTGTGAGATAAAGCGTGAGAGAGAGAGAGAGGAGAGCAAGAGAGACGAGAGAAGTGTGTGTGTGTGTGTGCAGGCCTGCAGTAATCCTCTTTATTCGGCTTCCTCCCACAAACACACAGCATCTTGTAACACTGCTGCTGCGCTAAACCAACACAATCAAATCATTTCAGCTTATCATAATAATATTACATTAACAATATGACCCTCCTGCCTTAGGGTCACCCATTAGCTGAATTAAACTGCTGGGTCAAGCGTACAACCAATCCCGATTCTTTAAAGTCTTTAAAGACAGGTTTTCAAACTTTCGCAATTCAGAGCCCACTTAGCCCACCACGAGATATTCCACAGCTCACAGGAATATTTAATCGACCACTTAAAATTTAAACAAGCACAGTGCATCAATCTGATGTAGTCTGTCCAACTGACTGATATGCTTTAATTGCTACAGGGTCATCTGTTAAGAAAACATTATGTTTCATTGTTAACCAAGTATCCAAAATGTAAAACCAATAATTGCAGCTCCCAGACCCTTGTGTTTCAATGACAAATCCGCCCTACCCAGACTCTAAAATGTCTTTTTTTTATCATCAGTGTATAATTCCAATAGAGAGTTGCAATGTTTTAATATTGGCACACTTAAGAATTATGTGATTGACAGGCAGGATGCCTTGGCTGCAACAGAGTGCCTACATTACATAGAGTAGCTAAGTTATTAATATTAGAGCTGTCAGCAATTAGGTAGTTAATCATACTATTATGAATCACGTGGATGTGTTGTGCTCTTGGTCGCCGTTTTTCCGGTCAGTCTGAGGTTATTGAAAAATGGTGAATTTGATCTAATTAGTTATTTTTCAGGCAGTCATTTTTAACGTTGGCATAATGTTCGTAAGAAGTGCTGGACTCAGTAGAGCCATTACCATCTTGTGGAAAAATCAACTTTGCTTCTGGTCCTGCACTGTAAACTCAATGAAGCGTTTATATAAAGGCGTATGTATGTAAGAACCTAGGTCTGGGAGAAGGGGGCAGTCCAATGAATAGGGGAGTTTAGAACCCCTCTGGTCTCTACAGTGCAATCTGGTTCTATATGACATTCTAGATTTGCTTTTTTTCTACAGAACAGAACGAAATAGCACCATGGCGCCCATGCTTACTTGTAGTTTTATGTAAACGTATTACTGAGACTCTCAATAATAATAATAATGACATAGATTTGTTAATCCACAAGCTATCTTTTTTAGTCATGTGACTGTACCTTGCCAGACCAATCAGAGAGACTGACTGAAAATGTTTTATTTTCACCAACACACCACAATTTTTGGCCAACAGCCCCCTATCAGCACCACATGTTGAAAACCAGTGCTTAAATGGTTTAGGATTGTTCTGGTAGAAACAAGCATGCATTCAGGACCACACTAAACATCCAAAGAGCGAACAAGCGAACGAGCAAGCAAGAGAACGACCACTCCAGCTGAAATCAAACACAGCTCTTCAGCAGGGCAAACATGGACCGGCCAACCCAGAGGCCTTCACCTGGCTGATAGAACAGAGCAAACAGAGGACTAAATATGAGCAAACAGCCTGTGGTCAACAGCCAGGATGAGTCAGGGCTGACTATTCAGCTACTCTTTCCTGAAAGTCATCATTGTCCACTTTTAAACTGACAAAATTGACTGTAACTATATATCGATTAAAATCAAGTAAATCGTTTTAAAATTTTCTTAATAAGTTGGCAATATGCACAATAAAGAAACAACATAGTGCTTTGTTTATGGTTCTCTAGAAGATTATGCATGGTTAGTTAGTGTATAGTTAAGCTGCTGCTGCTCACAAGAATAGCTGAGGTAGATTTTCAGCTAGTCTTAAATTTGGCACTTACCTAACTACTAGGGGTGTAACATTGCATATCATACACTAAACACAAAACTTTAACAATTATTTAGTTGCAAAATTACTTTCCTGAAAATATGATAACCCCATAAATGTTGTTACAGCAACTCCTACTAACTACCAATATAACTTACATAACATAACATGTTACAGCTCTTTACAGCCAAATATCTTAAACTTATAACTGTGCATCACATGTCAGTCTACATCAATCAATCGACTTCCTACGTACCTTTCTATGTCATTACCCGACCAACATCAGATTAACCTGCGCTGGAAAGCAGCATGCACGAACCACCTAACATGTATCCATGAGTCCTCAAGAAGTGATGATGCTGTCATGTCCATGTGGACCATGCACAATTAACCAGACAAACAGCAGGAGTGTCACTCCTATTCACTCACTCAGCAAGGCCTGCGTATGTGACATGGCAGCATTTTCATCCACCCAAACACGCCTAGAACACCCTGAGGCACTGCCACATCAGACTATGCACTGGGAGAGGTAAGAAAAAGGTAATAGAAAAGAAAACAAACAGCTAGCATTCTAGCATGAATGGCATTAATGGTTAATGTGAGCTGCACACACAGCCTGGTCCTGATCTACTGTACAATACAGATAGTCTCCAGTATACTTTGAGCTTGAAGTGCAAATCTTTCTCTAACTCAGCGTCAGGACAAATCAGACACTTAGCTACTAGCTACATCATGTAATTTAGGAACATAACAAGGACATTTAACGCCACATAGAGAATCAAGTGGGCTGCTTTCTCCCCAGGCTCACACAGCTCTGCAAGGTCATACAAGAGACCAGAGAGTCTGTGTGTGTGTGTGTTTTTGTTTATGTGAGTGGATGTGGATGCCCTCAGTATTTTAGCATGAAGGAAATACTGGGAATATTAAGCTATAATAAGGGTGTAAAATATAATTATGCTTATTTAATGATAAAAGTAACACGACAGTATAGGTCGAGAGCCATAGGTCAGCCATCTTATCCATATAGGCTGGTGTGGCTGCAGTTTATCATTTCAGCCAAAATCAAAACAAGCAAAAGAACTCTCTGTATGTCATTATCCAATTGTAATAAAGGCTAAACTAGCTGATTAGACAAAAAGAAGCACATCCAATTTTACTATATTTGTACGAAAACCTGCAGCCACACTGGCCCAGTGCACTTTAACACATAGTAAGACAATTCTAGTCCTCACAGGATGAGAGACTACGTTCTCCACCATTCCAAGTGTTTGACGGATCACCATACATTGACACACCATACCTACCTCTGTCCATTCATCAGTGTGCCTGCTCTGTCGTCTCTACATAGAAAGATGATGTGAGTTAATCCAAAGGGTAATCCAAAATAATCCCTTCAGGTCATAGACGATGACTGGCATTCGATCCAGGGTGAGGCGAGGGTGGTGGGTGTCTTGGCTCTCCAGTCAGCTAGCTATGGCCTGCTAAGCTGAGGAATATCACATGCTGAAAAGTGAAAAGAAGACATATTAAACAAACCAAAGAATTTCAAACAAGACTTTATTGAGAAAGAACAGAAGGAAATTATATTAATAAATAATAAAAATATATCACTTTAAGCAATCTGACAGGAACTAGAGCAGTGAGTGAGAGCTAAGCAAGCCTCCTTCATAACATGACAGATGTCTCCCAGATCTGACCGTGTCACAGCTAAATCATTTATCAACCCTAAATGCGTATGTTACTTCCTAATTTTAGTATCTGGTGCCATTTAAGACATAATAGTGGCACTGATGCACTGTCATACTGGCTCACTTGGCTGTTAGCTAGCCAGTTATTATATCAAAAAACTAAAAACCAGATGGACTCATCTGGATGGACAGTTTACAACCAGAGC
Organism: Astyanax mexicanus; assembly: GCF_023375975.1. Classification (NCBI taxonomy): domain Eukaryota; kingdom Metazoa; phylum Chordata; class Actinopteri; order Characiformes; family Acestrorhamphidae; genus Astyanax; species Astyanax mexicanus. Next base: position 22,681,829 of record NC_064431.1, read on the forward strand.
TGGCTAGCACTAATTAAGCATGCAAAGTCACACAAACACCAGACATGAGTACAAACAAACAGATACACTAGCTAGCTGGCTAGAAATCTCTCACTAAAGACACCAGCAGTTCAAGTTGTCACTTAGCTTTAACTAGTAAAGTCTCTCATTACAGATCTCTGCAATGCAATTTTACTAGTAGAAACTCAGCAAAATATTATCAGTAATATCAGAACTGTCAACACAGGTTTTCATGTCAACATATGCTTCATATAATTGTATTAATGTTACCTTTACTTCACTTGTCCTTCATTTTATCTAATTAAATCCTTAACTGACATATACTGAACAGCATCACATATTGTGTGAATGTGTGTTTTTGCTTTTATTGATCTGTTCCAACCAGTTGAACAGTTCAAACGCTTTAACTAAATGTTTTACATTCCATATAACTAGTTCTGATGCAGCAAACAGGTTATGAAATTGTTGTTGTGTCATTTATGTTACATCAATATTATCCCATAAGAGGCCAGATCCATTTCTGAATATTGATACCACTTTCAAAATTGAGTCAGATAAAATTCAGCAGCTCATAATGTATCTGACATTATTATTATTAGCTAGCCAGCTAATAAACATTTATGACTGGTCTCTGTTATGAGAGTTTCTTCTAATAGTGAGCACTACATAGATCTTGAGCTACAAAGATCTTGTATTTGAGTTTTTCAACAGTACGAACTGAGTTGACTTTTAGCAGGGGTTTTAACTGGAGACAAAGCTACCTTTAGTGCAATTTAGATCATGGTCATCTGTAGACCAGTATCTGACATCATTATTATCATCTAGATTTAGCAAACCTTTGTGGCTGATTTCTCTAATGAGAGTTTTTTTCTACTAGTGAGCACTACATTAGTTACAAAGATCTTGTATTTGAGTAACTTCAAGAGAAACTAAGTTATGACTTTTAGCAGGGGCTACAAATGACCACATAAGGTACCTTTGATGTAATTTAGAAAATGGTCATATGTAGACAAGTATCTGATATTATTAGTATTATCTAGCTAGTAAACATTTATAGCTGGTCTCTGTAATAAAAGTTAATTCTACCAGTGAGCACTATATTACAGAGATCTTGTATTTGTATCAGTAGAGTTAAACCCTGCATGGCTTTTGTCTTTTCGTATTTCAGTTTTAAAACAGTTACTAGCAATAATAGCAGATCTACACATCTACAGACATTTGCGTAATTTTGACAGGTCATCTGTAGACTATCATCTGACATTATTCTTATAATTATCTAGCTTTAGGAAACAGTCATAGCTGGTCTCTGTAATTAGAGTTTATTCTACTAACTGAGCACTACATTACAAAGATCTTGTATTTGAGTTTTTATTAGTAGAAACTGAGTTAAACGAGTTGACATTCACTGGACACTACAAATGACCACAAAACGATAGAGTAGAGCTAGCCTAGCTTAGTCGTTAGGGCGTGTAGCTGAAGTGACAGCCTGGATGCTGGTGGTTCAGTAGAGCTAGCCTAGCTAAAATAGCTACATAAGCTAACTAGCTAACCTAGCTTACTACATTCGCTAGAGGCTGCCAGCAGCTAGACACCTGCTCCACTATCTGTAATAACAGCGAGCAGGAGCTGGATTTACTGCTCAAACATCAGAAAACACACTTTATCACTTTAGCACGGCTAACTGACACATTCAAAAACAGGGAGGAGACCTGACACGGTAACTTGAGGGCTATAGGTTTAGATAAGTCACACATTAAACAAGCTAGCATAGCTATCTAGTTAGCAAGCAAGCTAACTAGCTTAGCTTATATCTAGGTAGGCTAACCCAGTATCAGCTAGCCATAGCCCGCTAGCCAGCGAGCAGCAGCAGTGAGGAGCAGCAGCGGGTGGAGGAGGCGGAGGGAGGTCGAGCAGTTAGTTAGCAGGCGAGGGCAGCAGCAGCACCGCCGCCGCGGACTCAGCACCACAATCAACCGCCACCGGCGGGCGTGGCGGAGCATGACCCACACGGACCGCATCTCTCTAACGCCCCGACACATTCCCACCGACTTCCCGCCGCAGCGAGCGACGATATTTTGCAGATATAAACTTACATGAGCCGCGAGAGCGCCGTGCCGCCGATGACCGTTCATTCCGCCCGTTGAAACACTCCCACAATGACGTCAGCGGCGGCACGAGAGACGCAACGGGGCCAGAAGCATGCTGTGCACTACAGTGACATTCACATGCACCCAGAGCATGAAAAATAAATCCCCCTATAGCTCGTTTTTCCCATCATATTTAGTTGCAGAGATATTTTAAAATGGATAAATACACGCTGATGTTGCAGGTTTCTGTGTTTTGTTTAGGAATTCATGAAATATTTTATCCCAAAAATATATATGTTCTATTTATTTACCAATTACTGTACTGGGTGGGGGCGGGCTTTGAGTCAGGAGAGGGAGGGGAGGGGAGGAAGGGAGGGTGGTGTGTACTCGGGTGTTGAGGAAGGATGTTGCTGTAATGTCTAAAATGTGTAATAATAATAATAATAATAATAATAATATTTTTACTGAAATAAAAAAAGTTTGTGTTTACAATTTGTCTAATATAAAGTGCATGTAAGGATGAAGAGGGCTGCTTTTTTCATTAAAAAATTAAATTAAATGTAAAAGCAAACAATAGCTTGTGCATCTCTTTAAATTGTGCTGTTAAATAATTAAACACTAAAAAACTGAAGTTACGTAAGAACTAACAATATAAATCGTAATGGAGAATTGCTCAAATATTTGAAGTTTTTGTTTATAACAACAACAAGAAAAGTAAGAATAATAATTTCCAGTTAATGTAAAGGGAAAAAAGTTCGAAATTAGACAGAATTAGTAAGATACAAAAGTTGTTGATAGATATACTGATAGATACAGAGTTGTAGAGAGACAGATACAGAGCTATAGATTAAAGGAAAAATACATAAATGGATAGATAAGTTGTCAAGGGATTGATGCAGAGTTGTATGGAGCTAGATAGAGAGTTGTTGAAGGATAAATAAAAAAGGTGTCCAATGATAGAAAGCTGTCAGACAGACAGTGATAAATACAAAAAAAAGGTAGTTGGTAATTGGATGGATGGATGCATCCTTTTTTTCTTTGTATACTGTTGATAACAGTGCCCCATTATAAGTCTGAACATTAAAAATCTGTACTGGTCCTAAAAAGCTTAAAAATGACACTTTCTACATTAAGCAGATTTTGAGTTATTGATCCTGGAAGAAAAAGAAGTTAACAAATAACAATACAGGGCTTTGATTTGCAAGCATTGTAACTAATCCGCCAGCATTAGTTACCAACAACTGCACCCCATCATACATTTAATTTTATTTCATCAGGCCTCCAGCTTTTGCAAAGTAGTGAGAAACGTCTAATAATCTGAAACCTTACCACCTAGGCAAGTCTATTCTAGGCTGTAAAAATCACCATGGTAACAGCTTTATACTCCAAGTGGAGAAAATATAAATATATAAATAAAAACCAGCTACAGCACAGTCATTTTTGTGTTTGTTTTTTTATTGACAAAAACACAACAAACAGAAACCTCAGTTTTTGGGGATGTTTGTTCATCGACTAGGAACCAAGTCACTACCTTTATACACTTGGCCAGCTTTGACCTGAAGAGGAGAAAGTTGGGCCGGATAGAGCAGAGAGCTCCACCCTCTGCTAGCAAACATTTGATCGAAGTTCAATTTAGGGTCAATCCCAGTGTCCCTTAATGACTGCCTAGAGGAAGAAGGGTACATTGGCCATGAATAGGGATGTGGCATACCTGGATGATGCGTATGCTTTGTAGCCGCAGAGGTTTGCAGCTGTGGAGCACCAGGCATTTGGTACGTAGGGTGATACCATTTCGGTTTGACTGAAGCAGCACCATTTACTACTGAAGCAGTAGCTACTGGCAGCAAGCCTTTTTGATCTCTCCCAGATTGCCTTGGGTGGTATGGCATCCAGGGTATTTGGTATGCTTGTCCAGTACTACTGTAAACTGATGGATCATACACAGTTGGGAGCCAAGGGAGTGGAGACCAATGTGGCTGTTGATCAGCATTGGGAGGAGGTTTAACAGTTGAAGCTGATGTTGTGGCAGTAGATGTTATTGAGGTAGATGTTGGTATCATGGGAGAGGCACCAGGGTGGAAGCGCCAATACTTTGCATGACTGTAAGGATTCCAAAATCGCTCGTCTGCACCAGGAGGCTTACCTATTGTGGCGGCAGTTGTTGGGCTAGTTGCTGCAGGATTTGTCGCAGTGGTTGGAGGTTTTCTTGGAGGAACATCAGTATAGCCATAAGCACTAGGATAGCTGGGATAATAGAGCCAGTGCTTAGGATAGCCATAGGGATTCCAGAAGCTCTTATCTGAAACGATAGGTTTAGCTGTTGTAGCAGCAGTTGTTGGGGTGGTGGTAGTTGTAGCAGTAGTCTGGTCAGGAGTTGTTGGGCCAGGCGTGGGACTCCTGGGAGGAGCATCAGGATAGCCATAAGCACCAGGATAGCTGGGGTAGTAGAGCCAATGCTTAGGATAGCCATAGGGATTCCAGAAACGCTCATCTGCACCAGGAGGTTTAGCTGTTGTAGCAGCAGTTGATGGGTTGCTAGTAGTAGTAGCAGTATTCAGGTCAGGAGTTTTTGGGTCAGGAGTTGTTGGGCCAGGGGTGGGGCTCCTGAGAGGGGGACCAAAATAACCAGGATAGCCAGGATAGAACAGCCAATTCCTGGCATGGCCATAGGGATTCCAGAAGCGCTCATCTGAACCAGGAGGATTAGCTATTGTAGCAGCAGTTGATGGGTTGGTAGTAGTCGAAGCAGTAGTAGTTGTTAGGGCAGGTGTTGCTGAGGCTGGGGTGGCACTCTTGGGAGGGGGACCAGAATAACCAGGATAGCCAGGATAGAAGAGCCAATTTCTCCCATGGCCATAGCGATTCCAGAAGCGGTCATCTGCAACGGAAGGTTTAGCTGTTGTTGCAGCAGTGGTGGTTGGGTTGGTAGTAGTTGTAGCAGTAGTAGTTGTTGTGGCAGGAGTTGCTGGGCCAGAGGTGGGGCTCCTGAGAGGCGTACCAGAATAACCAGGATAGCCAGGATAGAATAGCCAATTCCTGCCATGGCCATAGGGATTCCAGAAGTCATCATCAGCACTGGGAGGTGTTACTGTTGCAGCAGGTGCTGTTGGGCTTGTACCTGTTGTAGCAGAAGTGGGGCTCCTGGGAGGAGTGCCAGGATAGCCAAGATAGAAAGGCCAAAACTGATTCCCAGGATATGGAAAAGGATATTCCACTGGTGGGATGGGATGAACTGGTGGAAGCTCTTCATCAGTAGGTAAAGGAGTGGTGTCTAGTGGGCAGGAAAGTGTCACCTCTCCATTACTGTACAACACAGACAAGAGCCTTTCTTCACCCTGTAAAACAAAGACAAAGTAAATATATAAAAAAAAAAAAATAAAATAAAAAAAAAAAAATAAAAAAAAATAAAAAATCACATAATACTGAGGATTCTTGGAAGATTTTAAGTAAATAAAGGGAACATAACATACCTCAATTTGCCAACATTTGCTCGTATATGGAGCAGTGACAATCCATTCACTTGGCACAGCCTCTAGGGTGAACCCACAGGTGTCACAGGCTTGGGCCAGAGGCTGCCATTCTCCATTCACTTGAAAAAACAACAGAATTATTGGAATCAAACCATCATCCAGACAGGTTTTAATGAAATTAATAAAATTGTTCACAGAAAAGCTGATTTCAAAGCTGGTAACACCATTTAAACAATTGTACACCACTTCAATACATTATAAAAAGAAAGTTAGCTAAATACTTAATCCCAACTGACTAACCAGTGTTTTATAAAGGAAACAACTACATATAGTAAAAAAAAAAAAAAAAAAAAATCCTACCAAAAAGACGTCCTATTTTTTCTAAGATAAGTATTGCTTATATTAACAATACCAGTTACTACTGAGAGTACAACTGGTACTGGGTGTGCCTCTCCTGACTGTCTGTGTAGGAAATCCAAACTTGGGGGGAATGTTCCAGCTGAAATTTCCTACTTAAAACTGGGAAATTCCAACATCTGAGTTCAAACGGATGCAGCATCAAGCTCACCTTTCACTTTGAGGGAATCCACAGAGTTGCCAACTTGAATTACCATTGCAGAAAGGGTACAAGAGACTGTAAGAAAAAGAGCTTCCACAGGACAACCCATTTTCACTGGCACTCCCCACAAGCGTAATGGCAGGATGTAATTATCCCCCTGTCAAAAACAATTCGAGAACATGCTCGTATGCTACAGACACATGAACCAAGCATTTCAAATGCCACGGGGGAAAAAAAAAAAAAAAAAAAAAAAACACACACACTACAACGTTTAAGTTTACAACACATAAGTTTACTTTAGGGGCCTAATGTATCATTTGACCACTTCTTGAATCCTCATTACCTCTTGTGTCATATGACAGCCATCATACTTGGCAACAAGGAAGATATCTCTGCGTGCCCTCTTCACCGATAAGCCACAGTCGGCAGGCATTTCAGATAGCGGCACTGGGGTCTTCCCATCTATTTAACACAAAGCTTGGTTGTACATCACAACAGACAAGGAGTTCATTGAATAATAGGTAAAGCAGGACAGGCCCATATTGAGACAGTGGTGGCTCAGTGTTTAGAGCACCAGGTCATTGAGAAAGTTGGGGGTTCGTCACTAGGATTTGGGAGACCCTTAATCCATACTGCAACTTTAACGATGTCAATGTGGGTCTTCTGAGTGTACAGGTGCTGGTCAACGAATTAGAATAATTTGAAATAGTGCAATCATGAAATTCTTTGAATGCATTTTTTGTGCAGAAAGCAAATCAGGTGTTCACCGCACCTGTCCTACTCGTTAGACTAAATCACAGAACTCGTTACCTGGAAAAAAATTTGCTCAGCTGAGCTTTCCAAAAGGTCCATTTAGGCCATTTAACTGTGACACTGTTGTTTTATTGAATTAGAATAATGGAGAAACCGTTTCATTGAATTAGAATAAATGCTCGAATTTTTGTTTTCTGTGAAGAGTGTTCACTGTGCAGTATAAAGTCAGGGTTGAGTAGAATTTCTAAGTTGTAAAATCAATCATGGGTAAGCAGCGCGACCTCTCAACCGGAATAGTGGCTCAAATTCAAGCCCTTCGCCAACAAGGCTTGACCCAAACTAAAATTGCTGAGCAGCTCGGCATCAGCCAGTCTTCCGCCTGCAAAGCTCTCAAGAAAAACTGCAGCAAGCGCACCAACTGATCCGGCGTCCGAAAAACTTCTGCTCGTGACAACAAGCAGCTGAGAAAGATCGCAGTCAGCAACCGGTTCAAGTCCACTTCCGAGCTCACCGACTTGTGGAACAAGCAGACCGGCGCTGACGTCTCCAGATCAACCACTTACCGTCGTCTGCGCGAACTCGGCTTCAAATCTCGCGTTCCAGCAGTAAAACCGATGCTGAACAAGAAACAAATGGAGAAACGGCTGAAGTGGGCCAAAGAACACGGCGAGTGGACTGCTGAAGACTGGCAGAAAGTGGTCTTCAGTGACGAATCACGCTTCTGCATCTCCTTCGGTGACCAAGGTCCTCGTGTCTGGCGTCGTGGTGGCGAAACCTACAACCACGAGTGCGTGAAAAGATCCGTCAAGTTTCCCCAGAGCGTTATGGTCTGGGGATGCATGTCCGCTCGAGGTGTAGGGAAACTCTGCTTCCTCAAGAAGACTGTCAATGCTGCCGTATATCAAGATGTTCTGGAAACGTTCCTGATTCCGACTGTTGAGGAACAGTTCGGCGAAGAAGACTTCTTATTTCAACAGGATCTTGCACCGGCTCATGCGGCAAAGTCGACCAAAGATTGGTTCACTGAAAAACAGCTTGAAGTTTTGGCATGGCCGGCCAACTTGCCTGACCTCAATGTCATTGAAAACCTTTGGGCCATCGTCAAGCGGAAAATTCGCGACAGAAAGCCTACTACGCTGGACCAACTGAAGCAGAACATCGCCACTGCCTGGGAAGCTGTGAGTGCGGAAACTTGCGACAAGCTGGTCAAATCGATGCCGCGGAGACTTCAGGCAGTCATACAAGCCAAGGGGGCAGCCACAAAATACTGAGAAAGTGATGATTGTAATATTGTAAAATTATTCTAATTCAATGAAACGGTTTCTCCATTATTCTAATTCCATAAAACAACAGTGTCACAGTTAAATGGCCTAAATGGGCCTTTTGGAAAGCTCAGCTGAGCAAATTGTTTTCCAGGTAACGAGTTCTGTGATTAGTCTAACGAGTAGGACAGGTGCGGTGAACACCTGATTTGCTTTCTGCACAAAAAATGCATTAAAAGAATTTCATGATTGCACTATTTCAAATTATTCTAATTCGTTGACCAGCACCTGTACTCAATAGTGTATATGTGTGTGTTCAAGGCAAGATGATTTAAAGGCGGAGACCAAATTCCATCTGTGCCCAGAACAAGTATGTTGTATATGGTTGTCTTGTCTAAAACAAGACTAATACTGTGCTCTATTCATGTTGGAACTAGAAATTAAGTTACCCAGATTTTAAACAAAGATAATTGTGTACAATTTCAAAACATTTTCAAAAACATTTAGCTTTGGACTTTGGCATCCATTTTGGTGAATCCAGCCAAAATGTGCCACTATTTCCCACGTTAGCATAGTTAGCAATAGTAGTTAACAATGCATTGCACAGTATTTTGCACATCCAAACACCATGGAAGCATGTACATTATAAATAGTTAGGCAGAAAAAACTGGAGTATCCCTCACCTCTCTCAACCAAGAAGTCAGGTACTCGCTTTCCCAGCATCCTCAAGGTCATGGAGTCATTATCACACTGCACAGAAGGCCTCAACTGGTGGAGTTGTTGCTCAGCAAGCGTGTACCCCACTGGCACACAAAAGAAAACCATCACTCACTAGTATTAAAGCAAATGATTTTGGTATTTATGGAAGTAGGCTAAAAGGAAATTGGTCAGTTGTCTGCCAGTGGTAATGAAGTGTATAGTATGATGTTTTTGCAGCATTTGTGGAAGCTAATAATAATACATCTGATAAATAACAATAAAAAGGCAATACAGACAATCAATATGTAATCATAAAAGTAAGAACCACGGATTAAGTATGATTACATTGCCTCGAACTGCATCATGTGTCTTTAAGGCAATTATTCTTTTGGTAAGTAAATGAAAACAAAATAGCCATATATATACAGAAAAAAGGACACTGTAATAATAAAAAGTGTTTTGTTGCAACACCATGTCATAGAGGGTTAAAAAAAAACAATATTATAGTGTTAGTTTTTTTTTCTAGTGTGTTCTGTCTATGTACTCCTGAAATACATGGGTACCATGGGATTTTAAATAATATGTATGTACCTCTAGTTGCTTTATAATTGATTTAATATACTAACTAGATCACTAAAACATTAGATAAAAAACTAAGTTTGGGTATTTTTTATAAACTTTACCTTCTGCCTCAGGCTGATCAGCTTGGTATCCATCAGTATCTCCTAAATCTCCAGCCCCACCTTTAGTTTCATTAGAGAAAAACTTTCTCTGATTTCCAACAAATATTGTGCCATGTCTGATCACTCTCTCCTGTGGTTTTGTAGGAATCGTGTGAAGACAGAATGCTGCTGAGCTCAGGGTTGTTGCCACTGTTAGAATGTGCAGCTGATTTCTCTTCCACATTTTCTCGTTGTATTTTTATGTATCGTATTAAATTGTATTAAGTTAGGCCTCGACACAAAGCAGGCCATAGGCATATAAATCTGCCGAGACTTAACTCTTATCACCTGAGACGAAATACACCGCGCAGTATATCAGTTATTGCACTCAGCTGTGACCAATTACTTAATTTATATGCGCGTATACGCACGATATTACGGTAAACACAGGCGCAGCGGTAAAATACGCAAATGCGCAAAAAGAAAGTATGGGAAATCCCACATTATATATATATATATATATATATATATATATATATATATATATATATATATATATATATATATATATATATATATATATTAAGGTAAACAAGTGACATTTAGGTTTTAAGAGATAAAGTATACAGTGAAACATGTAGAAATATTTAATTTAAATATAGAGGACATCTACTATATCAGTCAAAAGTTTGGATACGCCTTTTTCTTTTCTTTTTTTCTACATTGTAAATGAATACTCAAGTCATCCATCCAATAAAGAAACACACGGGCCATTGTTATTAAGCACAGTGTTGACCTAATTACAAAAGTAAGATATGTAATTTAAAAGCATTATTACAAACTACTTGGAACACTGAAAAAATAGCATTTACCTGTGTACAGTCTCTAACTATAAACTTTACCATAAAAATTAATTAGCCGCCATTTAGCTATTTTTCATGTTTTTGCTGATGATTGCTAAAAAAAAAATCCTGTTACTTTAATTCCTGTTACACAAAACATCAAAAGTAACAGGAATGACTGCCAGTAACAGGAGTGTTTTTTTTGTTATAAATATTCATTATTGAAACATGCAGTCAACCATTTCTTTAAAATAGTTTTGTAACCATCTTCATAACAAAGGAAACCTTGTAAAAAGTATAACTGCCTGAGTTTGACCAGTTCATATTTTGAATAGTTAAGTACATGTGTTCTTAGATTCAGAGTTGAAAAAAAGTTTAATTTGGAAGAGATACAACAAGCAAATGGCACTCATTTGGTGGAATGGCCCACATAAGGAATGTCATGTAGTAATTTAAAAGGGTTAAACAAACCAAATTACCAAAAAACATTTTGGTGGGACTTATCTGAGGGGTTTCTGAGGTAACGCTCATAAACTTATCCTGTGCAACAGAGGAAACCCTCTGACTTTTTTTCCTGGGGCGGTCCTGATGAGAGCCAGTTGATGGTCTTTGCAACTGCACTTGAGGATACTTTCAAACTTTTCCAGATTTGACTAACTGAACAATTTTATAAAACATTTAATAAAATATGGTAAAATCATACAATGAGACTTGCTAAGCAATCAACAATCTTTGTCAGTCATGTGACTCTGCACCCCAGACCAATCAACAAGCTCGTCATATACTTGTATAGTATATATGGTTTAATTTTTGAAAATAATTGGACATAGGCCCTCTAGCACTTTCACTGCACCCCACTTGTTTAGAGAAACACACTGAACATCTAATAAACAGATTTATTGCACCATATCTACATTATATTGCCATTTCAATTCAAATGAAATTCCACCAAAAATAGGTTGAAGAAAATTTTTTATTAAGTTCTGCTTTCAACTTTGGTCACAATACAAAGCTGGAATTATGAAAAAAAAAAAAACTTCATAAAATGCTCGTTATATATATATATATTTTAGTTTACACACTAACACATGAATAAAGATCAATCTCAACGTTCAGTGTTAATTAACAAAACAATATAAGAATTACGGAAAAAATGATGTAATTAATAAAGTGCTGTTTATACATATTTTTACTTTCATAAAATGAATGTATGTACATTTGTAAAATGAAACTGTTCCCTAGAACTGAGACCATGTACAGTTACACCAGAACTGCATGCATGATTTATATACTTTCTATATAAAAGAAACAAATTCTGTCGAGTTAAAGTGCCACAGACAGCTTAAAGTCTTAATTCTCTTTTAAACTGCCTTTACGTACAAAAATTACATATCTTAAAGGTCCATTTTAAATAATGTAAACGCCACTACCCACATTCTTCAATGAATGATTTACATTGACATGAACTTTAAGTAGCACTTCCACTAGTTCAGAGTCAAACATTTCTGACAACAACAAACATGGCGATAGAGTAAAAGGTTGAGATAATTTACTAATATCTAAAAAAGACAAAGGATGCAATGGGGGTTTAGAAAAAGTTCCGCCTTCATTTTTTTGTCATGTCCATATGGAAGTGGTCATGTTTCACTTGAACTCCTGGCTAAACTGCCCTCACAGTTTCCAGTGGTACTGTTGTGCTCTGCCCTTATCTGTTAGCTTTTACCTTAGTTTGTGCCCTTGCACAAATATGGATGAAATGAACACAGAACAAAGGTCCTGTCTGTATTTGAGCATAAATTAGCCTAAAAAAGGTTCACAGGTTAGTGATATCGTCACCACTTGTTATGCTGATCCAGTCACCCTCTTCCTTAACAGCTGGTATTGCAGAATTTCTCTCCCACAGCCGGATCTCACTGGTAATGTCTGGAGGAAGGAAGGTTTCTGGATCCAGCACTGCCACCTCAGGTTCCTGTGCCAACCTAAAGCACTGGGGAGAGATGGGGCATGACTCTGCATCCAGAGCCCACCTGTAGGCTATGTGGGTGGGCGTAGTTTGTGTTGCAAAATCACCTCCAGGAGCTGCTGTGGACACCTCACTCTGGGTCCAGGAAGGAGGTGGAGGGGTAAAGAGGCTCCCCATGCTTCCTAAAAGGTGTCCAAAATGCAAGGCATTGTCAATGCTTCGTCTAAGTTCGATGGGAGAGGGAGGGCATAAGTCAAACTCGATTAAAGACAAGACACAGTCACGCTCTTGCCATTCTAGACCATGAGACCACCGAGGAGCGGACTGAGAGTCATAGTTGCTGGTGCTATAAGCTCTGTTACTTGTACTGTTAGCATGGCTGTCCTTTACACCAACACTTGCATTGGCTTCATAGTTCTCAACCACTGAATTCTTGATATCTGTTCTGGATTGCTGGTACCCTGCCCAGTTATTAGGTAACAGATCAGCCCAGGCATTTTCTTGTCTTCTCCAAGGCAGGCACTTCAACACTCTGTCCCAAGAGGAAGCAAATGCGCCATTCTCAGATCGTCCACCAGCCCCTTGACCTTGATCCCGATCTCCTCTCTTAGGCCCACCTCTACTAGGCCTCCAGAAGGCCCTTGAACCCAGCAACAGCATTGAGAAGCTCCAAGACAGCTCCAGCAAGCGTGCCCAGAACTGCCCAAGCCACCAGCCCCAGCCGAACCGGCGCCAATCTCCAAGGAGCCCGTACATCCAGAGCAGGCCATGAATCTGAAGAGTGCAGCACAGCACACCCAGCAGGGCACAGACGATTAGAACCCTCCTGGCACGTTCCTCAACCCGTTTGTAGGCCCCCCATCTCGGGATAGGGGTTCTGGCGGCCGACCTAAGAGGAGGAAGGGCCCTGAAGAGAATTCCCAAACAGAGTGGAAGACCCCAGCAGATGGAGAGTGTCTGAAGCATCAGGGGTAGTGCCGGGGACAGGGTGTGGGAAAGAAGGTCAGCCCCCAGAAGAGAAGCACAGTGCAAAGTTGCTAGACCTCCAGTGACATGGGGGCGCTGAAGAGCAGGAGTCAGGAGGTTCAACCGTGTTCCTTTCAATGCCAGCAAAGCTAAGGTGACCTGTGCCCACAACAGAAGGGCAAGCGGTAAGTTGTACAGTGCTGCAAGGATTGGACGGGGCAGGATGTGCCTTGTACCATACGGGTCGACAATGAACTGAACAAATCTGAGCAAACCTGAGAGAAGTAGCAGGACATTTGCCAAAGTGAGGGGTTCACAAAAGGGTTGGCATATGCCAGATCCACCAATTACTCCCCAGAAGGCTCCGATTAGCACCAACATAAAGAAGATGGCAGAACCAAACACATGGAGCTCCCAGGCAAATGCCAGAGTGCGGCGCAAATCTTCCCACTGCAGGAGAGTGCCATTGGGGCTGGTAGGAAACACACAGGGGCCTAAACCCAAAGCACAAGGACCTGAGGGTTCAGACAGGCCTTTCTCTGTGATTGGCCCAAATATCCCACCAAACCACCTAGACTTGTCATCATCTGAAATAAGAGAGAGAGGTAGTTAGAATTCTTACAGTTTCATACCTTAGTTGATTATCCCTGATTTCTTCTTTTGTTTTATGCAAGAAAACTGGTTCTTTTCATAAAAAGGGGGATCTCTGTCACATATTCTGACATATAATAGCAGTATGTCAGTTGATCATGAAGTGTTACCTCGTGTATACATTATGAGGTGTCATCTTGTGAGTGAGGTTGAACACTAGCTAATGTGCTCATGGCAAAATAACGTGAATTATGGGAGTTAATATGGACTGATAGTGCGAGGCAGATGTATGGGTCATTCTATTTCTGTGGATAAGCATTTAACATTCCTTGATTCACAGCACTATGTGTAACAAATTCTTTACAATTCATAAGCCATTACCACGCACAGGGGATAGCTCAGTGGGTGGAAATGACTGTGACAGGTCATCTGGCTAGGATTGGCCCATAATAGATTTACTTTCTGGTGAGAACATGTACTGACCTCTAGATTTCGGCCCATCTAATTCTTCTGATCGATTGACTGAGGACAATGACCCTATAGGTGTCTGGGCCTCAGCGGCAGCACCACCAGATGTCCTATTACCTGAAACAAAGACAGATTCCATGTCTTTTGGTTTGATCTAAAAATAATCATACATACATAAGAATCATACATGACATGAACTGTAATCAAGAATAAATATTTACCTTTCTGTATTGTTGTTTTGTCCATAGGCAATACTCCTATTGCCTCTTGCTCTTGCATTTTTTCCACATGTAGAGGTTCAGGTGGTTCTCGGAATACACTGGTCATATCTGGTAACTGGTCAGCAATAGACTTGAGTCCAGAACTGGATGTACTTCCTGAGTCCTCTGTTTCAGCGTTGAAACTTGCTGTATGTATGAACTGTTTTTCCTCTGGGGCTTCTTTGTCAATTGTTTTTGCAGAGATAGTAGTTCCCATGTCATAGGAACCATCAACAGCATGGGTTTCTTCAAGTGTTCTAATGGGGGTCATTTCTTTATCTATAGCTGGTCCTACTCTAGTGGTTAAAAATACATTGCTTTTAGTGTTGTTTGTAATCATGGTTGCTTTGCTGTGAGCTGGTGCTGTGGACGGAACAGGCAGCGTGGTCGTGGCTTGTGAAACGCTGGGGTCATTTCTATTCATCATCATTATATCCTGATCATCATGATTATCATTACGGATAATCCTTTGCATGAGTATTTGTGGACCAGCCAGGAGAGGAGGGGAGTCTGTTACACTTTCCCGTAAATCTCGTTTCTCTTTACCACCCAGACCGGAGATGTTCTTCTCCATTGTTCCAGAAGATGGTGCCCTACCTCTGTTTACCTCTGTGAGATTTTCTCTCAGCCAACTTCCATTTCCAGAGCCATCACCATCGTCTGTGTTTAACTGAAGAGGCAGTAGTAACAAGTCCTTGGAGAGCCCATCAACTCCTCTTTCAGGAGCCTGTTGAATGCCTTGCGTGGTGCCAGGGGTCAGGCCAGTCTTAGTTTGACCTAAGGGCATCTTTAAGTCTGAGCTGCCTGCTGTTCTGACAAATGCAACAGCAGCTTGCTGGAACAGAGACAATCCTAACACCAGAGCCAGGAGCCAAGCTGTTGGGCTTTGGGAGTTTCGGAAGGCAGCCATGTCTTAAGGAAGCAGGGATACAAAAAAGGCATTTAGAATGATGGTTAGATAAGCAGGAAATATGCAATACCTGGCAATATATTCAGTGTAAGAAATATGTAGCATCACCACGCAGCCAGCATGTTTGGAGACTAGCACCTGATCCCCTGCTTTAAAATCATCCTAAACAAGGCATTATAAGTTGTAAGTTTGTGTATGGTTTTTATTTTTATTTCCCTTTTTGAAAAGGGACGAAAATGTACATTTACAAATTGTTCATGAGGATTACCTGTATGCTTTTAATAAAGAATTGATCACAAAAACTAAATCAGCCTAAAAACATCATACAGGGAGTGGTGAGGGAGACAGAGCTATCTACCCACCAAAGGAGAGCATGGCCAATTCCGCTCCCTCAGACTCCGGTTGCTGATGGAGAAGCAGCATAAAATGCAGCTTTTTATTCATAGCTGTCTTTTGAAAGCGCAGAATTTAGTTTAAACACTCCCAACGTCACAGTGCATGAGCCAAGACAAAAAAGCATTATAATTATTAAACACCGTTGATTTTATTGAAAAAATCAAGAAGAAAAAAAGACGCATTATCTTACACCGAATTATCAAAATGATAAGTGCCTGCTGCAACTCAACAAGACTTATGTGATTTTATTATGACTTTGGAAAGTGTAACTGTAACTGTGAAATAATGAAATAGTGAAATAGTGAACAGATTTTTTGAAGAGTCATTTATTGTGAAGCAGGCATTGGTCTGGTCACATATCTCTTTCTTAAACATGATTCCCAAAGGGACCCAAAATGTGGCACCTTTTTCAAGACTTTAGAACTTTGTATGGCATGTGTTTAAACTTAAAAAGATTCTTCATTTGTTTTTATTTGTGAAAGATCATCTACGGCTTTGGTATTGTCTCAAAGAACCCTTACAGTAATGATATTTTAAATAGTAAGGTATCATACAACTCATAATTCACAAATAAATGTTACCAAGAACCTACTGTGGTGGGGTGCTTTAAAGCAGACTGACCTTTAGTCAGCGATGAAGGCTGTTGAAGAGTAATTAATAAAGACTACATATAAACAAAAGCCCCAGACAAGACCTCTGAATCCACTCTTATCAGATATTAAGTTCAATAGTGTACACGCCTCCATGTTTTACTCACCTGAAGATTTGGCAGCAGCTCCAAAAGTCCTTGGCAGCTCCAGAACTCTTCAAATTGTAAATACACTGTAACCTCTCTGCAAAAACAGAAATCGAGTGATGCCCGAATATGACATGTCACCGTCTCGCTCTCAGGAATGATGCCTAGATCAAAGTCCCTCTGACGTTGTGCCGTAATCTTTTCACCATCTGGTTCATGCTTTGTGAGATCAGTGCCCTAGAACCAGCTCCTGCAATGTAGGTTAGTGATCGTCAGGTGCTGCAGCATTCAATACTTTTAGCACTTTACAGCTACATATACCATCATGGAACTGCAGATGATGGTAAGTTGCAGGGTCCAGTAAAGGCAGGCATTCTCCTGTTGTGTTGTCTTCCTTATCTCTTGCTCTCTGATCTGCTCACAGCTGCAGAATGCTAATCTGCTCAGTTTAAAGGATTTCTTTAAGACCATCAGCTTTGCACTGCACCAGCCTGCTTTCATGACAAAGCAGAGACTATGAAGTTAATGATGACCTATGTTCAGTTATTTTATGACTACTACGATTATTATGTGAACTTTGATGTGCATGTATATGCCAAAAGACGTTAGACAGCAGTATGTAAACTAATCGTAAGTGAGATGTTATCTTCAGAGTGTAGCTGAATGCTGGTCAGCGTGCTCAAGTGTAGCCTGAAGGTTGGTGCCAGATGGATGGGACATTCCATTTCCGAAGTTTGGAAGTGTTAGCATTGAACATTCCTTAATCCACAATGTTACACATGCACAGAGAATACATCATAAGCCCTTTTCGGGCGCGATTAGTTTCTCAGGAGGACATCTGTGAAAAATATTTAATACTTCTACTCTGTGATAAAACTTTGCATCTGGCCTGCAATTGAAAAACAGGAGGACCAGTGAGTTTTTTGGCTTGCTGGTCACATGACATCGCGTTCAGTAGCTCCTCCATGTCCACTCGTTGTTGGATCTCCGTGGAAACGCGCACCCAAAGTGTAATTGCGGTGCATGGCAGTGGACAAATAGCTATTTTATCAAACGCGAGGTGGCGAAACGAAAAATTTTGGGATCACCATGGAGTTCAGTGAAAAACATTAGGTAATTCAGCCTGTAATTTTCTCAGTGGACGTCTGAGAAAAACAAGTACATGGTCATTCCAGATGGGACATGCCATGGGACATGACACTCGTTTCGTTTCGTGTGAGTGTCTTTTTGGGAGAAAAACTTGTGTACTATCATACTTATCACAATATTTACTACCTGTCTGTTCTAAAAAACTGCATGTTTTGCAACATTCTCAGTGATTTTTTTACTCAGGCACCACGTTTTAAGAGATGGCCAAATTGAATAATGAAAAATGGACATACGTGAAAATTACATATATATATACAATATATATAATATATATACAAAAGATACAATCTGCTCTGCTCTGGAGTGACGATCACATTGAACTTACTAGTATATTGATGGATGAATCTGGGTTTGGTGAATGCCAGCAGGGCACCATCTACTGGACTAAATAGTTCGAACAGCAAAGAGTCAGTGGAGGAAAGATAACAGTCTGTGGCTTTTTTTTTTTTTACAGTTTGGGCCTAAAAATCAATGATTATTTCTAGTTTATTTTAAAGACATTTTAAGATAATTACATGCTTTCAACTTTGGGCAACATTTTGTTGAACTGGAAATAAATTAGATTTTTGCATGGTGCAGAATAATTTTCTGCAAATAAATGCTCAAAATTGACAAAATTGTATTTATAAATTGAGAGAAACTAATTCAGAAACTGAAGTGGTATTTATTTATTTTTCCAGAGCTGTATGATGTACATGTACTGCAAATGCAGGTTTCAGATTATTAGCTTTTTAAAAACAGTTCTATTATGCTGTTGCCAAAATGTGCACCACATTTTCCATGCCTTTTACCTTTAGACATAAACAGTGTGTAAAAAATTATTGAAATGTTAATAAAGTTCAGCATTTCAAGAGCTTGTCAACAAATGTGTTAATAGGCCAACAGTAAAAGCCAAAACATGCTTTAGCTGTGAGCTAAAATGCTGTTACAGGCTCATATTAGCTGTGTACTGAAGTTCCTGGTGAAGTTGTACAACGATATCAGTGACAAAATTTCTGGCCGGGGTCACTGTAGGGTTAAGGGATTGAGTGTGGGAATTAACTCTTTCGTAGGCCACACTGTTTAAGCGGAGTGCACTTGTATTACACAAATCCACCGGTCCACCTTAAGAGCTCAGGCAGGCAGCGTTTTGCAGCGCGAGCAGGGGGAGGCCCTCACACACACATGCCTAGCGCTTTAAGGCGGACTGGAGCAAATACAGCCCCACTTAAAGGCACATACACGCCGAAATTAAGCTCAATGGCTGACTATGGGGAATTGCACTCATATGAAAACGAAACAAAAAACGTGTATAACATTAGCATTTAAGAATAATGGAGATTTTTTTTCTTTTTGCAAAAATGTAAGCTAAAATAAGTATTTAAATCAAGAATTATTGTAAAAGAACAGATTTAACACAAAAAATAAACAAATAATTTAGATAAATTAACGAATAGTGTTAATAATAAAGTAAAAAATTGGACTGGCTACTATGGATAGAAAAAATATCACTTAAAAAATAAAATAATACAAATACATAACCCATAGCTTTATATGACAGTAATTACCCCCAGTTTATCATAACACTTAATTTACTACCCTGCTTAGATTCATACAAGCACAGGGTTTCAAGATGTCAACTACATTGCAACTTTGAGTATTTGTACAATAGGCATCCAAACAAAACTACTGAGGTCCAACTAATAGGGAAGTGCTAGTAGTGAATTGTGTATTTGTATTTTTTTTTTCTTTTATTTAACAACTAATACAATTTACAGTTCGTTATAATAAATTCCTCATACAGTTATTGCTCAGAGAAATAAATAGTAGAATAAATAGGCAGATGGGCAGGCATCTTCCACATGCCAACTGAGGGAACTTACACGGCCCTATTTCTCTCCACTGTTCTCAGTGCTGTCTGTCAATTAAGGACCAACGTTTTTGGACCAACCTCAATCAAAGTTTTGGCACCTCAAATTTGTGGCAAAGCTTTGCTGACGCAGCTTTATTAATCAAACACATTTGCATTTTCCAATTAAGCCAACAGTTTTTTTTGGTGTTTTTTTTAATACAGCACTGAGCCAAAAGATTGTGGATGCAACTCTATTAAACAATACTAGAACCCCAGACTTGAGTAAAAGTACAAAGTACAAGTGCTCTACCAAAAAAGTGACTTGAGTATTTTTGACCACAAGTATTGTGTTATGTAGTTATAACAGAAAGCAGAGGAAAGTTTGAATATCATCTTGCAGGCAGGCAGCTGAGCAAAAGGCAGAATGAGAGCGGGAGCGTACCATCCACCGCTGTTTTTTTATTTTGCAATTTATATGTAGATATTTGAGTAAAATGAACATTGTTGTTTCATTCTATAAACTACAGACAACATTTTTTTCCGAATTCCAAATAAAAATATAGTCATTTGGAGCATTTATTTGCAGAAAATGAGAAATGGTCAAATTGACAAAAAGATGCAGAGCTTTCAGACCTCAAATAATGTAAACAAAATGGCTTGTGATCATCCATCTTTCTCTTGTTTATATTTTTATCCAGAGGTTTTCAATTCGGTAAAATCAAAGAAATACATAATTTTTAAGTGGTTTCTTTTTTTTCTTTCAGAGCTGTATTTTTGGTGTTTTTGAGCAGCACCACTGCAGCCTGAAGAGGGAGCTCCAGCCCCTTCCCCGCCTCCACTGAAGCGGCGCTCTCCTCACACCACAGTCCGGGGTCCCGCACTTTCATAGAAGGGCCTACTTCCGTCAGCCCGCCGCTCTTAAAAAGCTGTATTTGTGTAAAAATATATATTTATAAAGATATTCGGCTTTTCCTTTCCGCTCGGGAGACCCGGGAGGCTCGTTTCTCCGTTTCCTAACACGGTAGGACTCTCCGCGGGCGAGCCGGCGGCGCGGTTTAACGCTGTGATTAATGTGGAGCTACAGCAAGCACACGTCACTGCATTTATTTGGTATTGTTTGCAGCTCCTAAATGGGAGAAAAGGGCACTTTGGGCCGGTTCTGACTCGGTATCTGCAGAACCACCCGGACCACACGTGCGCTGTGAGGATTATATGCGGGCTTTGGTGTGGTTTTAGTTTTTGAACGGCGTGTTTTGGCGGAAATTGGTTGGGGTTTTATTTAAGGTAGCATGGCGAGATGCGCGGCCGTGGCGGCTGCTCTGGGTTGCTAAGCTAAGCTAGCGAGTTCGTTAACGATAGGTTAGCTAGGCTAGCCTGCTTATTAAAATAGCTTGCTAGGGTTTTTGTAGCTGTGTATTCGGCGTATTAATATGTTTTATATGTAGTTAAAGCACATATTTATACTGTGAGGTTTTGCAAATGCTTTGTATTTATTTGTACAGACAGTTAATGCTAGCTAGCTAGCCATAGCTAAAGCTAGTTAGCTGCTTTGTAGCGTTCCCTTGTCAACCATGGGCATCTAATAACGCCAGCTAACAGCTAGCTAACCTACTGTTATTATTATTTTGGTAAGAATGTTTTAACATGTATTAGACATCTATTACATATATGACCACCATAAAAATAATGTAGCACTAAAGTTATATACTAGCTATTTGAAACCCTGGCATTTTCATCCATTCTTGCAGACAGTAAGGCAGTAATTGTGCAGGATTGCTAATGTGAATGGAAGGTTGAGATCTCTCCAAGGGAGGATTCGGGTCGGTCTCAAATCGCTGGCCCATGTTCCCTATATAGTGCGCTTCTATAGGCCTTGATGCATACAGCTCTGGAAAAAAGTTAAGAGACCACTTCAGTTTCTGAATCAGTCTCTCTGATTTCGCTATGTATAGGTATATTTATAAATAAAATGAACATTGTTGTGTTATTCTATAAACTATGGACAACATTTCTCCTAAGTTCCAAATAAAAATACTGTCATATTGAGCATTTATTTGCAGAAAATGAGAAATGGCTGAAATAATAAAATAGACGCAGAGCTTTCAGACCTCAAATAATGCAAAGAAAACAAGTTCATATTAATAAAGTCTTATTAACAATTTTGGTGGAATAACCCTGGTTTTTAATTAGTTTTCATGCATCTTGGCACTGCTTTGGGTTTTGTTTTCATTTTCCATTTGTTGATTTTATTTGTCAAAATTATACAAGTACACAGTTTTAGTTTCTTCCTTGCTATAAAACATCTGATTTAAATGAAATCATTTAATTAAAAATGATTGTTGAAATGTATACTCTATATATTCACAGGGACACCCAAGCTTTTAAAAAACTTTATCTTTAATCTTGAAAAATATATCTTATGCCATAGAGCATTCATTTGTTCAAGCGAAGAAAGTATTAAAACATTTGAGAATTTTACAATTCTTCAAATATTTTCACTAGGGCTGGGAGAAAAAAGCTAAATACAAATGTTGAAATAAAATGTAAAGGAAACAATAGCTTGCACACCACTTTTTAAATGGTGCTGTGTGTTTAAAATAGAAAAAAGTTGCAATCGAGAATGTCTTATATATTTGAAGAATGTTAAGATTCATTTTTTGTTTTACAATTTTGCACAACCCTAATTTCCACATACGTAAATTTTTTGCCTTGATACTTATTAGAGAGGCTCTGTAAATAAAGGCTTGCTTATATGCTAAAATATTTTGATCTGTCTAATAAGGATTCAAGAGTTTGCCCCTCCTTAGTACTGGCAGTATGACCTCAAATATATTATGATTAATTAAACAGTATTTTTGCTACAACACACAGAGTGTTATTGCCAAAAGTAGTACAATACTTTTTTTTAAAGAAAAAACATAGCACTAAAATTACAAAATGAATTTAGTTAGAGGTTCTGAATGTTGGCTTTGTTTACTTTCCAGATTGAGTGCCCATCTCTACTGTGCAGACAATTAAATAAGAACTTGATATGTCCATTTAAGAATCAGTTGGTAATTGTTTATAATTCAGAACAGATGCAGTATTCCAAAGTGCAGCAATTAGAGACTCATTCTTTTTTATGTGCTCTTTGCTTAGATGACTGTGGTTCTGTTTTGTAGAACAGTAGAATGGATTCTCACTTTGAGCTGTGAAAATGACAGTACAGTGGGTGTTTACTCTTCAGGAAGCAAGCAGCTAAATGAATGATTGCTTAGTGTTTCATGTCTTTGCTTCCATTGGTTTTCAAATGTCCTGACACTGGTCTCACTGCCTCTTTCTAGGTTCCTGCCGGTGCAAGGTGGATTGACCTGTCATGAATGAGCCGATTGAAGGCGGTGCGATCTCGTTTGACGAGTATGTGCGACAGAAGGCACGAACCGTGCCTCAGCACCGCATGAAGGAGTTCCTGGAGTCACTGGCCACCAAAGGCCCTGAGGTCCTGCAGGAGTTCAGCCAGCAGACCAGTGGCACTACCACTACCATGGTTTACCAACAGGGGGCCAACTGCATCTACACTGACAGCACAGAGGTGGCAGGATCATTGCTGGAGCTGGCATGTCCGGTAAGAGAATGACTCTTTATGTATATCTTCCCTTATAGAGGTTTTGTAATTATGGTATATAAACCAAGATAAATGTTGTACAGTGGTCAAAAGAAATTGTGAAAAAAAATCATATACATACTAGGATACTCTGTAAAACCCCAAGTTTCTGATCTTCTTAATTGTGTGTTTGTGCAGGTGCAGGTGACATCTGCACAGATCTCACCACAACTGGCTGCAGCTGTGCAGCAGGCATCTGAGCAGCAGATTCAAGTCCAGGTTAGATTGCTTCTCTTTTGGCTTGTTCATTCATTACTCATGTTTATTTAAGAATTGATATACTCTTGCATTTCTTGTCTTTTGATTTATAGGTGTGTAATGAGACAGACAGTATGCATAGTGTCCATGTAATGATATACAGTTGGGCTGCATAATATTGTTTGTTGTAGAATGAATGGTCTATGCTATTATATTAATAACTCCCGTATGTATCAGAGATTTGAGTAAAAAATAAATTGTGTTGTGCAGGTATATGTCATGGAATACATTTGTATCAAGCAAGCTAAAGCATTATATTTAATTAAATATACTAGGGCTGGGGCGACGCATCGACATAATCGACGTCATCGATTACAAAAATACATCGATTTGCATAACGTGCGTCGGCGCGTCGTAAACATGGCGGCGCCTGTGGAGAGCATTAGAGGTTAGATCGGGCCCAAAAATTCCAACTGGCTGTTTTCGGGCTGTTTTAATGAGCGAAATATGATCAGAATTATGTTAATTAACACGGTAACATAGAAGCATAGAACTATTATTTAATTAAAATGATTTTTAAGAACAGCTAAACACAGTTCTGCAAGTCAAACGCGGAGGAGTTCACGTGCGAGAGAGAGAGAGAGAGAGAGAGAGAGAGAGAGAGAGAGATTTGCTTGTTCTACTCACAGGTGAAGGTTCTCTTTGATCTCCTCGTGCTCATATTCTAGTCCCATTCATAATTCTGCAGCTCCCTCAGTGTTTTCTGCCGTATTTTGCGGCTAGCGCGAGCGCTTACAACTGACACCGCGGACCGCGAGGTGCCGCCGCGTTTGTGCCGAATCCGACTCTCTGCTGAATCTGACTCCCGCTTCGCGGACAGAATCGGCACAACACCCCCGCTGTAGAACTGCGGTAGTGAAAACAGCGCTTATAAATAAATTAGTTTAGTTTCACTTTCAGTTTTCGTTATTTTTTTTTTAAATAAAAATATAATTAAAAAACAGACGCCTACATCTCGGACTATTTTCTGGAGCCCGGGTCGGATTTACGGGCGGGCCTCGGGTCATGTCGGGTTCGGGCAGAGAATCTAAGCTCTAGAGAGCATGGACTCCGGAGAGCAATCTCCAGCTACAAAAAAACGCCAGCGGGCATCTAAAGTTTGGGAGCATTTCACGCAAAAGGGCAACAATGTGGTCCTCTGCCATACGTGCAAAAGGAGCACTTGAAGCGCAAACATCCAGGAGCACTATGTCAACAGGGTCACACAGTAAGTTACCGTTTACATCAGGGTCTCCGCGGGTGTCCTTAAAAAGACTTAAGGCTGTCTACCAAAGGTTTTAAACCTGCCACAGGCAGAAATTATACATTTTTGGTTTATATTTGTGCATGGCATTTCGCAGTTTCCAGAAACAGTAGCATTATTCATAAGTTCAGGTGTTTAGCTAAGCTAGCTGCCTTAAGTTATTTTAGCTAGCGCCGTCGGCGCTGCGGTGTCACACCGTTTTCTGTCACCGTCGGAATTTTGTGACCAGTGCTCACGGTTATGAGCGTTCATTGGCAAAACGGAAGCTTTCTATACCTACACCTTACCCTCAGCCCTAAACTGAACCGTTTTGGCCAGTCGGGGTAAACATTAGAAACGAACACGTTTCGAATCGGCCAGTGCACCGGTCTGCTGAGAACTACTTGCCAGTGGTCACAAAATCTAGCGGTCACAGAAAACAGTGCAACACACGGTTGTGGTGTATGGGAGCTTATCCATTTTTAGCGTTATAGATCTAAACAACGTGCTGTACATGTAAGTGATTATAAGTGTGGGGTTTGGTTTAGTAGGCTTGTGTTGTTGTTGTTGTTGTTATTATATATAAATATAGTAATTTATCGTTTGCTTTAAAACGTAAAATAATTATTTAAATATGTTTCTCAATGAATAGATTAGTCGACTAATCGAAAAAAATAATCGTTAGAATAATCGTTTAAAAAATAATCGTTAGGGACAGCCCTAAAATATACCTTACATGACCTTGCACATCCTGCAAGGTGTGATGGTAATTATTGAGCATGCACACATTGCAATGATTATACTGTTATATATTGTGTGGTTATATATTCTACAGCCCTATTATGCAATATTTTAAAGTACAGATAGTTTTCTTTCAAAGTAATAGTACAGCAAGTTCAAATCATTTGTTTTGGCTCTATACTGATAACAGTATGAGCTATGTTTTCATTTGTTTAACACGTTCAGATATATGAAATTCTGAACTGTCTTCTAATTTCCATTTACTTTTAATATCAAGCCTGAATGTATTAATTTTATTGCCAAAACAAAATAATTGACCTTGCTGTCCTAATAAGAATAAGGGAGTGAAATGTTAAGACCTCTGTAATGATATATCTGATGATGCTAATAAGATTTTAATAAGTTTCTCTTTTCCTTCCACAGGTGCAGATCCAGGGCGAGCAGGGTCAGACGGTTGGTCAGGTGCTGCAGGTGGCTTCTCCTACTCAGCAGCAGCTACAGGGAGTGACGACACAGCTGGTGCAGCAGGGGGAGCTTACAGAGGAACAGCAACAACAGGTATAGAAGACAAAATACATACATTTGCAGACATACAGAACTAAATATTGTGACATGTTTATGGTATTTGTCGTGCTACCCTTTTTTAATTTATTTTGTTTTAGGACCTTTTTTGTTAAACCTTTTGACACTAGCTCCTAAAACTTGCTTATACATCCATTTATGTTTTTGAATGTGCATTGCAAACAGGGAATTGTGTCCAGGAAAAACACATGACTGAAGATGTGCAACATGTAATAAGATAGGACTCAAAAGTAACAACAGAAAAAGTAGGGTAGAGAAAAGCAATGGGGTTCTGAGTGGCTCATCAGCAGTTTAGCCCAGGTTGTGTATTTTTGTAATGTGTTGACAAAACAAAAATGTTGTGTATATTGTTTATTTTGTAAAAATGAACATATGTGATTAAGAGACAACATCTGCATCTAAACTCTGCATCTGTATCAGCTCCAGGCGCAGTTGGTGGCAGCAGTAGCTGGAGGACAGCAGATCCAGATCCAGACAGTGGAGACGCTATCTCCCCCACATCAGCAGGGTTCTCCTCGCGAGGCCGAGCGACGGCCAGGAGCCTCGTCATCCGTCCTGCAGCCGGCAAAGAAACGCAAAGTGGACGTCCCCACAGTGGTGTCGTACTCTCTACCCCAGGGCCAACAGTTGGCCACAGTGTTAGCCATCCCACAGGGCCAACAACAGGGCTACCTGTCCCTGCGGCCTGACTTGCTCACTGTGGACAGCACTCACCTGTACAGCGCCACCGGCACCATCACAGGCCCGGCAGGAGAAACATGGACAATCCCCGTGTATTCGGCCCCGCAACAGCAGGGCGTGGCCCACATCGCAATCCCACAGGAGGCCTACAGCACCGTACAGGTGCAAGCGTCACCCGCAACACAGGACAAAGATAAGGACAAGATGATGGCCCAGGCGGCTGGTGCGGTGGCTGTGCCTGTGTCCGGTGCTGGGGTGACCACACAGGAGGAAGTGGTGCACTCGCTTTTTCCAGCACAGTTTATGAATGGAAATATCCACATCCCAGTAGCAGTACAGACCGTAGGGGGAGGGTACTCGGGAACCACTCAAGCTCTGCACATATGGGACCCCCAGCAGCAGCAACACGTCCAGGAAGCTGAGGTTCAGGAACAGCAGCTCCATCTACAGGTTAGTCTGGCTGCACGGGTATTGATTTATGCAAAGGTGTGTTTATAGGAAAGGTGTATTCTGATGTAATCTGACAGACGAGGTTGGCAGTTAAATTGGTAAAATATAGTTTAAATTAGTGGGGCTGCAACCACTGATTGATTCTCATACAACTATTACTGATTCTTAACAGTAGAGCTGGGCAATGTGATAAAAATATTGTATTACAATAATTAAGGACACTATTTTCATGGTACAAAATATTAGCAGGCAAAATGCATCAACTGTTTCAGATTCCTAAAAACTTTGATTTAAATACTCTCATGCATCATACAGTGGGTATTTATTTTTAGCTGCACATCATTTAATAAAACAGCAGTAATAACACAATATGAATATGTATCGCGATAGTCATATTGCCTAGCTCTGTGTTAAAAGTTTATCAAATGTCATATCTTGATATTTAAATATATATAATACTTTATTGATTAGGAATAAATAGGAATTTCTATATACTTGCCAGTAAAATAAAATGAAGGCTCTCACTGACTTTGTATTTCTTCCCACCCTCTGTTACCTCCCTTAGGCAGAGGTGGAGCCTCAAGCAGAAGCACCTCCTGAATTGCTCCTTCCAAACACACTTAAATCTGAGGAAGGTTTAGAGGTTTGGAGGATTTGGGTACAGCGCAAAAATTCAGAGCTGGATAAGAACGAACAGAACAAACTAGCTCCTATTGGCCGTGAGTTTACTTATTCTCATTTTTCTTAATTAATATTATTATTCTGTGAAAATTAGTTGTATCATTTAAAATATAGTTTAAAATGTATATGTTTGTTAATTTGTATTTGCGTTATTTGAAGGGCGCCAGCCGCTGCGTTTCCGGGAGGATCTGATCTCCAGCTCAGTAGCTGAACTCAATGTGGCTTTAGCCATGATGACCCAGGAGGCCCGTGGCTTAGAGGACGAGCAGTATGAACCCGACGCGCTTTATTATATCTTCTTATGCATACAGAAAGTATGTTGACTGTACTTTCCTTGTATTATATGCCTTAATATTAGCACTATTTATATAAAGTTTATTCATGATTTGTCTTGCATGTGCTTTTTCGTTGTAGTACATGTTTGAGAACAACAGAGTGGACGACATTTTTTCAGATCTGTACTACACTCGCTTTTCCCAGTGCTTACACAAAATACTAGAGGAGTGGAGGCCCAGTATTCACCCACTTGGTAAGTTGTACCTGTGAAATTCTGTATGCATTGTAGATGTACTGAATTAATTACCCAAACCTAGGGCTCCTCAACATATATGGGACTGCTGCTAACTACACTAAAGTATTGGAAGTCTAAGCTTACTGGAAAAAAAAACAGAAGCACTTTAGTCACCCAAATTAACATTTTTTAGGTGAGAAATCTCTGTAGATTAACATCCAGAGCTCGTTTGACCTTAAGCTGTTCCTAGTGTTGCTCAAAATGTGCTTTATAATCCGGTGTAACTTGTGTATGAAAATAGACCAGAAAATAGACATTCATTCATGGTGTGCCTTAAAATAGGAATAATTGCTAATACTGTAACATTATATATTTTTTAAATATACTATATGACTATAATTTGCCAGTTCTTATAAGCATGATGACAGTCAAGTTTTAATAACATCACCCAGGCTTATACAGAAGTCTTAGCGGTGCTCTCGTTGTGGTGAATCTGTATAGGTTGTTGGTATTAGCTTGGTCATTTGTGGTTCTTTGCTTCTTGTTCCAGGTTATATTATTCCTAGTCATGTATCTGAGGAGATGTTGTGGGAATGTAAACAGCTGGGAGCACATTCTCCTTCTACTCTACTTACAACATTAATGTACTTCAACACCAAGTAAGCTTTTATGTATTTATAATTATTTATTTTGAACTGGCTTATGTTTGATCTAAAACTAGCCATGTATGTACAGTACTGTTTAAAAAGATGAAGAATCAGTGCAGAACTTAGACTAAAGACAGCTGCCTCTCTTTCAGGTACTTCCACCTGACCACAGTGGAGCAGCATATGAAAGTGGCCTTCTCCAAAGTGCTCAGACACACAAAGAAGAACCCAGCCAATCCGAAAGACAAGAGCACCAGCATCCGCTACCTGAAGGGTGTAGGCTCCCATCATGTTGGGCAGAAAGGTGTGTATTTATATTCTTTTCTTTTTTTTTCCCCCAAAATTCAGTTTTATTTTCTCTGTTAGTTTTTCTCCCCATTTGGACTTTTAGGAGGATTTTTCTTTCTTTTCTTGTGCCTCAGTTCCTCATAAGAAATCTTAGGGCTATACTGTTCTCAAAAACAAATTTACGACTAGTCTTAGAAATGTGTTGGTTACTGAGACTCATTGTAAACACAACTTGTCTTTTATTTATAGTGACGGATGACATGTATGCAGAGCAAGCTGAGGATCCAGAGAATCCACTCCGATGTCCAATTAAACTCTACGACTTTTACCTCTTTAAATCGTAAGTCACAACAAATTCAATGGTTGCCTGTCCCTATTGCCATGTGCACTGACCTGTAGGTTGTGTGTGGGGTCTCCTGCATTAAACATGGATGTGATCTGTCAGAGCCTCTTGTTTGTTTGCGTTAGAGCTTAGATTGGGCCCAAAAAAAATCAAGCCCGACCAGACCCACACATAAACTGTCATTATGAGCCAGAGCCTGACATTTTTCACCTTTTTAAGGTGGAACGGGAAAGTTAGCTAGCTAGCTAGCTACTGAGGCAAACCTAGCGAATGTTTCATGCTTGTTATAAATGGTAAACTATAAACTATGGTAATATAGTGGTTATCATAATTTTTAACAAGGAAAATACTTACATTTGTGGGTTTATTTGATCGATTGTGCTGCACCATTGTGCCGTTCTCATAGCCCTTTGTTTAGAGCATCTCAGTTTGAAGGGTCATGTAGCCCTAATGTTTCCCCTAACATACCCTTCCAACCTAACAAGAATCAGGACTCCTTACCCCTACTCCTTACCACTAGCGTTAAGTGGTAGGACCATGGGGTGAAATAGGATTGAACCTTTCTGTAGAGCTTCGGGTAATTTTTTTTGTATAATTGCTTACCTTTGCAGTTTACTTATGCACTGAAATATTAATGTTATGCATTTGATTTATGCTCTCTCTGCTTATGTCGCCTAGCCCTCAGACTGCCAAAGGCCGGAACGACACTTATTACCTGACGCCAGAGCCGGTTGTGGCCCCCAACAGCCCCATATGGTACTCCACCCAGCCAATCACGAGCGAGCAACTGGAACACATGCTCACGCGCATCATGATGGTGCGTGAAATCCAGGAAATCATCTCCATCGCGCAGGCCAACATTCAGTGAGGGAGTACAAGGAAGGACAGGGAGAAGAATGAGAGCGAGAACGAGTCCGTTTCTGCCTCTGATCTCCTTCGTCCTCGCAGCTTCTCCGCGGCTCAGTCGCTCACACGCTCAAAGGAGGGAACTCTTAACTCTTGTGGCCATTGCTGTCTCCTTGTGCTCTGTATTTAACCCGTGAGCTGAAGTGGAGCACTACCGGCGGTACGTGGGCTGTTTTCCAGAGGAGGCAATGTTTAAATTACTTAAATTACTTAAATTATTTACTACGTATGATCCATAAAGTAGTGATTTGAATATCTGCACGGTCTCTGTTGTGGAAGGACATTTTAAAACTGTTATGGACGTGGCAGAATAAAGTCAAACATCTGTCTGCAAGCATCTGTCCTTCACAGAGTTTATAGACGGATAGCTAACCTGAAAAGAAAAAAGGCGAGCATCACTATTGTGAGCATTTATACTTGCAAGAATATGCAAGAAAATGATGCTCAGCAGACCAATCAGTTGCTGCGGTTTGCGTCAGGCTATTGCGTTGGCTAAAGGTGTTTTCACACTGAACACAGTATGTGTGCGCCGGTTAGTCGCAAAAGTAGGAGGTGCCTACAAGTGGCTATTTATAGACAGTTTTATTTATAGACTGATTTGTGATTTGGCCACGGTCGAAGAGCAGCATGCAAAAATTAAAATAATTTGAACTTGACCCTGCGTGTCTGCTGCGCTGGACTCCATTTGTCTGTAGCAGTGCTTTGTGCAGATAAACACATCACATTGAAAACATTCGATTCTGAGTTAAAAAAAAAAAAAAACAGCTGCAAAATTTCCACACTGTGTGAAAGCAAGGCATATATTTGATGCAGACGCATAAACTGGCCTTAACATCATGGTCAAGGTATATTATTAGTATACCAACTGATATATTTAGCCAGGCGTCTTTTCACTTTGCTGTATATGTTCAAAAATAATGTACAGTTCTAAAATGGTCTGCAATAACATGGTTATAGTTATGTAAAGTACTTCACTGGCCATTTTTCAGCGTTATGAGGTTTTGATTAGCAAGGCGTTTCTTCGTTTGGCCTTCTTAGGTTATTTGTAGTTCTTGTACTTTTTCAAGACCATACAGCCACAATGGGAATTGCAGTATGGACTTGATTATGTTCTCACGTTGCAATTGACAGTGCATTTACTGAAAGAAAAACATACTACACAGCTTGCAAACAGAGATTATGGTGCAACCTATTATAATTTTATACACTGACAACCTGTTAATATTAAAACTTCCGTGTTTTTTTTTTTTTTTTCCTTCGTTTTGGTTTCATTTGCCTCCTCTGCTGGGCTGCTGCTGGAGCATGTGCAGAGCTTATTCTGAGGACCGGACTGAACTCGACTCATGAGCCTTTTTATTTCATAATAAAGACATTACTTACTATGAATTTTCTCTGAACGATGGCCGCTGGAGTGACACAATCTAACCTCATTTCTCAACGTGTGATTTCTCTTCTCTTCTCGCTGTGGCTGTTGAATATGTAGCTCCCTGTACCACACCCACCCACCAACCACCTACTTACACCACTTCATATTTCTGTAATTTGTTTTCCCATTGCACCAATTCTTGGTTTGTTCTTTTGGCATCAGAACTGAGAGGTGTAAAGAAAAATTGGCATTAAAAAAATGCAGAAACAGACTGGACACATCGCTGCGAGGGAGTGAATATAGAGCAGCAAGCAGTCAGAAGCATGAATGCAGAATGCAAAACACTCAGAACGCAGGTTCTTCTTCAAGATCATCTTGTAATCTTGTTCACGCACCACATCCCTGAAGTAGGACATGGCAGGAGTACAGTCAACACACTTTTGAGGAGTGTACTCTACGTGGAAAGACTCTCTGGTTCAGTTTTTCTTTTTGTTTTGTTTTTATTTTTTTTTATATATATGCATCTATGGTAATCTGATATGTATTGTTATTATAGTGGTGCTGGAGACTGGTGAATTGGAGCCTGTGTTTTCAAACATGCCTTTTGTACAGTGAGGTCCCTGTAACTGTGTGTGTTGTCTTTTTTTGACGCATCTAGTTGTATTTTTCTTGAAAAAGGGAAGCAGCTACTACTTTATAAAATCCTTTATAAATTTAAGTAGTTTAAGCCCTATCCGGAGGCTTTTACAGGGATTAGCTTTAATTTTCTCCCCCATAAAAGAGAAAATTACCACAGGACCCCCTGAGACACTAATCCTGTCCAGCTTTAGTTACATTGTGTAGATTTTTGGTCTGTTTTGTTTTGGTTTTACACTGCAGTTTAGTGATTCAGTGAACCTAAAGAAATTGGCTGTGTCCTGTTATCACATACATGACAATGACGGGGTTGTAGAATGTAGGCCTGCCAATAACATACCTTTCAGATTCCTTGTATTACCTGTTTGTAAATAAGGTTTAATCTACAGCTACACAAGGTACAGGAATACTGGTTCTTTTTTTCTTCTGGAGCTAGTTCTAGAGCTAATAACATCAGGCCAAAGGTTGAAAGCTGAAAAGCTGAATAAGACTCCCATTAATTGTTCCACTTTATTTACTAATTAATATGAACCATTAGATTTTTTTGCCCCACTTATTCACCAACAAACAAAAGTGTTTTTGTTGCACCTCTACTCTTTTCGAATTTCTAAATCAAAGCTGGGTTTAATGTAATCTAAGACAGAGTATGCGGTTTACATGACCACTTAGATACTCAGATAACATATTTTACGGCATTTCAATGAATGTCTATTTTCTGGCCTATTTTTATACATAATGCGCACTGGATTATAAGGTTCATTTTAAGCGAGAATTGTAAGGAACAAAGGGTGTCGCCATGTTGTTAATTTGCACAGATTTCTTTCATGAAAACTGTTTATTTGGATGAGTAAAGCACCCTTAGTTTTTATTTACAGTAGGATTAGATTTCCAATATTTTCAACAGCGCTGTTAGCAGCACTTAGCGCTAGTAACTGCCACCTGACAGAGCTACACTGAGGAACCCTGAGTGTTCCGGTAACCCGGGGCTCTATCAGCTATTAGTTCATATCACATAGCTTGTTTTATTGTGGTAAAGACACAGGCTACAGTCCAATATACTCACCTCTCAACAGTGCTAGCGCTGCAGTTAGCAGCTAATGCTAATAATGCTCCAGCCTCGGTGCTGAAGAAACTTCATTGACACTTGACGCTGGACTTCAGCGGAGTGGCTGTACTTCTCTTTACAAACTGACTTGTAGAATTTATACATAAGGTGCACTGATGATTTTTGGGAAAATTAAATCATTTTAAGTGCGCCTTCTTGAGAAAAAACGGTAATTGCAGATTTCCAATTATTGCTTGCATGTAAACAAACTCACTAAATGTACTTGGGATCCCTTGGCTTTTTGTGATACATTCTTATGTTTTTTAGAAAGGGTGGCATTACCCATAAAGATGCAAAATTAAGAGCTTGTACTTTTTATATTTTATTGGAAAATTTAAAGAAAATGAAGGGTGGTCTAATTTTTGCACAGTGCTGTAAATATTTAAATACTCAATTAATATAATACACTCTTTAACTTGATATACACAGTCAGTTCTCATTTTCAGTTCAGAGTTGAACCCAGTTTACAGAGGAGTTCTCATCATGACCCAGGCCAGGTCCCGTTAGAGGTGCTGCTCATCTCTTACGGCTTCTCGGGCAACGGGATCTGCAGTCTTTTCAGGGTGGTGATGAAGTATTTGGGAAGTGGGCAGGACGCGATGATGTCACCCTGACCCTTGAACCCAGGTAGGATAATCTGTCGGACGTGGAGGTGCAGAGGGAGGTATCGGGTTTTGCTCTGCTCCAGGCTGAGACTCCGCAGCACGCCTTCCGGCAGCTTCTGCAGGCAGAAACACGAGAAACATGTTGGGTCCTCGAGTGTGACGGTGAAGAGTCACGTCTCGAGAGAACGTTACACTGGAGGTTGAGCTCCATGGTTTAGATCACTGATGGAGAGAGGATCATTTTAACGCTCTCTCTGACGGTTCAGACGTGCCTCAGGCCTGATCTTGTTGGGATATTTAGCTCAGAGACAGGTTTAACAGATGACGTGGTGCCACTTTAGAGAGGGTGCTGAAAGCATTACTTAAAATCCAGACTAAAAATATCTTTTTTTACCCACAGTAGGCAGCTCTGGAAACTTAAGTTTCTGAATCAGTTTCTCTGATTTTGGTATTTACAGGTATGTGTTTGAGTAAAATATACATTGTTTTCTCCCTAGTTCCAAATAAATATATTGTCATTTAGAGCATTTATTTGCAGAAAATGAGAAATCGGTGACATAACAAAAATATGCAGAGCTTTTTTACCTTAATGCAAAGAAAACAAGTTCATATTCATAAAGTTTTAAGAGCTCAGAAATCAGTATTTGATGCAATAACCCTGGTTTTTAATCACAGTTTTCATGCATCTTGGCATTTTCTCCTCCAACAGTCTTACACACTGCTTTTGGATAACCTTATGCCACTCCTGGTGCAAAACATTTTGATGGCTGTGATCATCCATCTTCCTCTTGATTATATTCCAGAGGGTTTCAATTTGTTAAATAAATGAAAAACATCATCATTAAGTGTTCTCTTATTTTTTCCAGAGCTGTAGTATAGATTCAATACGAATCTTAATTGTGTGGGTTTGGCAGGTTAGTGCACTATATATTAACATTCAACCTCTTTTTCTCTTTTTTAGACAGGAATAAGTGAAGTGTTGCTATGCCAACAAGGTTACCAGCTACAGTTATTGCTGCTCTGGTATCGTTAGTCACCATTTCTTTTCTAATATTGTTCAAGATATGAGTAGGTTCTCCCTTTCTGTTTTGCACTGTGGAATAATATGCTGCACAATATTTAAACTGGGATGTCTAAATTTACAGGTTTCAAGTAGTAAATTTCAAGTGGAACACCCAATATAATCAAAAGGCAATTCTCTACAAAGCATTTGTGTTACTAAAGAGGATAAAAATACTTCTAAATAAGCAAATACCTGGAATTATGGATTTATTGGTGTCAGTTTCACAGATTTTACAACCATAATTCTTTGCCCTAACCTATTCATTTTTTTATTTTACGCCACATATCGATACAATGTATCCCAATATTGATGTATTGTCCCTCCCCTTCTGTTGAATTAGGCCAGTCACTTTTAAAAGGGATGAATATTTCTGCCATCATTTCTCAAAAACCTGTCCTAAATGTCCGAGCTTCGTTTTCTGTTGCGTACCTGTGGAGCCAGCTTGTTCCAATTGGCGTATTTA
Organism: Astyanax mexicanus; assembly: GCF_023375975.1. NCBI lineage: Eukaryota > Metazoa > Chordata > Actinopteri > Characiformes > Acestrorhamphidae > Astyanax > Astyanax mexicanus. The sequence continues at coordinate 22,717,624 of NC_064431.1, forward strand.
TGATCTCCCAGAATAGGGCAGCCTAGAGCCAGCGCCATGTGCACCCGCAGCTGATGTTTCACTCCTACAACAGACACATTAATTTACATGTAATATACACACTGTTGACAGTTCGGTAGCTATATCTACTTTGTACCTACATACAGGCACTACATACACTTTGTAGGTTTGCAGGTCTGTCTTTAGCCCTCCTTGAATCTACCAATATCAACTAACATAAAGGACCAGCACTGATCAGATATACCAATAAAATATTTGATTGATGGACTTCTTAGCAGAGCAGTGATGGTTCGGCCTGGTAGTAATATAGTAGTTTGTGGCACAGATGTATTGCTGGTGTTTCACACGCAAAATGTATGTGCTGCTGCTGGGTTTAGAAAAGCCCACGAATATAACAAATATAAGGTGTACTGGATTTTTCATACTATAAAAGGCACACTAGATTTTAAGGCACACTATGAATAATTGTTTATTTTCTGGTCTATTTTCTTATCTTCTACATAAGGTGCACCAGATTTTAAGGCACATTATGCGACACTAGTAAGGAACAGGGGTTTTCCTTACATGTTTTATAATTCAGTAAATTATTATTATTGGCTTTACTGCTCCTTACAACCTGACTGGTAAAATGTATACATAAAACACACTGACTGATTTTAAATGCACCTTATAGTGCAAAAATACGGTAATAATAACACATTTACAGGAATTTGCACAGTTAAATGGTGTGCAAGTTCTGAATTTTAAAAAAAATCCAAGCTTATTTACATTTACACATGTAATCACGACGTTATAAAAAAAAAGGCACATCATGACAACACATGTCCACATTTACAGGCTGGTAATAGTAGGTGTGGACAGGATCCAAATGCGATCAAGACTGAATCTGAAATATCGTCTGAGTAAATATGGAAGTACCTGTAATTGGTTGGAGCTCTACTAAGCTGCAGCCTGAACTGCTGTCCAGCACTCTGTACTGCGTGACGGCACCGTGGGCCTGCCGATGAGGTCTGACTCTGGTCAGTCCATCTCCCTCCTCACTCACTCTGTACAGTGGACTCAGACCCATCTGTGGGAACATTATCCATTCACATTTACACTGCAGGAAAAAAAGCAATACATCATGGATGCAAATGTATCCATTATAATTAATGCTTTAATTCAGCATGAATTATAAAAAAAAAAATGCAGTGTCAATAGAAAGGCCAATTCATCCTAGTAATACCAACATAGCCCACTGGGGGGCCGTGACACACTTTTTAAAAACGTGTGTTCTAATGTAATGACAGTGTGAAACATTGCAAGTATTGGGGCAGTTTAGCGGCCCCAGACCATCACACCACCACCATGTTTGATTTTCAGTATAATCTTATTCTTCTTCTTCTTCTTCTGAAATGCTATGTTACTTTTACACCAGATGAAACAGGACACACTTCCAAAAAGTTCCACTTTTGTCTCGCCAGTCCACAGAAAATTTACCCAAAATCCTGGGCATCATCAAGATGTTGAGTCAGCAAAATGTGAGACTCTTTCTTATTATTGAACCATTAACACTGATCTTAACTGAGGCAAGTGAGACCTGCAGTTCTTTAAATGTGTTCTGGGTTCTTTTTTGACCTCCTTGATGAGTTCTCCATGACCTTTTGGAGTATTTTCAGTAGGCCGGTCACTCCTGGGAAGGTTCACCACGGTTTAATGTTTTTTCCATTCGTGAATAATAGCTCTTACTGTGGTATACTGGAATCCCAAAGCTTTAAAAATGACTTTGTAACCTTTTCCAGACTGATAGATGTCAATGACTTTTTTTGAATTTCTTTAGATCAGGGCATAATATGTGTTGCTTTTTGAGATCTTTTAGCTGCTTCATGTTGTCAGAGAGGTTGTATTTCAGTGATTTCCTGATTGTACAGGTCTGGCAGTAATCAGGCCTGGTTGTGGCTAGTGAAATTGAACTGGGAGGGTTAATTAATTGCTAAAAATAAATAAATAAATAGAAATAAGTAAATTTCTCTTCAATCTTTCAAATGTTTTTGTTCACCTTGAAATGATGCTGAGCCCCAGTAACTTCCTTCTCAATGATAGGGATGTCAATCACACCTTCTGAAGGAACAGGCACACCTACAGTGATCACCCTGTTTAGTAAAAAGTAAAAAAATTGAAAATCCATCATGCATTTATTTTGAAACTTTATATACTTCTCATTAATCCTATACAATCATTAATAATCTTAAATTACATCCCAATCTCAATCTGACCAATGCTCCAAAATGTCTTACATGTATCTGCTCTCCATTTGCTGAGACTTGATTAGACTCTGTACTCGTTGGCACGCCTCCTCCGTCCTGGCCAGCAGGAGGACCCCGGTGGTGTCTTTCTCCAGACTGTAACACAGCTGCAGCTGAGACCCCGCCTGCATGCCGCTGATGATCTTAGACAGGACAGGCAGACTCTCTGCAATGCTGTTCCTGATGTCTCCACTATCTGCAGACATGAAAGGTGGTTGTGGATTTTAGTAAAGAGGACCTTTCCAAAGTATTGAACACCAGCAATATTTTAAACTGATACTGGCTGACACATTTATTGTATGCCAGAAAATGACCAAGCAATCTCACTGATTTGAGCACCTTTTTAATTATTTTTTATTACTAATAATTATAAAGTTATAGGCATCGGCATATATATACGCGTGTAATATAGTCCCAGAATTCCCACATCTGTGCATCCCTAATAAAAATCAGTGCTGTGTTTCAATATAGTATCACAAAACATAATATTGTGATACTTTGATCATTTCTTAGACCTGTAATTCAGATTAGGACTTCAAGCTGTTATTACTGTAGTTTCAGATGACACTGTTAGGCCAGTCAATGCCATATTCAGTTTACTCAACTAAATTTAAGGTCCACATTAAAATATCTCAGCAAAATAAAATAAAAAACCTGCTGTGAGAATTGGTTTATGTTCTCAATACAATTTATTGCACAGCCCTGAGACCTGCACATTATTATTTGCTACACAATATTTGGATACACAAAGTGCACTATTATGAGACTTCTGTCACAGACTGTTGAAATGATGCATTCAGTACTGTAGATATAGTTAAAGGTTCTGACCCATTTTCATTCACTGTTTTTTTTTACCTCTTCATAACACAACTGATGCTCCTAAACACATTACCTAACTTAGAAAGCTGACTGAGAAAATGCAGCCAAGATGTGCAAAGCTGTAAGTAAGTAAGTAAGTAAGTAAGTAAGAGGTGTGTAATTGAAACTAAAATATTAAACATATTCTGGTTTGTTTAACACTTTTTTCCTTTACTAAATAATTTCATATGTTTATTTATTCGTAGTTGGGATGACTTTAGTATTAATTCACAATGTAGAAATTGTTAAAATGCTAAAAATAAAAAATACCGAATTTAGGATGAATTCAAACTTGCATTCAAAATTTGCACTTAGATTAAAAATTTGATTCAGAGGTGCAGTTGGTAAGACTTACTGTATACAGGCACTCCATATGGTTTATTAATGGCGATCAGGTGCTGGTCTTGATATAAAACACTTCTAGAAAGAGCTTTTGCGAAAACATTAGGGTGGACAGACTGGAGCTGCTGAGAGAGCTGCCTGAGCTCTGTGACTCTCCTCTGGACAGGAGACACTGGAGCCTGTGGACAGAGAGGAGAAGGACGAGGCGGAACATGTGAGTGTCGGAAAAGAAAAAATACTGAGTATTATCAAACATTTAGTAGCGCGATATGCTCAATATGGTTCCCTCACCTCCTCCGGCTTCTTCTCCCTCTCCGGCTTCTTCTCCCTCTCCCTCCGCAGTCTGTTCGCGATATCCGCGGCTTTGGGTCTTCTGCTTCTGCCAGACTCAGAGTTGTGCTCTGAAACTGTGGCAAATTTTCTAACGTTATTAGTGAAGATTAAAGCCGCGGGTCGTGATTTCTCCACAGCCGCGAGCTGATAGAGACACCTACCCGCCCACCGAACGCTTTCTGCCCTTATTCTGCTCATTATAACCCCTCTATAACCTGAAGAACAGCAGCGGAATACAGCGGCACCATTATCAGCACCATGCACAGGGTCATGTGGAGAACACAGAGAAGCCTGCTAACACGCGCAGTTGCTTTTCAAAATAAAAGTCACTTTTTTTAAATCAGTTACATTTTCGAATTATAAAATAGAAAACTATGCGTAAAATTTCAATATTTAATTTTATTCAGCAAGTGCAGTGAAGAAAAATAACATAACTTTTTAGCGGACGCTTTATTCTGAAGCGACTTACAAATAACGATGTACATTTAACGTTAGCAATAGAGGACATAGAAGTTCAAGGCAAAATCTTTTTAGGGGGATAGAGGAGGAAAGTGGGTGAAGAACGAAAAGAGGTCTACGTATATATTTTTCCAATTTTCTAGGTTTTTTTATTTCTGCCCTTTACAATAATTTTTTGCTAAGACGAAAACTAAATCTTTACTTTATTTAAAATCTTATATATATATATATATATATATATATATATATATATATATATATATATATATTTTTTTTTTTTATCTGTAATTTATTGTGAGGGGGAGAACATTAAAGGTAGAAAAATAAAAAAAATAAATAATCAATTTCTTCTTTACTATATAAAATGTGAAAAAGGTAATGAAGGTTTATGAAAATTTAACCAATAAAAGTTACACAGACCCATTTCAGTCAGCCTGAAACCAAATCAATGTTTTCCTTTTGAAAAAAATAGACAAAAATATGATGGGCACTCTATAAAGCACTATTAAGTAAATATTTTCACAGAAATATATGAAAGAAAAAAATAAATGTTTAACCAATAAATTTGTCATAAATACATTAAAGGGGCACCAAACCTTCTGATTTTTACTGACTCCCCCCTCGGTTAAATATGAAAAGGGCCAAAAATGGGAGGGGTAGTTTGGGAGGGGCACTGTGTGATGTATGGGTTTACAGGTGGGGCAGGAGGGAGAGCTGATGGGCTGAGCTGCAGCAGTGTACATATTACTGATTGACCAATCTGCATATTGTGATGTGTTTTCTTACCAAAGTACACATTAACATTTTATTGATTTTTGATACATTTTCATATTGTATTGACAACAGGCATATCAAGGATATACTCAGACCCTGTGCTCATTGCAAGAGACAACATGTGTTTTCTTTACTGTACCTGCACTTAGCAAACATTAAGACCTGTCATCCATCAGAACAGACATTTATCAGTAAATTAAACATCAGCTTAGCCCCACATACAGCATAGAAAAAAAAGAAATCTGAACGCTGGCTGCATTCTTATATTAATGCATTAGATTTTTATTTTATTTTTTTACTTATTTGCATACATATTTATTTCAATTATTTATTTGTAATCCACAAATTATTCCCTTAATTGTCATATTGTTTAAGAATGACGACCATATCACACAAAAACAAATACATTCATAAAGTCAACTTTATAAATAAAGTACAAAATCACTTTTTTAAAATTCTAGTGCTATTACTAACCATACATGTTTACATTTTTATTAATCACAAATTTGTTCATTTAAAGTCTAACATTTCAAAAGTAAACATTCTTTAGGGAGAACCAGTTTTAGATTATTAGACACTGTTCCCTTAAATAAAAACTGAAGCACTGAAGGTAAATTCATTACAACGAAAGAACAAATTGCTAAATTGAGGGAATGGGTTTTTAAACTAAGAGAATTAAATTAAACAGAGAAATCTTGTTAGGTCCAAAACATAGCTGAATGACAAAGAGAAAAATCTAAACCTCTAAATAGTGTTTTTTGACAGTTACAAAAAATAACAAATATTAAAAAAATACTATACTCAATTACAAAAGTTTTCCAACTCTCGTCCATTTCATCTCATAAAATACAGTACAGAGAAAATTATCTACAGATCTTATTTTTGGTTATGTCATTATTTACCAGTCAGCAGGGACAAATAACAATACCATTATCATGTATCATTCCTTTACCCCCCTCTTTTTTTTTTACAAGAAAACACTAAACAAACTCGGAGAAATCTATTATTAATTATTTTACTGACAAGTGAATATTGTGGAATTTTTTTTTTATTTCTATACGGTTTCCAGCACTATTATCGAGGCATCTGCTGTTATTAACCTGTCTCTGTTCAGTGCAGTGTGGTGGAGCTCACTCGCACTAGTATTTTTGAGAAACTGGACACACTTGAAAACTTCATGAGCACATGAATGCGTTCACAAGTGTGAACTTTGGGACACAGACACTTTTTTTCTCTCTTTCTCTTTCTTTCTCTCTCTCTCTCTCTCTCTCTCCCTTAGTCTCTGTGCGTCATGTGTGACAGAAATACGTATCTAAAGCTGTGATGAATAATGGATAACACCTGGCCTAGTACTCTCAGCAGAGTGAATTATACATGAAGCCATCACCAGTTACCATACAAGGACATACCTCACTTTCTGACACACACACACACACACACACAGTGACATTTTATATTTTATCACCTGCACTCAACAAATGGATGCTTTAACTCCTCTACTAAAGTATCGTTTTCAAAGAACCTATTACGAGAACCATTTAACCAGGAGTGCAACCATTTATACATTTAGAAACTGAGACACTATGGTTCTTTGTAGAACCAATGTCTTTACTAAAGATCCCTTAAAGAGATCATTTTTAAAGCTGTGCATGGCATGTTCAACAGCTGTATAAACACGATATCTAAAAATCGAGCTTAAATCCATTTTTTGTCGGTTTAGATGTTCTGAGCTGGTGTTTGATGATTAAGGTGGTTGAAAAATGGCCATCCATACTTTATGCTGGTAATTATGCTTTTTAAACAACTCTAGACCATCAAAGTGTTTGTAGCATTGGATTTGGACCAGCATGGTCTACAAGCTTGATCATACTGGTTGTTTAATTTGGTCAGATGCTTGTAAATCTATGTAGCTATGCTATATTATTGACTTATTAATTCATTAACCCATCTTCTTATTTGTTTCTTCTGGATGGGGTCATGGTGGATCCAACTCAAAATCAATGGACACAAGTGAAAATACCCCTGGAAAGAATAGCAGTCCTTTGCAGCATGATTGTTCACGATTTTGTTACAAAAAAAATCAAAACAAAAGAAAAACAAAACATTAGGGGGCCTAATACAGGGCCTTGTGGAGACCCACTGTTACAATAGTATTGCTTAACAGTATTCTTTGTGCAGTATTCTTTGTGCAACCATCATGCTTACTGGGCAAAATGTCTTTGAGATGCATACACTATCTACCAGTCAACAGTCTCTCACCAGGAGGAACACTACCCAAAAGTAGTAGTAAAATGAAAGCTAATCATCAGAGCATTGATAATACATTCAACATAACACCAAGCATGCTGTAAAAAGTGGTGTCTGTAAAAGATAAAGCACTTTTAAAGCCGTTGTGAACTGAACTGTCTCTTGGATGGGCTTCAGCCACACATGGAGTGTCGCATGTCAGTCCTCACCATGCAGCAGGAATTTGAGCCGCAGGTGACTCGCTGTGGATCGATGTATGCTGGTGATAACGTGTCGTCGCTGTGGGCACCAGAAGCTCAAGACAACCTTTTCAGAGCCTGAGACGCTGAAGAAGCATCTGGAGGCCTGAGAAAGTTGTCTGATAGTTCTGCAGGCCTCTGTTGGCTACTGTTGCCATCAGTGCAGGTCTATTGAGGAGAGCTTGCCCGTCCTTGCCACCTCTGCATGCCCTGGTATGGCCAGTGAAACGTGAAGGATTCCAGATCAGGCCTGCGTATCCACTGACAGAGGCAATATTAGGATACACATCTTCCTCAGATCAGGTTTCAAACAGGATTCCCCCAGGCTAAGACACTTCAAGGGGGGTGTTGATGTGAGTGCTACGGTAGCTGAATTGGCCCAAACGGCAGTGGCACTGGACGTGGCAGGAGGAGGACAGGGTGGGATACTCGGGACGGATCTGGACGCAACAGGAGTGGCAAAGAAACTGTGAGGGATGTCTCATCAGACGGGAATCCATGGTAAGTCCAGGTTACTTTTGGCTTTATTCTCATACTTAGACCTCTATAGACTTCCATTCATTTCCTGTTGTATTCTATTCTAGTCAAAGTGTGCCTTATGTATTTTTGGACCTCAGAGAGAGTAGTGTTGGACAATTACTGAAATATTTCTTAGGAGCTGTATCTAAACTGGTATAGAATAAATAATAAGTGGACATAGATGTTGGCACATCAGCTTTTTCATTGATTTTCTTACAATATGTATTAGAGGAGTATTAAAGTTTAAGTAGAATTTATCCTGGACTTAATGAAGTTGGAGTCTCTACTTTCCAAAACATTAGAAATTAGGCTTTTAACTAGAATCTTTTAACTATACTTTTTAACTAGATAAAACATTAAGCATCATTACACCCAAATCAAAAATACTCCCCAGTTCTAAATCCCAATGTTATTTTATGGTACATTGAATGACGCACCATCCATCATTCCAATAACAGTTATTCCACTGCTTCACAGCTCAATGGTGTGGGGGTTGTTTAGCATCAACCCCTTAATCTAGCCCATGACTGGCAGTAGGCATTAGGCAAGGTTCCAATAGATTGATGATGTTTATCTGCTACAGAGAGTCCTATACTATTGGCAGTAGTCTACTGAGGCTCAGGTAGGCAGTGGTATATTTGTATCAGCAATGGGTGCAACTTAATGTAGACAAATGCATTCTTTAGAAGGGGTGTACACAAATGTTTGGACATTCAATATATATATAACGGTATATATATAATGGCTGTTGACGCCAATTCTGTACGTATACTGGGTTTTGCTGTAGAACTTAGCTGCCAATGAATTGCAGGATGGTTTTCATTTGCCCTGTTCATTGTCCACCTAAGTGCCATTTCATTTGGACATGAGAGGCAGCTACCAATAGCCAATGAACAGACAATATGCTGAACCTTGATCAACATCAAAGCGTCAATCAAGCCACTAGACCATGCTTATAAATGAGTATTAAGAAAAACCCAAAGGTTTTATCTGAATGGCGAGGCGGTGTAACTGGAGCTCAAGGGCGGAAGAGTTACTCTGTGCGCATCTCACCTGAACCTGCATCATTTATGAAGCCAGACTGAGCGGTTGCCATGGTGTTCCTGGGGCACACACTGTCCTGCCTGAAAGAAGCCCTTGCAAATCTTGCTTTTAGTCCCCATCACCTCCTACAAAGCCAGGCTGGTGGTCCGTCAGACTCTTGATGGATGCTGCTTTGCCGAACAATAGATAATAGGGACTACAGCCAGGCTTAAAATGACAGCAAAAGATAAGATGTCTCAAGTTTTCTCACACTCTGCTGACTTATCTGTCAGACGTCTGAGAGTCAGGCTTCGCCCCCATTCACACTGGAAGGCATCTGCTATGTGGGGCTCTGTCCCAAATGCACTTTCTCCCAAAAGTGTTTTTGACCCAGTTTTCCAGACATAGTGGAAGCAATGGGTCCTAAAGTCAGGCCCTGGTGATCTACTGCCTTGAAGAGTTGAGTTTCAGCAGCCTGTTTACACCTGGTCTCTTCATGTAACTAGAATGAGAATTGAACCCTTATATGCTTTTAAACTTAAATGCATCGCTGGTTAGTCAAACTGAAATCTAATTGCTGTGTGTTTTAGAGGGAATATGCAAATTGACTTGACACAAATTGTGCGGCAGTTACAGTATTAGGGTTGTGTTGATCTGATACTGAATATCAGTGTTAATATAAGTATCAGTACAAAATCAGTATATTAATTTTCGGATTAAAAAAGGGTCCTCCATTAGCCTGCACTAGCAGGTACAGTTACCATGGAACCCAAGCCTACATGTGTGTCATATTCTAGGTTTAATAGGGAAAAAGAATATTAATTTCACAGTTTAAGCATGATTTTAGGCATGAGTCGTGGCTAAGCAGAATGTTAGGCAAAGTTCCCTCGTCCCTCGCTACCTTTAAGAAACTTCTGAAGGCCAAGCTCTTCAAAGAAAACTTACTCTCCTAACACTTCTCCCCTTGCCCTCTGTTTTTTGCCCTAAACTTCTATGTCCTCTATTGCTAATGTACATAATTATTTGTAAGTCGCCTTTGATAAAAGTGTCCGCTAAATGTAATGTAATGTAAAAAGAAAAGGGTGCTAACTGATTGGTACCAGTATCAGACATAAAAAGTAGTATTGTGCTACTTCTAGAAATGATAACAGGGTTATTACTGGCTGGTTCGGGTTGTACTGTGTGTAATTTTGTCACTTCATCTGTCTTAAGTATCAGGATCATATCTGGATGAGGATAAGCCACATAGAACTACAACTGTAGACACGCTTAAGACTCAACAGATTTAAAATAGATACAAGCCAGGGACTCCAGGTATTAAGGCGCTGCCACTTTTATCAGGAGATTGCTGGTTCAAATCCTGTTCATGTAGCTTGCCATCAGCTGCCGGAGCATTGAGAGAGCACAATGGGTGGGTAGATGGCGCTCTCTCCCCACATCACTCCAAAGTGTGATGTTACACAAGGCGTCTGTTGGCTGATGTATCATTACCGAGTCGCTGTGCTTTCCTCTGAGTGCGCAGCAGTGGCTGACTTCACATGTATTGTAGGAAGTGGTCTGAGACACATTTAACCACATGTTCTAAATGCAATGTACACATGTACATCCATCTCTGTAAGGCACATTCCAGAACCAAATCTCTTCCCAGTACAACCAAAACCCAAACAACCAAAGTAATAATTATTGCGCAAAAAGAATATTTGCATATTCTATCCAATAACAAAGGTGTAAACGGGGTCTTGTTTAAAGCCTTTTGTGTCGCTACAGGAGTAGATGGCGAAAACAATAAAAAACATCAATTTTTCCTTTCTCTTCTATATTCAGCAACTGCCGATTTGAGGGAGTTCCTGGTAACAGCAAGGAGAGGAGCTGTCAGAGTTATGAAGATTGTCATAAGGAGCGGTGAGTAATAAATAGTGGGATAATGTGAGTTTTGAATGTAAATATCTTTGCTTATTAAAGGGGGGAGCCATGCGCTGGGTCACAGTGCTGGTTAGGGGTGGGACAAAATATTAATACCCTGATGTATTTTTTTGGTTGGTAATACAGAATGATTATGTGGTATCAAATATTGATATGTTTTTCTCTATAAGATTATATTACACAGTTTAAAAATACTTTATTCCCATGTTTTTTCTATCTAGACATTTTAATGCAACATTTGGCAAAATTACATTTAGTGTTACTCAGTTAGTCAGTTGTAAAGTTGTGAAGAGGTAGAGTTGGTATAAATAAATAGCCCTACTTGAGAAATGTTTTAATCCATATTTTGGCAAAAACTTTTCAACTAAGTAAAGGAAAAATAAGAAATGGAAAATTAAGTTCAGTCATTCAAAAACATTTCAGGAACTTTGAAAGTATGCTCAATCAAACATTATGATAAAACTGGCTCCTACCAGGCCCAGAAAAGGAAGAGCAAGAGTTACCTCTGTTGCACATGATACGTTTATTAGAGTTACCAGCCTCAGAAACCACAAGTTAACAGCCCCCAGTTAAGTATGGTTTGTTTAACACTTTTAGGTAACTACATGATTCATTTTGTGTTCTTTCATAGTCTGGATGACTTCATAATGTTAGACTGGTATTATGTATATTGAGTATCACTGAATTACAGTATCATGATATCATCGTGGGCAACATATTGTGATGATTTTGTATTGTATTGATTTCCACCCTTAGCGCTAGTGGCAAAGCCTTTCCTCAAAAAAGTATATCTGTGCAAATGCTGTATCCACACCAAGCCTAAAAATCCTGTTTTTAATGCCCTTAATTTAAAAAAATCAGAAGAAACAAAAAATAAGCAGGTATCCCAATACTTTTGCTCATGTGGTCTATATAAGATATTCACTAAATGATGTTGACAGCTGTCGTAAGAGAATGTCTGAGACCTTCCCCCTTTAACTGTTCCGTGGGTGAAGTGTATGTTGAGGCCTGTCCAGAGCATGGATGCGGTCCATGCAGTAAGAGATAAAAAGAATCCATGATGCAGAGCTATTCTGAGGCATAGACTGATAAGCAGCAGGATTTGTGGTAGAAGTGCTGTGTGATATGAGGTGTATATGTGTGTGTGTGTGTGTGTTTTAGAGCAGCTGGTGTTGGGGGCATACAGAGAGCTCGCTCAGAGCTGGGACAGGGACTATGACCCGTGTGTTCTGCCTCTGCTGGACTCACTGGAGCCCTGCTATATCCTGTTCCGACTGGACTCCCAGAACCAGCAGGGCTATGAGTGGCTCTTCATTTCCTGGTCACCAGACCAGTGTCTGGTATGTGGAAACAAGGCCAAAAAATGTAATAAATAAATGGGCACACTTATAATACACTTATAATAAACAAACTCTACTTGTACAAATGTATCTAGACAACCGTGACGCGTGTGCAATTGTGCACAGTGAGCTTGTATAATTAAGCAATAATACACGATAGCGAGTTCTATAATTTGTAATATTGGCACTGCTGTGCTGCAGTCGTAGAAACAAGGCCGCAGGCCAAGCACGAACCTCGACTCTATTATTGCGATTATACCACAGTTCCATTATTGCTGGAGTTTAAATAGTTTAATTTCTGCTCTGCTTGTAGTTGCATTGTAAATACTGCATTGTTGCTTAGTTAGCGTGGTGGCCTCCATTTTCAGCCATTTTAGTCAAAGTTGTGGTAATCTAAGCTTACTGTAACTAAATTTAAGAGCTTTACTCATCCAAAAAAACATTTTTTTAGTAGAGAAAAATCCCGTGCTCATTAGAATTTGAAAGAAAATGTTTGTTTAACAATTAAAGTTTTGTTTATTTCGGCGCCTCCAGCGGCAAGACCTGTGGAATTACAAGGCTCCCCAATTTTCGGCCACCTTACATTCAGCTTAAAATACCTTATATTAACTGGAAAATATACACATTTAAGCTTTTATTTTAATAATAATGACTCTTAACCTTATATTGGTGGCTGATAATATGTGTAATATGTGTTATATGTGTGACTATTGGAGACTTGGCGTTTCTTTCATGTGTCTATGGGATCCAGCGGCTCCGAGTGGTGTATAATGACATTGCATTTGGTTTGTATTTGGTTTGTAAGTGCTGCATCATTGCTAGGTTACCTGTATGTCGCAGAGTAATAAATGAAGAGCTTCGGTTACAGTGCATTAACAGCTAATAATGTCACTCAAAAAAAGGCCTCTCAGCCAATCACATTGCAGGGTCGGAACTAACAACTAACTGTGGTATAATATTCAACGTTCATAGAATGAGCCAAATGCCAAGCATTGACTAGGTGTTACCAAACCCTGCACTCTCAACTTGGGCCATGGAGCAGTGGACCTGTGTTCTCTGTTGATGGGAGTGATGAAGCTCTGTTCAGTATCTCTGGGTTAAGTTGGTGTACCTAACCTTACTGATACTCATATCTTTGTCTGAATGCGATCAGTTTCTCACAACAATGTTCCAACAACAAGTGTAAATCCTTCCAAGAAGAGTAGAGAAAAATTGGTAAAAACTCCCTATTTATATTCTTGATTTATGAAGAAACATCAGAAGATCAGGTGTCTACAAACTTTTGACCATCTACTTTTGTACTCATAATACAGTGTGTGTGCCCACATGAAAATAAACACTATGAAATTTGATTTTGCTGAGCTTGCTTGTGTTCTCACACTCCGGCCTGTGCAGGTGCGGTTGAAGATGGTGTACGCTGCCACTCGTGCCACACTGAAGAAGGAGTTTGGTGGGAGTCACATCAAAGACGAACTATTTGGGACCACACAGGTATTTACATATTTGTAGATATAGATTTAGTAGCAGAAATAGTGGGGCTCTGAATGGTGTGGGGCTCTGAATGGTCCGCAGTGATTAGGAGATCGCCGGTTTGAATCCTGTTCATGTAGCTTGCCATCAGCTACTGGAGCCCTGCGAGAGCACAATTGGCCTTGCTCTCTCTGGGTGGGTAGATGGCGCTCTCTCCCCACATCGCTCCTAAGGGTGATGTCCGCAGCACGAGGCGTCTGTGAGCTGATGTATCAAAACTGAGTTGCAACACTTGGTAAATTGGAGAAGTACAACAAATATTAAATGAAAATCAATGTACAATGCAATTATTCTTTTGTGTTTGAATAGCAGAATCTGTCACTGCTGATGCATTTTGTATATGTGTCGAAACACAATAAATACTATTAATCGTGAAAATGTCTATAAATACCGCCATTATAATATTTTTTTCAACATCACCCAGCTATCAGCATGTGATTACATACACCAAGGGTAGTGGCTACACTGTTCATATCAATATTAAATTATATTTTATCAAACAAAATGAAGAAATACCGTATATCAAGATATACATTTTGCCCATATCATCCAGCACTATTTCCTTATATGCATTTGCTTTTGTTTAGGGTTCATGTGCTGGTATGTATAGGCATGGCTCCCTTGCAGGTTCTTTCAGGACAAGTGATAAAAGTCATACTGGATTATCTGAGTGTCCTCCTCTGACCCACAGGAGGACGTGTGTTTCCAGGGTTATCTCCGCCACCTGTCCTCCTGCTCCAGCCCCGCCCCCCTTACCTCAGCCGAGCAGGAGCTTCATCAGCTCAAAGCAACTGAGGTCAGTCAATCCTCACCTGCTCTTATCTGACCTGTGTCTCCAGCATGACTGTAGAGGATTTTTTACATATCGATTCTGTATACTAAAAAAAATATCTCCAAAATGCTACTTTACAGGATTAAGAAAAATCTTCTCTACTTTCCATGAAAGTCAATGTACAAAGAGATAATTTATGGTAATTTTGGAGAACTTCTAGAGTTTAATGAAATTTAGACATTTTTAAATGTTGAAATTTTGCTGCAGTTGGTCAGGTCTAGATTCAGCAACAATATGTGCTGAAAGAATGAGGTCAGCTGACTACCTGAATATACTAAATATAGACCAGGTTATTGCATCAATTATGTTTTTCTTCTCTGATGGCACATATTGGCCATATTCCAAGATGACAGTGCCAGAATTCATGGGGCTGGATTTGTGAAAGTGTGGTTTAGGGAGCATGAGATCATCATTTTCACACATGGATTGTTCACCACAAAGTCCAAACCTTAACCCCATTGAGAATCTTTGGGATGTGCTGGAGAAGACTGTGTGCAGCGGTCAGACTCTACCATCATCAATGCTGCAAGATCTTGGTGAAAAATTAATGCAACACTGGATTTAAATAAATCTTATGACATCGCAGAAGCTCATTTTAGTTTTTTGTCAAGGCAGTGTACATACACAATGTGTTCAAATGTTAAGTTGCATCTATTGCTGACACAAATTTGCTAATGACAGGCATGGGCTAGCTAGAGGGGTAAAAGCCACCCAGAATTGAGCTGTGGAGCAGTGGAAGGATGCCACTGTGCTCCCTCCAAAACTTTTAGGAAATGGGATTATGGGAATTTGGGAGTTGTGGATGATGCTAATGCTCTACTAATGCTCTTATTGCTAAAGGCAATCAAATCCTCACAGCAATGCTCTGAAGTCTAGTGGAAAACAAATCACTCTCTATATATATATCTATATACAGTCATATGAAAAAGTTTGGGCACCTCTATTAATCTTAATCATTTTTAGTTCTAAATATTTGGGTGTTTGCAACAGCCATTTCAGTTTGATATATCTAATAACTGATTGAAATGAGGTTTATTGTACTAACAGAATTATGCATTAAACCAAAATTTGACAGTATGGTCACCCTTATCATTTTATTGATTTGAATACTCCTAACTACTTTTTACTGATTTACTGAAGCACAAAATTGGTTTGGTAACCTCATTGAGCTTTGAACTTCATAGCCAGGTGTTTCCAATCACGAGAAAAGCTATTTAAGGTGGCCAATTGCAAGTTGTTCTCATATTTGAATCTCAATGCACAGTGACACCATCTGCAGCAAGATGATGCTGCAGCTCTTTGGAGGTGGTATATATATAAGGTTCTGAAAACATAATGATTTGCATCAAAACTTTATTAAACTGTTTCTCACATAACGTTTCCAGCTAATTACAGAATACTAATAATAATAAGGTTGCAGAAATGTTAAAAATATTCCCAGGACTAAAAACTAAAACACTCACACAATTAATGTTGCAGCACCATTACCAGAATGTTTAAAAACATTAAATAAACATATTGAACACCCAGAAAAATTAACAAAACAATTGTCCTGAGAATGTTAATTGTAACATTCAGAAAACTTTCTATTACTTAACGAACTTCTTTTACTGTATTAAAAAATAAAGTGAAACATTCAGTTTGCACAATACTTGTTAGCTACATTAGCCTTCCTTGTAGCTCCAGGGCAAATTGCCACACACCAAATAATGTGTGTATTGGCTCTTTTGTGTGTGCAAATGTCATTAATGAAACTTTATTGCTTGGCCATGCATCTAACAGGACAAAGTTGTTTGGGTAAGTTCTCAATAGTGTGAAGTGGCTTAAGGTACAATATTCCACTATAATGTTTTTAGCAAGACTTTTAACATGGCATTGTGTGTAATGCAATGTAACATCAGCTATTGTTGATTTTCTTTTTTCTCGACCCTTGGGAGGTGAACTTTGCATGCTGTTTCTACTAGCTAAATGTGTACTGTTTGTGTATCGTAAAACCCAGGTACATATTCTGTGTGTATATCTTTATTTGAAAATGTATAAGTTTTTTTTAAATAACATTTTCAGGAGGAACGACGACGAGTTGCTGCTCCATCTGGGAAAGGAAAGGTAAAGAGTATGTTTTATGTTTTTCATGTCTCAGCACCAATCCTTATTAGCCACTGCTTCGATAGAGTATCTGATGATGATTATGGTGTGTGATGATTATTATATCTGTGTGTTTGGTGTGTGTTTAAGGGGAAGACAGAGATCAGTGTGGAGAGTAAGCATTCGACTGTGCAGGGTTTGGCCTTTCCGTTACAAGAGGGAGTTAAACGAGCCTTAGAGCAGCTCAAACAGAGACGCATCAACTACATCCAGCTAGTGAGTCCAAAACACACACTCTCACTTATCGGTACCGTACATTACGTCCTACACACATTCACCACATAATCCAATTTATGTCATACATATAGAAAACACAGTGCGCCAGTAATTTGGACTCTTAATGTACTTTGGTTGTGTTTATTTTTAGGAGATGCAGATTGCCTGTTAGAGGATTGCAGATTCTTGTTTTCTCATGACAAGCAACTAATCAAATATTGTTCTAAATCTGTACCAACAGAAAATGAACACGTCTTGAAGAAGAGATGCTTCATTTATACATAAAGTCAGATGTGTTAAAAAAAAAAACGTGGTTTGATCGGGAGATCATTGATTTGAATCTTGGTCATACAGCAAGCTCACCATCAGCTGCCCTGAGAGAGCACAATTGGCCTTGCTCTCTCTGGGTGGGTAGATGGCGTTCTTTCCCCTCATCACTGCAAAGGGTGATGTCGCTCAGCATGAGGCATCTGTGAGCTGATGTAGCGGAACTAAGTCGCTTCGCTTTCCTCCAATCAAGCTGTGATGCTACTCAGCAATAATGCATCAGCAGCAGTTTAAAAAAAGAGGGGGTGATTGACTTCACATGTTTTGGAGGAGGCGTGTGCTAATCTTTACCCTCCTTGTATTGAGGCATTACTTGTGATGGGGGCTATACAGCTGGCTAGCAGCTGAATGGGTGGGACAACTGGCCACATAAAGTGGGAGAAAAATAGGAAAAAAGTGGTTATGTGGTTAATAAAGATGTACAATGTGTGTGTTTTCTTAGAGACTGGACACTGAGAGAGAGACGATTGAGCTGGTCCACACTAACCCCACAGAGACCCGCGAGCTGCCAGCCAGGATCCCTGCCGATGCTCCTCGCTATCACTTCTTCTTATATAAGCACTCTCATCAGGGTCAGAGCGTGGAGGCTGTGGGTCAGTGCTCCAGTCACTGTGACAAAACTGATTTTCCACTCTCTCAGTTTCTGCATTTAAAACACTGTCCTCTAGATGGCACAATACCTAGATGTCACAGTGATGTAGACACATCAAACCTTCAAGAACTTACCAAAGAAATTCATCCTGTTATGTGAATTATGTGAGCCAGGAACAAAAATCTAATCATAACCAGTTTTTATTGCTTTTTAAGTGCTTTTGTCACTGATTGTGAATTAATATAGGAATATTACATATGTTCAATATAGTAGATGAAATGTACAAAATACTAAATAATCAAAAATATCAAATCCTTTCTTTTTCTGTGTGTT
The DNA here is from genome assembly GCF_023375975.1 of Astyanax mexicanus. NCBI lineage: Eukaryota > Metazoa > Chordata > Actinopteri > Characiformes > Acestrorhamphidae > Astyanax > Astyanax mexicanus. The sequence goes on from NC_064431.1 coordinate 22,735,941, forward strand.
TGCATTTGTGTTTCTCAGTGTTCATCTACTCCATGCCTGGATACATCTGTAGCATTAAAGATCGGATGCTCTACTCAAGCTGTAAGAACCGACTGCTGGAGGAAGTGGAGAGGGACTACCATATAGAGATCAACAAGAAGGTCAGTATTAGATATATATTTTAGCTATATTACATGTATTTTACTGTACAATCTTATGAAAGTAAAATAATCTAATATTATTTGTAAACAAAACATTTTAAAAGAATTAATCTGAAGTTTTTTGAGAGATACCATAGAAGAACTGCTTTTGTTTGTTTGTTTGTTTTTTATTTTTTTTTACAAAGAACAGTGTCTGTAATAGATGCACATATATATATATATATATATATATATATATATATATATATATATATATATATATATATATATATATATATATATATATATATATATATGGGAAAAACCTTTTAAAAGTCTGAAGAATCATTGGCAGTCAGGCATTTGCATACACTTATCCTCAACATGAAAAACATGGCAAGTATATGGTGACCAGGTTTTAAGTTTTGTAATACAAAAGTGTTGTTATATCAGAACATATTTTAATCTGCCAATGCCTATAAAATTCTTATTTGTGATCAAAACTGGCTACATCGTGTAGCTTTTCTGTGTCTACATACAAAGGGTTTGTTTGATAAAAGTCATTACATTGACCAGCACAATGTACAATGAGAATGAGAATGGGAATTGTTCCCAGTACAGTGGGAAAGCCCAAGGAACTTAGCACAGACCTGAAAAGAATGAACATAACTTTACACAAAATCATCTGTTAAAAGAATTGTAAGTAATAACAACTTATACCAGTCAACTTAGCAAAGGGGAAATTGTTTTAAATGGTTGAAAAGGAACCAAGGAGCCACCAAAGACACCAGGGCTAATATCAGTTTTAACTTGTACTTTTTGGTCATATAACTGAGAAGATCACTAAAACAGTAATATTTCCAATGCTTTCATGAGAACTGCTGTAATACTGAAACGAAAGTTTGTACCATTTGTACCATTTACTATAATGACAGGCCCATTCAATAAGCAACAAAAATATTTTTTTAAAAACTGCTTTAAATGTAAACTCACTTAAACTCTGTGTTTATTTGTGTGTCTGTGTTTAAATAGATGGAAATTGACAGTGGAGAGAGCCTGACAGAAGAATATTTATATGAAGAAATCCACCCTAAGCCACAGGCTCTGAAACAAGCCTTCACTAAGCCAAAGGGCCCTACAGGGAAACGGGGGAACAAGCGGCTCATCAAGGGAGCCGGAGAGAATGGAGAGGAGAGCTGAGATGGATGGGCTGAACCCCCTGTATAACTGCTTCTCCCATGGACCCACAGACCCATGGACTGCTGCTGTCTGATCTGTTCTGTGACTTTCATTCTTGCCTGCCTTTATTTTGGTTTCATTCACCTGTGTTTCCTGCCTGATAAACATTTCCCTGTCGCCCACTTTATCCCAAGGCCACAAGAGGATGAGCACCAAAACATTCTGATTATTTTACACGTCACTACTCAAATAAAACGTGTCTCTGTACATTTAAACTGTCGACTGATTTTTTTTTTTTGTTTGTTTCACAGAAATAAATATTGGAACAAGTGCGGCTTAGCAAGACTTTTCAATTCTCATGTTAAAGGGCTTGTGTATTTAATAGATTGTGTAGAATTTAATAAATTTGGTGTTTTTCCATTATTTTAAAATGTTCTGCACAGTCGCAAAAAACATCAAAAACATTATGATGAATCTGGCTCTCATCAGGACCTCTGTTGCACAGGATACGTTTATGAGAGTTACCAGCCTCATAAATGGCAAGTTAACAGCACCCCACCTTTTTTTAAGTTTACTCTATGATTTCTTATATGTTCCTTCATAGTCTGGATGACGTCAATCTTGATTTACAAAGTAGGAAAAAAATGAAAACATAGAATGAGCAGATGTGCCTAGACTTTTGAATGGAACTGTATACATATCAAAACTTCAGAATCAATTTACATACTGCTGTCCCATGATTTTTGGCTGGTCATTGTGTATAATAAGGAGTATTTCAGCATCGTCTGGATAGACTTGACCCAAAAACAGCAGCAGCAGTCTGTGAAAACAGATTATTAAAAAAGTCTGGTTTATTAAAAGGAATAAAGCCATTTTTGGAAAATGTTCCTGTCATGTGACCTTAATTGTCTGCTTTTGGTACAGAAACCCATAAAAAATGTACTAGGAAAACAGAATGTAAATAGAAGTAAGGATGTAGGCTCTACAAACAATGTTATGGGAGCAGACTCTATAGATCTTTAGAACTCTCTGGAGTTGAAATAAGGCGTTTTATCTGCCATCTTTCTAAAGCTGGGTGATGTGTGTGTGTTGGGCACACGGGTAGCTCAGTTCACAGAAGTGCAGCGCCGTGAGCCAGTGTCATTCTGAGCGACTGCTTCAGCTTTCCTGGAAAGCCGTTTACCAGGAAAGTCATCCGGCACGCATTACTGGCGAAACCGGGCTGCTCCCTATAGACGTCACACGGCAGAGAAACGGCGTGGGGTGTTTATTCCACCCGTATTCAGAATAAACCCCTCCCACTGACCACAGCTCGAGAGCATGAAAGCCAAACCGGCCAAACTATGCCTAAACTAAACACGTTTTGCCAAAAAATGGAGCATAATGTACAGTGTTGTGGCAGTTTTTACACTGTAACATACATACAATATAAAATAAGTAATCAAACAATACACTTCACTTCACTGGTTTTGTATCACTTCAACTCCCAACAGTCCAAGATTTTCCTTTGGTCCAAGGCCACAACAGAATGACCACCAAAACATTCTGGTTATTTTAACACGTCACTACTCAAATAAAACTCGTATATAAACTTTAAATACCATGGTGAAGCTATATTGTTGCAATTAGGATTGGGGTACCAAAAAGGACACGTGAACCTGCCACCATGTATTGTGTTGTGTACCTCCAAATTGTTGCAACCTGTCGTGCACCCGTGAGTATGGACCCTTCAACAGAGGTCTAGTCTGTAGATGTCCGGTCCAATAATCACAATGCCACGTTTGACTGATCTGAATCTTCAAACTGCTGTTCCGCAAAACCATGTTGCGGCATTATTTCATAGACTGTATATAGCTGGACAGAGCATCGTCTCTTAAAAGTGAAGCCACCACAGGTCGGGCGCCCCCTGCTGTTCGGCTGCAGAAAGCTGTGTAACTCCACCCATTCCCATAGGTTTCAATGGCAAAACAGACAACATTCAATCACGTTTTTTTCTAATATACTGTAATTCTACCTTCATTATTTAAATGCAGCAGCTAGTGTAACCTCTGCTTATATTGTCAAATTTTTATATCCCCACAGAATTCGGTTTTTAAAACGTTATTCAGCTCTATTCAAAAAAGGTGTGGTTATGGTAAAAGGGCTGGTTATGGGCGGGACCAATAACAGACCGTCAGCTCCGCTCCGCCCCGCTCTGCAGTCTGTGACCGCGAGGCAGCCCTCGTGGGCGGGGTTATTTAAATGAGTAGGCTGCTCTCCACAGTCTTTCTCCCTCCTCTGGTCTCTACTGCGCAGAATCAGGTGGCAGGATCGCCAACATGGCGGAAGATTTTGGCTTCATTTTCATTGAATGAATGGGAACGGAGACACGGCGTCCATCTTTTTTACAGTCTCTGCATTATTTGGATTGAGCCCTAGCACCTTTTCCCAAAATTGAAGGCCAAGTTCCATATAATGTGAAGTGGGTGTCCCAGAAAGACGACACCCAAAGAAGATCAACAAATTACAAATGCGTCAATGGCAGAATAAATTTGGGATAGGCAGAGAGAAAATTTGGAGATTTTTTTTATGGGCGCCACTAACCATTTAAAAGAGAAATGAACAGGCTTTGCCAAGAAGCATTGGTACAACAAATAAATAATGCAGTAACAACAAATTTCCTTACTTTTTGTGCTATGTTATTTTGGCCTTAGCCGATGCATAGGTCTGTTAAACTGTCTGATGTTTGTTGTATTTATTGTAATGTTCCAGTTCTATGTTGCACATTCGTTGCACGCTTGCACTTTATGTTGTCTATTGTTTTGTTGTTCCATGTTGTTCAGTGTAATTTCAGTGCACTGTGATGTAATGTAATGACTATAAAATTCTCTGGACTTGACTTGACTTGATACTAGACTGTGCCTCTGACAAACCCCGCCCTCCTCGAAATACCCAGTGGTTCAAATTACTTAGCCAATCAGGGCGCAGGCTGCAGCCAATCTCAGACCAATCTGAGTAAATCTGAGCGCAGGTGGGCGGGGCTTGTCGGAATACGGGTGGTGGAGGGAAAAATACACAGAAAAAAGCTCAGGGAAGCGGTCTTCTCCGAGCCAATGGAAACGCAGCTGAAGGTCGCGAGCGCAGTTCTGCGAAGCGAGGCGCGCGGATTGTAAGCTCACGACGCAGCAGCAGCTCGCGTACAGAAAAAAGACACACGCGCGCGCGCACACGGAGAAAGCGCTCGCTTCTGGGAATCCGATTCCGGGAACGTGAGCCTGTTTGCAGCTCGCGAGGGTGAAGCGTTTAAAAAAACGGTTATTTTTCGTACTAAGCTTTCTCTCGGAAAGACGCTGAACCGCCGCGGGTTTCTGGGTTCGGCTCTGGAGCGGTTCCCGGAGTCACCGGGTCGACTTACCGGCCGCTGGGAGCCTCTTTATCGGTGTTGACAACTCCATTATCCAGTGGTTTAGTGGAGACGCCGAATCACCGTCGAGATTTTTCATCGCAGTGATTTAAAGTTACTGCTGCAGCTTTTGTCGCCATATTAACGGTAACGTTACCGCCTGGAACAATGCCTTCATCCGCGGCGGCTCTTCACCGGACTCCCGTTACCGGAGATCTCCCGGTAAATTGGAGTGATTTGGGCTGTGAGAGAGGACCGCGGGCCGGCAGGTCGTGATGCTCTTGTGTTTGCCGAGGTAAGAAGTGTCCGGTTTGTCCGTAAAACCGCCAACATTTCTCTTGGTTTTTCTGTTTTGTTTTTTTTACAGCCATATTTAAAAACTAGGTTAACCTAATAATATTAACGCTAGCTAACCAAGGCTAGCATTTTTGCTTTGCTATTTTAGCAATACTCGTTATTACAGGCGACTACCCAGTGTTGAATGTTTAACTAGCTGCCTTTGTTATTAACCTATTTTTGTTCGTAATGTTTGTTCCGTCTACATGTAGCTTTTATTATGAACAATTATTTTCTTGGCAAAAAGTGGAATTAAAACAGGGAAACAGGAAGCTTAATATTTACAAATAAGTAGCTGTTTTTTATTATGAAAACGGCAAAGAAAGTATTATTATTATTCATTACTTCCTAACTAACTAAAGAAAAAAATTGTTATTTGACTATTAATGTAGTATTTTGTAATAATATATAATTTTGTGTTTGTTTGGACACCACTTCTCATTCAATTGGTTTTCTTTCTTTTTATGATTTTTTTTTAACGTTGAATTTATTATTTTGTAAACATAAAGTTTTAAATTAACCAGAATTTATATTTTACATTTTTCTAAGTTGCAGCATTTAGTTTGACTACATATTTGCCCACTCTCCGTATCTTTTCAGTGGCTTCATAACATAAGGTAGAGTCTTCTGGAAGACATATATAATGACGATATTATCATGCATCCCTAATATACAAATAATTTTTAAATTATGATTTTATTTATTAAGGGGAAAAAATCCAAAACAATCAAGGTCTTTGTGAAAAATTGATTGTGATCAATCACAGTTTTTGGGAAGCTAGTTTCAATTTCACTAACCACAACCAGGCCTCATTACTGCCAGACCTGTAGAAAAAAGAAATCACTTGACAACATAGAACAGCCAGAAGATCCCAAAAAGCAACAGATTATGCTGCAATATGAAGAAATCCAAAAACAGATGAGAAAATAAAGTCATTGACATCTGTTTTTGGAAGGTGTGTATCCTATTACATCTGGCGTAAATGTAACATATAATTAAAAAAATAACATCATATTGAATGTAAAACATGGTGGTGTGATGGTCTGGGGCTGCAAGAAGAAAAAAAATCCTCGAGGTGCACCTCCAGGAATGTCTTCAAGATGCTAAGAAACTATTTCAGGTATCACATAAAGCCACTGGGAAAATACCAAAGTGTGCAAATCTATAATCAAAGCTAAATGTGGCTACTCTAAAGAATCTAAAGTTTAAAACCTATTCTGGTTGAACACTTTCTGTATACAAAATAATTTCATGTGTGCCTGTATAGCTTTAATGTTTTCAATATTAAATGTAAAATATCATAAAAAAAGAAAGAAAACACATTATATGAGAAGAGGTGTCTATGTTCTTTTGACTATTACTGAATATATAGTAATAGCTGGCCCAGAAAACACAATTCCATTGCTCCACGGCTCAGTGCTGGGGGGCTTTATACTAATATAGCACATGCCTGCCATTTAGGCATAGTGCCAAAGGGGTCAAGTTTATCTACTCCAGAGAGTTCTGTGCTATGTGCCGTATTTCTGTACAGGGATTAGACAAGCTGCGTGTGTATTTGCACATCTATGTCAGCAGTGAGTGCAACTTAAAGTAGTCATAAACATAGATAGCTAGATGTAATATAATCAGTTTTATAGAGTTCTAAGAACTGCCTGCCATATTAGTACTCATTTTACGTCACCCTCTCAAACACCAGCCTCTTTTCACTCAAGCAGAAATCCTGTAACATACATAAATAACTGATTCACAAACGACCTTCAGCAGAAACCTCGTCTCAGACACTGTGATAGAGATAATAGAGATACTGTTAAAAGAAGTACTCACTCAGCTATCTTCAAATGATGTTATGACCCTTTTGGGAATTTCACATTCTTGTGTGTACCACATTAAGGTCATATAACAAAAAAGAGATGACTATACTGTGCCTGTTCAATTAAACTGAATCACATTTCTCTATATAAACAGCTTGAGCTCCTGTTTGAGAAAGTTGATAATTGAGTGTTATAGTTCTTTATAATAGAAAAGGTTCTGTGTATATAATACAAAAAAACACAAGACTTGACATGAAATCAGACATGGGCAAAAACAGTTTGGCTGCTATATACTTTTCAAAAATGTCCTTACAATATACAGCTGTACTATAGCCTTTACTAAAGAATACTTGATTTTCTTTTTCCAGCAGTTCTGACTGTTGTTGTTCAACAGTCTTTTAACATTTGGTCACTGGTGTATCTTCCCATTGTATAATCCCAGAGCCGTACTTGTAAACATGTACTATTTGTTTTATAATTCCCCTTTCCGGTGCAGGCCAGAGAAGGATTTCAGCCCTCTTTCTCAGTCTTTGGCGTCATTCCTCATGCTTTAGTGCAGTTTTACTTGTTGCTGTCAAACTAGTTTTTCTCATAAGAGACTTTTAAAATGTTTACTGTGGTATACAGATTGTAAACATGCTATACAGATTATTGTTTTAGAACAAAAACGTAACACACTTAAGGTAACTATTAGATTATTAAATTAGAAAGCACTTCAAAAAAGCAGCACCTTAGTTCAGATCCCTCAAATAATCTCACAACATTTCTATGTATTTTTTCGTTAGGGATATTCCTGGAGATATGACAAAACACTAAACATGTTTTAATAATTTTGGGAAAATACTACTGCAACAAAATAATAATAAAAAGTTTTAGTTAGTATAACTAGTATAATTAGTATAAAATCTGTAAACATCTGTAAACGTCAAATACAGTAATTTTTCATAGCTCTGATATTGTGTAAAATAATAATAACATGAAAAACATTATATGACATAAAAACAATGTAATGTTACAAAACATTTTACCACAAAACTAAATTGCAGTATATTTAGTGCATGCAAATGCATTACAAACATTAACAGTTCACAGTAAATAGCAGAAATACAAAATATTTTAACTATTATTACAATCCATTTTTTTATCATTGTAAATTGTAATTTTTTATCATTGTAATCATGTATGAGAAAATATGGCATACTATATCTTGCTTAGATATAAAAAGAAAAGATTACATTACATTAACAGGCTATTAATGCATGTCGTTAAAGTACTTGGTTCTTAACACTGTGATTTTGTGAGTATAATAACTAAAACCCTCTCCATCTCCTCTCCTCTTTTTAAGGCCTCCATTGCCAGGGCCGTCCTCTGTGATGGTTTCTGGGAGAATGAGAGTTCCGAACGATGGTTCGGAGTCTGATGACCGCTGTAACCAACTGATCCCTGTACAGCCAATCACTCCTCAGTCATGGGACCCAACAGAAGACCTACGCTGCATCACAACCGCATTTCAGCACCTGCATGCATCAGGTACCTCACTTTACCACTTAGTTTTCAGACCCAGTAATCTTTTATTTTCACTTATTTTAGCTATTTACGCTGCTTGATCATCATTAGCAGCAGCAACTGGAGACCAGGAGATCACAATTGTAAGGGTAGATAACACCCTCTCCCTACATCACTTCTGTTGTGATGCTGTCTGGTACAAGCATCTGTTGGCTGATGTATCACAGCTGGGGATTCGGTGCTTTCCTCAGAGGGAGTTGGATGCGTACTGATGCTTTATTGGCAGCAGTTGGAGATTCTAAATCTTTTCTGAGCCAATCATTATACACTTTTTAACTGATTGGTCTGATTTGATCTGTAGGTGATTTTTTTTATAGATGTATATTATTTTGATTATTTTGGTAGTCGACTGATCTGATGATTTTTTTTTCCGATTAGTCAACAATTATTTCTGCCATGTCCTTCACCTCTAAAAACAATAGAAACAGATGAACATGAAATTTAAAAGACATTTAATTGCCTAGATGTTGTTTAAACATGGAAAGTAAAGACAGAAATATTTAGTAATTATGTAATCTGTTGTGTTTGGCCTAAATTAAGTGTAAACTGTGTGAGTGAGTGGTACTGTTACAAATGACCGATTAGTCGACAATTAAATATGTAGTTGACAAATTTAAATAAACGATATTGACGATTGTATCGACTAATCGTTGCAGCCCTAGTTGTATTCTTGACTTAAGATCCCACTAGTATTGCTATATATAGCCCATCTTCTGTTCAATATTTTCCCTTTCAGGTATATAAACGACTCCCTTTGTATTTCCAGGTTGGTACTGGGGGAGCATTTCTGCAAGTGAAGCAAGGGATGCTCTGTCAAACATGGTCGAGGGTACATTCCTGGTTCGGGACAGCAGCCACCCGCACTACATGCTGACACTGTCGGTGAAGACAGCCCGGGGTCCTACCAACGTGCGCATCGAGTACAGTGGCGGACACTTTCGCCTGGACTCTACCTCCCCGGCCCGCCCCCGGCTGCTCTCCTTCCCAACTGTTCCCGGCCTGGTACAGCACTACTTGGGCACTGGAGGAAAGGAGAAAAAGGAGAGGGGCAATAAAGGGGAAGAGGTTCCTGTGGCACTTAAGGACAGCGCCATCGTGATGAAGCTCAGACAGCCTCTACATAGTCCGAAAAACTTCCCCAGCTTACAGCACCTCACTCGGCTCGCCATAAACAGGCACACGGACCGTCCGGCTCAGTTGCCCCTGCCGCGCTTGCTGCTGCTCTACTTACAGGACTATCCCTTCCAAGTATAACGAGGAGCCATTATTATTTATTGTCAGAAGGACCACTTAGCCTAATGCTGGGCTTCAGCGTGGGGTGCTAAATGGGCAGCGTATCTATCTGTCCACTCTCCTGAGAGAGAAATAGAGACCACTGAATGAGCTAGCACTTTTGATTGATATCGGAGTTGTAAAAAGGGTTACTTTGTTACCCTGACGACCGTGAGCGGTAGGAATATGTGTGACTGTCTATCTAAAGCCTGCCAGATGTAGCATCATATCCTGAAATGCTCTGCAGTGTCTAATTGTTAAGACAATCATGGCCTAAAGTCAGTGCTACAGAGCCAGCTATTGGTCATTTGGTCAAACAATCTGAGATTAGAAACTGTGCCTCAATAATTCCTGGACTTTTACAGAAGACAGTTTCTATTATAGGTGTAGCAAACATAACATAAATCTGCCTTTATAATTTCACCTAATTGTTGGTATTTAACTATTTATTGAATAAGACTAGAGCACAGATCATGACTAATGCTGCATTCTGTTTACCTTAGTTGTCTGATCTTAAAACTGGGACTGAGCTGATCACAGTATATTTATACATTCAGGTATCAGCTATATATTTAAGATATTAACTTTGTCCCAATGTTTAGCATTTCTAATGATACCAGTCGAAAACAACACATTATGCAGTGTTTGGAGCATCCCAACACAATTGAAACACGTCCAACATCTGAGTTCAAATAGAATCCAGCATAAGTTTGCAGTACTTAATAACTGTTTATAACAGTTTGCTACGTGACCATTAGAAGATCACCCTGCCAAATGTTTGACATAGATAATAGATCTTCATTCTGAAGCCTGTGGTAGACATTATAAAGAATCAGATTACGGCTGTACAATAAATTGTTTCAGCATCGTTATCGCAATGTGCACATGCACTATAGTCACATCGGAGGAAGTGCAATCTCTAGTACAATGTCAAATTACAGTTTTGCTGCTTGATAAAAAAAGGAAAATTAAATTTTTACACTATTTTTATTTTCCATGACTACATCTACTGGTGGCGGATTATAGCTGCCCAATATTGTTTCTTTTAAATACACAGAGTGCATTATTAGTATAATAACATGATAGATCACATGATGTCTGGTGAAATCTGGTAAAATCTATATTTTACATTTTGCAGTATATGGCTGTCTTATTTGGGTTCTACATACTGATACATTTACATGCTGTTTGTCACAGGACAGGAAATAGTTGTCATGTCCTTTTTGACTTTTCCTTGTCCAATGGAAGCTATAAAGAATGCTGCACTGATCTGTGGGATATTACTACCCACTGTGCAGTCCACTTCGCCTTGCCATAAGCACACTGGCAAGTAAGTGTTCAGCCTCAATCACAAGATAACACCTCACAGCTTATAGAGGTGTGGGCTTTCCCAGGCCATCTCCTGAGGTTAACAGTTCATGATCAATTTACATACTGCTGTCCAATGGCTTTTGGTATATCAGTGTACTGTATGGTACTGTAAGGTATTGACTGTATACTAATGACTATAACTTAATAGTGTGGGTTTAACAGGTTAGTACACAAAAATATTAAAAACGTACTAAACGAAAATACTGAAGCTCCAGTCGCTGTGATCACTGCACTTGCATCATTATCCGCAATTTTTTCCTTATTTTTTCAAATGTGACCAGATCCTCCCTGTCCGTTTAGCATTGCATGGTGGGTTACAGTGTCCATTGTAACTTTTAGACGCAAGAGGTTTAGAAAAGAAAATGGACTCATTCAGCTGACCCTGCATTTTCTATTGGGGATATTCACAGTACAAGCTGGAGCCAGCTGTGAAGAACTGCTTCCTTCATCCTGTTTCCAGATGAACAATATTTGTTCAAGTGAAACAAAATGCAAATTAATGTGACTTTGAGCAGATTTCTGAATGTTTGTTTTTTGTAAATATTTTTATTTTTTATTAAAACTACATTTATATTTATTCATGTCTTTACAATTTTGTTACAGATTCTTTCAACAAAAACATATTAAAATATAATAACATTTAAAATATATAGTTTACTGTGCTTATAAGCACGTCTCGAAAGTAGGTCAACTTAGTTTATCTTGAAACATCACAGGAATCAGCTACTGATGACATCATCATGTTCTTTTCGAAGAGATGTTCCATATGAGCCGTGTGAAAACATTTCCAAGTAGAGCATCAGATTTTTTTTATCATCTGGCATCAACATTAGTTTACATATTCAGCTGTTTTTTTTTTTATTGTTGCTATTAAAACCTTAAAGACAGATCAAGCTGGGGAGGGGGCAGATTACATTTAGATTAGATTAGATTAGATTAGATTTTTTACTTTATTAATCCTCAAAGGGAATTATAATTTTACAAAAGTACAGGTATATGCAAGGCCACTTAAGCACACTTAATAATACACAGTTTAATAAAATTTAAATAATAATACACAATTATAGTTTGGCCTTTCACGATTACTATTTTTGGATTATTGTGCAAAATTATATTTTTATTATTGCATACATAATATAATGATAATACAATAGCATAACAATGCAGTTACACCCTTTTAAAGAGCAGTGAACTTGGTGTTTTTTATATTCAGACACTGAAATTAGTTGTATAATAATAAAAAATAATAATAATTATGATTATTATTATTATCAAATGAACATCAGTAACATAAAACCATTCACAAATGGTCTCTCTATGCTGAGATAAATATAATGGAAGATATTGAGGTCAGCTAAATGTATTAGGCTCATGTGATATATTGTACCATCAATATATCATATATTGATCAACAATGTAATTATTGTGACAGGCCTAGTATAGTGTTTACAAATGTATAGTAAGTTTACAAAGCTATAGGATATGCACAGTGAATGTATAGTACATTAATTTAAGGTTTAAGGTTTAGATTGATATATATATTACTAAAGTACTGCACTACATTTCCTGATTTTTTCTTTACTAAAACACAATAAAATTATATTTGCTAAATTATACTCTACACAGTATTCACATTCCAGAGATGGCTGTAGCTGCACACACCCCCACCCTCACACACACACATGCAATATACAGTATATACAAACATTCACTTAAGCTTACAGTTACTGAGCAGGGGATCAGCGAATGTTTCCAGGAGACATAATTCCCGAGTTGGATTCCATGAAGCGGCCCTGAAAAAGCCTCTTAGCAGGATTACAGCCAGAGAGGCCGCTATTAATACATCAGTATGAGCTATACTATACTCTCTCTCTCTTTCTCTCCCTCTCTCTCTTTCTTTCTCTCTTTCTTTCTCATACATTGCATGGGATGCAACTAAAAACACAAACTCTGCGACCACTTTATCAAAAACGGCTACCAAACGGCTTTCAATGAATAAACATATATTGACCATTTTCCATTTTGGAATAAATCCATTATTCTTTTTTAACATTAAAAACTCATATGTAACTTGTTTAGACTTATATTTTCTTCATTCTTGAAGATCTTTATAATAATAGAAAATATAAAATCAATTAATAAAGTATCTTTGGAAAAAACTAATGCCTTAAACCTAAAACTTTGAGGACATTTATTAATTGTAAATGAAAACATCGCTGAATACTTAATCTGTTTCTTAATATTTTTCTAAAAGATATTGGGAGATACTAAATATTAATTAAATTCATGTTTTAAAAAAATTAAGTACAATCATGATGTACAGTACCAAAATTCAAAAGTCTGGACATGTCTTCTTATTCAATATTTTTATTTATTTCTTTATTTACTTTAGTTTTCTACATTGTAGATTAATATTAAAAACATTAAAACAATTAGGGGACATATGGAATTATGTAGTAAATAGTAAAACAAAACTGTTTTTCCTTCACAATCCCCTTGTCTAATCCCGATCAACTGAGGTGGTGTTTTGAGGTGATTTGATATGAGCTTCACTGCGTGAAGGAAAATCAGTAACCATTGTTCAGCACCTCCAGGAACTCCTTTAAGAAGCTGAGAAAACTATTCCAGGTGATTCTCCCTCATGAAGCCAATGAGAATAAAATACCAAGAGTGTGCAGGTCAGGTGCCCTGCGATGGATTGGCGGCCTGTCTGTCCAGGGTGTATCCTGCCTACCGCCCGATGTCGGCTGGGATAGGCTCCAGCCGCCACGCGATCCTTAACGGATAAAGCGGTTGATGATGAGTGAGTGATGAGACGAGTGAGTGTGCAGGTCTGTCCTCAAAGCTACTAAAACATAGCTTCTTAGAAGAATCTAAAGTATAAAACATATTCTGGGTGGTTTAATACTTTTTGTTTACAAAATAATGATTCTGCATGCGTCCCTTTATATCTTTAATATCTTCAATATTAAATGTACAATATAAAAATACATTAATGAGAAGAGATATAACAATAATAATAATAATAATAATAATAATAATAATAATAATAATAATAATAATGAATCATAGTTAATAAATAAAGTACCTTTGGATTTTGCTAATGCTTTATACCTAAAACTATGAGATATTTATTAATTGTAAATGAAACCATGCTGCGTACTATTAATATTACTATTTTCAGGATAATGAAAAAAATGAATCCTTCCTTTATTTTCTGATTTTTCTATTTTTGCATTTTGCCAAATTGTTACACAAAAAAATCTGGAAATTGAGAGATTCAAGGTTAGTGTAATGTTTAGCGGTTCAATTTTTTGAATGTTTCAAGCTAAATTTATAATGAGAACATTGGGTATAAAACTTTTTTTTTTATTATTTAGTATAGAAAAGAAGAATTTTTTCATCCAGTTTTTTAGTTTTTCATTTTAGCCTTTCGTAAACAGACTTTCAGGAAAAATAAAAATAAAAAAGTTTTTTTTTTTTTTTTTTTTTTGGAATATATCTGATGGTATAAAAAAATCTGATTTTTTCCACTAAAATTCCGATTGTGAGGGGCAGAAAATGACAAACTAAACATTATAAAAATTGGGTGATAAAAATATTTATTCTACAATTAACTAAATGTAAAAAAAATAAATAATGAGTTTTTACATACAATTTTACATTTTTGCATTGAACCCCAAACGGAAAATTGATACATGTTACACTAACAGTAGAGCGCCCTCTACTGTTTTAAACGCTCACTAACAGGCCTTTTACTTTGAAATATCCCATAGGCTGACTTACGTACTTCACACACCATGGGCGCGTCCCGAACCGCAGAATAACACACTCAGTATCAGTATTGTGTCAAATCAAATGCCATAACTAATGGCTCACTCACTTACTAGTGTAGGAGGGGACATGTGGAAGTGTGTGATTTGGGACACAAACTTGTCAGAGCAGGTTTCCTTTATAAACAAACCTTGCTGGCTAGTTAGGAGGAACTTAGATTTCAGACAGATTCATGTCCACTGTATTTTATTTAGACTAAATTTTATCCAGTTTAATATAAAACTAACCACGTCTTTATCTTATTTATCGACACATTTCTTCATGGTTGGCATTTCGCCGCGGTTGTGCAGTTTGATAGCTGTTAGCTAACGTTAGATACCGGTAACTAACTTTTTACTGGTAATATTTTTTTTAGTTAGCTAGGTTAGCTAACAGTTTTACACCCGGTTTCCTTACAGCAGATGAAAGAAGCACAACGCTCAAGGTTTACATTCGGGTTGTCTGTTTATTACACGTTTAACTAAAACATTAATTTTAATAAAATACGGGTGTTTACAATGTAGCTTAGCTGGTTACCCGCTAGCCGGCTAGCTAGCGTTATCACAGTCATGGCTGGGCTGGTTAGCTAACGCTAGCTGAGCTAAGCTAAACTAAGCTAGATCTTAAACTCGACCTGATTCAGACCTACGTCTGACAATCGTTAAATCACCTCACAGAGGCTAAACGGTCTAGAAACTTCTGTATCAGCAGTTCAGCTCCAGGTAAGTTTTAGAAAGTTAGTGTAACAGAGTAAGTGAGTTTAATGGGTGGGTAGTGTAGTGTAGTGTAACTTTTAGTGTATTTAATCACTGTTCAATAAAAAACAAATACAGCTCTGGTAAAACTTAAGAGCCCACTTTCTGATAGCAAAATCAGATTCTCTGATTTTGCTATTTATAGGTATATGTTTAAATAAAATGAACATTGTTGTTTTATTCTATAAACTAGGGACAACATTTCTCCAAATAAATATTTCCAAATAAAATATTGTAATTTAGAGAATTTATTTGCAGAAAATGAGAAATGGCTGAAATAACAAAAGATAGGCAAATCTTTTAGACCTCAAATAATGCAAAGAAAACAAGTTCATATTCATAACGTTGGAATAAACCTGTTTTAATCACAGTTTTCATGCATCTTGACATGTTCTCCTCCACCAGTCTTACACACTGCTTTTGGATACGAGGTTATTACTATTACAGAGATAGGCCAATGGTAGTGTAAGGAGACTTGCCCAGCAACTCTTATTGGTGTAATGCAGCATAGTCACCCAGACCGGAAACTGAACCCCAGTCTACCACATGATGTGGTAGCTCACTGGAAGGGAGTGGTGTAATCCACTGCGCCACACCAACCACAGTTCTTGTCATCAGCCTAAAATTACCAAATTGGTGCATTCCTATTAAAAAATATTAAATAAATGGATGGACTATTTTATTAAATCGAAGGAACACTTAAGTCTCTAAATATTTTTCCTTTATTTTAATACTTTCTAGGCTTTGTAGTATTTTGTGACATCAATACCAGAACTAGATATGATAGCCTAATTATTTACTAGCATGTCAGAACACTGTACTTGTGATAACTGTGCAAAACAATGTAATTTAAGGTGAACTCTTTTTAAAATCCTGCAATATTACTGTACTTTCAGTGCCAGTTCTGTATCTCGCAGCTTGTCCAGAAATACATGTCTTTTAGTGGTGGCTTGCAGTGTGAATTTCACTTCCTCAATGTAGAGGATCCTGGGAGTAAGAAATGCCATTTCTAGCATAATGCTGCTTTAAGCTCAAAATGATATTAGCTGAAACATTTCAGAAATTAAGTTTTCTATGGTATTTTGAAGTTGATTTTAAAATACAGTGGGAAAAGTCTATATCCATTAAAACTAATTGGTACTCATGGCCACAGTTCTCATGGTTTCAACAGGCAATATAATAACTGCACAGTTCCAATAAAATCTCTATTTACACTCGATTACAACGATGTTTCCTGAGAAGCTAGTAAAATGTACTATTCACAGAAGTGCTAATGTGACTTGCTGGTGTGAAATGTGTTCAGCATGTCTCATAAATGCCTGAATAAATCACTTCTGCAGACAACAATGGTATAACTGCACTGTGTATCCATCTATGTGTGTATAGAGCACTCATCTTTTAGCAACTCATCTCATGTGACCTGTGCGTGTCTGCAGAAATCACTGTGAATGTACCATTGTTTATGTTGCAACAAACAGCAGCATTTTTTTTCTGTCTCTTTTGTTTAGGCAGTGGACTGTGTCTAATATTAGCTACTGTAGGAGATGAGTCAGATGACCTGACTGCAAGTTCTCAGCACTTTATTGTATTTCAACAATGTCAAAAATAGCGTGGTATCAGGAAAAGGTGAGAGGTCCAATAATCACTTTATTGAAATATTGTACAATATATGTGTATGATCTCAGATATCTGGTTTTATAGCATAACTAGCAGTATTTTTGGGGGGTGAAAAGGAGAGGTGTAGATTGGTAATACAGGTAATACTACTGGTATTAGGCTAAGCAAATGCCCATAATATGATAATCATGCATTTTCGTGCAACCCTAATTGTAACAGGCACAGATGATAAAATGTGACCTAATATTTTGTTTTTATCTTTTAGATTGGCGCCTATGATCAACAAATATGGGAGAAATCTTTGGAGCAAGCTGAATTGAAGGTAGGAGGAAGTCTGAAGTTCTCAGATGAGTGTTAAACTGTGAAACTGTGAATAGAGTCAAATCTGGTTGTTCGCAGGGAATCAGAAACAAGCCGAAGAAAACTGGCCACATCAAGCCGGACCTCATCGATGTTGACCTGGTGAGAGGTGAGTTTCTGTTTGAGGATGTTGGTTGAAGTTGCCTTTTCATGCTGATCTAACCTGTTTTGTTTTAATTTCTCCTGTAATGTTGTGGGTAGGTTGTGAGCTGTGGAGAACTTGCTTAGCTTTGCACATGAACAGAACTTCCTATTCGTAGCTTGTTTGTGAAAAATGAAGAGCATCTACCAAAGATTATATGTAATTTCTTCTTCTAATGTCTTTTCTTTTAGGTTCCACATTCAGCAAGGCCAAACCGGAGAGCCCATGGACTGCTCTGACCCGTAAAGGCTTGGTCAGGGTTCTCCTGTACCCTTTCTTCTTTAAATGGTGGATCCAGGTTACCTCCAAATGCATTGCCACTGGAATACTGTTGCTGTACTTTCTGCAAGGTAGATTTGTCTCTTCACATACCATTATTAAAAATCTAAGATATACAGCTCTGGAAAAAGTAAGAGACCATTTAGAAAGTATGAGTTTCTTTAATTTTACCAAATTGAAAACCTCTGGAATATAGTCAAGAGGAAGATGGATGGTCACAAGCCATCAAACCAAGCTGAACTGCTTGAATGTTTTCACCAGGAGTGGCATAAAGTTATACAAAAGCAGTGTGTAAGACTGGTGGAGGAGAACATGCCAAGATGCATGAAAACTGTAAATGAAGACCAGGGTTATTCCACCAAATAATAATTTATGAGCTCTTAAAACCTTATGAATATGAACTTGCTTTCTTTGCATTGTTTGAGGTCTGAAAGCTCTGCATCTTTTTTTTTTTTTTCAGCCATTTCTCATTCTCTGCAAATAAATGCTCTAAATGACAATATTTTAATTTGGAATTTAGGAGAAATGTTGTCCGTAGTTTATAGAATAAAACAACAATGTTCATTTTACTCAAATATAGATATAAATAGCAAAATCAGAGGAACTGTTTGAGAAGCTCAAGTGGACTCTTAATTTTCTCCAGAGCTGTAAGTAACATAGTAAGTTCAACGATTTAATGTAATAATGCCCTGTCTGTAGCAATGATGAAAGGTAAAACAAAAATACATTGTTCAGATATAATCTTTATCTAGGACATATGTTAGGAAAATAAGATCAGTGTGATTTTTTAAATATAAGAATCAATTGTCTTTCATATTCTGTTTTCTACATTACTGTCTTCTTAATAGTGGCAGCTGTTGCATTGTATATAGAAGTGCCTGCAGCCACTGCCGGTGAGGTCGTAGGTCCAATGTGCCTGATGCTGTTACTGGGAACAGTTCACTGTCAAATAGTGTCCACAGAGTCCAGCCGGAGCACTGATGACAGCCCTGTCACCAGCCCAGTTACAAGTCGGACAGCCAGCCGGGCCACCAGTCCTGCTCGTAGGAAAAGGTGAGCTGGGACTGCTCTTGATGCAGCCTGCTGTTAATCTAGCAGCAAGCAAAAATATTACCGGTAATATTAAATTATTTGAATTTGTGTGTAAATACATTTAGGTTCTTAAATGTGAGTTTTTCTGTAAGATGTGATTGTAATGGTTAAATACCTGCTTACTGGTTTGCTTACTGGTTTCTGTAGACATCGAAAGGCTAGAGGATTGAAGAGAGCAGATAAAGAAGAAGGAAGAGCAGCCCTTAAAGTGTGGAACCCTAAAAAGAATCAGCTGTTCAGCAAATCAGAGAAAAGACAGGTAATTGTCTAGTAACTGTACCTCTTACTATTTTAAACACCTTTAGTCAAAAGTTTCCAATCAGTACTTTTAATGACATAAAGCACATTTATTTGCAGATAAATGTACACAATTATTGTAATATGATGTGGCTTAGGCCCTATTCCATTGTACGTGGAAATGTGATATCTAGGACCAATGTAATTTATGTAGTTCACTATACAGGGAGGAAGGAGTTGGATTTTTCTGTGTTGGATCTTTCTGTGTTCTACAGTTGTTGTTGTTGGATTCACTATTTTTTTTTTTTTTAAGTCATTGTCTATAAGCATTTATTACTGCTTTGTTTCATCAGATTATATAATATGTGACCTAAATACCTACTCATCTTTTTCCAGTAATACTCTGGATTATATATTTTCATATATAATATATTAATAAATCATGTTTTTAAGAGTTGAATGGCATTTATTTCATTACTGACAACACTTTTGGTCATATCTGTCACAGAACTCCTTGAGACAGTCAGTGGATGGGCTGTCTGAGGACCTTTCCAGTGACGAAGAGGAGGGTGAGGAAGGAGAGCGGCCCAGAGACAGACTCATTCCACCTGCTCAGGCCAAACCTGCTCCTGGACTCAGAAAGAGGCTTTGCAATGCCAAAACGACCAAGTGTCCCCCTGTTCCCAACACGCAGCATCCAGTTAAAATCAACAAGGTTTGTTTATGACCAAAGCAGATGAGATATTATTATTATTATATATTATTGTTAAATTATTATTACTACAGACTTACTGTTTAATAGATACGCTATACCAGTGATATGGTAAGGTAGCACTGATGAGTTTTTATGTCAGTTTTTTTCCGTGTGCTCAGCTACAGTTCCTGGTATTTCCTAAATTTCCATCCACGTTCATTGTTTCTTCAGTTTCTAAATGCCCTGTTTAGTAAACTTGTATGTTAGGTGTTTTTTTTTTTGTATGCTCAACAGAAGGAAGCAGATGACTCTGGGACGGCAGCCATTACAGCAGCAACACCTTCAGAGGTGGAGCACCTGCAGCCTTCCGAGGATTCCCGGCCCGCCTCAGACTCGGATGACATGCTTTGGGAGGAGCTTTTGCAGGATCCTGACTCCGCCTCCTCAGTAAGCAGTGATAGTGGGGAGGAAGAACTTCACTGCCATAACCACACCCTCCCTCCACCCACTGTTCTCACCAGTGATGATGAAGAGGCCTTTCCACAGGTTGGTCCAGTATAAACAGTGATTGTGTTACTTATTTAGAAATTAGTTTAAACAAAACCTTGTATGTCCAAAATGGCAAATTTCATTTTTGTTGGTTGAGTAGAACTGCCAAAACAGCAAAAATGGAAATTAAGTTTTTGTGATGATATATGAATTAGAGGTGTGCCCTATTGCATTGTACTTAATAATATCCCCAAAATGTTTGAATATCATTATCGCAAAAATGCCCAGAAATTTTATGAGTTTATTTTAGGGCCATAATGTCCATCACGGTACAAGAAAATCAACACACTTCTAATTTCATATTAAATATCTGCCCAGTATCATTTATTTTACTTCAATCCTGGATGTATGGAGTGCATTATTAGTATGATGACATGTTGGATCTTTTGGACTATACATACAATAATATTGCCAAATAAAGTATTACATAAATTTTGTTGCAGTAGTGTATTCTTGAACTATTTCTTTTATTAAATGTTTTGTCATATCGCCAAGAATATTGCTATCACAAAAATATTGATATGATAAAGTAATTTAACCAGTGGCGATGTGGTGATCCAACGATGTTGAAGCTAATATTTGATGCACCAAGATGATGTTAAAGAACCATTATTGTTATTCATATAAAGATAACAAGACATTGAAATCAGCCTCTCTGTATGTTCTTTTTAGCACCAGCTGTCCTGGCTGCAGGCCTGCCACCCTTCCAAAGATCGTGTCAGTGCCATCATCTGGGAGCAGGGCGAGTGCAAGAAGGCTGATATGTCTGTGCTGGAGATCAGTGGCATCATCCTTACAAGGGCAAGTTTCTTCTTTTGGTCTTTCGCTAATATAGTAGACTGACAAATAATATTATAGTGACCAGTTAAGGATTGACTTTTATGCTCTTGTGCTATGGTATTGTCATTTCCTAGCATTGAAGAAAGTCAGAAATGCCCATTTTAATCTTAGTATAATTGCTACGATATATTTATTTTTAAGGAATA